>NW_027223755.1:75366252-76013399 GCF_028538775.1 Myotis yumanensis
TCTTATCCTATCTTATCTTATCTATTGATCATCTATATTACTGCAATAGTAATAGTAATAGTAATAGTAATAGTAATAGTAATAGTATGTGCATGTGCATCCATGTATATATATCACCCAATTCTGTTATGGAAGTAGCTATGAAAAGCCATAGAATATCGGGGCCATGTGGCTTTAGAGTTACTTGATATAGCTTTGATCTTGGCTATGTCCTTGGGAAAATTTTTAAACTCCCATCTTTAGTCTATCATCTATCAAAAGTGGGGAATATATGCCCTGGAGATATCGTGGAGAACGACTGAAGCAATAGACATATAAGTATAATAATAATAAATGTACACAAATAACTGGTGGTAGATTATAAGTAATATGATAAGTGCTAAGCAGGAACATAGGTATAAAAATTTAAATTAACCTATAAAATAAAGAAAAGATTTTGATGGGCAAAAGAGAAAGTTGGTAATTTCAGAAATAAGCAAAACTACAAAAGGGCAGGGCATAATTGAGGATGATGAATAATATAAGATATGTAAGGATTATAAGAATCAATAGATGGAAGAGAATTTTTTTATAGTAGGCAGAATGAGAATGTAATATACCCTGAATTGTTGTTGCTGTTGTTAATCCTTCCTCACACAAGGATATTTTTACCATTGATTTTTTAGAGTGAGTGGAAGGGAGGGAGGGAGAGAGAGAGAGAGAACGAGAGCAAGAGAGAGAGAGAGAATGAGAGCAAGAGAGAGAGAGAGAGGAATATCAATGTGAAATAGACACATCAATTGGTTGCCTCCCAAAAGTGCCTGGGAATCGAACCTGCAACCCAGGTATGTGCCCTTGACTGGATATCAAACCCATGGCCCATATTCTAACCACTGAACACCCTGGCAGGGTATCCTGAATTTTGCGCCAATGTGCTTGGTCCTCCAGAATGTGTTGAGAGAAGATATACATGAATAATCACTGTGTCCCACTAATATTGTCCGATATCAGTGTTTTTTATGGAGTAAAGGCAGGAAAAAAATTTAATAATCAAATGAGAGAAAATGGAGCGCTCATGTTCATAGCCAGAACAACAACAAACAAAAGGACAATGGTAGGAGAGCTGTGACTAGAAAAGCAGGACTTGCCATCACATTGGCAAGGAACAAGGAAAAGTGGAGTCAATGGTAAGTATAACATTTCAACTCTAAGAGAACTGAACTGGAAAATGTGGTGCCATTTGTAAATGTAGAGGTTATTGCAGCTTTCAAAATAGAAAAATAAAATTTTCAGGGAAGGCCCAAAACTCTGACAAAATTTGCAGAATAGATTAATATCAAAATAGTTTCATGCACTTTGTTCCAACGAATAGGACATAGGTCCCCCTTTGAAACTTGATTGGTTCACTCATGCCATTTAAATTTTAATTTCTTGGATTCATTTTTAATTGGTTACAAAGGACCACTCAAAACACTGGGAGATTTCACCTTAATTTTTAAGTTGTATAATGTGTAATATTTTGTTATTTTAAAGATAATACTAAGCTATTAATATTCCTTTTACTAAACTTGTAATTTAATATGATGGGATTTGTTTTTATATAGATAATGAGATTAATTTGGAATTGTTGTATTTAGGATGCTGCAAACTACCATATAGTTCTTCTCTATTATAGAAAACTCAATTAGAAATAGATGTGCTACAAGCAAAGACCAGTTCACAACCATCTACCCAAATTTATACTATTTTCTAACTATTAGGGGCAATAGTGATTTAAATTCCCTTTTATATACTATTTGGGTTTTAGCTGAAATTCAGGTTAAAGAGTTAAAAACAGAAGGTCTTTCAAAAATGGATCATTGTCCAAGGTCTAGTAAATGTGCTACTGGTGTAACAAATTGGTTTGCTGACCTTTTGTCTAGTAACATAACGCATGACATATTTGTAATTTATGGAAATCAATCCATAGAGGATTTTAGTTTCATGTAATTATAGACCAGTGCAAGATCTAAATAAAGGTGAAAAAAGGTCTTTAGAAAAGTAATGGTACACTGTTGATAAAAACTAAAAAGCAAAGTTCAAAGCACTGATCCATGCAATGCATCTTTAAATACTGGTAAGAGGCCAATAATTATAATTAAAGTCAGTTACCAGCTGTGTTTTACTGCATACACTGTAAGGCACCATTGAAACTGCAACCCTAAACTCAAGAACATTGGAGAAAGAGTCACAAAACCAAATCTATCACCTAGTTATAAATTGTAATAGTGTTTGGCAGTTTCCATTGGCTTTCCTTAAATGCTATTTTTAACAGGTAGTCACCAATGCATTTAGACGATCTCTTTCTGGCAGTCAGCCCAGTCTTCACCTGACTTTAAGCAGATCTCAGTTAGAAGCCTGGCTCTGTCATATAAAAGTGCCACATGGAACAAGCTACTCAAAATCTCTGTGCATACATTAAGATGCTGGGTGTTTTGAGGATTAAATGTGGTTAAGTTTAAAGTCCTTTGAATGGTACCTGATACATACTAAACTCTTAATAAACATTAGCATGCTTTCCGTCATCATCATCATCATCATCATCATCAATTTTAGAGGGAGAAACAAAGAGGAAATTTATCTGTTCATGTCCCTCCTCTTTCCTATCTTCCATTGTATATAGTTTGCCTCATAAGTGAGTTAAATTCGCTGCACTTTTGAGTTGATTCCACAACTCTTCAGATAGTCTGTAGAAAAGCCAGATTTTGTGTCTAGTGTAGCTAAAAGAGCCATCTTGTACTTCCCCTAATGTCTAAGAAATGCCAGGCTCTCTCCTGTTATGGACTATCAGATACATCGTTCCTTGTGTCTAGAAAATTCCTCCTTGTCTACTTAGCTAACTCCTATTCATACTCCTGTTTCAGCCTAGAATTTCCTCTCCCAGGAATCCTTCAGTGGTGTCATTAATCCAGATGAGACACACCCTCTATGCGCTCCTTCCTCTTCCCTCAGCACCCACCACTCTTCAGTGTAATCGCCCTTGTCTTTCCCCTATGTTTCCAACTGAGTTCTCTGAGTGCATGGACCTTGTTCATTTTGCTTACTGCTATATCCCCAGCATCTAGCACACAGAAGGTACTTAAGAGATATTTTTAGAGTGCCTGCTTTGCAGGATTGTTGTGACTATAAATGTTAGTAAAATGCTTGCCACACTTTAAAATATATTAGAAACCCAAATCTCCTCTTCCACTGCCAGAACTCAGTATGTGCTTAGGCACAAAGCGTCCTCATTTTCTAACAGTCACTCTCAGTTATTTTTCCTGTCACCAATTTGGCACCTGTTTATGCAACATATTCCCATAAGTAATTCCTTTATCTTACTAACCAAGTTTACACCATAAGGGTCTATGGACACAAGCAGTGGACCTTTTTAAATTAATTTCAAAGTATCGTGGCAGTTAACTGGATAACCATAATTTTACCCTTTTAGTCCTATTCAATAAAGTATATAAAAATATAAATACATAAGAGCAATTCCATTATTGGGGATCCAACATTTCCACTACTGTGTAGGTAGTATTTCAATATTTTAACTATTATGGACTGAATGTTTGTGTCCCCTCCCCAACTAAAAAAATGGATTAATAAAATGAGGTCATAGTGGGTTAATAAAGTGAGGTCAATATGGCTGACTTTGTAAGGCAATAAATTTCTGTTGTTTAAGTCACCTCCAACCCAAAAATAAAATAACGAACATTCCTACCTAGAATGTAAGGTGAGTGCATCCTAAGAAAAATACCAGGGGTATACATCTAGTTTAATGATGCCATAATACTCAGGATTGCTTCCAAAGAAATCAGAGCTCCATGTTCTAAGATTAACTCTTGGAGATGGCACACTCAAATTGGATAGATCTCAGACAGTTTAGTAAAGAAACTATTAACAAAGATGTGGGTGGGTTTAGCAGTAAACAAATAGTGCAGATTCCTGAGGCCAGCAACAATGGGAAGAGTTTTAGTTCCCCTAAATCAGCAGTTCTCAACCTGTGGGTCCCAAACCCTTTGGGGGTCGAACAACCCTTTCACAGGGGTCACCTAAGACCACCGGAAAACACATATATAATTACATATTGTTTTTGTGATTAATCACTATGCTTTAATTATGTTCAATTTGTAACAATGAAAATATATCCTGCATATCAGATATTTACATTATGATTCATAACAGTAGCAAAATTACAGTTATGAAGTAGCAACGAAAATAATTTTATGGTTGGGGGTCACCACAACATGAGGAACTGTATTAAAGGGTCGCGGCATTACGAAGGTTGAGAACCACTGCCCTAAATGGACAAGAGGAGGAAACAGCTAAATAAACTTTGAGTGAATAGCTACCTAGAGAGGCCCACCCTAGGAAAGCCATGGCCTTTGGTGAAGAAATTCTGCTAAATTCCACTGATCAAACAAGGACAAAATTTACTTTTTTTTCCATCTCACAATCCAATCACCAGCCAATAGTCCCACTGGCTAGATCATAGCCAAGGGAGTCCATTGTTGCAGTCCATGTAGCTCAAACTTCCTAGAGAAAAAAAAAAAAAAAAAAAAAAAAAGTGGAGAAATGGTGGAACCTAGATTAGGAAGGGCACCAGAAGATATGAACATATGAACAGCTTGTAAATTGTAGCTATACCTCAATTTAACAAAAAATAGAATACACACCCTTCACATATTGTTCAGTTCCCACAGCTCAGTGTAGATCATTCATTTGGTGTCAAAATTTGAAGTGACATGGTCTCAGAAATTGTTTTCTTAAGAACAACAGGCTTCTTTTTAGGTAACATCTACCTTAATGTCATAGCATTGCCTCTTGAGATGGACCTCACTTTTCTAGCTACATTTAACACTTAATGATTTTGCCATTTTCAGTGATAGGAGGTGATGTTTTGCCAATAAATATTATTACCAAAGAAAGGCAAATGTGCCACTGATTCCTACTCTTTTCCAATAACAGAAAAAACTTTCCAACTTCCAATGGAATAGCTGGATCTGTATAATACATTCGGCTCTCTGAATTGGTCCAGTGGCCTCAAAGGTATAAGCCAAGCTGTGATAACTATTTAGTCAAAAACTAACTCAACAGCAAATTAAGATAATAATGGTTCAAAGGGAGTCAGTGCCAGGATGTTGCTGCAGAAATGAATACATGAAGAGTCCATGCACAGGTTTATACACCTCAGCCCTGCCCCAAAGTGGTTACAGATGTGGGGGGCAATTAGGTAGAGTCCTTTGAATGACAAGTCCTTTAAATTGCTGGGAAGAAAAGACAGAATATTTTAAGACCAAGTGTTATAAACTATTTTATTTATCCCCAGTTGCCTTCCATGTTGCTGGTTCCAACCCACATTCCTTAGTGGGAGAAATGGATGCAGACGGATCTGACACATCCTCTGAGCATATCAACTAGGAAGAATGGTGTGCTGATAAGCCCAGGTGGAAATACATAAAGGTACCATTGGTTTGCTTTCCCAAGAAGACAGAACATCTTTACAATTTTTCTTATAGCTGAGAAAGAAACATGGAGATCTAGAATTTATGCATTTTTATGTCAAAATATAGCACGAGTTTTGAACCCTGGCCGCATATTAGCATCACTAGAAAAGCCTTTAACTGTGCCTGTGTTCTGGCTCAACCTCCGTTCAGATTCTGATGTAAATGGTCTCATGTAGGATCAGGCATTGGTAGGTTTATAAAGCTTTCCAGGTGATGCTGATAACATTCGAGCTTGCAAACCACTGTAGGCAAGAATGCGATTTTATCACATTCATTAGACTGTTCCTTAGGTATTTGTTAAGAAGGCAAGAAAAAAGACAGCTATTCAGTAAGCAAGAGTCATGTCAAGATTGAAAAGCTCTTTGAAAGAGGATCATTCTGAGAGTTTCATAATGATTTGTAGAAGGCAATAAAGGATAATGTTTAAGCACATAACTTTGGAATTAGAACAACTTGACTTTGAGTTTCATCTCTGCTATTCACTAGCTTTGTAATTTGAGAAAGTGCCCACATCTGTCAAAATGGATATAATAATATCAACCTTGTGGCATGTCTGTGAAGTTGTGAGTGTTAAATGGAGTCAAGTGTGTAAATCACCATACTGAGTCTTTGCTCAGTAACTGACGGATTCCTTTCCATAGCCATCTATACTCCAAACCCAGGTCTTCTCAGAGATAGCTGTGTAACCCTAAACAAAGCAAAACAAACAAACAAAAAATCCTAAAATGAGCAAAGTGGCTTATCCATAACACTAAGATGTAAAATTTGTGATCTGGACAAAAAATTACAGCTAAAATCAAGCTATCATTTTCATGATGAATTTCATTTATTCAAAAGCAAGTCTAGTCAGCAGCTTACATATTCATCCCTAAAATATGCCACTTTGGTCTAGACCAGCGGTTCTCAACCTGTAGGTTGCGACCCCTTTGAGGGTCGAACTACCCTTTCACAGGGGTTGCCTAAGACCATCGGAAAACACATATATAATTACATAATTGTTTTTGTGATTAATCACTATGCTTTAATTACGTTCAGTTTGTAACAATGAAAATACATCCTGCATATTAGATATTTACATTATGATTCATAACAGTAGCAAAATTACAGTTACGAAGTAGCAACGAAAATAATTTTATGGTTGGGGGTCACCACAACATGAGGAACTGTATGAAAGGGTCGCGGCATTAGGAAGGTTGAGAACCACTGGTCTAGACTGAATGTATAGAGAGAAAAGGAACTAAGAGATTTTATTTTAATCCTGAAGCACAAAAATAAGTTGCTTCTGAAAGAAATCCAAGAGAAATATAAATCATATAACATGATCTGATTTTCACAGCTAGAGAAGTAGTTAAAAAAACCTAAAGGAGCAACTTTTGCCAAAGAAAAACATTCATGTTACAACCCTCATTCTACAAACTAAATCCAGAAAAGGTTGGGCCAAACTTTTTTATACCTCTAAACCACATGGAGATGGTTGGGTATGACTTCAACTTGTGCAGTGAATGCTTAGTTTTGTTGTGTCAATTAAAGATCTCCTTGGCCACTGTCTTTCAAAAGTTACAACCGGAGTGGGAGGCATGCTACCCATTTTTCCAGCCTCTGAAAATATTTCCTTACAGAACAGTCTCTCTGTAAGACAGATCTGTTTGCTGTGCTTCCCCCCTGCTCTATGCCTCACGTGGGAGTACTTGCACATAGAGCGCCTGGAGGGATCAACACAGTTTTCTAAAGCAAACATAACACAAGTGCTATTCATGGGTTACACACTCCACAGCTGTAATACAGAATGTGGAGGAGCAGCCCCTAATGGCATTCAAATCATGTACTAACAGTTCTCAAGTGTCAGGTGTTTTTCATTTTCCAGCTAGGGGAAGAGATATTCGCGTGCTGATTTCCTACACTGAACAGCTTTGTAACCCCTGCAGCGTGAAGGCGCACTGTGCTTCTGAGTCTCTATTATGCTAGATGAATGCCACCGTTAGAGGCCAGAAAGGACATGTGATCCCAGTTTAGATTCTTTTTTCCCCCCAGCTCTATCTCCACATTTCAGTGGCACGGATTTCATGTGTATGCATGAAGGAAAACTCATAGAGCATGTTACATTTCACATAAATGGACACATATTTTTCTCTATCTGGGTATAATTTAATACTTTTGTACACACTTTGATCTTATTGAAGGTTTGCATTTTCAAAATGACCTCTTGAGATGCCCCTGATGGCTGCCTGTCAAACCCCACTATCAGGCGCACTATGGATAGTATGGGTTCTCACTGGGACAGTGAGGTTCACATTATACATGCTGAGGGAATTAAGCCACATTTAATTTAATTTTTTTTACTTTAAATGTGACGTGATCATAGAAGATGACAGAGTATTATAACATATTTTAACAACACCCAAGGCACATTTATTATATATGTTGTATCAGTAATTTCACCTGAAACCAAAAGAGTGAATGTAAAACTGGGGTTGGGTAGTCACATCATAACATTAGCTAAATATTTGGGGTTCAGTAAAACCAAAAACATATTTTACCAAACACTTTTTCCATTACATTTTACATAGTATATTTCAAAGCTACTCAGTCTGTTTGTTCTAAGTTCACTGTCATTAATCTCATTAGGACAGAGCTTATAAATATAAAAATCTTATCTTAATTTCAGACGGCAATTGGAACTTTGGGTTAAAAAAGAGTTTCCTTTCATTTGAACTTTAGATATTTTCTTTAAGGGGAAATAAAGGCATTTGTTGCCTGAATACAACATATGGATATATATGTACTACTTCATATTCAACTAAACATATTATGAAGAAAATAGAGTATTTCACAGGATTTTGAAAAAACTGCTGAGTCAAGCATGTGAAGAGTAACAATAGAGAGGTGCTGTGTCCACAATTTTAGTGAAACATTATTTATGCATATGGCAAGAGAGTGTTCTTTCCAGGGTAAAGAACTTGGCTAGGAATTTTTTTCTCCCTATAACCAACATCACTGTCATGTGGTTCTTATTCTCCAGTCCCAAGTGCTGGATTTCTGAGGAGTAGCCCAGAGACACATGTACTAAATAATCAACAACTCTGTTTGCAAATGATAGCTACATAACACCTACATCTATAAACAGCATCCGTCAAAAAGACAGTAAAAATCTAGAGGGAAAAAATAATACGTAATCTTGTTTAGCTGTCCTCACATAACTACAATCAATATTCTGTGAAGAGAGAACTACTGTGTGTGGTGAGGAGTGGAACAGCATATACCTGACATTTAAATAATAGCATGGATGCCAGTCTACAGAAACACAGTGAGGGATCTTCTTCACTGCCCTGTACCCACCACAGACCCACTCACCCCCTGTGCTCAAAAATGTACAGGATAGAGAATATGGTAACATGTCCTAGCCCTTCCCACTTTGAGCTTTGAAAACTTGGGCAAGTTAGCTAACCTCCCAGAATTGTTTTTTTACATTTAAGGATAATTATGACATAGCCCTCTATTTGCCTCCTGCTTGTAAAAATTGGCCTGGCGTTTACAATGTGTCTATCATAAAAAAGTTGAAAAATAAATGAAAATTATTACAAATCAAACTAGAGGCCCAGTGCATGAAATTCGTGCACTTGGTGGGGAGGGGTCCCTCAGCCTGGCCTGCACCCTCTTGCAGTCCGGGAGCCCTCGGGGCATGTCCCACTGATGGCTTAGGCTTAAGCCGTCAGTAGGACATCCTTAGCACTGCCGCGAAGGCGGGAGACGCTCCCACCACAGCCATTGCACTCCAGCCGTAAACCCGGCTCAGGGCTTCTGGCTGAGTGGCACTCCCCCTGTAGAAGCACACTGGCCACCAGGGGTCAGCTCCTGCATTGAGCATCTGCCCCCTGGTGGTCAGTGAGCATCATAGTGACCAGTCGTTCCATCAGTCTATTTGCATATTAGCCTTTTATTATACAGGATAAGTTTACCCTCTGATAGTTATACTACAAAATATCACAGAGTAAATTAGAGAGGAGAAATCAGAATTGCGTAAACATATGTTTGAGTGTAACTTTATTAAAGACAGAGACTTATAGAATAAAATAATGTGTTAATCATAAGGGAGATTAGTCAAAAGCAAAGTGTTTAAAGGGAATGAAGTATATACAGCAGACATTCCTTATGAGAAAAGTAGTAAGAGTGCCTAACACTTCCTTCTCTTAGAGCAGGGAGGAGAGGGGAGGTGATTCAGTGGAGTTGTTGGGTTTTCAGATCAACACCGAGTTCTAGTCAAGCTTAGACTGCATTATGCTCACTAATATGTACACTGTCACTTACCCACGTATTACATTTTAAAACAATGTGCAGTCATTCCCATCACTACCATGAATAATTTCCAAAACTACGAAGTTCTCTAAGTATTTTTCAAAGATAACTGATTATTGAACAAGCTTTACCAGAGTCTTCACATACTCAGACTCAGGGTTGCTGACTCACATTTTAAAACATAGCTACAGGAGACTGATGTATAAAGTCAAAATGTTAATTCACTAATGACATTAACGAAATGGTTGATGTGACCACACACTTGAGTCCTCTGACCAGCACATGCTCTTTGAGCAATCATACCACTTGGGGGGCCTAATCATAATAACTACATAGTGTAGTGAGCATGAACTCATGACAACTGAAATAAGCAACAGGATTCCAGAGTTTAAGGCATCAACTTGCCATGCCCGCTGCAAACATTCAAATGACATGCCTGCTGGCAGGACTAATCAGATGAAATCCTTGGACTGTGCTATCTTTTTCTTTGCCCGTGTTTCAAAGAAGGCGATAACTGCCAACATGGGAAACCACTGGCTTTCGACCTCGCATTTATTTTTAACTTTCCTCCTTTCTGACTTTGTTTGGGGGTCTGAGCCTTCCCCAGCACCAGAATAGTAGCCATGCCATCTGCTTCTTCAGTGATAGGACCAGTAATCCTATCAGTTTACACATAACTCCCTGAGAAAGTGAGCACCTGCCGAAGTCAGGCTAGTCCAGCTAAAGAGACGTGTTAGAAGCAATGCATAATGTGCTCTTTCCCATTGAACACGAACAAGGAAGCATGTTTCCCTCTTTGTTCCTGGGAACCTGACTTAAAATATGCTGACACTATAATAGGCAAAGGTGATAAATGAAAAAGATATTGGTCGCTAATGACATCACTGAGGCATTGAATCAACCAACCCTTCCCTGTATCTCCTTATGAGTTGAGATTTCTGTCTCTTGCCACCAAAAGTCTCCTAGTTTCTAAAGATCATCTCTTTTTTCTATACTTCCTAGATAACTTCCAATTTATACTTTCTTTGGTTTGCTAATATCACCAAGTTTTATAGGTTAGGAAACCATTCTTTCTATGGTGATTTTGTTCATCTTTGACTTCTAGTTGAAATCTCAGTATGTAAATGCTGTGGGGGAGGAATTGTGCTGTGGATTCAACAGAGAAAGCAAGGTAGGCAAGTTGTACTCATGGAGTATGCATTCTAATTGAGAAGACAGATGAAAACACATAAACCCATGAATAAAATACTAGGTTGTAATTAATAGATGCAGTTAATGGAATGCTGGTATAGACAGTGAGAAAAGACCTAGGAAGTGTGGCCATAAAAGCCTCTTGGAGAAACTGTAAGTTAAAACCTTAATTTTATAGAAACCACTTCAGTGTGGCCCCCAGGTGCCACTTGGAGAACTTTTACTTTTTACTACGCATCATTTACATAGTATAGTGGATATTTGACATTATTTTAGACCACTTGGATTATGAACTCATCTAGACTTTTCAATGTTTCAGGAATTTCTCTTCTTATGAGATTTGGTGGTGGCTGCCATCTATCACAGAACCTGACAATGTTAGAAATTCATTTTCCAACCTCCTTTGTGGCTCTTGCAGGTGACCCAGGACCACAAATCAGAGGCACACGCTTTGACCAAAACTGGAAGCTCATACTGGGACAATTTCTCTTTGGTGGTGGCGGCTGCAGCAGTGACAGGACCAGAGCGTTCCTGGTCCCAGGAACCAGGTGTTGAGTGAAGATCCAGTCTTGTTTCAGGGCAATGGCTCACACAGGCATTATCTCCAGATATTTAACCTCCATCTGGTCCTTCAGTCCCACCAAGGTTTCTATGAATTCCATGATACTCTTTAAGAAAACTCCTTTTCTGTTTCAAAATTGGATTCTGCTGCTTGCTGAAACAGAGCCCTGCTGATACATGTCTTATGTCACATAGCTTAGGTTACAAATTCATGAGGGCCCTGTATGAATTGAATTTTTTTGTTTTTGTTCTTGTTCATCAAGTAGTCACATTGCCTGGCATACTCTGTGGTTCAGTGCTTACTGAATGATTTCTTTGGATTTACGTTTCCCTTTTAACAAGTTGGATAAAATGTAAAGAATGCTGATTGCATATTCTTTATTTATCTTCTAAATATAGCTTTAATTACTTCAAGTGTATCTAATAAGTTTAAATAAACTATTTTCAAATTGCCGTTTTTTTTGTTTGTTTGCTAAAAACATATTGGACATAGTATATTGGTCTCCTTGGAGAAAACTATTGATAAGTGTGTGTCTGAAAAAGAAATCTGTCTTATGTTCTTCGATTCCCAGTGCGGATGGTTTTAAGTGGCTATTGCATGTTATTTCATGGCAGATACGTACTGTACCTTCTTTCTTTAACCTAGGTTGAAAGGAGCTGCAAATGGTGACAAGGGAATAGTCACCTATTATATATAATACTAGGGTCAATAAAATAGTATTTTTGACTTAAGAGTTCAGATGCTTTCAATTTAAAATCATTAATCATTTAAAATCTATAACACTAGCTTTTGTCAAGAGATAGAATCTTTAAGTAACAACTGCCAATTTGGGGGCACCCACATGCAGGCACTTGACATATATTATCACTTCTCACAACAGTCATGCAAATAGGAATTAATCTTAACATTTCACTATTGACTAAATAGAGTCTCAGAGAAGCCAGGAACTTGCCTAGGGTTATATTTTTAGAAAGGTATTGAGCAAGGATTTGAAATGGATCTATCTCAATCCATTCTCCTCTACCCTGCCTCCTTAGCCTAGTGGTAGGTAACACTGGCCTCCCTTGCACAGATACGGAAATAAAGCTGGGAAGGACCAGCACCACATCCCTCTCCTATAGCAATACCATATATACAGGAAAGAAAGAAATGAATGGTTTGCAGGAAGATGATTATTGTTTTATCATTTTAGTGTTCAAAATAATTATATATGTTTTATAACTTATTTAGTCATTTCTCAAGCACCTACCATAAGTTTCTGATCATAAGTCCTCAATCATAATTTCTGATAAGAAAATAATTGAGTACAATAATTTACTATAGTGCAACTATTACTTTACAGCCATTAGACTAACCAAGTTATAAAATAATAAATATTAAAATTATACACAAAGTAAAATTATTAGGCACATGTAGAAGAGACCCTAGTATTCAAAGTCAGCTAAAAAGTAAAAGAAAATAAAAGCAAGTTACATATTTTATTTAATGACTTTGGGTGATGTTAACAAAAATGCAAGCTTAAGGACTGGGAAGTAACAACTTACACTAATTTATAGATCATGGCTCAGAATTAACTCATTATATCAGGATTATTTATAATATCAGGGCTTAATTTATCTATGACTAAAAGGATTTGGAAAAACTAGAAAGTGCAGAGAAGCAAACCAAAATGATTAAACACTGAAAATATTCAGAGGAGGCGAAGCTGGCTCCCCAGGGGAAGTCAGCTATAGACTGCCAACACAGAACCCTTTATTATGCAGCCTGCAGTGGAGCCTTCAGGGCACCCAGCACAGCAAAACCCGCCTGCACAGCAGGCAATGAGAGCCTGGCTTAGGACAAAAGCAACTGTTCTTCCCAGAATTTCCCCTCATACCTTTGGCCAAAAGGTAATCATTTCCTTTGCTATCGATGAGTTTGCCTGTTCTGAAACTTCATACAAATAGAATTATACATTACACACACAGAAAGAATCCTTTACCTTCAGCTATAAAGCAGGTTGTATCCATTGGACCTATCACAAAATGTAATTTTCACTTCTAGGATCTCCCATTCTACAGGCCAGAGTTCCCAGAGCACTGATGTTACTAGGAAGACCTGGTTATAGGTGGAGTTCCGGCCGACAGCCTGAATATCAGGGTCCCACACAGACACCGAGAGCTTATTGTGTCAGGGCCAGACTACCCTGTTGTCTGCAAGGAGGCAGCCACTCTTGGTTCTAAGCAATTGGTCACAAAACCTGAACCTGGGCTTCATAGTCTAACTACTGGATTCAAAATCCATCCCTCCCTCTTACTATCTATGTGACCCTGGGCCACTGCCTTAACCTTCCTCTTTGTCCCTCCAGTTCTACTCTTCATCCCTTTCCCCACTCTCTTTTTCCTGGGAAAACTGACCTACATGCAAATTATGTGCTCTGACAAGGTATGTGCTCAGCCAATGTGGAGTTTTGGGAGGATTTCAGAGGGTAGAAAGAGAGTAGGGCCAGGATATTTATTCTCCTTTGCCTCCCTATAGTAGGATTTGCCTTAATGTGGTGTCTCTGCTGAAGTCATTCTCAATACCTTAGCACACTGTTCAGAAACAGCTGCTCTTCAGTTATTTTAAGCCCACCCTACTGCACTGTCTTTTGTGATTCCCATACTCCTCTTTCCCGCCTTTGTAAATACATAATTTTGTGTGTGTTTTTTTTTTAAAGAAAAAACGGAAGACCACCACAACAAAAATCTCAATTATCTCACTTGGAGAATGCTCTCTGTGTCTAATTTCTTTATATGAAAACAGCTTTAAATTCATAGTTTACTTATGAACATGAAATGGGTCAGTGCATATGGTGGGAAGCAAATGCCAAGTGAGTGTTGGTTCCTTAGGTGGAGGAAGACAGAATGCCCTGTCACCTTCACCTTCCTGCTGCTAAGGCAGGCAGTCCTGCTGGACTGATACCATTCCTTGGATGAAGAGCCATACCTCCACTGATGGTCTGGAAATAGTTTCTCTTGATAAAGTAGGAGCAGGAGAAGACTCCTCTCCCCAATATTATGCTCAGGTATGGCTACCTAAGGCCAATGTAGACCTTCATTTTTACTCTCAAGCACAATGATTCCTTCCAAAGACAACCACTGTGCTATAGTGTGACTGAGTTTGAGGAGTCCTCCAGCGTCGGCTGTATAATGTGTGTTTAAATATCCCCATGTCAAGTCTGGTTAGTTGCACTAACCAGTTTATTATTTAGGTTCCGTGTTAGTTTGCTAAGGCTTCCATAAAGCACCCACAGACTGAGTGGCTTAAACAGCAGAAATGTATTTTCTCACAGGTCTGGAGGCTAGAAGTCCAAGATAAAGGTGTTGGCAGGGTTGGTTTCCCCTGAGGTCTCTTTTCTTAGCTTGCTGATAACTACCTTCTCCCTGCGTCTTCACAGAGTCTTCCTTCTGTACCTCCCTATATTCAAATTTCCTCTTTTTCTAAAGGCACGTGTCATATTGGATTAGGACCTAACCTAATGACCTCATTCTGACTTACTTACCTCTTTAGAGATTTTATCTCCAAACATGGCCACATTCTGACATGCTGGGGGGTAGGACTTCAACATATAAATTTTAGAGGGATACAACACAGCCCATAGTAAGCTCTTTCTCTGCTCATGGTAATCTCTATGTGGTGTGAGGGGTGTTTATTTCTTCCATCTGATTTCATTTGGGAAGATCTGAATTCACTGGGAATGTTCCAATCACTAAAAAAAAAGGTGAAAAGGAGGAAACATGTGGCTCTCTTTTTGAAGGATTCCCGCTGCACACTTTCTCATTGCCTCCCAACAACTTGAGCGTGCATGTGAAGGCTCCAGGATCATTGGTGCTTTATATTTACACAAAAAGGGAGATCATTCAAATTATTCTTTTTGGCACTAGGGGATCCTCCAGAGCTATCTGTGGTTGTCTCTAAGGATAAAGATAGACAAGACAAGCAACTCCTGAAAGGCAGCTTTTCTGCCTTCTAATGGAAAAAGAAAAAGAAAAACGATGTAGCTTCCTTTATTAGTCAGCCCACTGCACTACAGTTATAAGACTGATTAAAAACTGAAGCCGCTACAAATTGTGGAATCACCATCCCACTAGCTACTTTTAAATACTAGTATAACAGAAACCCATTTATCTCCAGTAGTTAACTATTGGTATGCCTGGAAGCAGGAGCCCGAACCAGGTGACCTCTTAAGATGACTTTGTTGTCTGATGATGTCATGAAATTAAATGGCCAGCAGCCTGGAGGAATACAAAATAAGTCCAACTCAAATCCTTAGGATGGCACGGTGAGAGCAGGTGCGACTGTATTAATCAGCATGTGGCAAAAATGCTTATGCCTGCTAATGAGATGACAGTGGCTGTGTTGTGCAAACTGTCACAGTGAAAGCATCGCTGCCTGGCACGGATGCCCTTGGGCACTTGTCCAATCACCATGTGAGCAGCAGCAGCCAAGCAGGACAGGCTTTAGAATTCATGTGCATAAAATCTCTCTCTAAGACTATTACTTCCACTCATTGAAACACTAATTTTGCTAAACATACTAAAGGGAAAAATTCTGGTTCACACTGAAATAACATTAAAAAATAGGAAGAGCTTCTGTAGTCACATAAGGGCTAAATTACAATAGCCAAGAGAAAAAGAAATTAATGCTCATGCCATCTCATCCCTGTGGTGTTCTGTGACTTACAAAGCTTGGGCTAAGAGTTTTTAAATACTGCATATTAAATCTCCCTGAACATTAGGAATAAAGTAATAGAAACTGAATGCTGCATTTTATATCTACAATTTCCTCTTATAGAATACTGTCTTATCATTTTAGGAAGAAAGGGCAGAATAATCCCATAATGAAACTATTTATTACACCATTCTATTTTCATAATATCCTCATTCTCGTTGCATTTTACATAAATGAGAACCAAATAAATGCTAGTTAAAATATATCTTTTGCTTTAATATATAAACAGATGAAACCATTCAATTCAATGAAGTAGGATGGAGCATTAACCTTTAGAGAGCAAGGGTTCATGACTAAGGACTGATGGAATGATTCTGTGTTTTATCAAATCACTTAAGTCAAAATGAAGGGTAAGTTAATTGGCTATTTCAAAGTAGTGCAAAGACAGTTTCATGGTTTAAAAAGCATCCGTTTCCATTATCATCAATGTGATAAGTGTAAAGCCATTTTACATTGTTTCTACATGCTTTTATTGTACAGAAAAGGAAATGCATTACATTATGTCAAGGTAGATGAATTTTTTCAACATTGCTACTTTGTGAAAATTTACAACTTGGGATAAATATTCATTTATATATACATATACACATGTAATGTATATACTTAGCTCTAATGAGTCATATAGATGACATAACACTGCTCTACTTTAATCATAGGGTAATTTGTAGGAAAAAATAAAACAAAGAAGCCAAAACTGCATTTGGACAGTCAATAAAAACAAGAAAAATGTGAAGAAAAAATAATTCTTTAACATATGTAAGAAATAAGGCAAACTGATTTTTTTTATTAAAGTAATTTTTACCTTTGCTAAATGTTATTCTATCTAATAAAGAGGGAATATGCTAATTGACCCTCACACTGTGACAAAGATGTTGGCACCCACAGCCAATAAGGAGGGAATATGCTAATTGATTGTCATGCCCTCAAAGATGGCAGTGCCCACAGCCACAAGATGGTGACACCCAGTCCCCTCAGCCCCGCCAGGGCGGCAGGCGGGCCTGGCCGCTCCAGGTGCCTGCCTCTGGAATCCCCCAGTCCCCTCAGACCCCCAGCCACCCAGGGCCAGCCTGAGGCTCAGGTCACCAGGGCCGGCCGAGGCTTGCGCTGCCAGCAGTGGCAGCAGCAGAGGTGTGATGGGGGTGTCGCCTTCCCCTGATCACTGGGTCACCTCCCACCCCTGAGTGCTCCTGGACTGTGAGAGGGGGCAGGCCGGGCTGAGGGACCCCGCCCCCTCATGCACTGGGCCTCTAGTATTAATATAATTGTTAAAGCTACAGCACAAAAGGGCTTACAGTAAGAGCTAATTCTCTTTCTCACCCTTTCCCCAGGCATGTTATCCCTCTTACTACAATTAACTAGTCTCATCAGTTGTTTTATGTTTACAAATATATATATTATGTGTATATATACACATATGCATATGTACTTTTCCCAAGTTAAAGAATAATATAAGATTACTCAGCCATAAGAAAAGATGAAATACTTCCATTTGCAACATGAATGGACCTTGAGAATATATCATGCTAAGCAAAATAAGTCAATCAGAAAAAGCTAAAAACCATATGACTTCACTCATATATGTGATATAAAACTGAAACTCATAGACTCAGTCAACAGTATGGTGGTTACCAGAGAGAAGGGGGATAGAAATAGTAAAGTGTAAATGGGGCCAAATATATGGTGATAGAAGATGTTTTGACTTTGAATGGTGGGCACACAATGCAATATACAGATCATGTATCATAGAAATACACTTGAAACCTTTATAATCTTATTAATTAATGTCACCCAAAAAATGTAATGAAAAGAATAATATAAAGCTGTTTACACTTTGTTAATTTTTTATTGAACAGTATATCTAGGATATCATTCTAGAGTAGCATACATGTATGCATACACACACACATATATCATTTTTAATAGCTATATACTATCCCCTCTGGGAGTGCACCACTATTTAGCCAATCTTATGTTGACAGGCATTTAAGTTATTTTTAATGTTTTATTCTTATAAACAACTAGAGGCCCAGTGCATGAATTCGTGCACAGGTGGGGTCTGGCAGGCCAGCCCCAATGGGGGCCAATCGGGCTGAGCCGGCCAGGTGGAGGGGCTGTAGGCAGTTGGCTGGCTGGCTCCACCCCTGTTAGGGTGAGAGGGATGATCAGGGATTGGGCTGGGCTGGCCTGGGGAGGGGCCGTGGGAGGTTGGGGGGGGCCCGATCGGAGCCCATATTGGGCCAGTTGGCTGCTGCTGTGCGCATCATAGCAACTGGTCATTCTGGTCATTCTGGCATTCCAGTCACTTAACTTTTATATATATAGACTAGAGGCTCAGTGCATAAAATTCGTGCACGAAAGGGGGGCGTCCCTCAGCCTGGCCTGCACCCTCTCCAATCCGGGACCTCTCAGTGGATGTCCAACTGCCGGTTTAGGCCCGGTCCCAAAACCAGCAGTCAGACATCCCTCCCGAAATCCGGGACCGCTGGCTCCTAACCACTCACCTGCCTGCCTGCCTGATCACCCCTAACAACTCTGCCTGCCTGCCTGATTGCCCCGAACCTCTCTGCCTGCCTGCCTGATCATCCCTAACCACTCTACCTACCTGCTTGATGCCCCTAACTGCTCCCCTGCCTGCCTGATCACCCCTAACTGCCTCTGCCTGCCTGATCGCCCCTAACCACCTCTGCCTGCCTGCCTGCCTGATCGTCCCTAACTGCTTCCCTGCCAGCCCAATCGCCCCTAACTGCTCCCCTGCCTGCCTGATAGCCCCTGACAGCCACTGCCTCAGCCCCCACCACCGTGGCTTTGTCCGGAAGGACATCCGGAAGACGTCTGGTCTATCTGGTCTAATTAGCATAATACCCTTTTATTAGTATAGATTGTGTAATAAATCCATGTAACTATGTCAATCCACCTGTAGAAATAAGTTCAACCCTAGGTGTAGAATTGCAAAATCAAAAGTTTATGAACATTATTTTTATAAAAATGAAAATGACCCCACAGATGGGGAGGTTTAGGATAAATATTAAGAATGTACTATTTACTTAGCAGCAATATACTCCTTCCAACAATGAATGAGAAGGCCAGTTTGCCCTACCCTCTCCAATCCTGTGCAGCTTTTGTGCATATATTCAGGAATACAGAGCACCTGCTCTGTGCTAGGTCCCTATTAGGTGAGGAACTATTGAGAGAAATGATAGAGACAATGTCCCTGATAATCTGGCATATGCACGCTCTTTGTATTGTACAAAAAAAGCAAGTCAACAATTACATTGATATTTTCAAGTAGTAAAAAGCACACTGAAAATAAAACTGGAAAAGGAGATAATACGATGGGTGGGAGACCCTCGGAGGTTGAGAAGGTGACATTGGAGCAGAGGCTGAATAAAATGAGGAAACACAAAGGTTGAGAAAGGACCATCCTGGTAGAGGGGAAACAAGTTCAAAGGTCTGGAGGTTCCTTGCTAGATTTATTAAAGGTAGAACAGGAAGAACAGCCCAGCTACGGCAAAGGAGGGGCCTTTAGGGTGGGAAGAAAGTGTTTCCCAGAGGCAGATAGCAGCCAATCCAGAAGGACTAGGTAGGACACAGGAAAAGTTTAAATCTTCTTCAAAGTAAAGGAAGACCATCATCAAACATTTTGACTTTTGCAAATTTACAGGTGAAGAAAACATTACCTCATTTAAAATTTTCATTTCATTATAAGTGAAAGTGAATAGTTTTTCATATGTCTAAAAGAAGTGAATGGTTTTTATTCTGTCAATTGCTTTTTCATGTCCTCTGCCAATTTTTAAATGACTTTTTACTTCTTATTCTTATATTGAAGAAATTAGCACATTCAGTGTCATCTGTAGTACAAAATTATTATTCCAATTTGTCACTTGTCTATTGATTTTTTTAAAGTTATTTTTGTGCAAAGGTTTTTAGTTTATTATGTAGTCAAATTGCCAACTTTTCCTCTATGACTTTTAATTTTTGTGACTTCCACATTGCTTAAAAAATTATGCCCTATGCTTTCTTCTAGTTTTATAAAATTTTTATTTTATTGATTTCAGAGAGGGAGAGAAAGATAGAAACATCAATGATGAGAGAGAATCATTGGTCAGCTGTCTCCTGCATGCCCCCCTACTGGGAATCAAGTGCGCAATCCAGGCATGTGCCCTTGACTGGAATAGAATCTGGGACCCTTCAGTCCCCAGGCCAATGTTCTATCCACTGAGCCAAACCAGCCAGGGCAATGGTTATTTTTTTATGTTTAAATCTTTAGTATATGTGAATTTATTTTAATCTACTGAGTAGGGTAAGAAATCAGTTTTTTTAAGATTTCATATTTTCAACCAAAATGTTTTAAAAATGAAAATGCCCCTACAGATGGGAAGGTTTGGGATAAATATTAACAATTTACTATTTAATTAGCAGCAATATACTCCATCCAACAATGAATGAGAAGGCCAGTTTCTACAGGTATACTTGTGGAAAATACCTTTTCTTATCAGTGACTTGAATGGGAAAATATGTCCCTTGAAAAATAAGCATGATATTGGTTGTGACTTCATAGACATTTTTATCTCATTTTTGAAGTATCTAGCTAGTTATGTTTAATGGTTTTGTTTTATTTAACAAAGAAATTTTAAATTTTTCTATTGATTTTTAGAGAGAGGAAGGGAGAGAGAAAGAGAAAAAGGAACATGGATCAGTTGCCTCCCACACTCAGTTCTGGGATAGAACCCAAAACCTGGGTATGTGCCCTGACCGGAAATCGAACCTGCCACCCATAGTTGTATGAGACAATGCTCTAACCAACTGAGGCACTGGGCCAGGGCAAGGAATTTTAATTTTTGATCAATTTTTTCTGCATTTATGAAGAGAATCATGTGTTTCTCCTCTTCCTATTAAACAATCTGGAATATTCATCTATTTTTTTCTCTTTCTGGCATGTTAATACACTGCTGAATTTTTTATATACTTATTTTATATAAAAACCCTACCTAAAATGAATATAGTATGGAGTTTTAAAAATATATTTCTATTTTTTTCAATTTAATGATGTTGTTCCATTTTTTAAAGCTTAATTTTATAAATAAATAAAGGTTGATGTTTCTCTCAATGATCAGAGCTATTTAATAGCTTTGGAGTTATCTGCATATTAAATTTGGAATCCACCTGGAAACCATATGAATTAACTACCACAAACACCATATGAAAGCTTAACTCTTTGACAATTTTTGTTTAATGTGGTGATTGGTAGGTTTGAGATTTTTATATCTTCTGCTCCTAGAAAAATAATCTACCTAGTCCTCTACATCAATTTTCTTTGCACAAAATTGTGCACAATATTCTTTCATTTATTGAAACAGTTAAAATTAAGCCCTTTATATATGCAAAAGAATGCTTATCTTCCTTGAACATCTGTGTGATTTTTTGTTCAGTTTTTGGTTCTAGGATGTGTAGGTATATTTTAATTTATTTTATTTCATAAAGAATTCTTTGTTCATGGAATTTACCTGCTTAATGGCATAATCATGTCTTACTCTGCCTTTGGAAGGCCATATTTTGTTCCTCTTTCTTTCAGTATCCTTGCCGGGTGTCCATTTTTTAATTAGGATATTCTTTCTGACACAAGTATTTCAATAGTACAGTATTAAGTAGAGGTGGAGAGACTGACCTGAGCAAAAAGCCAACATGAGTCTCAGCAGGCAGTTGGAGTTTCTGGCCTTTAGAAATTTTCTCATCAGCACTTTGTTCATGGGTATGAATACCCTTCAGCCTTAAGAGAGATCTATGGGAATTGTGTGGAAGCTGCTTTTAATACTAAAATGTGTGTTATGTTTGTGTATGTGTGTGAGTGTCAGTGTCATGAGTTAGCCATTACTCATCTTTCAAGCTGACCAAGATCAGTAACCTCAGAGCTGCTTGTCACCATTATTTTTCTCCTTCTAAAACAGTAGCATACTGCTTTGCTCAGCCTCAAATTCTTTATCATGCCATGGTCCGCCAGGGTTTATGGAGCCTCCTACTTCTGTTTCTCAAATCTAAACATTGTTGTTTGAAGCTGGGAGGTTGTAGATTTGCCCTCATAGGGCGTGCTCCCAAATTTGGGAACTCTTCATTACGTAGAAAATCTATAAAGACAGCGATCTATTCAGGGTTATCTATCATCCTAGTGCAATTACTAAAGCATTTTTCTCATATATTGTTTGAGGTTATAGGTGGCTTCTACTTTCCTTGGAGATTGATTTTTAGCTTTTCTGTTTTTCAATATCTTATAATTCAGTAGGCTTCAAAAGAAGAGTAATTGAATCAAAAATAATTTTCCTCTGACATCTTAGACTGGAAGCCATAAATATTTTTTCGTACCTGGGACCTACTGCACTGAGAGTAAAAATGGAGAGGTTGTGTTTCTCTCTGGCAATGGGCATACTAATCATTAAGATATGTATATCATACTGTGAATGACAAAAAAGGGGGCATAGTATATTTTGAGTTTGAAGGCAAACCTTGGTCTAATTTTACACACACACACAAAAAAAAAAGCTCAACATTGAAAACAGACTTTGTTTTTTCATGTGAGGATGTAGCACAATTGTAAATAAGGACATATATCCTGTATTATACCTTAATACTACAAAGATCATTTAGTTACTCAGTTATTCATATATGCAGTCCTATGGCCAAAATTTCACAGCTATTCAATGCTTCAAATAAATTCAATTCAGGAAAAGCAGCTGCCTTAAACTACATTTCCATTTCATTTAAATAAATCTAATTCAGTAGAGAAGTCATCTGATTTTATTTTTACTGTAATATCATTGTTATCATTTGCAATAGTAGGTCTTGCCATGGGTGGAAAGGAATACATAACCATTTTTATCTGAGCATAGAGAGATAAATTATGAGCTTTGCCCCTATTATCATTAATGAGAATTAAAGATTTAAATAGCCATGACTAAAGTACAGACTGTATTCCTATGTTTTTGAACTCAGTATGACCTATATATGTGTATACTGACACTACATAATTATGATGAACAACATCATTATAATACAAGGAAAGCTAACTGGGGTGCTGCCTTTTGTGTTTCATTAGCAACTCTACAATTTCAAATAAAAAAAAGGTCTTGCTTCGAGTACATTAATGCTGTAATAATCTGTCATTAGAATCAATAACTGCTTTATTATTCATAGTACATATAGGAAAAAAATGGACCTTCTCTGAAAAAAATGTAGTGCCTTGTCACAATACAATATGATTTTACATTATTGCTAATGTGCACAAAGCATTCAAATATAGAATATTGACATGTCAGAGATTTATGACAAATGTGAGAAGATAAATCTAGGTTAAGCTTTCATGTCACTTGACTGAGGTAAAAAAAAAAAAAATCAATAGTATTCATAATGTATCTTTCACCCACAGTCTTCAATAAAAATCTGAGCATAGAAAGAAATTTTTTTATCCTTCATATTAGTGGTAGAAATGTTCTAGAATTTTGGTTAATAGAAAAATAAAATAAAAATTGGCAGAGAAAGTGAGTTCATCACATTTTTGGAACGTACAGTGACTCAGGACCAGGGAGCTGAATATATAGTCAATGTGCTTTCCCCATTTTGAACCTAACTTTTATCTGCTTAATCTTTGTGAAATCTAAGGAGAATAGTGATGCAGGTAACAGTCATAACTCTCTTCTCAACTTTGCCTTTTATGAATTTTAGTAGAGGCCTGTTGCACAAAGAGATTAGTGCAATAGGCCTTCCCTTCTCCTGGCTGCCGGCACCGGTTTTCCTCCGGCACCTGGGACCCAGGCCTTTGCTCCAGCCGGAGCCGCCGCCTTCCATCTTCCGTCTTCGCAGCTCCGGCTCGCCTTCAGTCTTCGCTCCTCTGCTTGGAGCCTACGTATGCAAATTAACCGCCATCTTTGTTGGTGGTTAATTTGCATATCATGCTGATTAGCCAATGGGGGGCGTAGTGAAGGTATGGTCAATTACCCTGTTTGTCTATTATTAGATAGGATAATATTCAAATAGCCTGCAATTGAACTTTAATTTCATTTATTAATTCACTGTTTCCTAATTCATTCCATGAAACATGGTTTTTAGGCATATACTGACCACAGCGTTTGACTTCTCTAATCCTTTTCAACCCTAACAATTAGAGTTGACCAAATGTATCTACTCCCCTTTTCAGTAAGTGGCTTAGGAATGGGCAAGTTACCAGTGCTGGCCAATGATAAATCCAATGATATAAATAGAGAGGTCTGTTAGAAGCTTTTGGAAAATAGACTCTTCCTTCCTACAAAGAAGACCCAAAAGAAAGAATGTCATTCTTCTTCCTCTGAATTTTTTTTTCAGCGTTCTTGTGGGTCATTTTAGTGCCCACATATTGGAATTATCTTTTTTTTCTTTATTGATTAAGGTATTACATATGTGTCCTTATCTCCGCATTGCCCCCCCCACCCCCACATTCATGCCCTCACCCCCCTAGTGTCTGTGTCCATTGGTTAGGCTTATATGCATGCATATAAGTCCTTTGGTTGATCTCTCCTCCTTCCCCCGACCCACCCCTATCTTCCCTCTGAGGTTCAATGGTCTGATCGATGCTTCTTTGCCTCTGGATCTGTTTCTGTTCATCAGTTTATGTTGTTCATTATATTCACAAATGAGTGAGATCATGTGATATTTATCTTTCTCTGACTGGCTTATTTCACTTAACATAATGCTCTCCAGGTCCATCCATGCTGTTGCAAATGATAGGAGCTCTTTCCTTTTTATAGCAATATAGTATTCCATTGTGTAGATATACCACAGTTTTTTAATCCACTCATCTGCTATTTTATCTAGTGTTTCAGTGAACTGCTAGAGCCATCTTATAGTCCTGGGTGAAGTAAGCCTAGCTGACTTGCACAGGATGCAGAGCTGAGGGATGAAAGAACCTGATGACTTCATGAAATTGTCTTCAGGAAAGTTTATAGATCGCCTTATTTTTGGGTTATTTTTATTTAAGATAAATATCCTATTTTAAACCAGTTTGACATGCTGTTCTCTCTATATTGCAGCCAAAATGTTTCCTAACTGATGCTATCAGTCATCATTAGAAGTTAACTGAAAATTAATTATTTTTAATATTCTCATATTCTTCTTCGATGTGAAGAGACCATAATTTGTGGTTCGCTGTCTTAACAATGAAATTAAAATGGCTAATGAACCTGATCACAAATAACTGAATTCATTTTAGCTCAGAGAAAGGATGGTAGTCCTGATTTATGGATTCGATCAATAGTTAAACATTTCTCTGAAGCCTGTTTCTGCCTTTGAAAGGTTTTCAAGTGTTGGAATAATTTCAAACTAATTCTTGCTATTAATCAGTTGGTCCTGAGCAATAGTTCTCCTTATGTACTTTCAACAACCACTTACTCAGTACATAGGAAGGGATGTGGACACATGAAATTGTCACAAGTGCAATGATAGACTTTATGCTCAATATATTCTGAGAACATAAAAGGCAGGTACTACTTAATCTAGCCTGGAATAAGGAAAATCGGGGGAAGTTTTCTAAAAGAAGTTATTCCTGAGCTAAATCTTGAACAATGATTGAGGCTTGCCAGGTGAAAAATGAGATAATGTGAGGATACAAAGAAAAGAAAAGCAGACCAATTAAAAGAGCAAGGTATGTATGTTAGAATTATGAGTTCAGGAGGTGAGACAAAATGTGACAATAGATGAGGCTGAAGGTAACAGCACAACACAGAGGTTAAAAGCAAGGATTTTGGAGTCCCAGGGTTTTGAATGTCAATCATTTACTCAATCAATAATTAATTCCCAAATTCCAACTATATCTCCAGTTTGGGGATAGACAATGGGTAACACAACAACAATCTTTGTCTTCATGGAGCATACATTTTAGAGAAGGAGAATGACAAAAAAAACAAACCCGGATATATAAACAAGAATTATTCATTATAACCAGCGTTTTGGAGAAAAGAAAGGGCTGAGATGGAAATGAATAACAAATACATATTGTAAATAAAATGGTCAGGGCGGATCTCTCTAGGAAGGTTACAGGATGAACTTAAAAGCTGACAAGGACCCAACTTCATAAGGAGTAAGGAAGGAGCTTTGCCAGCCGTCTCAGGAGACCTGCCAGGCATACTATCCAATCACAACCGCTTCTCTCTCCATAGCGTGAAACCACTTTCCAAAAGAAATACTAATTGTTCCCTTACTTTTTCATAATTGTGTTACCCAAGTGTGTACCCAATTAGTGGATCAGTTTTGCCTATTTCTTCTTGTTAGTCTATATGGTTCAAACTTCTTTTAATGTACAGTTTCACCCCTCGATCCACTGTTTTATTCTATACAATTGATCAAATAATTGGTCACTTAATCTATAAAGTTACCCACCAGAAAAGAAAAATTATTTTTGTCAGAGTCATTTTAGATGGCTCCTTTTTATGTACCACTTATGTGCTTTTATGTCCTTTTAGAAAGTTTAAAAACTATATCCATATAGGGTTCACTCCTAATTTCCACAAGGAAAGATTTCCTCTTAGCACACTCCCTTTTCAGGTAGAGAATGCCTTATCTGATTGATGAAATGTAAAAGAAAAATGTGTCAGGATGTGCTCAACATCCTTCCCTCCTCTTGAGAGTAAGTTCTCAGTGCGTGTAGGAGTCCCTACCTCTTCTGGCCTCTGCCAATAGGCAGCAGGTGCCCCAGCCCAGCCTAACTCTGATGAGCAGTACTAAGAAGCCCACATGGGTGACTTCAAGCCCCGTCCTCCACTGGGCCTCTCTCAGTGATATAACTGATATTTTGGCTCGATGGCATTCCTTTGCTTCATTTCTCAAATTGTTCAATGCCCTGCAGAGGAAGAGTGGTGCTCTGAGATACAAAAAAAAAAAAAGTGTTCATTTTGCTTCAAGATTCACTTTAAAAGCATGTGGTAATCATTTTAAATTACACATTTCTAACAAATTTAGTTAAAATATAGCATTAATCATTTGAATCATTTAATATATAAAGTGTATTAGTGATGTGCACTATTTTTAAAAATAATACTTTGGTAAAAGTAGTTATGTTACATTTAAGCATGTTTCTTAGCTTTTGTTTCCTTTTATCAGATTTGTTTGCTGAAATATGCACAGAGATTTTGTGAATACAAAGTCAGATATTCAGAATGAACTTTTAAATGACAACAGTGAGTTCAGAAACCAGCATTCTGCAGGATATTGGAAATGTTAAATGCACATGATGGATAAGATACATCATTTAGATAATACATTTCTAGCACCGTACATTTCCTATTTCTTTTAATTTAAGTATTGCTGGTATACAATATTAGTTATGTTTTTTTCACGTGTACAATAGAGTGATTCAACATTTAATAGCTTACAATGTGATCACCCCATTTATTCTAATAATCATCTGTCACCATGCAAACTTATCACAATATTATTGACTATATTCCCTTTCACCTTTTCCACCAATTCCCCCACCTTCCTCCCCTCTGGCAACCATCCTTTGGTTTGTGTTTTATGAGTCTGTTTTTCAGGGTTTTTTATTAATTTTGTTTTTATTTTTTTAGATTTCACAAATAAGTGAAACCATATGGCATTCATCTGTTTCTGCCTGACTTATTTCACTTAGCATAATATCTTCTCCATCCATGTTCTCATGAATGGCAAGATTTCATTTTTATTGCTGCATAATATTCTATTGTATATATGTACCATAGCTTTTTTTATCCATTCATCTATGGATAGGTACCTAAGTTGCTTACATATCTTGGCTACTGTAAATAATGCTGCAATGAACATAAGGGTGCATATATGTTTTTGAATTAGTGTTTTTGAGGGTTTTGGGGTTTTTTTAGATAAATACCCAGAAGTGAAATTGCAGGGTCCTATGGTATATGTTTAGTTTTTTGTGGCATCTCCATATTCCTTTCCATAGTGCCTGCATTCTCACCAACAGTGCACAACAGTACATCCTTACAAACATATATTATCTGTTGACTTTCTGATAGCCATTCTGACTAGTTCAGCACACTACATTTCTGTATGAATGAAGAACTGCACTATGATGTTGCTATCCCAGTCCAATGTTGATGTGTAGCAAATAAAAACATTTGGTCATTTTGTTTCTACTGCCTTTCCATATTATAGTAATAATATGAGGCTTTATTCAAAACTAGAAGCCCGATGCATGAAATTTGTGCATGGGTAGGGTCCCTAGGTGGGGCTGGCAATCAGGACCGATCTGAGGGGTGACCGGCAGGGTGATTGGGGGGGGGCCCTGCTGGCACCCGCCTTGGCCAGCCTAGCGCCATCCACTCGCCGGCCCTGCCCTCTACTGCTGCCACTGGTCACTTACCTCTGTGGGGCAACCAGTGGGGCGATAGAAGGGGGGGCAGTGCCAGCCTGCTTGTCAGCCAGCCCCACCCCCCACCGCTGCCTCTGGTCGCCTCCCTCTGCAGGGCAACCAGCGGGGTGATTGTGGGGCCCCCGCTGGCACCCGCCTTGGCTGGCCTGAGGCCTGCAAGCTTGGGGCAGATCCTGCGTTGAAAATCTGCTCCCTGGTGGTCAGAGTGCGTCATAGAGACCGGTCGTTCCACCAGTTGTTCTGCTGTGTGGTTGATTTGCACATTAGGTTTTTATTATATAGGATGTTTCAGGTATACTAAAATATGTTAAAATTTAGCAAGAAAGTTTTATAATCCAACAAAACAAATTGAGAATAAATTTATATTCATGGAAGACTTATTTCTTGCTCTTTTCTTTTAGACTTTAGAGTTATATTCCCACAAACAGTAACATTTTATTTATTTCAGACTAAAAATATAAGTTTTTTGAACTAAAAACTATTATATAATTTATGATTTCATTACTTATCATATGTAGCTGTGATGAAGATTGTCACTCATAAATTTACAGGTAAGAAGAAATTATTTTGTTTTTAAATTCATTTATTGAAAATCTGTTTCATAGCTGCCATGTAATCTCCTTTCTGGTAATTATAATTCAGAAAGTGCAAGTCTAACTCTCTGTATCATTACTTCTGCCACAAGTGCTTTCGTAAATCATTGCTCTTCTGACCTGAATACCTACAGTTAATTCTTAAAAATCTTTAGCAACCTCACAGGTTAAAAGCATAGAATCTCATCTTCATTTCTAGATCTACTTCTTTGTTTTTATCTACACTAATAATAGACAAATATGGAAAATGACCGTACCTCCACAATGTCCCACAGACAATCAGGAGGGAATATGCAAATTAGAGGGACAAAGATGGTGGTGGCCACAGAGCCAGCTGGAGCAGGCAGGAGGCTTGGGTCGCCCCCAGCAATGAAGGAAACCAAGCTTCCCGCCTGTCCTGGCCGGCCACTGAAGGAGGGGCCTGTGGGCGGTGGCCACGGAGCTGGCCTGAGCGCCCAGGAGGCTTGGGTTCCCAGACCAGCCACCAAGGAAGGGGCCTGCAAACGGCCCTCAACCCCTCACCCAGGCTGTCTAGGCACCCCAGCGGGGACCCCCACCCTGAAGGGGGTGTGGCAAGCCTAAAAACAGCCCTCAGCCCCTTACCCAGGCTGGCCACACCCCCATGGGGTGAGGGTCCCCCACTGGGGGTGTGGCCAGCCTACAAACCAACACAGGCCCCTCGTCCAGGCCGCCCCGCTCCCCAAGTGAACCCCCACCTTGATTCAGGACACCCTTCAGGGCAAACCAGCTGGCCCCCACCCATGCACCAGGCCTCTATCTATACTAATAAAAGGGTAATATGCTAATTAGACTGGGAGACCTTCCAGGAGACCTTCTGATGTTCTTCTAGACAAAGCCATGGTGGCAGAGCAGAGATAGAGGCGGTTAGGGGCCAAGAGGGGAGGGCAGTTGTGGGTGATCAGGCCAGAATGGGACGGCAGCTGTGGGCGATCAGGTCGGTTGGGGGGGCAATTGGGGGTGGTCAGGCTGGGGGGGGGGGGGAAGTTGGGGGTGAGCAGGCCGACGGGGGGGCCAGTTGGGGGTGAGCAGACTGGTGGGGAGGGCAGTTGAGGGTGAGCAGGCCAGCAGGGGTCAGTTGAGGGTGAGCAGGCCAGCAGGGGTCAGTTGAGGGCAAGCAGGCTGGCAGGCAATTAAGCAGGCAGGCGGGTGAGCGGTTAGGAGCCAGTAGAATTGGATTGCAAGAGGGCAGGGATCGGGCTAAACCAGCAGTCAGACATCCCCCAAGGGGTCCCAGATTGGAGAGGATGCAGGCCAAGCTGAGGGACACCCCGCCATGCACAAATTTCATGCACCAGGCCACTAGGCTATATATATAAAAGCCAAGCAATCGGAATGACCAGAATGACGGGAACGACTGGTGGCTATGATATGCACTGCAGCCAGCCAACCCGCCCGATTGGGGGCAAGGCCAACAAGCCAGGCAACCTCCTGCGTCCCCTCCCCCAAGTCAACCAGGTCCTGATTGGCCTCGATCAGGGCTTGCCGGACCCCACCCATGCACAAATTCATGCCTCTAGTACAGCTGTGGGCAAACTACGGCCCACGGGCCGGATCCGGCCCGTTTGAAATAAATAAAACTAAAAAAAAAAAAAAAAAAAGACCATACCCTTTTATGTAATGATGTTTACTTTGAATTTATATTAGTTCACACAAACACTCCATCCATGCTTTTGTTCTGGCCCTCCGGTCCAGTTTAAGAACCCATTGTGGCCCTGGTGTCAAAAAGTTTGCCCACCCCTACTCTAGTATATAAACATTTTAACAAATTAAACCATGTTCCTTTAATAAAAAAAAAAAAAAAAGGATTTTTTTGTCAGCATCATAATTAACTTCAATATTTAGAAAGGTGATAATATAAACAGTATATTTTCATCTGGAAGAGACAAAAATCCCTATGGGTTTTTCTATATGAATATTACTAAATAGAATGTAAAAAAGGCAGATGCAAATGTTTTAGTTCTTTTCAGTGAAAAGAACATTAGAAAGATGACTTTAAACAGCTTTGTTCATGCAATTCTATTTTTAGACATGTCAATTACATAACAGAAATATTATCACCATGTCAACCAGCTTTAAAATTGCTCCTTGACCAGATAAAACAAATGGTTTGCATGGCAACAAGGTTGCCAAGTATAATTGATATGGATTCATAGACTGTTGGACATTTTTTAGCCAATTTGAATTAAATGCATTTTAACCTCAGTGTGAAATAGGAACTGACACGCTCCCTTGAAATTTCATCAGGAAAACTAAAAGCATAAAGAATAAAGATATATATGTTTAGAGAAGCCAGAGTGGAATTAAAAAGAAATGATTATGGATATAATTGATGTCATCAACATGACCTTGCATTTCAACCTTTTCTCCCACTAGTAAGAGTGAATTTTGCAATAGACAAATCCACAATCAGAGATTTAGATATTCATCTTTCAAAAGTAGATAGCAAATCAGTTAATATAAAGAAGATGCATAATTAACCAACTTGACCTAATTGACATTTACAAAACACTATTCAACAACGGCCAAATACTCACTTTATTCAAGTGCATAATAACATTAACCAAGATAGATGATGTTTTTGATCAGAAAGCAAGTCTCAACAAATTCAGGACTCAAATCATACAATTTATATTCTCTGACTATAATGAAATTAAATTAAAAATCAATAACATCTATGAACACAGACAATAGTGTGGTGAAGGTCTAGGGTGGGAGGCAGGGGAAAATAGAAGGGGTCAATGGGGAAAAAAGGCGGACATCTGTAATACTTTCAATAATAAAGATACATTAAAAATAAAGTCAATAAAAATCAATAACATAAAAATCTATGAAACTTCCAAATATTTGGAAATTTTAACAATGAAATAATAAATAACCCATTGGTCAAAGAAGAAATCAAAAGGTAAATTAGAAAGTATTTTGAAATGAATAAAAATTAGTGGATAAATTTTAAAGCAAAATATCAAAATTTGAGGAATGGTGCAAAAGCAGCATTTAGGGGTATAAATGTACAGCCCTAACTGGTTACATTAGAATTAAAAAAAAGTTTTCATATCAATGAATTCATATTCAACCTTAAGAAACATTTTTTTAAAGCAAATGATAAAATAAGCACAAGAAAGAAAATAATAACAATCAGATCTGTGAAAAGAAAAGAAAAAGCCATAGAGAAAATCAATGAAATTAAATTTGGTTCACTGAGAAAACAAAACTGACAAACCTCTTACCAGATTGGTCAGGAAAAAATAAAAATTTAAAAAAAAGAAGACACTAATTTAATTTTTTTGGTCATAATCGGTCTGTTGGGATTTTTTTGTTTCTTCTTGATTCAGCCTGGACTAGAAATTAATCCACTTCTTCCAGGTTGTCTAATTTGTTGGTATATATTGTTCAAAGTATTTTCCATAATCCTTTGTATTTCTGTGGTATTGGTTGCCACTTCTTTCTTTTGAGATTTTATTTATTTGGATCCTCATCTTTTAAAAAAATTTTTTGGATAAAAATTTATCAATTTGTTTACTTATTCAAAGAACCAGGTCTTGGTTTCATTGACCTTTCAGATTGTTTTTGTTTTGGTTTTTGGGGGGTTTTTTTGCTCTACTACATTTATTTCCACTGTGATCTTTATTATGTCCTTCCTTCTACCAACGTTGGTCTTTGTTCTTCTTTTTTAGTTCCTTTAGGTCAGTGGTTCTCAACCTGTGGGTCGCGACCCCTTTGGGGGGTCGAATAACCCTTTCACAGGGATCGCCTAAGACCATCGGAAAACACATATATAATTACATATTGTTTTTGTGATTAATCACTATGCTTTAATTATGTTCAATTTGTAACAATGAAAATACATTCTGCATATCAGATATTTACATTATGATTCATAACAGTAGCAAAATTACAGTTATGAAGTAGCAACGAAAATAATTTTATGGTTGGGGGTCACCACAACATGAGGAACTGTATGAAAGGATCGCGGCATTAGGAAGGTTGAGAACCACTGCTTTAGGTGTAAGTTAGATTATTTGAGGTTTTTGTTTGTTTCTTGAGGTAATACTGTATTACTATAAGTTTCACTCTAAGACCTGTTTTGGCTGGTCCCCATAGATTTGGGGATCAATGTGTTTTCATTTTGATTTGTGTCAATTTTGGTTTCTTCTTTGATCTTGTTGTTATCCCATTCTTTGTTTAGCAGCACGCTATTTAGCCTCCACGTGTTTGTGTATTTTTTTCAGTTTTCTTCTTGTAATTGATTTCTATTTCATAACATTGTGATTAAAGAAAATGAACCAATAAGACAGAAACAAACTCATAGATAAAGAGAACAAATTGATGTTTGCCAGATGGGAGGGGTATTGCATAGATGGATGGTAAAGGGGAAGAGATTAATATATACAAATTGTCAGATATAAAATTAGTCACAGTAATATACAGCATAAGGAATATAGCAAATAGTATTGTAATAACTATGTATGGTGTCAGTTGGGTACTAGACTTACCAGGGTTTTCACTTTGTAAGTTTATTAAATGTCTAATCACTATGTTATACACCTGAAACTAATACAATATTGTATGTAAACTATAAATGAAAAATAAAAAATTAAATAAAAACTATTTGTTTTTTCATTTAATGTTCCTTACATTCATCTGCCTTGTCCCAAGTGATTGTTCTCCATAGTCACTCTCCTTTTAGTTGCTTTCAATTAGCCTTCATTTCTACCATTTTTTCTTTCATTTTTTCAAAATCTGGTTTCTATGAACTCAGATTTCACTTCTTTTCATTGTGTTCCCATTTTCCTTCTTGAATACTCTTTGTGAACTGAAACTCTTATAGTTACTTTACAACAGAAAATTGCTGCTTCTTCTGTATCTGCATTCCTTCATTGACAGTTTACTTCCTGCAAATATGCCTCCAAGTGTTTCTTCCTTTATCTGTTTTCCTGCTTCTAAAGATTTTATGACAAACCTACTTGAAAAACCTTCTATCATCAGCCCACAAAAACAATCCCATTGGTTTAAATAAGTGAAGGTTGATTTTTGCACCACTGCAGTTCTTAGTATAGGCTTATACTAAACTCTACTTCCAGGAGCATCCTGCTCAGTATACTTACTAACCTGTATTTAATCTTCACCACATTTGATAACTCTTCCTCATGTCTTGTTTGGGGTTACTTAGATATCCTAATTTCAATGAAAATGAAGGTTAGGTTTCTGTTTTGTGCTCTCCTTATTGCTTTTGGGTAATGTTTAGGGGAAGTTATCAATTTAAAGTTGGACATTTCTTCTGTTTCAAATTGTGTTTTTAATTAGAAATTTGTGAAGCACATTATTGTTTTAAGATTAACATAGCTTGTATTAATGTAGTTTCAATCATTAAAAATTTTTAGATAAGAAACCTTCAAAGGTAATTGGCATTTCAAAGGATTTTTGGTGACATATTGATACAATATCACATTAGTAAATATAATTAATATAGTCATAAGAGTTAATTTTATTGTCATATCATTTATGCCAACATATAGTATTACACTGGCATATTTATCATCCTATCAGAAAATGAACTTATGGAAAATATGTCTAGTCTTGACTCTAAAATTCACTTAAAAGAAAAATAATATAGTTATAGAGTACTAATTAGAGAATGTATGAAATTTTAGACATCAAGTTGCATTCTAGAAAGCAATTAAGAATTTTAAAATAAAAATCTTTACACCCTAGAAAACAATTGATAATTTTTAAAATTAAATCTTAATCAAGTATAAGTTTGCTTTGCCATTCTTTACCTGGGAATATCGGGATTAAACCCATGTGTTTTCTGGTTTTGTGAGAGAAAGCTAAAAATGGACACAGCTTTCAGAACTATATCTTTTTCCTACTTTAGTCTCAGCTAAAAGCGTCAAACCAAGCACATATTATGGTGAGCTCCAGGAAATCCATTATCACACTTCTTTTAATCACCTCAATATACTAGTAGTCTTTTCTGTTTCCATTCTAATTCAAAGAATGATTTTAATATCAAATGATTTCCAATATTCTTTTTTAAATAAAGGGACTTTTTAATAAAATGTTCAAAGTTTTGCAGTGAAGAATAAGTTTTATAAATATAAATTACTTGGGAATATTAGAAGGTCATGTCAATTTACTATTACAATAGAGACTCTCTGATACTTACCTAGGGTGTTTGATTACATTTGTTCTTCCTATATAAATCAATTAGAATAATTTTTAATGTATTTTAGTTTTGAATGCATAATGCAGGCACAAGGTACAAAATTCAAAAGAAATAAAAGGGAATCAGTTCAACTCAACCTCTCAGCCATCCCATCTTCCTACCTAGAGACAACCCAACAGTCTCTAATGTCACAAAACAACAATGAGGTACCATCTCACACCTGTCAGAATGGCTATCATCAACAAATCAACCAATGACAAGTGCTGGCGAGGATGTGGAAAAAGGGGAACCCTTGTACACTGCTGGTGGGAATGCAGACTGGTGCAGCCACTGTGGAGAACAGTTTGGAGCTTCCTCAAAAAATTAAAAATGGAACTCCCATTTGACCTAGTAATCCCACTTCTAGAAATATATCCCAAGAAATCAGAAACACCAACAGAAAGGATATGTGCAATCCCATGTTCATAGCGGCACAATTTACAATAGCTAAGATTTGGAAACAGCCTAAGTGCCCATCAGTAGATGAGTGGATTAAAAAGTTGTGTTACATCTACACAATGGAATACTATGCTGCTGTAAAAAAGAAAGAACTCTTACCATTCACAACAACATGGATGGACCTGGAAAGCATTATGCTAAGCGAAATAAGTCAGTCAGAGAAGGATAAATAACACACGATTTCACTCATTTGTGGAATATAATGAAAAATATAAACTGATGAACAAAAATAGATCCTGAGACATAGAAGCATCGAACAGACCTTCAAATCTCAGAGGGAAGGCAGGGGAAGAAAGGGGTAAGAGATCACCCAAAGGACTTGTATGCATGCATATGAGCATAACCAATGGACACAGACATTAGGGAGCTGAGGGCATGTGGTGGGGGGTGGGAGCAGCCAGGAAGAGGTCATTGGGGGGAAAAAGAGACATATATAATACTATATGTAATACTTTAAACAATAAAGAATTTAAATTTAAAAAAAGACTTTTAATACCTTTTTAAAGAAACAATTTCCAAATCAAAAGAGAAATTAAATTAAAGATTAAATATGTCTCCAAGTTGTTGACAGTCATTAATAGGGAAGCAGATAAAAATCATAAAAATGCCAGTCTATGAACATGTCGGTCCAATTTATTCTTATTTTAATAGACTTCTGGATCCTATGCTATACACATAGTGAAAGCTCAGATAAGATGTGGTTGATGAGGAAGGGTAGATGTTGCACAAGAAAGTAAAAGCAAAAGGGATCTATTCATTAAGCCGTTAATTCTAGCCATAACAAAAATATTTGAATAGCATTCACATTTGATCACTGAAAGAGAAAAATAACTCTTGTTGACAAGCTATTAGATAGAACCAACATTTTTTTGTTTTAAATCATAGACGTTAATGTCAAGATCAACAACTAGTTCCAGGTACTCCAAAAAAAAAAAAAAAAGTCCAAATTGTAAACTTAAATCTTCATTATTTTACTTAATGGACTCTTGGAGGAAGGCAGGGAATGGTGGGTGTGTGGGAGGTAATCAACTAAAAAACTTGTATGCATATATGTATAACCCCTGGACATAGACAATAGGGTGGTGAAAGTCTGGGGTGGGAGGCAGGAGTGGCTGGAGGGGATCAATGGGGAGGAAAGGGGAATATATGTAATACTTTCAACACTAAACATTATTTTTAAAATAATAAATAAACCAATAAATACTTTAACTTTAGAATCTAGAATAGACCCTCTTCTCCAGTCAGGATTTCTTAATAGGCCACCCTCAAATGCCATTATATTATATTTCAGTAGGCTATGCTGCATAAAGAATCGCCTCAAAATCTTTGTGGCTTAAAACACAAATGTTTATTTCTTCCCCAAGTTATATATAAACTGCAGCTTGACTGTGGCTTTCCTCTAGGCCAGGGGTCAAATATGTTATTTACCTATCCTTTCAGAGAAGACTCAGAGGTCAAACTGAACTAGTCACATTTAGAAATTTTGCTCAGGTGGGGCAGAAGTCACAAATGTCATATTCCATTGGCCAAAATAAATCACCCAGCCAAGCCCAGCATCAGCAGAGCAGAGACACGTAACCCTACCACAAGATAAAATATAAAATATGTTTTATCAATCATAAAATAACACCAACAATCTTAAAATATATCACAGCCATGCTCAATCATTATTTCAGTATTTTTTATGCCATCGCTATTGCTCAGAATGGTCTTCCTAACCTTGTTATTGTCAAGTTCTCTCAACTTCCAAGCTTCAACTCAAATCAAAGAGCTCCATAAGTCCTTTCTTAATGTTTTCTGTCCACCATGCTTTATTTTGTATACTCATCTGTGGTTTTATACTTAACACTTATTTTGACATAAAACTATGGCTTGTGTCATAATATGTTTCATGTCCTTGTGCCTGTGTTAAGGAAAAGGACCACACGTTCTTTTGATCAGTTTATTCGCTATTTATGTATGAAATACAACATAAATTCTGTGGAATGAATCATTCACTATTTTGTCCCCTTTCATTTTGGTATAGATTCTGAAAGGTAAAAGATCAGGCATCAACTCTATATTTATACTATTTCAATGTTGATGTCATTTATTTACCCAATGTTTATTTAAACATGTATCTATAGCATGCACAATGTCATATATAAAGACACTGCTGCTGATTCAACAATATTGCTCTATGAGCAATGATATGTGCAGATTTGTTAAAAGAAAAATCATAGGATTTGAAGGCTTGCCTACTGAATATATGCATGTCTTTGGGAAAGTAATTTAATCTCTCTGAGTTTTATGTATGAGATATGAGCGATCCCTAACTGGAAAGGATTTCTACATGGTATATGTAATGTGCCTAAGACAATACCTGATCCATAATATGTACTGAAACAATAGTAGCTATCATTCACTTCAATTACGGCTAATACTTTTTATGAATTTTTACTAAGTTCCCATTTGTCATCTTAAAATGTTATTTTGGACTAGTACTTCCTGTCTCTATGAAACAGAATCAGGTAGTTTTCCACCAAAACTACTAAGACAGCCTCAAATGACAGAGCTCAAACCAAGCTTCAACTGACAGAGCTCAAAAAAACTGAGAAAGGTTTTGTTTACAAAAAAGCCTAGTAAATCATTTGTAAAAATAATTTCAAAATGGGACAAGTAACAGCATTACCCTCATGCCAAAACCAGCTAAAGACATTATAAAGAAAGAGAATTATAGGCCAATATCCCTGACAAACATCGATGCTAAAATCCTCAACAAAATATTAACAAACCAGATCCAGCAATATATTAAAAAGATCATGCACCATGATCAAGTGGGATTTATTCTGGGGTTGCAAGGTTGGTATAATATCTGCAAATCAATAAACAAAATGAAGGATAAAAATCAATAGATACAGAAAGGATCATATCAATAGATACAGAAAAAAGCATCTGGTAACATCCTGCGCCCATTTATGATAAAAATTCTCAAGCCAATCAAAAAATGGGAAATGGACCTAAATAAGTACTTTTTGAAAGAGGACATACAGAAGGCCAAGAGACATATGAAATCATGCTCAGAGTCACTAATCATCCAAGAGATGCAAATCAAAATGATAATCTCACACCGGTAGAATGGCTATCATCAACAAATCAACAAATGACAAGTGCTGGCGAGGATGCAGAGAAAAAGGAACCCTTGTGCACTGCTAGTAGGAATGCAGACTAGTGCAGCCACTGTGGAGAACAGTTTGGAGTTTCCTCAAAAACGAAAAATGGAACTCCCATCTGACCCAGTGATCCCACTTCTAGGAATATATCCCAAGAAACTAGAAACACCAATCAGAAAGGATATATGCACTCCTATGTTCATAGCAGCACAATTCACCATAGCTAAGATTTGGAAACATCCTAAGTGCCCATCAGCAGATGAGTGGATTAGAAAACTGTGGTACATCTACACAATGGAATACTATGCTGCTGTAAAAAGGAAGGAACTCCTACCATTTGCAACAGCATGGATGGACCTGGAGGGCATTATGCTAAGTGAAGTCAGTCAGTCAGAGAAAGATAAATATCACATGATCTCACTCATTCATATAATTAACAACATAAACTGATCAACAAAAACAGATCCAGAGACAGAGAAGCATCGATCAGACCGTCAAACCTGAGAGGGAAGGAAGGGGAGGGTGGGGGGAAGGGGGAGAGATCAACCAAAGGACTTGCATGCATACATATAAGTATAACCAATGGACACAGACACTATGGGGTGAGGGCATGAGCAGGGGGGTGTGGGGCACTGGGGGGATAAGGACACATATGTAATACTTTAATCAATAAAGAAAAAAAAACTCTCAAGAAAGTGGGAATAGAGGGAACATAACTCAACATAATAAAGGCCATATATGACACACAGCCAAAATTATAGCCAATGGGCAAAAACTACAAGCCTTTCTCTTAAGATCTGGAATAAGACAGAGATGTCCACTTCCACCACTTGTATTCAACACAGTATTAGAAGTCATAGTCACAGCAATCAGACAAGAAGTAAAAGGCATCCAAGTTGGAAAGGAAGAAGTAAAACTGTTAATATTTGCAGATGACATGATACTGTATATAGAGAAGCCTAAAATAAACATTCTACCAAAAAAACTACTAGACCTGATAAATGAATTCAGTAAAGTAGCAGGATACAAAATAAATATAAGAAAATCTGTTGCACTTTTATACACCAATAATGAACTATCAGAAAGAGAAACTAAGAAAACAATTCCATCTACAATTGCACAAAATAAATACCTAGGAATACATTTAACCAGAATGCAAAAGACCTGTACTCAGAAAATTATAAGACATGGAAGAAAGAAACTGAAGAAGATACAAGACAGAGGAAGCATATACTGTGTTCATGGATACAAATATTTGACATAATTAGAATGTCCATACTACCTAAAGCAATATCTAGTTTCAACACAATTCCTATCAAGGTACCAATGGCACATTTCACTGAACTAGAACAACAATTCCAAAAATTTACATGGGGTGATAAAAACAAGCAAACAAACAAGCAAATAGCCACAGCGATTGTGAGAAAGAAGAACAAAGTTGGAGGGATCACACTACCTGCTATCAAACTATACTACAAGCCTATAGTAATTAAAACAGCACGGAACTGGCATAAAAACAGGCATATAGACCAATGGAACAGAATAGAGAACCCAAAAATAAACCCATGCCTCTATAGTAAATTAATATTTTACAAAGGAGGCAAGAACATAGAATGGGGTAAAGAAAGTCTATTTAGTAAGTGGTATTGAGAACCTTCGACAGATATGTGCAAAAAATGAAACTAGACAATCTTCTTACACCACACACAAGAATAAATTCAAAATGGATTGAAGACTTAAATCTTAGACTAGAAACCATAAAAATCCTAGAAGAAAACATAGGCAGTAAAATCTCTGACATTTCTTAAAGCAATATTTTTCTGATATAGCTCCTCAAGCAAGGGAAGCAAAAGAAATATATATAAACAAATGGGCCTACATCAAACTAAAAAGTTTTGCACAGCAAAAGAAACCATCGACAAAATAAAAAGACAACCTACTGAATGGGAGAACATATTTGCCAATACATCAGATAAGGGCTTAATATCTAAAATTTATAAAGAACTTACAAAACGCAACATCAAAAAACAAACAATCCAATTTAGAAATAGGCAAAAGGACCCGAATAGACAATTCTCCAAAGAGGACATACAGATAGATAAAAGTTACATAAAGGATGCAAAACATCACCAATTATCAGAGAAATGCAAATTAAAACCACAGTGAGACATCATCTCACACCTATCAAATGGCTACTATCAATAAATCAGCAAACCAGTATTTGCAAGGATGTGGCAAAAGGGGAACCCTTGTGCACTGTTGGTGGGAATATGGATTGGTGCAGCCACTGTAGACGGCAGATAACAAAATAGAAACAGAGCCATAGAGAATAGACTGACGGCTGTGAGAGGAGAGAGAGGTTGGGGGGGCTGGTGAAAAAGGTGAAAGAATTAAGGAAAAAAAGAATAGGGCAAGTAATAATAGACTGGACAAGGGCAGGAATTCACAAAATTGTATATATAGAAAAACATGAAAATTATTATCAAACTTTTAAAAATAAAATGTCCTTAATTTACAAAGATGCAACATTTATCAGACATCTTCTTGAGGAGTTACTGCCAAAAGGAGTATTTTACATCTAAACTAAGGAATCCAAAAGGCCTCGTCTAGAAATAACTACGGACAACATGAAGTCTGACGATAGATAACATTCTTTAACAGGTTTTCAAGACTTAATTCTTGCTCTTAACTTCATCCACTACAGTTTGCATGGCAAAAATTTTAGGAAAAGTACCAATGCCAAGTAACATGATAAAGATTTATAACAGGTTTATAAAATAACAAGTATAGAAGGATTCGGCCCCCTTAATTGAGTGAAATGCCTTCCCAACTGCTTAAAGCTATATATGTAGGCAACTGGTGGTGATTTCTAGGTTACAAGCGGGGGGTGGGGGGGGCGGGGTGGGGAAGATTTTAATAAAGCTACAAGTCATTTTAGAGACACTAGGATTAGCCCAATTTCACAAGCATAATGGTAGGGAACAAGAAAAACTCTATTCCTTTTATGTTATTATTTTCTTCTGACAGCTTCATAATTCAGTCCATATTAAAGGTCTTGACTGAAAATATGAAAGGAAGGAGACTGTTGGTAAAGTTAGTTCCCATAAATTACCACTGTTTCTGATTTTTAAAATATTACAAATGGTCCTAGAGTATCCACTAGTACCATGTTCAGAAATGTGCCTCTTTCATTATAATGGACTTGATCCATTAGAGTTTCATGCTAATAAAGCCCAAGCAACAAACACTGAGGCATTGCTAAGTTTTCTTGCTCACCCCCCTCCTTTCATTAGTGAGAATGAGTCCCCTATGATTTGTGGTTAAATTATACCTATTTATTCCATTTGTTATGAATCTTATATTCACATAAAAACTCAAAATTAAGTTCTGTAACACCAAAGGTTATTGATAAACTTAAATACTAAGCCTCATAATTAATCGAGGGAAAATGTCTTAACAGGTAATTAGTACTCATATTAATGAAAATGAGTCTTAAAGATGCCAGAAAATTCTAAACTTTCCAACATCAACATTAAGTCTACCTTTACATTAATTTAGGTTATTTGAAAGAATTATACTTACCAAAATAGATTTTTATTAATATACAAATTTTTCTAATCAAACTGGCTTCCCATTCAAATCCTGTAACTCTGGAATTTACATTGGCCTATAAAGTCAAAATTTTTTCATTTATCATTCATTCACTCATCACATACTTATTAAATTCGTATGTATATGATGTATATTAAATTCCTGTTGCTATTATAAAACAAATTACCACAAATGTAGTGGCTTAAAACAACAAATTTATTCTCTTATAATTCTTCTGATCAGAAGTCCACAATGAGTCTTAAGGGATAAAAATCAAGGAGTCAGCAAGTGGTTCCTTCTGGAGGATCCAGAGAATATGTCCCTCGCCTCCTCTACTTTTAGATGCTGCTCACAATCCTTGGCTCCTGGTCACATCACTCCTATTTCTGCTTCCAAGATCACATCATCTTCTACTCTCCTACTCCCTCAGTCTCTCTCTTATAAGGACATTTGTATCAATTCATTATAGCATCAACTCATAGCCAGAATAATCTAAAATATCTAAATACCATCAGCTCAAAAGTCCCTGATCTCAGTATCTAGTAAGATTGAGACTCTAGTTATAAATTCCTGGTCAAAATTCCTCTCTATCTGTAGACCTGTGAAACTAGATAATAAATTATCTGGTCCTCAAAACAATGATGGGGGAGGCATAGGATAACAACTATAGACATTCCATTCCAAGGAAAATATGAAAGGAAGAAGCAAGTGACTGGTCCCAAAGAATTTCAAAATCTACCTGAAAAAATTCAAATAGGTTTCCAAGGCCTGCAAGTAATCTGTGGCTGAAGACTCCTGTCTGTGGACCAAGCCTCTGCCCTTGGAGTCACCCTTCCTTTTTCTGAAAGGGTAGTACATAGTTTAAGCTGTGTAGTGTAATCAGCCTATCTCACTCCTATAGAATTTTGGTAGTCTGAGCACTTTCCTTCATTTTAGCTAGTCTCTGATCCTTTTTGTCCAAGCTGGCAGTATTTCTGTTGATAAAACATTCTCAAATCCTTTTGGGTCTCCTGTGTATATCTCAAGGATTCACTTCATTAGACAAGACACTGTTCCACAGATCTTCCCTGGGTAATCTCATCTCTATTCCTGTATTCTTCTGAGATGATTGAGGGGATCAAAGAGTGATGCACCTAATCCCTTTAGCACTAGGAAAAGGTTGTCCAACCACAAACTTGGTCCACTCTCCAGAATACACATTCTTGATGGTGTATCTTCTAATTTTAGCAGCCTTTGCAACCTACATCAGCTAGGAATTTCCCAAATCACCAAGTCTTAGTTTCCTTTGCTTAACAGTTCTTCCCTCAATTTATCTCTTCTTCTCACATTATACTATGAGCACCAAGAAGAAATCAGGCTGCACCTTCAACACTTTGCTTAGAATGATCCTCAGCTAGACATCCAAATTCATGACTTACAAGTTGTGCTTTCCACATAACTATAGGACACAATTCAGCTAAGCTTCTTGACCTTATCCAAAAGGTTCCCCTTCCCTCCAGTTTCTAATAACATGTCCTTCATTTCTTCTCAGTCCTTGCCAAGTATTGTTTTTAATGCCTTGTTTCTACTAACACGTCTGCTTAAGGCAATCTAGACCTTTTCTATCATGTTCCTCATAATTCCTGCAGGCTCTATCCATTACAGAATTTCAAAGTCACTGACATATTTTCAGGTATCTGTTGCAGCAGCACTCCACTTTTAGCTACCAAAATCAATATTTACCTTCTGTTGTCTCTGTAAAAAATGACCACAAACTTAGTGCCTTACAGGAATAGAAATTTATTACCTTACAATTCTGCAGGCCAGAAGCCCAAAGTAACCTTATGGAGCAAATATAACGTTTTCAGGAGGGCTGGTTCCTTCTGGAGCCTTCAGAGGAGAATCTGTTTCTTGTCTCTTCCACTTACAGAGCCTAATGGCATTCTTTGGCTCCTGGTCATATCACTCCAATCTCTGCTCCTTAGTCACACTGCCTTCTCCTTTATTATAATCAAATTGCCCTCAGTATCATTCTTACAAGAATACTTGTGATTACATAAAGGGTCCACTTAGATAATCCAGGATGTACTTGCCATCTCAAGATACTTAACCACATTTACGAAGTCTCTTTGCCATATAACATATTCACAGATTCCAGGGTTTCCAGGGATTAAGACATGAGTATACTTATGGGTCATGACTCTGCCTACCATAGTAGGTATCATTCTAACTGCTTATAAACAGCTAAGAATGAGACAGTTAATTTTCCTTCTAACATTTTTACTTTTAAACATGTATCGCTTAAGGTCATTCAGATAAAAAGCATCCTCTTCCTGAGAGTCGGGAAGTAAGTCAAACCCAGGAAGCATGCAGAAAGTATATACACGTAACATGGTGCAAGCATCTAAATCAGTACTGAGGCCCCTGAACCAGCAGAAAGCCAAAAGCCTGAGCAACAACAAGAGCCAGAGGTTCAGGCAACAGGAGCCAGAAACAAGATCTTCAAGTGAAGAAATGTTATATCAGGCAGAGTCTTCTCATTCTTTTCTTACTGTGGCCTATGTGAAATCAACCACTGGGTCAGCATAACTGAAATGGAGAGTGCAAGATGAGAAACTAAACACACACACACACACACACACACACACGAACTGCTTTATGCATACTAGTAGATTAACTTCTAGAATATCAAAGATCTAACTTTCCTTCCGAAAATTCTCTAAATTTACTATCTATTGCTTCCTGACTCAATGATAATAAAATTCTGGTTCTTATAGACTTTGATGAAGTACTACTTATCTGATTTCATAATCTCTAAACAAGATTGTATTTATCACTTGATAAAAATGTTTAATATCTTCCCCCATCTGTACAACCTCTATGCTTCTGCCTTTAAAGAGCTGTTGAACCTGGCATTTATATCTGATCGATTCCTATATGAACGTAAATCCTTAGTATTTATGAGTGTTCCATCTTGGTTTTTCATATACGAATGCGGATAGGCCATACTGTTTCCCAGAACAGACACTCACTGTCTTTATGTAAACATTTAGCATCTGTCTAGTGATGAAAGTACAATCTCTATGTGTCGGCCATAAAAACGTCAAACTGATGGAAGGTATCTATCTATTCTAAATAGACATTTTGCTATTTGTCCCCAAATCCCAAAGCACATATTTAAATAGTTTCATAGATAGTAACATTCTGCCTCCAAGTAATTTAAACTTGTAGAATTTTAGGCATTCTAATTGTGTGTCCATGAGAATTAGCTAATATAGGGCCAGTTGTTGTTTGAGGTAATAAAGAATTCTTATTTTTTAGCACAGTGATTGGTTCCCACAAAGCACCATGATAACTGAATTGTTTCTAATCCTGTTCTTCAGAGCATATGAGTATTTGGGGTCAGCAGAGAACAAGAACAGAGGAAAGCCTCTTGGGGTGCTGGGCGAGAATGTGTGCGCACATGTGCTTGTGTATTTATATTTATGAAGACATGTCTGCAGGAATTCATTTCTACCATTAAAGAAATTGATTTCAAGTAATAAAATATAAACTATTCCAAAAGGAAAATGATTGCTAAATAACATCAGGAAATACCCTAAGGTACCACTTTCTTGCTCTCCAGTTTCACTTTGATTATTTTGCCCTATATCAGGACCCTGAACACATAGGCAAGATTAAAATTATGGTAGTCCCCCATTATCCACAAGGGATATGATCCAAGACCCCCCAGTGAATACCTGAAACCACAGATAGTACTGAATCCTATTTATACTATATTTTTTCCTATGCATCCATACCTTTGCACTCACAGGAAGCACCTTACCACTTCTCTTAGACAAATCCAAATTGCCAGCATCTTGTGCTGTGGGACCATTAGTAAATAAAATAAGGGTTACTGGAACACAAACACAGTCAACCTGATAACCCAAAGGACAGCTAAGTGACTAAGCCTGCAGGTAGGTTATAAAGCATGGATATGCTGGCAAAGGGATGGTTCATGTCCCATAGGGGATGGAGCAGGACAGCATAATGTTTCATCTCACTATTCAGAACCGTGTGCAATTTAAAACTTATGATTTATTCCTGAAAATTTCCACTTAATATTTTCAGAGCAGAGTTGACCATGGGTAACTGAGAAGTGGAAAGTGAAACCTTGGATAAAGAGGAACTCCTGTATGAGGACACTGGAACGTCGCAATTTCTATCACATACTTTTCATTTTACCCCCGAACCACAGTCAGCTGAATAATACATATAACCTTTCTTTTTTTTATGAAAAGCAACAGCTGGCAAATTGTTATACTGTTAGGAAAATTCTACCAAAGTAATGTTAGTTCAAGATAATGCTGGCTGACATACACTTGTGCATTAGACAGAATAAAAAGACTAGTGGAAATATAAGAAAGGAAAGGGTCACTGTGCCACCGTAGGATCTTGCCTTGAGCTTGGAGTGTAGACAATAGATTTGAAATTGCCACTGACTGATGCCATTAAAAGGGAAAGAAGAATCCATGTAAATGGATCCATAATAATGCATTTCCCAAACTGTCATTCTATGGAACACCAGCACATATACTTGTACAATATGGAATGCAATTATTTCCTATGTTGTCTAGTCACAATTTGAAATGTCTAGCTGCATAGACTGCAAAGCAAAGATAGCTTAGAGCATGTTTTTTCAGTATATTTTCATCATTTCCCTTTGAATTTATCCCATCACTTATATAACAAATGATTTTTCTTTTTCATTATATGAGTGTTTGTGTGTGTATAATACCCAATAACCAGAAGTCATTGAAGAATACTATCAATGTTTTGATACACACAAAGAAAAGGGATTTGTGAGATTGTCTTCTTGTGTATTATTAGCAGACTGCTTTTACACTAAAATATAAAGATATCAAAATTTAAAATCAATAACAGTTTCACATAACATTGATTCCTTTGAAAACACAGTTAATTATTTACTACCCAAGTAAAACTGACATAATCCACCCTGGCCAGGTAACGCAGTTAGTAGGAGTCTGTCTCCCAAAAGTTTGCGGGTTCAATTACGGGCAGGGCGTAGCACATACAGGAAGCATACTAGGGTTCCCCTTTCTCCCTATCCTCACCAGCACTTGTCATTTGTTGATTTGTTGATGGTAGCCATTCTGACAGGTGTAAGGTGATACCTCATTGTTTTAATTTGTATTACTCAGATTAGTGACTTTGAGTATTTTTTCATATGCCTCTTGGCTTTCTGTATATCCACTTTGGAGAAATATCTACTTAGGTCCTTTGCCCATTTTTTAATTGACTCGTTTGTCTTCCTTTTGTTAAGTTGTATGAGCTCCTTATATATTTTGGATAATAACCCATGCAAAGTATTGGTTTATAGTTTTCCTTTCTTGTGATGTCCGCATCTGGTTTGAGGATTACAGAAATGCTGGCCTAATAAAATTATGAAATGTTTCTCAGCTTCTATTCTCTGGAACATATTATAGAGAATTGGTATCATTTTTTTCTTAAATATTTGGTAAAATTCACCAGTGAAATGACCTGGGTCTGGTGCTTTTGATTTTGAAATGATATAAAGTATTGATTAAATTTTTAAAATAAAAATGGGCCTATTCAGATTAGTTATTTATGTGTGAGTTTTGGTTGATTGTATCTGTCAAAGGAATTGGTCCACTTCTTTTAAGTTATCAAATTTATGGACATAGAGTTGTTGATAATATTCCTTTATTATCTTTTTAATGTCCATAGAATCAATAGTGATATTTCCTCTTTCCTGTTTGATACTAGTAATTTGTGTCTTCTTTCTTTTTATCTTGGTTAGCCTCCCTAGAGATTTGTCAGTTTTATAGATCTTTTCAAAAAATCATCTTTTGGTTTCTTTGATTTTCTTTATTATTTCATTTTTCCAGTTTTATGGATTTCTCTTCTCATTCTTATTATTTCTTTCCTTCTTCCTCTGAGTTTAATTTGCTCTTTTTTCTACTTTATAAAATAGAAACTTAGATGACTGATTGTAGATCTTTATTTTTGGCTAGTATATCCATTCAATGCTAAATTAAATTTCCCTCTCAGCACTACTCTCACTGCATCCCACAAATTTTAAGTTGTATTCTTATTTTCATTTAGCTAAAAGTATTTTTAGTTTCTATAGAGACTTATTCTAGACCCATGTGTTTTCTCTTTGTTTCTTTGTTGTTGTTTTCATTGTTTAAAGTATTACAAATAGTAGTACATATGTCTCCTTTTATTTTCCCCCAGTGACCTCCCCCCGGCCTTCCCTACCCCCCAGCACATGCCCTCAACACTCCCTCCCAGTGTCTTGTGTCCATTGGTTATGCTTATATGCATGCATACAAGTACTTTTGTTGGTCTCTTACCCCCCCTTAGCCACTCCCCCCCCGCCTTCCTGCTGTAGTTTGACAGTCTGTTCAATACTTCTTTGCCTCTGTATGTATTTTTGTTCATCAGTGTATAATGTTCTTTATATTCCACACATGACTGAGATCATGTGGTATTTATCTTTCACTGACTGACTTATTTCACTTAGCATAATGCTCTCCAGTTCTATCCATGCTGCTGCAAATGGTAAGAATTCCTTCTTTTTTACCACAGTATAGTATTCCATTGTGTAGATGTACCACAGTGTTTTAATCCACTCATCTGTTGATGGGCATTTAGGCTATTTCCAAATCTTAGCTATTGTAAGTTGTGCTGCTATGAACATAGGGGTTCATATATATCCTTTCTGATTGGTGTTTCTTTTCTTGGGATATATTCCTAAAAGTGGTATTACTGGGTCAAATGGAAGTTCCATTTTTAATTTTTTGAGGAAACACCATACTGTTTTCCACAATGGCTGCACCAGTCTGCATTCCCACCAGCAGTGCAAGAGGGTTCCTTTTTCTCCACATCCTCTCCAGTACTTGTTGTTTGTTGATTTGTTGATGATAGCCATTCTGGCAGGTGTGAGATGGTACCTCATTGTTGTTTTGATTCACATCTCTTAGATGATTAGTGACTTGGAGCACGTTTTCATATGTCTCTTGGCTTTCTGTATGTCCTCTTTCGAAAAGTGTCTATTTAGGTCCTTTGCCCATTTTTTTATTGGATCTATGAGTTTTTAGATGTGTGATATTTTATTTCCAAATATTTTGTGATTTTCCAGCTACATTTATATTGTTGATTTCTAATTTAATTCCATTATGATCTGAGGATATACTTTGTATGGTTTATATTCTTTTAAATATGTGGAGATGTATTTTGTGGAACAGAATACTATCTTGGTGAATGCTACAAATGAGCTTGAATAAAAGGCATATTCTGCTATTGGTGATTGAAATATTCTATAAATGTCAATTGGATCCAGTTGATTGATGATCCTGGGAATTAGATCCAGGGACCTCATACGTAATAGGAACTCAATAAATGCTTGTCAAATGTATGAATAAATGAATAAATTAACAAATGAAGAGTATCACATACCACATACCATAAATTATTTAATATTTCTCCTATTAAGGGACATTGAGGTACATCAAATTTTGCACTATTAAAACTCTATAGTAATTCATGTTTAAATCAATATCTTAATATTATCTAAAATTCCATGATCTTATGTATAAGAAAGTAAAATGCAAAAAAATATTAGCTAATGAAAGGATCACTTCTAAAAGAAGTCCTCTCTCAGATTTCCCTCCATGTATAGTACTGGCATCGTCCCCCTCCCACCATTTCTTTATTGTCTGTTTCCAGTTCATTTTTGGATGTGTATTTTAATCTGTTGTTTTGGAATATTATGCAACATTAATGCAAATCGATTTATTAAATGATACCACAAATTTCACACAAGGAAATGTGTTTCATGCTGTGAGACTAAAGAAATGCTAAAATCACAAAAATGATTACAATGGATACATGGCATAGTTAAACTAGTTAACATGGGCAGAAAGGAAACTGATAACTATGATTACATGGCAGATGTTTCAAAATAATTATTTTACTGTTAAAGTAAAAAGAGAAGCTTTTGGAATGATTGAGGTTCTTAATGATTTTTTTTGCAAAAGTCATAAATGAGGAATTCAATATCATGCTATCATAAAAAGTTATTGAAAATGCTACACCAAAAATGTCCAAGATTTGATTCATATCTTGTGCTAAGAAATAGCCCACAGAAGCAATTATAATTTAAATTTTATCACCTAAGTAAAATTTATTTTTATAATATTTACTTTTATTTCTCTAGAATATCTCCTAATTAATTAGGTCTATTATATTTGTTCTTAATTTAAAATGGATATTTATTCTCAGATAACTAGGATCCTCAGATATTATCCCAGGGTTAAGTTACCTGGTTCCTAACTTTCTATGTAGAAAATACACCAAACCTCCCTCCTGGTATCTTACAGGCAAACTGAATGCTGATAGTTGACTGCACTGATCACTAAAAAACCAGCAGTAATATTTATGGCATAAGCTAATAAAAGTGGAGTCATTAACTCTAACAGCAGGAACATTTTAAGTTTTGACAGATACTAACAAGTATCCCAACAGAAAGTTTACCAAATTACAACCTCGTCAACAGTTTATAAGAATATATTTGCTTTGTCCATTGCCAAAATCTTAGATTATACAACTTTAAATCTTTTGCCAATGTATGACCAAAAGGAAGTACAGTATTATAAAACTCAGGATAAAAAACTCTCAGTCAAATAAATTTTCTTCCTCGCCATTTCTTCATCATGCTGAGTTACATTCTGGAGAGAAATAACATCCATGAGAGTATGTCTTACAGATAAGAAAAATCAGGGGAGGTTATCTGTTTTACTTTTTTTTTCTTTTATAAGTTCCCTGGTTATACTTTCATTTCTATCTTGTCGTTCTCTTTCAGAAGGCAAGGAAAAATTACGTGGATCTCTTCCCAACTCTCGCATGACTCTTTTGCAACCTTCTTTGCTTCCTCTCTTTGCCCTACAAATGCGTACACTTCCCAAGAGTCAGATTCCAGACTCCTGCTTTTCTCTCCCCATCCCCTCTCCTCAGGGACCTTGGGATTTTCACACAGGTGCCCACATAGCCACTTCTCAAATACTTTTTCTGTAACTCCAGCCTTAAACTACCATTCCACCTATCTCCTAGAAGTGATAACTCAGATATTTCAACACAACTTTGAGCAGGTTAAAAACAAACAAAAAACACATTCTTTCTCAATTCAAACTGGCTCCCCCTTTGACTTCCTTAATGTGACCAGTTTTGGGGGTTTTCCTAAAGAAATCATACTTGAAAGATGAGTCATCCTATCTCTGTATTGAGGAGTATCAGGGTTTATCAATTCCTTTTTACGGGAAAGTCTTTCATTTGTACCCACAGTACCACAGTCACCATTCTTACCATCCTAACACTGACATTATTATAATGATGTCCTGCCATTAATCTCAGTCCTTGAAATAAGAAAAGAAGTGTTGCCCTAGCTGGTTTGGCTCAGTGGATAGAGTATCAGCCTATGGACTGAAGGGGCCCAGGTTTGATTCTGGTCAAGGGCACATGCCTGGTTTGCGGGCTCAATCACCAGTGGGGAATGTGCAGGAGACAGCCGATCAATGACTCTCTCTCGTCATTGATGTTTCTATCTCTTTCTCCCTCTCTGAAATCAATAAAAATATGTTGGGTTTTTTTTAAAAAAAAAGAAAAGAAAAGAAAAGAAGTGTCAACAGCATCAGCTGGGGTCAGTGCCCCAGAAAGGGTAAAAAACAAATGTAAGCCCAGAATCTAGGCATTATTTGGGGGGGGGGGGGGGGAAGGTCAAGTGTTATTCACCTGTCAGGCAGAAGAGAATTTAATCTCTGTGTATATAATAATATCGTCTTAATGGTGATAGGAATGATGAGCAATAAAAAGAGAAAGGCGTTGCATTTTTTTAATCCATGGTAACTTCTATACAAAGAAGTATTTTTGTTCTTGTTATTTTACTACTATGGCTTTGAAATATAGCATGGGATTTGTGTGCAATCACTTCCACATACAAGAGGGATCAGCTGGAAATTAAGTCCTAATTCCCGTGTATGAAAGCTGCCTAATCACTTCTTTAAGAGAAACAAAACAAAATTTGAAATATGGCACTCAGCATTCCACAGGAAACTGTTGAAAATATTACATACAGCACACCTTCAAGCTTACACTCTGGTGAGAACACTGGAACCATAGATATTGTTTTTGGATCAGGTAAAGCAGTGTTTCTCATGCAACACAGCATGGGTGAGCTAGGACTAGAATCATAATCTTAGGGCTGCAGCCAAAAGTTACAGGTTCCAGACTCCAATTAAAAAAAATCCCCTCCCTGTCACTCTCTTTTCTTCTCCTCTGAGACTTCCCTAAGAAATCAATGTAATGAGGGCACGGTGCACACACCTGTCCACAGAGCACAGAAATGAACTCAGAATGCCTCCAAGGGACACATGCAGAACCTAGGAAAGCAGAGAGAAGCCTTCCATATGGAATCTGCCTGTTATCTGTATCACACATTTTCCTTCTTTCTTGAGAAGGATTTAATATTATTTAATATTAATATCAGCCTTCTCAGTTCTTTGTTGCATAAAACATACCTTCAAACCAAACACTAGGGACTTTACCCTGATCTGGCCCTTACGCCAGAAAAATGAGATTGCAAATGCACGCCTCCCGATTGTCTGCCTTCCTCCTCAGCCTAGTTTCCCTTCATTCTTCTTTCCAAAATTGTGTGTCAAAATCAATGTGCACCAATTTTTATCCAACATTTAGGCACCAGGTCTATAAAAATGCAAAAAGGGAAGTATAGACGAGAAGGAATAAACTCCCATACACCTTCATGTCTAACTGTACCAAGCTGCCCATTTGTAGCTCCCCTCTCCCCCTGAAAAAAAAAGCAACATATGAATTTAATTGTCTTTTTTTTGGGGGGGGGGGTTGTTTTGTTTTGTTTTGATTTTTGGAATTTAGAAACATGTTGACAATTAAGCACAGGAATGATTTGAGCTTTTGTGCACTCTGACCCTTTGCCTACTTCTGTAACCATGATCAGAACATGGACTCATCACTGCAATATACACCTCTTCCTCAGAACTTAACTAAACACTGTCACCTGCTCTTATCAACCTTTAAGTGATAATAGCATGTATTCTTTTTTTGCTCATCATCTTAGCCATGTTTTCTATTTTCTGTTCCATTGCTTTAAAATATCTCACTTGGAGGTCGCTAGCACAAGGCTGGGTAGCACTGAGCCTCGTGTTGTGCCCTGCGCTGCCCAGACTAGCGAACAACAGTCAGGATGGCTACAGGTGATCCCAAGAAGCCAAAGGGCAAGATGACTGCTTATGCCTTCTTTGTGCAGACATGCAGAGAGGAACATAAGAAGAAAAACCCAAAAGTTCCAGTCAATTTTGCAGAATTTTCTAAGAAGTGATCTGAGAGGTAGAAGACAATGTCGGCAAAAGAGAAATCTAAATTTGATGAGATGGCAAAGGCATATAAAGTACGCTATGATCAGGAAATGAAGGATTATGGACCAGCTAAAGGAGGCAAGAAGAAGGAACCAAATGCCCCCAAAAGGCCACCATCTGGATTTTTCCTATTCTGCTTGAAATTCCGCCCCAAGATCAAATCCACAAACCCTGGAGTCTCTATTGGAGATGCGGCAAAGAAGCTGGGCGAGATGTGGAATAATTTAAGTGACAGCGAAAAGAAACTTTACAACAATAAGGCTGCAAAGCTGAAGGAGAAATATGAGAAGGATGTCGCCGACTATATAAGTCTAAAGGCAAGTTTGATGGTGCAAAGGATATCGGTAAAGTTGCCGAGAAAAAGGTGGAAGAAGATGAAAAAGAGGAGGAGGAAGAGGAGAAGGAAGAAGAGGAGAGGAGGAGGATGAATAAAAAAACTGTTTATCTCCTTGTGAATACCTTAGTGTAGGGGAGCACCATAATTGACACAGCTCTTATTTGAGAGGTGTCTGTTGCCCACATTAGGATTAATTACACAGATGGATCATGACCATATATAGTCTCTCAAAGGGCTCTAGAAATTATCAGTGGTTTACAGGAAGTGGCTATGGGTGTCCAGAGCACCCTGAAACTGTATCAAAATTGTACATATTTCCAAACATTTTTAAAATGAAAAGGCTCTCATGTTCTCCTCACTCTGTGCACTTTGCTGTTGGTGTGACAAGGCATTTAAAGATGTTTCTGGCATTTTCTTTTTTTTTTTTTTAATCTGTAAGGTGGTGTTAACTATTTGGTTACTAGAGACCCAGAACACGAAATCATGCGCGGTTAGGATCCCTAGGCCTAGCCTGCAATTAGGCCCATTTCTGCCCGCTCGCCAGTCTCCGGCCGCCGCTGCCACTGCTGCTGCCAGCCAGCCTGTTTCCCTCACAGGCCCTTGTCCTGCCCCACCGCCGCCACCAGCCAGCCGGTTTCCCTTGCAGGCCCTCATCCCACCCTGCCGCCTCCACCAGCCATCCAGCCGGATCCCCTCACAGGCCCTCGTCCCTCCCCACCACCACTGCCACCAGCCACCCCATTCCCCTCGCCAGCCCCCCACCTCATAGCGACTGGTCGAGCCGTCGTTCTGGTCATCCTGCTTATGGTCTGACCTTTTATTATATAGGATTGGCTAGAAATTCTGAGTTCTCAACTGTACATCTCTCTAGTTTGTAAAAAGAACAAACAACCAAGACAAGCTTTTGGTGCTCTTTGCTTGGTGTTGGGCTGCAGAGAAGATGCCCTGTGGAGGGGCTGTAGCTCAGGGCGTGCACTGGGAGGCTGGACCTGTGGACACTGCAGTGGACATCCATTCAGCTTCAGGTTGTCTTGATTTTGCATATAGTGACAGAGCATCCTGCCATTCTTAACTGTGGAAAAAGGGGGGTCAGCTGGCATGAGAAATGTTTGGATCTTTCTTAGTTAAGTGTGGTAGTTTTAAACTGTTTTAAAACAAACTGTACAACTCTTCGTTGTCAACAAAGTGAAAGTCACTGCATCAATGAAAGTTCGAGAACCTTCTGTGCTAAACACAATTTGCAACGTTTTGTTATTTTTTTTGTATGTTTAGAATGCTGAAATGTTTTTGAAGTTAAATAAAATCAGTATTACGTTTAAAAATAAAATATCTAACTTGGAGATTTTGGGGTTTGTTTTTCATTTTATTTTTTTGCTTTACTCTTTAAGTAAAACACTGTTAGAAAGATGTTTGTTTTTTTGTATTTCAATCCAAGTGATTTTTTTATTGTTGAGAGTATTACAGATGTCCCCCCTTTTCCCTCCCATTCACCCCTCCACCCCTCCTGGACTGCCCTGCCCCAGACCTTCACCACCCTTTTGTCTGTGTCCATAGGTAAGATCTTTGGTTAATCCCCACCCCTTCCCTCTGAGATTCAGCAGTCTATTTCATGTTACCATGCCTCTGATTCTATTTTATTCACCAGTTTTTTTTTTTCATTAAATTTCTTTCAAGTGATTCCTCATGTTTAGTCACAGGCTCCATTGAAAGTAAATACAATCTTCTCTGGGTAAGCACATGTGAGGAACAAATGAGCAAAATATACTTTTCTGATATAAAGCAAGTGGGAATATTTAGTGATAAATACAGTAACATACTCTTAGTTACAGTGAAAATGGGGTATTTTTTTTATTTCCAGATAGTATTCCTAAAAAATAAATGACATTTTCCTCAGGACTTTATTTTTTATTGTATAAAATAAATATTTGTACTAAAAACTGATTTTCTAAATATTTAAGATGTTTTGCCTTACATCTTAACGGAATAAATTGATAAATTAAAAAGTGTGCACAAAATTATTTGTTCTAAAATTAAAAATAATAAATGGTCTCATTATCATTGAAACTAAATTCATTACTAAAAGCAGTTGAAACATGTTCAACCCAATTAAATGGGCTGCTATACTATGAGCTGGTATTAATTTTACCTCATTTATATTAATGTAAAGCAAATCATCAAAGCAGAAGTGAAACTGTAACAGCATTTGTTAGTGAATTCCACTTAATGCTCTGGCAGTATTATAGACATATCATTAAATACATAGTCGCAGTGCTAAATCACTTATTGAAAATATTCCTCTTAATGTAGCCCTTAATTTTGGCCACTATCAAAAGAATACTTCATCTTGAAGAGCTATCAAAATATTGATCTGAAACTCTGAATCTAATTGGCTATTTCACAATTATATTGTCTAGGGGAAAAAATAGTTGGCAACGTTTGTCACTTATGGACAATTATTCTTATAAGAATAAAGAAGACAAAGCTGCAGATCAATTACCTGTTAGATATCCTGAGTTTTGAGTGATTACCTCTTTTATCAACAATTTATTTTCTCCCAGAAATAGTGTAAAGTTAATTCTTATGCCATGCACATGTGATCACAATTGATAAAGGATTTATGATATAATCATAAATCAATTTTTGTGCTCACTCTTCTACTAAGATATATAATAAGGTAGAAAACATCATTTGTCATATATCTTCAGTACCAAAAATGTAGATATATTGACATGTTTTATTATTGAATTTGGTATGTTAAAATATTCCAGAATGTGGGGGGAACTCACACTTTTGATTATTTTCTCTCATTCTATGTAGGAAAGAAGTTTTGTTTAAATAAATGTATAGCATTTTTGAAAGTTCAAATAAACCTATTAAAATGAGCACTTAATTATTAACCTTTTGAAATAAATATTAAGTCTTTTCCTTATACACAACTTTCTTCTTATTAAGAAACTAGAGGCCTGGTACACAAAGTTTTTGCACTGGGCGGGGGGGGGGGGGGGGGGGGCGGGGAGCTCTCGCAGTCTGGGAGCCCTAGGGGGATGTCCAACTGCCATGGGGAGTGGGCCTAAGCCGTCAGTGAGACATCCTTAGTGCTCCCACAGAGGTGGGAGAGGTTCCCGCCACTGCCTCTGCACTCACCAGCCATGAGCACAGCTTCTAGAGCACTGACCACCAGGGGGAAGCTCTTGTGTTGAGCGTCTGCCCCCTGGTGGTCAGTGCATGTCATAGCGACCAGTCGTTCAGCTGTTCAATTTGCATATTAGCCTTTAAATATATAGGATAGCGATTGGATCTGAATAGAACAGTAATCAAGATGACAAAACAAAGCCAAAACTATTTATATGGCACATTTGCCAATTCATTTTCTATAGATAAGCTGATAAAAGAACAGATAAGACAAGGTATACAGATCAATAACTGGGTTACTGCTGATAACTACTGGACTACTGATCATTTCCTAGTCTTTGACTAAGAGAGATGTACCTTCAGCATATGGAAAGAGACCTGTGAAGGAGATCTGTATTTCTTTTTCACATGTGTGCTGGGATTTAGTATTCTTGGGCCACATCACTGCTGCTGTATTCCCAGAGCATGAACATAAGAGTATGTCATCTCACAAGTAACTTGCTTTTTTGAGTATACTGGGATACAAGATCACGCAACCTTTCCCCACAGCCTGTGAATTTTCTGATTGCTCCTGGTTCTCCACTTACATAACAAAAATACAAGAGTTCTTATAGTGTTTACCCTGGGGTTACTTTTTAATAAGTGCCGGAACAATTCCTTAGCTGAGGTTTAATGAACTCAAAAAGAGTTGCTAAACATTCGCAGATTCTTTAGTTTGTTGTTTAGGGAAGTATAACTTAGGAATAGTTTTTGAATACTTATTTAAAAATTATATGTGATTAAACCAAATAGAAATTTATGTTTTTCCCATAAAAGTTTGATGTTTCCGATCCCAGACTTCCATGGTGAGCTCTGTGATATCATCATCATCATCATCATCATCATCAAGTGCCTTCCAGCTCACGGCTGTGTTACTACTGGAGTGTCATCCTTACCTACATAGTCCAAACTGGCTGCCCAAGCTCCAGCTGCTGCACCTGCACTCCCACGGCAGGATAGGGAAAGTTGGAGAAATGTGTATGTCCTTTCTTTAAGGAGACATCTTAGAAGTCCCACAGGATAGCTCTCCTTATTTCTCATTGTTCAGAACTTATCACATGGCAATACTTAGCTGCAAGATGGGCTAGGAAATGTAGTTTTTAAATGGTGTGTCAACTGCCAAGTTAAACATTGGGATTCTGGTGGAGGAGATTAGATATTAAACGGCAACCAGCTCACTCTGCCACAATACCCATTTCCCCTTTCAAAAAATTTTTCCAGTATAATAAAAAAAGGAAAACAAAAGAAGACTGTGAAATTAAACACTGCTCCTCAGACAATGCTTTAGAACTTAATGTTTGCCACAAAATAAGTATGTATGACCAGGGTATTTCTGCCGTCTACTTACTGCAAAATTGGGAATCTAGACTGCAAGCTCCTTAAAGACAGGAACTAGACTTTAATTCTTAGTGTTTATCCATTATAAATACAATGAATGTACACTGACAATCGAATGAATGAATTAAATGATTAGGATAACTTGAGATGCAAATGATGGAAGGTAAAAATGTCATACCTCCCAAATACCTGAACATTAGATCGAGATTTAACATGCCACTTAGTAACTAGGGATGTCATGCAAGTCAGTCATCCAGACTCTCTAAAGCTCAATGTCCTTCATTCTAGAATGGAGGACATAGGCCAATAAATAGTAACACTAAATTATAAAATTGATCTGATGATACATAATGAGTCCAAACTTAGTGAATTACATCACTATTCTCCTCGTTGCCCTCATCAGGAATCTAGGTACCATGATTGACTGATTTTTCTTTGTACAGTCTTCCCACATATAATTAATTACCAATCCTCTTAAGGTTTACCTTCTGTGTCCTAATCTGTCCAAATAGTTTTACATTAAACTTTACTTATTTTAGTCTCTTTCTATTTTGTTGTGAACTGAGCTCTTTAGATTTCTATCCTTTACATTTTAGAGTCCAGATGCCACATTCTGGAGCTCTTTCTGCTTTTCTCACACCACAGATACATGGTTCTGGGCTGTTCAAGCCTATGGATCAGAATGAAAAGCCCAACTTTCAGTATTCTATTTACAGAAAAGGGGCTTATCTCTGGATAACTCTGTTGATGTAACTCCCAACTGTTGCTGGCTCTTCCAACCATTTGTCTCCAAGGAACACACTGGCTTTCTTAATATGTGGATTTCTAAGAATTGTGTGACTCACTTCTGAAATGCTCTTTAGTTTTTCACATTTGCTCTTCCTTTCATGGGAAGTAAAGGAGAAAATCACCAGAGAGTGATCAATGAAGTTTTTATCAAGTGATGACAATATCTATCCAAGAAAAAATGATTCTTGTGGCAACTGTACTTATTATCACTTCACTCTTATATTTTCTTCTTCAATCACTATATTATTTAGATGGAAAAACCTCACTGGGATGAGCCTTTGAGCATTTTTCATTTTTAACTTGGCCTTCTAGAAGAGATATTTTTTTAAAAATTTTTCTCCTTTATTATTTTTAAGATATTTTAAATATACTTCAATGCTAGTTTAAAACATAATGTTATTTATCATACCAGAACTAAACAACTTTATTGGACATTTTTATTTTTCTATGGAAAAAATAGCTCCAGAAAATTGACCATGAAGATCATTCTGAGAATAAGAACATGAGTTTTTAAAATTTAAAACTTGAATTGAAAAAATATAACAAAGTACAACTTATAAACATATGGTCATATAGAGGGACATAGGAATATTTACTTCTGTATTTTTTCATTAGCTTGCCTTGTCTATTCTGAAGTGGATATGTGTCTTGGAAATATTCCTTTATGCTCTTATATTTTCGTTTAATTTTGTTCTTTTCTTAATTTCATTGGCTTATATAATATAAGCAGTTTGAATATAAGATATTTAGCTATAAATATCTTAAATATAATAGTTACATCCAGGGATGTCAGTTTAATTGTGACAATGAGGTAAATAATATCTCTCTCTCTCTCTCTCTCTCTTTCTCTCTCTCTCTCTTTCACACACACACACACACACACACATACACACACAGGCACAAACACATAAATACACATTTAAGCACACATATAATATTCAGTCCTATACTAGGATACAGGGATTTATATACACAGAAAAATACAATCTCCCTATAAGTCCATAGATATATGATTAATAATTTCCTATTATAAAACTACTAGAGGCCCAATGCACAAAATCTGTGCACATGGGGGGGAGGGGTCCCTCAGCCTGGCCTGCACCCTCTCGCAGTCCGGGAGCCCAGTGATCGATCACTCGCAGAGGGAGGCCATGCCCACCTGCCGCAGCACTGCTGGCCAGGTGGCCTGGACCTCCCTCTTTGCCCCAAAGAGGTAGGCCCTGCCCACCCATCTGGGACTCCAAGATGGATCGCCCCCACAGAGGGAGGCCCTGCCCACCCATCTGAAACTCCAAGATGGATCGCCCCCACAGAGGGAGGCCCTGCTCACCCCTGTGGCTGATGGTCGGTGGCCTGGGCCTCCCTCTTTGGGGCAATCGCAGAGCCCCCGATTGATCACCCTCCTGGCTGGTAGCCTGGGCCTCCCTCTGTGGGGCAATCATGGGATGATGTTGGGGCCCCCCCCGACCAATCATTTCGCACCCATCTTGGCTGGCCTGGTGCCAGTCAGTGTCATAGTGCGGCCATTCGGTCGATTTGCATATTATGCTTTTATTATTATAGACTAGAGGCCCGGTGCACAAAATTCGTGCACAGGAGGGTTCCTCTGCCCGGCCTGCACCATCTCTAATCCGGGACCCCTCTCGCAATCCGGGACTGCTCGTTCCTAACCGCTCACCTGCCTGCCTCCCTGATCGCACCTAACCACTCTGCCTGCCTTCCTGATCACCTCTAAGCACCTCTGTGTGCCGGCCTGATCACCCCTAACTGCTCCCCTGCCTGCCTGATTACTCCTAACTGCCTCTGCCTGCCAGCCTGATCGCCCCTAACTGCCCTCCCCTGCTGGCCTGGTCGCCTCTAAGTGTCCTCCCCTGCCAGCCTGATCGCCCATAACGGCCTCTGCCTCAGCCCCCACCACCGTGGCTTTGTCCAGAAGGATGTCCGGATGGATGTCCGAAAGATGTCCAGTCTAATTAGCATACTACCCTTTTATTAGAATAGATAACATATATGCCCCTAAAAAGTTAAATTATATAGTACACATTCAACTTCTTTCACCCTGCTTTTTTTCTAAATATATCTTATTGATTTTTTTAACAGAGAGAAAGGGAGAGGGATAGAGAGTTAGGAACATCAATGAGAGAGAAACATCAATCAGCTGCCTCCTGCACACCCCCAACTGGGGATATGCCCATAACCAAGGTACATGCCCTTGACCAGAATCGGACCTGGGACCCTTCAGTCTGCAGGCCGATGCTCTATTCACTGAACCAAACCGGTTAGGGCCTCCCCACTTTTTTTTTTTTAATATATTATCCACATTTGTAGATATCACATTAGTTCATTTTTCCATTGATTTTTAGAGAGAGTGGAAGGGAGAGGGATATAGAGAAAGAAACATCAATGTAAGAAACTTCCCTTCAGTTGCCTTCCTTAGGAGCCCCGACCAGGGATCCAACTTGAAACCCAGGTATGTGCCAGGTTGTGCCCTGACCTAGAATCGAACCTGCAACCTTTTCGTGCACAGGACCATGCTCACACTCAACCAACCTATCCACTTCAGCCCGGCCATTATACAATTTCTGGAATTTTATTTCAATTAATTCTTGCAAAGTCTGTGGGTTAGGTAATATTCACATTTTCCTGATGAGAGAAAAAAAAAAAAACACAACCTCTTCATTTTGAGACATTATTCTTCACTCATTGCCGTGTTTTCCTGCCAGCCCTAGAAAGGCTCCTGACAGCAGTTTCACAGGGTATCCAGAGTCGGAAGCACTCTCCTCACCACCACCCTTTCCAAAGCCTCCTCTGCACTGGCACTGAGGCTTCCCTGGAGGGCACTGAGGCTAGGTAACGCGAGACAACAACAGGATTTGGACCACTGGAGCCACTGTACACACCTCTCCCCTCTCAGCCTTTCTCTGACGTGCTGGAGATAGGCCAAGGTTTGCGGTGCTAGCACTTCAGACACAGGAAGTGCTGCAGTTTTTCCCTCTCCAGAGCTGCTGTCGCCGCTTGGAGGTTATAGGGCTGCCTTGGAAGTCCTCCGCATGCCTCCCGTTGGGGCAAACATGGTGGTGGACTCAGTGATGGAACTGCTATTTTTAGATACTTTAAAACACCCCAGCACTGAGGTAAGACTTCGCTTCTTGATTCTGACTCTGCTTCTCGGCTGTGGGACATGTACAAAAAAGCCTTCAGCATGCCTCGACTTTCCCTCCTGCCGGTGGCCTTAAATTCTGCACATACACACCCCCTCCCCCCAGCTGGGTGTGAGCACCACATCTGCCGGAGGGCATCGAGGGCCAGGACATTTCTCTGCGTTATCTTAGGCTCCTGCGTCTTTGGTTGAGTTGGCTGTTATGCTTGCTTTGCTCCCTTGCCCCCTTACGCCCATCAACTTTGGGCCTTGAAAATATCTTGGTTCTCAGGTTTAGCTCAGGTGGTGTTTGGGAGGGTCTCAGACTGCCTGTGTTTGACAGCAGTTCCGGAGACTGAGCAGGTCATGATGGCTTCATGATTCCTAAATCCCTCCTCCCAGGTCCTTTTTCTAATGAGAGTTAGGTTGCCCAGGTGTGACACTCATTCGGTTTAGGATTCACCCATTAGGACATGACATATTTGCACGGAATGGCTTTTCCGTGGAGAATACCTGCAAGGAGGAAAATCAGCAGTGAAAGGAATCAACGGATTTGGAACCCCCAGACCGGGAACCTCGCTCACTCCCCACATGTCTCCCCACTGCACTCCCCGAATGTCTCGCTTGGCAGCCGGCCTGGGTGTGTGGGAGGCTTGGAAGGCAAGCCTCCAGCCCCTTCCATGGGCTCTGTGGCTCCAGCAGGTGCCGCCATCTTTGTGGCTATGGGCACCGCCATCTTTGTAGTGGAGTGATGGTTAATTTGCATATCACCCTTTTATTAGATAGGATTAGGCTCTAATATGTCTCAAATTATTTGTGGCAAATTTGTATCAAAATGGTGTACTCAGAAGAATTACACCTTATTTATGTAACTCCCCAACTAAAATCTAAGGAAAAGTATTTTAAGAGGATTAAAACATAAAGAAGTTGACAAATAAAAAAAAAAAATAGCCATAAATGGGCTAGAAATGATGAGAAATTCCTGAAAACTAGAAAGCAAACACAATGAAATTGATACATGAGTGCAAAATACTGCTATAGCAGTGGAAGCAATACAACATCATTGTAATGGATCAAATTAACAGAAATGGCCACTGAGGAAAACACTGATAGAAAGTAATAAAATAATGAGTATGATTTATAAAGTCAACATAGAGGATCATAACAGAATATAAGCCAAAAATCAGCTATAAATATTAAATTATAAATGAGGACTAAATTTCAAAAATAGGAGTTAATGCTATTATGAAAGGGGAAAAAATGTGGATTTGGGAATGAGGAAACAGTTATGAAAGATTTATGTCCTGATGCTGAGGATAGGCCTAAGTAGATTTCTAGGAAAGAGCACTAATGGAATTACCGGTAACACTAAACATAAGTTCAACATTGTTTATCAAATCAACATCATTAATAGCTTTAATTTCATGTGTACAGTTTTAATTTTGATTGTGAAATGGTAAGTTTTTAAAATAATATTCCATGTAATTCCCTTGATATTTAGCACATGTTTATTATAGTTTGTAATATACAAATTTGTAGAATGCTAAGGAGTTATATCCAGGATTTAAACATCTTAGCATTACTGAAAGAGCCAGAAAATAACCTATTTCTAAGTATTACTGTCATGGTACCACTGTTTTTTTTTTAAACTTGTGCTCTAAGAGTGAAATTGAGTTTCATGATAATTAATTATCTGACAGTTTTTATACTGAAAGAAAAAGATAATGATGAAGACTAATATAAATGTTGACATTTAACAAAATGTTATAAAAGAAAATTTTATTATACTACAGAGGCTACTTACAAATTGATTTCTTAATAACCCAAAAGGATAAATGGACCTAACAAAAGTCTCTAAATTACTCTTACAGAATAGCTTCTGTGGATATATCTTGCTTTTAAAGATGATGAAACTGCTCAACTGCTATCCTTGGTTTCCCATGGATCATGAAAAATCATGAATTCAACTTTCTCAAGCCCTTTATCTTTGGGTCAAAGGAGATTAAACAGGCTCTTGAGGTCCTTATTACTTGTTATTGTTAAAGTTAAAATACATCCAGAATATGAACAGCGTTTAGCCCAGATAAAAGAAGACATTAAATGTATCCACAGCTTGTCATTTAAAAATGCTTTAAAATCACTTAAAGATGCAACATTTGATTTGAATATATTATTTTTACACTGAAAAAATGAAAGTCTGAGTGTAGAGCATTTTACTTTTGTTTATAAATGTAATAATGTCAAAATGATTCCTTTGATGTGTTGACCTATGAAATCCTTTTGGCATGTGGTGGTATTCATTAACTGTAATCATTAAGTCCATAGTAACTAACCCATTTCTGCTGTTACTTTTTAAAAAGACATCCTGATAAAGCATAAGGGAGAATTATTCTGCCTGTATCTTGCACTGACATGAGATATGTAATTAAAATTACCACTAAACAGCGATAACATCTTTATGAAGATGGTTTGATAAGAAATTCAGGTCAGGAATGCTAGCTAGAAGAGCATTCCTTTTGCTTTAGCTAGCATCCTTTTCAGACATTCCTTGCTACAAAAAGACAATAGATGAAAGAAAAAAGGGGAACAAAGATTCTTTGTAAACATTGGTGCTTCACTCTGTGAGGCAGATGACTACTGACCCTGAGTACTCGGTAATTTCCTTGTTCAGCCCTCAGCCTTGTCAGGTTGTAAAAGCTAAAGGTTCTCCAGGGTTGCTCTGAACATACGTTTCTATGCTCTTTTGTACTTACTGAATACTGTGCTAGCATTTCTTTGTAATCTATCGACTTTTAGTTTGTCTTTTTCCTTGTTTACTTAAAGTACTACAATATAGGTCGGGGGGAGGCGAATATATGTGCTATCATTTTCATACTTTCCCAAACATTAAGAGCTGCATTTTATTAACCCAATATTTTCTTAGTATAGCATATCTATGACAGATTTCATATTTTAAAATATGTCTTTAAGGAAATCAACACAATTGACAGAGTTATGTTTTGAGAGATTGAATGTTATGGTATTATTAGCTGAGCTCACATTTTAAATAATTTATCTACTTTTTATATAGTTTTGTTTCTGCAGGATGACCTAAGGATTGGACAAATTGTTTCTTCCATCCTATGCTTGGTACTGATGTTTGGTTTCAGATGCTATAAAATCAGGGTTGAGTTATGAGTAACTTATTCATAACACAGCTTCTAATGAAGTGCAGACATGACTTGAATAATGAATATCCTAGCCCTTTAATAAGGTTCATCTCAGGCTCGTAATAAAACCCTACATTGCTTCTATAATCCAGTGGAATTTTACCAATGTCAAATTAAGACACATAAGAGCACATTCTTAAAGTGTGATTCATAATCCTTAGGAAATGACTGTAATTGATTTACAACAAACCAGCTGCACTGAGAACTCAGCAGCCCCAAGTGATTATAACAGTTGTGCTTGAGTAAACCTGTGTGCACAACACGCTATGCTGGAATTTTTTATTTGTCAGATTGTAAAGTCCAAAGATAAAACACGTGGTTAATGGAGAACTTTTAGCAAAATGTACTGGAGAATGATCTTGCTTAGGTAAACATTGGTTTAAACACATTAATAAAAATGTCAGATACATTTAAAAATCACATAAAGAATCTATAGAGCTACCATGTGTTTCTAAAATGGAAGACTTATTTTCCCTTGTGGAGATTCCGCCTAGTTCAAGCCTTCTCCTTTGTATAAAACTCTGGCATATGCAGTGCCCTGTATCTGAAAATGATAGAGTGTGCCTTTCTGGTACAGTCTTGTCAATTACATGTGCCTTGTTTCATTAGCTACAGCTAATTATTAGCCACAGTGTTCTAGGCTATGAATTTAAATTGAGTAAAATGAGTGGTCATTTTTTATGGTTTCCTTCTAATCGTTTGAAATTCATCAGACTACTTTTATTACATGTAAAAATACTAAAAGTATAATAATCCAAATCTTTCACCTCCTTATTCAGTAACTGAATAAGTGTGGGCATTAAAGGTGACAAAGATAGATGGGGTGAACTCTGGATTTTATTTTTTTTTTTTTTTGCTTTACAGATTTTGCCCACAACATATGTTCAGGGCTATCAGGGTTATTACAGAGAACATGAACTAATCAGGTGGACAGATTCACAAACAGTGCCTAGAACACATGGTGGTCTCCCAGTGCTAACAAGGAATGTCCAAATCACTTGCAGACATGGTCAAATAATGTACAGATTTGTCATTTTGATTGTGGCTTTTAAAGCTGTGGGTAAAATAATCATGTTGACTATGGAACTTCTGGACTGAAAGGTGAGATGCTGGGGTGACCTGATTTGCTGTTGTCATCAAAAGAGAGAAAAATATGGGCTCTGTAATAGTACTGATATTGATTCAACCATCGACATGTTTTACCTTTAAAAATAATTTGTGGTTAGGGTTTCTTCTTGAGGCTAAATTTCTTAAGGGGAATTAATAGCAGAAACCCTTTTTTGTTCAAAAGTTTATAGCCATCTACTTACTAATTCTTTCCTTGGAACATTAACAGAAAATGTTAACTGACTCTAATTGTAAAGATCATTTGGGAATTCGGATTCTAAGGTAATTTGGTGATTTCGCTCTAATTTTACAAGTATTTAAATTTACTTGAAAACTGCCACTATTCTCCCATGTAGTAGAACATCCATGAGTGTGTGGATATGTGTATTCTTTTCTTTTTCTTTTAATCTATTATATATTTTATGTCACTGTAAGAGGTCTCCTGGACCACTACCCAGAGCACAGCACTCTTTATTTGCAAAGAACATCAAAAACGGAAAAATTACAGATAATATTTAGCTAAATAAAGTAATTCAAGAATTATGAAGAGAGTTTTCTTGGGAAGAGGACCCAGAATTGTGAGATTTCCAAGTAAAGGAACCCATTAAGAAACTGGACAAGTCAACAAGGACAATAGCCAAACAGAATGTTCTCTGGCTCAGCAATTATTCTGCTGATTTCCCTCAGTTTTTTAAAAAAATGAGAGATCTCTCTATTAAAGTTTCAACTCTTGGGTTCCTGGCTTTCTCTCACATTTTTTTTTTCCTCCACTGAGTCCTCTTCCCTCAACCTGTTTATCATACTCAAGGTCACAGGTAATCATTATTGAACTGTGGAAAACATTTAGAAATTAGTTATATGAATTAGGACATAAAATAGATACTCTCATATTACCCAATTAGCTTGGCCAAAGTTTGGAGTACTCTGCAGTTCTATCCAAATAAAACAGAATGTTGTTCACAAGTGTAGGCTTTTGAGACACAGAGGCTGTTTTAGAATGTTGATTTTGATATTGCTTCATAGATGTATGAATTTGGGCAAGGCATTTAACTTTAGTAAGCCTCAATTTCCTCATCAGGAAAATGCAAAAATTAATACCTATTAAAGAAGATTTTAAGAGGATTGAAACAAAAGCCATTTTGGCAAAGCATTTAGTAGGGAATCGGACACATAGATGCTAAGTAGGTGGCATCTATTGTATTGATGAGACAATAATCTTGGTTACTCCATTTTGAATTTTCAGGCCTGGCTCTAGGCCCTAATCTTGGGGGGGAGAATATCCCTATTAGTTCTATTTCTATTTGACAAAGAGGTTAAGTTCCTCTCTTTTTCATCCTCTCATTAAAATACTGTGACTTTTTCTGCTCAGGACAGTGCTACTCTTTGACTACAACTTGAAATTGCATTTTATCAATCACCTGAACAGAGAACTACTTCAACTTCTATAATTTACACCCTCCTCACCCTGACCCTCCCCACCATTCCCATAACATTAACATAACTGCGTTCAAATTCATTCTTGTATAGCTCAGAGAAGAGTTATCCCCTCCCTCTGGTCCATGGTTATTTCTCAAACTCCTATGGATCCTAGTTAACCCCTTTTTTATAGTTCTCACTCCTTCAATAATCTTTCCTCTTCGTTGTTTTCTTTCTTCAAATGGCCTTTAATCCCCATCTGTAAGTATGTTTCAGCATATATCATCTTCAAAGAAAAAAATCCTCCTCACCCCAAGGCTTCCTCGATTTCTTATTCATAACTAAGAGTCTTGAATGTATCCACCCTGCTGATCCAATTTTCCCACTTTCATTCATTCATCAAGCTAAAATGTTGCTATTGACCCCACCTTTTCATTGAAAGCTTTCTTCCCCTGGTCACCTTGATCTCTTATCTATAAAGCCCAATGGATGTTTTTTAGTCTTTATTTGCAAAATTTGAAAATGCTGATCTTTGTCTCCTGGAAGTCTACCTCTCTTAGTTTCCATCAGCATCACTCTCTCCAGTTCTCCTCCTATGTCTCTGGCTACTTTTTGAGATCCATGATTAGATCCTTTTCTTGTACCTATTTCTGCATTATAATTATTCCATCTTTAGTTCTCTTTCATTCAATAAAAGCACACTTGTTGGTCTGACATACACACCCATGAAAATTATCTACATTTCCAGCTTAGCATCCTAATCAAGATGTTGGTCCATAAAACCACTGTTGAAAAACTACTACTTGGACAACATTTCAACATAAAGTGGCAAAAAACAACATAACAAGATCCCTGTATAACCCACAAATCTTAATTCTCTATCTTAGAGACTTATATCATCATATTGCCAGTCTCTTGAGATGTCTAAAGGTTATTTTAGATTTCTCACTTTCCTACATTCACTCCATTTCAACATTTTTGCCAGTTCTACCTCTAAGTGATATACTTAACAATTTATTTTCCTTCTCTACTACCCCTGCCTTCGCCTTATGTTGGATGCTCATCTTTTCTTACCTGGATTTCCTATTTACCTCTCCTTCTATTCTTCCTTTCCTCCCTCTCCAATCTAAACCTACACTGACACAAAAATGATTTTTATAAATCAGATCATATCATTCTGTTAAGTCATTCCAAGTCTTTCTATTACCTTTAGGATAATTTCTATCATGCAATGCATCTGTCATGGTCTTCTTCTCCCACCACTTTCCTATATATATTAGTGCTAATATCATGCTAAGATATTTGTAGACCCTGAGAGATTCTGTACATGCTCATGTCTTCGCTCTGTCCATACTTTTCACATTATTTTTCAATTGATCACATCCTTCTGTTTCTTTAATATTCACCTCAGCTTTCACTAATATGAAGGGACATTCTTTATCTACTGACAGAGTTAAATGTGCCTTCCCTGTGCTTCTGTTATAGTTGGTAGGTATTTCTACTATAGCTCTTATCACTATGATTTTATTTATTCGTGTCTTACTCACTAGACTATGAATGAGATCCTCTAAGAAGAAAACATGACCTTCACTTTGTCAGCTGCACAGGTCCTCTCACCTAATGCATATTTGACATTCTAAAAATTTCATTTAAATAATAGCTAAACAATCACCTCAATCCATGTCCCTTTGCTCTGCCATCAGCCCCTTGCAGTTGTTGATAGTGTATGCTGTGATCTTTTCTCTCCCTTTTTCCTTTCTGACCCTTGCTTTTCAGGTTTTTACAATAGGAAATTTACCTAAATATATCTGATATAGAAATCTCTATTGTTTCTTTCTGTGAGTTCTGATTTTCTTTGACATTTCTCACTGAACCCTACCTCCAGTAATTACAGGATCTTAGCTCTTCAAAACAGCAGTACATCAGCAGCACAACCTGTTTGGCTTGGAGACTGCATTCATCTCAGATAAAGTCCATTACATTGCTCTCAAAAAGTTACTAATTTAAATGCCCTATAAGATGTTAAATTGAATTGATATAATGTCTTGGGAAATTATAGCTTTGATTTCACTTAAAGCACACAATATACTAAGGCCTAACATTCATATTTCAATACAAATTTATTTCCCTTTGAGAGGTTAAATCTAAACCTTTACTAACTCTTTAGGAAGAAGAGTGCTTTGCTTATGGCCAGAATCATTCTAAAAATATTCCTTATACTCACAGGCAAGGACGATTCAAGTGAAAATATACCACAAAACATGGAATTGACAGCTACAGATTTAATGCAGACATTTCACGGAATTGGATATCATAGAAGCCTCATTCTAACTAGAACCTATTTTTGTGTTTTTATTTCTTTTTAAAGACATTGCTTTAGGGCAATGATAATAAAGAAATAGCATTTATAAATGTTATATACTAGATGGCTAGTATGATTTCAAAGCCTTGTCTAAGTTATAATCTCAAAAGGTCACCATTCTTTCTTCTTTCTTTGGAGTCAAACTTAATTAGAGGGTCTTTAAATTGATCAGACTGAATACACCAGGAGAATTTCCAAATATGTTTTTGCCTCATTATATATACATCCATGATGTGCTCAGCTAAACTTAATTTTGTAATTTCCACAAATATAAATTAAAAGATCAGAATTCCACAAATTCAAGAACTCAGTTGTTTATATAACTTTGAGAAACTTGATATATATTGTAGCTTCAAAGCTCTATGGAAGAGCTTGCCATGGCAGCATAACATACAAATAATTATTTTCAAAATTATCTTATCCTCTAAAATAAGAAGTGTATAAAAACATATATATGAAATTAATTAAGAAAGGAATACAAATAGCTTATTAGCATTAGAAAATATTCAACTTCAAAAAAACAACAAAAAAAGGAAATTTAAATTAAAGAGCCAATATGTTGGTAAAATTTTGGGGAAACGTGCACTCCTATATAGGACTGATGGAATTTGAATTGATAAGAACCTTTGTGCAGGGCATTTGTCAATAATTTAAAGAAAATCATAAAAACATATATATTTTTTCTTTTTAAAAAATTTATCTTTATTGTGAAAGTATTACAGATATTCCCTTTTCCTCCCCATTAAGTCCCTTCATCGCACACCCACCCCCAGTCCTTCATCACACTATTGTCTGTGTCCATGGGCTATGCATATCTATATATATATAAAAGCCTAAGTGACCGAAAAACCAGTCTACCAGTTGCTATGCTGCACACTGACCATCAGGGGGCAGATACTCAACGCAGGAACTGCCCCTGATGGTCAGTGCACTCCCATAGCAGGAGCGCTGCTCAGTTGACCTGCTCAGTTGACCGACAGGTGCCAGACACCGGGCTCACGGCTGGCAAGCCTCCCATAACAGCTATAGCTGAAGACTACTGAGTTACACTGGCACCCAAGAAAGACTACTTTAGGACTGGCCTCCCACTAACTTTTGGTATAACACTAAAACCCAAGTCCATAAATAGCTCTGGCCTCAGTTTCCTTACTTGTAAAATAAGTGAGTTACATACTATACTCTCCAATGTCCTCTCCAGCTAAAAACATGCTGCCTTCTTCATCGACATGTCCCCTCTGCTGAAAGCTTTGTTATGACTCTAACTTCAATTTATTTAAGCAATCCCATCTTTTTATTGGTAACATTAGTGTCTTAAACCTAAATTAAATGTCATAAGATATTTATTTTTGGAGCTTTCTCATGGAATTCTTGGTAAAAATAAATACAAATAAATATATTCACAGGATGAATTACAATTCCATGTCAATTTAACTCATTTCAGCATGTGTGGCAGGAGTAGGGTAAAGTTTATTTCATAGCTGAGGCTTACAACTCAGATATAAGTATGGTTATAGTCATTATAAATTTAAAAGGTGATACTTATTCAAATTAACAGTAAGTAATCAAATTGAGTTTTGAACTAACTCAAGTTTCCCAATCCAGGGCTCATGACATTTTTGTATATTTTAATCACAACCTTGGGGCTGTAGGAGAGGCAAACCTTTAACTTGCTTTGGCTAGAGCTGAGAATTAAATTGAGCTAAGTCATATCAATAGGAGAGAAGCATACAAATGTATTTAATATAAGTTTTACTTGACATAGGAAACTTCAGAAGGAACAAAGACACAAAGAAACACCAAAATCTACTTGCTCTTATATTAAGTTGAGCAAAGAGAGACAACTGTGGGCAAGTAACTAAACTATGTTGAGAGGCTAAACAAAGATAATAATTTTAACAAGATTTGTTTGTATAGATTTTTCTGTCTCAACTTCTCATCCTTGATGATAAGAATGTTACTGGCTTTCTGTCATAGGGAGGAAATCTTTCATATAGAAATTTCATCTCCTGCTTTTAAGAAAAAGAGGGAAGCCCAGCTGGTGTTGCTCAGTGGTAGAGCATCAGCCATGAACGAAGAGGTTGCTGATTCGATCCCAGTGAGGGCATATGCCTGGCTTGTGGGCTCAATACCCAGTAAAAGACATGCAGGAGGCAGCCAATCAATGTTCTTTTTCATCGATGTTTCTATCTCTCTCTCCCTTTTCCTTCTCTCTCTCTAAAAACAAATCAATAAAAATATGTTTTTTTAAAAAAAGAAAAAGATGGAAAGTCAAAGTAATTTTCTTTTATTTGCTGGTTTTCAAGGGCCTTTAACTCAAATAGTCAATATGACAGAGCAGCATATTTTGGGATGGCAAGTTGGAACAGCAATACTGCTGCTTCGTTTTAAATAAAAGAGATTTGGGAGTTCCTGTGAACCATTCTGGGAAAAGCTGGGTCATGTTACTACAGATGGTCTCACGGAAGAATGTAAAATGTATGACTTCTGTCACTAAAAAAAAGAGGGGGGGGGAGGATTAAAACTAGAGAGGCATCATCCAAAGCTGTTCTACTCACAAGAATATGAAAAAAGCAAAGCCATCCACTAATTAAATGAAAAATATCCTCCTCTGAGAGAAAGCAGATTGGAATATTGGCAAGACTCCTATGTTAAGTGATTGTAGTATGTCATATAATATCACTCATTTTAACTGTTGAAAATCATGCTGCTAGATATCTCACTTTATATTTGGAAAGAACCACTAATGTTCATATCATACAACAGCTCTTGGTATAAGTGTGGTAAACACAGGAGAGAAGTACTTGGCAAACACTTTTTTAATACTAACAAAAGCCCATACAATGGGAGAATTCTTTTTTTAAACTAGCAATGGTATTGAGTCATGATGTAGATAATGAAATCAGTGCTGATGGAACAGTAACGTGCTAACAAAGCCATGTGTTGTTCAGTGAATAATAAAGGACTGTGTGTGAATGTCAATCCTTACACTGTTTTATTGATATTAGGTTAGTATTGAACAATGGTGAAATTAAAGACATGCTAAAACCAAACTCATTTAGTATACACTTTTAGAGACTGTGCAAAATAACAAACAACAAAATTGGTGAATCAACACCAAGTATGGAAGCAGCCAAACAGAATGATACACTCAAGAGTGTTTGAAATGTGTTATGGCACTTTACTGCACTTCACAAATGTTGTGGGTTTTCTTACAAATTGAAGGTTGTGGCAACCTGCATCAAGCTCATCTATTCGCACCATTTTCCCAACAGCATTTGCTCACTTTGTGCCACATTTTGATAATTCTCTCAATATTTGAAACTTTTTATTATTATTCTATTTTTATTATTATTATATTTTTGATGATCTTTGATCAGTGGTCTTTGATGTTACTATTGTAATTATTTGGGGGCAACACAAACCTCGCCCCTATAGGATGGCGTATTTAACTGATAAATGTTGTGTGGGTTCTGACTGCTCCACTAACCAGTTGTTCCCCATGTCTATCCCTCTCCTTGGCCCTCCTGATTCTATGAGAAATAACAGTATTGAAATTAGGCCAATTAATAACCCTACAATGGCCTCTAAGTATTCAAGTGAAAGGAAGGGTCATATGTCTCTCCCTTTAAATCAAAAGCTAGAAATGATTGAGCTTATGAGGAAGGCAGGCCAAAAGCTGAGAAAGATGGAAAACTAGGCCACTTATGCCAACAGCCAAGTTATGAATGCAAAGATAAAGTTCCCGAGGGATATTAAAGCCGCTACTCCAGTGAACACACGAATAACAAGAAAGCAAAACAGCCTTATTGCTGATATGGAGAAATTTTTAGTGGTCTGGATAGAAGATCAGCCACAACATTCCCTCAAGGCAAAATGCAATCCAGAGCAAATCCCTAATTCAATTCTATAAAAGCTGAGAGAGGTGAGAATGCTGCAGAATACAATTTTGAAGCTAACAGAGGTTGGTTCATAAGGTCTAAGAAAAAAGCCAGCCCTAGCTGGTTTGGCTCAGTGGATTGAGCATTAGTTCTCAGACTGAAGGGTCTCAGGTCAATTCTGGTCAAGGGCATGTACCTCAGTTGCAGGCTTAATTCCAGGCCTGGTCGGGTGCATGCGGGAGGCAACCAATCCATGTGTCTTTTTCACATAGGTATCTCTCTTGCTCTTTTTCTCTCCCCCCTCCCTCTCTCTTTCCCCTGCCTTCCTTCCTTCCACTCTCTCTAAAAGAAATCAATGGAAAAATATCCTCAGGTGAGGATTAACAACAACAAATAAAAGCCATCTCTATAACATAAAGTTCAACATGAAACAGAAAGTGCAAATGTAGAAACTGCAGCAAATTATCCAGATCTAGCTAAGATAATTAATGAAGGTGGCTATACTAAATGACAGATTTTCTATGTTGATGAAATAACCTTATATTAAAAAAGATGCCATCTAGAACTTTCACAGCTAAAGAGGAGAAGTCAGTGCCTGCTTCAATGCTTCAAAGGACAGGCTGACTCTCCCATTAAGGGCTAATGCAGCTGGTTACTTCTATTTGAAGCCAATCTCACTTACCACTCTAAAAATCTTAGGGCCTCCTTAAGAATTATGCTATATACACTCTGCCTGTGCACTATAAATAGAATAGCAAGCCCTGGATGATAGTACATCTGTTTACAAGCCCACTGTTAAGACCTACAGCTTAGAGAAAAAAAAAGATTCCTTTCAAAATATTACTGCTTGATGTCAATGCAATGACCACCCAAGAGCTCAGATGGAGATGTCCAGTGAGATTAATGTTGTTTTTGTGCCTGTTAACATAACACCCATTCTGCAAGCCCATAAATCAAGGAGTAATTTTGACTTTCAAATCTTATTATCTAAGAAATGCATTTCATAAGGCTCTAGCTGCCATAATGATTCCTCTGATAAATCTGGGCAAAGTAAATTGAAAATAGTCTGAAAAGGAGTCACTATTTTAGATACCATAAAGAACATTTGTGATTTATGAGAAGAGGTCAATATATCAGCATTCACAAGAGTTTGAAAGAAGTTGATTCCAACCCTCATGGGTGATTTTGAGGGTTCTAGACTTCAGTAGAGGAGTAACTGCAGATGTGGTAGAAACACCAAGAGAACCAGAATTAGAAAATGTGACTGAATTGCTGCAATCTCATGATAAAACTTCAATGGATGAGGAGTTATGTCTTAGGGATGAGCAAAGTAATCTCTTGAAATGTATTCTACTTCTGGGAAGATGCTGGGAAGAGTATTAAAGTGACAACAAGGTTTTAGACAATTATAGAAAGTTAGTTGATAAAGTAGAGGCGGGGTTTATAGAGTACTGGCTCTAATTTTGAAAGAAGTTCTGCTGTGGCTGAAATGCTATCAAACAACATTGCATGCTACAGAGAAATGGCTCGTGAAAGGAAGAAATTGCCACAGCCATCCCAACCTTCAGCAGCCACCACCCTGATCAGTCACCATCAACACTAAGGCAAAACCCTCCACCAGAAAAAAAAGATTACAATTCACTGAAGGCTCAGACAATGGTTAGCATTTTTTAGCAGTAAAGTACATTTTAATTAAGGTTTGTACTTTGTTTTTTTTTTTAAACATACCACTATTGTACACTTCACTAGGTTGCAGTACGGTATAAACATAACTTTTATATGCCCTGGGAAACAAAAAATTTTGTGTGACTTCCTTTATTTCAATATTTGCTTTATTGCAACAGTCTGGAGGTCTGGAACTGAACCCACAGTATCTCCAAGGTATTCCTGTAGTAAATGATGAAAATATTCCTTCATGTACAATGGTCATTCAGGTAAGTACCATGTCCATAATTTCAGTTGGCTTGATCAAGTTATATGCCTCAACAACATAGCATTATCTTAAATAGTTTCAAGTTATAAGTTTAGAACTAAAATAGCAAAACTTTTAATTGATATGTACTACAATATGGTTTGTTAAAAATACTAATCTGTGATGCAAATTCTTCAATCATTTAGGGTTTGACTCTTGAAATTGGTGATTTTTCTCTACATATTAGTGAAGGAAATCAATAATAGTTTTGGGCAATATACAAACTACAACCAGCATGCAAATGAATATGCTTCTAAATTGTCGATGCCCAGGAGGAAATTGAGGGTCCATTTGCTCCTATTTCTCAAGTTAATAACATTCAAGCTTCCATTTTTTAAAAAATAATGTGGTATGAATGTTAACTTAATATCTTCAATGAGAAATCTCTCCATAATTTCAGGTTAATGTTTCATCCAAAAATATGTTGAACTGCCTTATGGAGTCATGATGTACTTGCTAACACTCTCAATGACCTATAAAAATAAGCAATAATTTTCTAACTTAAAAGAAATAACTTAAGAAAAAAACATTGGGATGGGACTGATTCAAGCTATACCTCATCAAATAGAAATAGACACATCTGTAAAAGTTTGCAGGCAATTTTATCCCTCTTAATAACTTGTTATTTTTAAAGATTTTACTTTATTGAACTGTAATAAACCTCAATTTTTCTCTGTAAACTTTATGTAACAGTGGTAATCCTCATATATACTAAGCCCTGAGATTCTGAGGAAAGGGGAAATGCAGGTACCTTGGCTAAAGTACTACCATATCTCTTGGAGCTCCTAAAAATGTGTTCTTTTTAGTTGAATGTAGTTAAATGGCCTTCCTAACCCTTTACCCTGGTGACTAACTTTCCACATTTAGGTGTGGGTCCAATTCCCCAACCTAGAGATTATCAATTGTCTTGTGCTCTTCTTGAAACTTCCATTCATCTCCTGATGAGCTGAGGCTGTAATCAAAATCTGATTATTGTTTCCTCATGGGTAAAAATAAGGAAAGCATGCTGCCCAGCTGGCATAGTCGTTCCTTTCAAGAAGACACTCAGGTTTGAAAAGAAAAGAGGAAACAGAGGAGCCCTGGTTGGTTAGGCTGTGTCCTGTGCACTGAATTTGCTTTCCGGTTGGAGCCCAGGTTGCAGGCTTGATCCCTGGTCAGGGGTGGGCTGCAGGAGGCAGCCGATGGATGTTTCACTCTCACATCTCTCTCTCTCTCTCTCTCTCTCTCTCTCTCTCTCTCTCTTTCTCTTCCTCCTTCCCTCCCTCTCTCCCTACCTTCATCCTCCCTTCCTCTTTCCCTCTCCTTGTTCTTTCCTCTGTAAAATTCAATAAAAATATTTTTTTTAAGAAAAGAGAAAGCAGAACAATCTGTATTTCGAGGCTATGAAGTAATTCCTCCTACTGATTAGCCCAAAGTATGTTCAACTTACTCTTTTAAAGGTGTGTTGACAATGTGAATTATTTTAATGATGAAGAAGACTTTAAAACCACCCTCAAAAGAAAGTGACAATAGAGCCCTGGCCCTAAGTTCCACTGTGAAAATTGGACAAAGGAAAAGGGAGCACCCAGGCCATTGGGGTGGATCCAGCTTAGCTCCTGAAGCCTGGGCAATGTTCACAAGACAAAGGGAACGCAAGTCTCTTGCTACTAGCAGGCATTGCTTCCCTCAGCCGATTTGGCAAAAAAAAAAAAAAAAAAGAAGAAGAAGAAGAAATAAATAGATTATGAAGAACCTTTATGGAGGGACGAGAGTGAGAAAAGTCTTTTGCATTTGTGTTATCCACATACTTCCTGGCAATTGATTCAGTTTTGTTCCTGAAAAGGCTTTCAGCATAGCAGGGGACATGAAGCGTTTGGTGTTTTCTTTGTTCAAGGTTAACTTTTTACAAGTCTGATTTCCTCCCACTCACCCAGCTCTGCCACAGAGCTTTGGCATATGAAGCATTCCAGAGCAAAATAAAATGAAATCAAATAAAGGTTCTATTGTCTGCTCCCACGCTGGTCTTATTGGCATTTTAAAGCAATATTCAACTCTCCTATAGATGTAATTTCCATCAGTTATTCTGCCCCAGGGTAGAACACCAAGTACAAAGGGGAGGAGGGGACGAGAAACCTGACTGGAATCACCTCTCCACTAATATCTGTCATGGTTCACTTACCAGCATCCCCTTCTCCTTATGCTGTGAGGACTTTTCCCCCTCCTTCTACAAACCTGACATGAAGCCAAAAACTCCCAGTGAGGAAATATTTTTATTTAACTGTGCAAAGGTCAGACAAAAATGTGGTAAGGGCATTTTATTTTTCAACGCATATTAATCTCAGCTGTGCTCCCCCACAGAGCCTCTTGCAAAGCAGTGGGAGTCAGTGCAGCACCTTCACCCAGAGTTCTGGCTGGCACTGTTCAAGGATCTGCGGGGCTGCGAGGACACGTGTGGTCAGGGGTGGAATTGCACAGCTCAGAGACCTAACCCAACTGCTTTGTTGCTGTTTTCCACCTAAGGCAGTGGTTCTCAACCTTGGCTGCACATTAGAATCACCTGGGAATCTTTTTAAAATCCTGATTGCTGGGCCTCATCCTCCGGAAATTCTGTGTCTTTGTTACTAATGGTGTGGCCTCACCCCATAACAAAGACACAGAATTTCCGGAGGATGAGGCCCAGCAATCAGGATTTTAAAAAGACTCCCAGGTGATTCTAATGTGCAGCCAAGGTTGAGAACCACTGACCGAAGGTGTCTTCTGAGTCTCGGTGTTTAGTGGTTGATCATAACTTGAGGAGCTATCCCAATACGTGCTCCCATAACAATTCTACAATTTGCATCTGTGAAATGATGAAAAGTACCGAACATAAGAATGATGGGTGAAATATCCAGGGAAGAAGTTGTATTTTAGTGAGTTTTAAAAAAAAGAGAGAGAGAAAGAGAATTCTTTTAAAGCTCTTTTCTTTTTATTTCTAGAATAAGAAGACAAAAAGGATATACCAAATCTTTTTGACATGTGGCATTTTCGCTGTTTTCCACGCTTGCCTCCATTGTATCTTGCTGACCAGCCTCTAAACATAGCCTTACTTTCATAATCACAGCAAGATCTATTTGTTTTTTACCAAACCAGATGTGTCACTGTGTCTTCCTTAAGTTTTACCTTTATTATATGAAGGGTTCATTTATTTAAAACCAGTGACTTCCTTTATTATGTGCAGTAGGGGATTTGGCTATGCACTTGAGTGATTAAATTGCCAAACCTGATCCAATCCAAAGAATAGTCTCTAATCCCTACTGGTTGAGAATGTGTCCTGGACAAGGAGTCCCGTAATAAAGGATGTTAACACATACAAATTGTTATAAAGGTATGTGACAACAAAGGTGCATTCAGTACAGCTACAAAACAGTCTGCTTCCAATGCATTTTTAACCAACCAGCTCCCTATAGGCACTTCAAGCAAGTCCACCCATTGGTGCTGGGGAGCAGAACAGCACAGAGGCTCTTAGAATGAGCAATCTTATACTTATGTGGCCACTGAAGACTCAAGATACATCTGTATAAGAATGCTGCTTCTGGGAGTTAACATTCTCATAGAGAAAATGGAAATCCCTGTTAGTGCTTTGAGGCTGTGCTACTTTCACATCACAAGCAAGCTGCTTTTTGAAATCTTAGATAAAACTTTTAGATTAACAGCTACTGTGTACAGTCTCTAGGCCTAACGCAAAGAAAGACAGAAAGATTAGATTTCTTTTTATTTAAATCCTGCTGTGAAGTCATGGGAGCCAGCTGAGCTCTTGGGGCTGGGGGGGAGGGGGGAATCAGGAAATAGTAGAGCAAGAAATGTAAGCACTTTAAATTGATAACCCTTCATAAATTTCCCTCAACCTGCTTTTATCAGACATTGAAAGTGGAGTATGATAAGTAAGTTGTTTTCATTCAAGTATCTGGAGTATGTTGAAATATTTCAAATGGCAGTTGAGTCGAACATACTTAAAGTAAGCTGCCAGGGTGTATACTTCAAAAAGAATAAAGTCTTCTGAAATAGGATAAGTAATGTTTAACTATTACACATCACTTCTATTTTATTGTATACTATCTATACATTTTTAAGTTTTGATTCTGTCTCAGAACTTCTAGAAGAAAATTTGTGCATCATTATTATTATCAACTATAGCAATAAATGTGCATTGAGAAATTACAGGTTTCTAAATTCTATTCTTGTAAGTGCTAATATAAAAGAAAAAATACATAAGAGAGACTGATCTTCCCTAGTTAAAATGGAATGCTCAAGAGTGACATACTACATAGAAGGGCTTCTCGCCATGTTTCCCAGCCTTCAGAATTGGAGAAGACTTTTAGACAAACTTAAATACTTGTTTATTCATTTGTTTATGCCTTTCAAAGTTGAATTGTGAGGCTTGATTCATGATTTTCAGAAATCAGGGCTTTTTTAATGCAAAATCAAAACTACTAAGCCAAGTGTATGCATTGAAACATTTTATTTAATAACCCTGAAGTATTGCTGTTGATTAAATATAATACCAGGTCATTTATCTTTAAGTTTTTAATGTTGAATGAATTTGTCCCAAAAATAATAGGAGTATTTTGAATTTTGTATCTGGAAATTTTTCATATCCATTTTCTAGCCACAGAGAGGACACCAAAAGCAATTTCAGTGTGTGTAATTTTTTATGTAGCACAAGGATTTCACCCAATATTTTGCAGCAGACCTCTAAGTTGCTTGACCTGCCTGAGTCTGTCTCACTTGGCTAGAGAGGGCCTGTCAAATCCATCAAATACTGATTGGAATAGATTACTGAGTTGATGGAGCACCGGGATTAGGCCCATCTTTCTGCAAGAGACTCTGTAATCATGATGAGAGGTTATTGTTGCCTGGAAGCACAAAAAGAGACAAACCACACGGCACGCAAGGATCAACTCAGCTTTTTGTAATGCAACAGTCACTGAAAACAGCACTAGTCAACGACACACGCCACTAAGCCCAGTGAACATCAGAAAGGTCGCTTCAGTACTTATAAAAAGCACAGCTGCAACACTGTAACAAAAATAATAAATGTATTTGGAAGGTTTCCAAATAAACTGCGTCTTTCCTTGAAACAGTGCCTCTCTGCTTAATTGAAATTCAATGTTTTGTTTTTGGCTTTTATACAGAGAACATAATATCTTCTAAGGCAATATTCTAATTTGATTATAAATATGTAATCAATTAGAAATATATAAATGTATTATACATAAATATTATCATAAATGAATATATACATTGAATAAGCATATTATTGCTATTGCTCAAACACTGTGAGATTGGAGCTAGAAAAGCTAATATACTTGCGATTTTAGAGGGTTAAAAGCCAATGGCAGAAGCTTTTCATAAAACCAGCCTGGCTGCATGTTTTAACATAGAATGTATGATTCAGCTCCCTTTAAGGATATATTGTTCAAATAAATTGTACCAGCACTAAAATGTATGACATGAGGGTTTTAAAATACATTTTCACTGAACTATCATTAACGTGGCATTTTTCTTTTCCTATGACCTCTAGAAAATTGACTACATATCGGTTTCCTTTCCGTTCACAAATGAAACAGGATCACTTATAAAAAATAAAGTCAGTTACACAGCAAGGCCTGTGCACCCTAATTGAAAGAGCATGTGAAATATGACATGTCCATAGAGATCTGACCTCTGAAAGGTAAGGAGCACTACTAGGAGCATCTTTTTGTGCAATGCATTCTGATGACAGGAAAGCCACCATGTTATTTTCCATATCATCTGAACCAAGACGTACATTAATAGAGAGGGATTCTGCTAGGCATAGGATTACAACTGTATTTTCTTCTAACACGAGAACCCTAATCTTCTTGGTCACTCAAATAATGTCCACTTCTCTTGTACAGTAGATATTTGAAGTTTGAACATCATTAAAATGAATGTATTTTTTACAATCATCTGTGGGCTACAATTTCTAAATTTGCACATTTTGGTATCAAAGATAATGTGAAGTATAATATACATTACCTAGTTTGGAGTCTGTTATATATCCTCTCTTTCTCTATCTCTCTCTTTTCCTCTCTCTAAAAATCAATAAAAACATTTACAAAACAAAACGAAACAAAAAAACTGTGCTTCCTGAACTTTTTTGAGGTAGAAATCACTGTCTTTATAAATCAGGAAACCAAGGCTCAGAACACTTGTCCACAATCACAAAACTAGTAGAGAGGAGCTAAAACCCAGTTTAGTTTAATTTAATTGGATGACAAGAGCCAGATTAGAAAAGTTAGAATGCTTCCTGTCTTTGCACTCAGAGCCATTGCTTTTATATGTGACTAGACGTGAGTGTTCAGTAGGCATTATTTTTTTAAAAAGAGTGACATTACATCTACTTACTGCTCTAGACCTGCCTCACTTTGTACATATAATACTATATTATGATTGACTTCATGCCAATTGCCTCCTTAAAATCTAAGACTAAAATGTTCTCTACAAAAAGACTGGTGTTGTGTCTTCCTCATTTTTATATCCCCAGCACTTAACAGAATGCCTGGTTTATAGGAAGGAAGATATATATATAAACAAACAAACACGTTATTGTATCAAAAAAAATAATTGAGCCCTGACTGGTTTGGCTCAGTGGATAGAGCGTCGGCCTGCGGACTGAAGGGTCCCAGGTTCGATTCTGGTCAAGGGCATGTACCTTGGTTGCGGGCACATACCCAGTGGGGAGTGTGCCGGAGGCAGCTGATCGATGTTTCACTCTCATCTATGTTTCTAACTCTCTATCCCTCTCCCTTCCTCTCTGTAAAAAATCAATAAAATATATATTTTTAAAAAATAATTGATTAATCTTTAGAAGAACTTATACAAAAATCCAATCCAAAATTATTCCTAGAACTATAAATAAGAAAGTAAGCACAGAGTAGTAACCACATTGTTTGTTAGCTTGCCAGGTTTATCAACCTCTGTTCTTGCGAGGTTTATGTCATCTCTACTATGATTCCATATCTTCATACAACAAGCAGTGTTCATACCACTGAATTGTTTTCTGAGATTATATCAGAAGTATACAACAAATAATCACTTTGAGGTCCTTCATGGATTTAAGAATTAACTTATTTACTCAACCTATACTCATGCTTACTGAACACTTCCTGGGTAACATTGGTGCCAAGGATACAAATATAAATAAAATATGTTTCTTACTAATTATATGCTCACAGTTTAATCATTGGAAGTGCCTGCAAAAGACCATAATACAATGATGTAACACTACAGAAGTGAGTTCAAGGTGCTGAAGAAAAGCAGAAGAGGGACTAATCCGAGATGTGTGAACTGGGTCATGTTAGAAGACTATGACTTTGCCAAAAGAAAGAGGAGAGTAGAACATTCTAGGAAAATAATAGATGACACTTACTGTTATCCTTACACCAGGTGAAATAGAAGGCTGGCTGATGTGCAAACACATCCCATGGACTCAGAAAAACTGTCTGAAATTTGTATAGGCCATTCTCCCATGTTTGATGCCTGTCTGCTCCTTCTGCTTCTTGCCTTGCTTTCTTCTAGATTTTAGAACTTTATCTTAGACCAGCTCCTGACTCTCTTTGTTGACTCCCATTACTGACATCTCTGTGATTCTACTATGCTAAAGCCTCTTTGACTATGGACAAAAACTGACCCATTACCCTGCAAGCTGGAAACTTACACAGCACTCCACTGGACAATGTCTTTGCTCAATGGCATGTAACAGGCAGCAGATCTCAGTTGGCCTTAGACAAGTCCTTTCTGGACCTTGGTTTTATTACCTTAAAAATCATATGTGTCAATTGCTCAAATGTCATTCTTTTTATGAGGCTTATCCTGAACACTGTATTCAATAAGGCAAACTGCCCTTGCCCCCTACCACTCTTAATGCACACACTTCTAATTCCTTTTACCTTGCTCTATTTAAAAAAATCTTTCCTTAGCACATGTCATCTTCTAACACTCGCCACTCAATATAATATACTTATATATTATTGTGTAGTAACGAATTTATCCTTGAGCAAAGAAAGATTGTGCCTTTGCCTTCAGCTCCTGGGAGATCAACTTTTGGAGTATCCTGCCTAATAATAGTATGTGTTCACCTGGGGGCTCTGAGCCATGCCATATAGTCTAACAATATGATTTATGGCAGAGACTTTGGGTCACACAGTACCAGCTCAACCTCCAGAGGGGCTGGAAGCTGAGGTGAGCTATGTGGGCAGCTGACCAACTATAATAATAAAAGGGCAATATGCTAATTAGACTGGACATCATTCCAGATGTCCTTTCTGATGTAGCCGGGGCCAGAGAGAAGCCAGCCCAGGTCCTGCAGGCAGTTGAAGGGAAGCCAGCCCAGGTCGCAGGTGGCTGTGGGCAGCCCAAGGGAAGCCAGCCTGGGTCCCGGGTGTCAGAGGGAAGCTGGTACCGGCAGTTGGGGGAAGGAAGGCCTACTCTTGCACAAATTTTTGTGCATCAGGCCTCTAGTGTCTACATAATGGGACCCCCATAGAGACTCTGGACACCAAGTTTCAAGTGAGCTCCCCTTGTTGGTAATACTCTGATTATTATTTCAGATCACTACTGGAAGGAGTTAATTATGTCCATGACTTCTCTGGGAGAAGACAACAGGGAGCTCCACATTTAGAAACCTCCTAGCCTCCATCTCATGCTTACCTTCCCTTGGCTGATTTCAATCTGTATCCTTTCACTGTAATGAATTGTAACCATGAGTATAACAGCTTTCAGTGAATTCTACTAGTCCTAATGAATTACCCAATCTGAATGTGTCTTGGGTTCCCAAACTTGCAGTTGGTGTCAGAGATGAAGGTGGTTTTGTGGCCTCTCTAACTTTGCAGTGTTGTGCATGTTTTATTATCAGTGCCCTTCACAAGAATGTAAACTCCACGAGGGCAGGGAGCTTTGTATATTTTGTTCAGTAAGTTATCTCAAACAAGTAGAATAGTACTTGCAGAGAGTAGTTGTTCTATAAATATTATGGAATGATTGAATTGACTGCATTCTATTGGTTGACTTCTGTTCTTTTTTATTTCTATTATTAAATAACACAGAATTTTATGATTTCACTACATCATCTAGTTTTCCATTTAAATTTATTTAAAATAGAGAAATGAATAATGGATATGAGCCATCTTTTTTAAAAATAAATCGTTATTGTTGAAAGTATTACATACGTCCCTTTTTCCCCCCATTGCCCTCTCCTATCCTCCCCCAACACACACCCCTCCCCCAAGCCTTCACCACTCACTGTCTGCATTTTTGGGTTATGCATATATGCATATGAGTTCATTGCTTAATCTCTTCCCCTCTCCCACCCTCCCCTGTCTTCCCTCTGAGGTTTGACAGACATTTCTATGTCACTGGGCCTATTTTTGTTCATCAGTTTATGTTGGACATTAGATTCCACATATGAATGAGAGCATGTGATACTTATCTTTCTCTCACTGGCTTACTTCGCTTAGCATAATGCTCTCTAGGTCCATCCATGCTGTTGCCAATGGTAAGAGTTCTTTCTTTTTTACAGCTGCATAGTATTCCATTGTGTAGATGTACCACAGTTTTCTAATCCACTTATCTGCTGATGGGCACTTAGGCTGTTTCCAAATCTTAGCTATGGTGAATTGTGCTGCTATGAACATAGGGGTGCATATATCCTTTCTGATTGGTGTTTCTAGTTTCTTGTGATATATTCCTAGAAGTGGGATCACTGGGTCAAATGGGAGTTCCCTTTTTAAAATTTTGAGGAAACTTCAAACTGTTTTCCACAGAGGCTGCACCAGTCTGCATTCCCACCAGCAGTGCACGAGGGATCCTTTTTCTCCACCTCTTCATCAACACTTGTCATTTGTAGATTTGTTGATGATAGCCATTCTTACAGGCATGAGGTCGTACCTCATTGTTGTTTTGATTTGCATCTCTCAGGTGATTAGTGACTATAAGCATGTTTTCATATGTCTTTTGTCTTTCTGTATGTCCATTTTGGAGAGGTATCTATCAAAGTCCTTTGCCCGTATTTTTTAATTGGGTTGTTTATTTTTCTTTTGTTAAGTTGTTTGAGTTCCCTGTAGATTTTGGAGGTTAACCCTTTATTAGATGTATCATTGCCAAATGTGTCCTCCCATGGAGTGGGCACTCTTGTTATTTTATTGATGGTTTCTTTTGCTGTGCAGAAGCTCTTTATTTTGATGCAGTCCCATTTGTTTATTTTCTCCTTAATTTCCATTGTCCTAGGAGATGTATCCATAAACATGTTGCTACAAGAGATTTCTGAGATTTTGCTGCCAATGGTTTCTTCTAGAATTTTTATGGTTTCACATCCTACATTTAAGTCTCTTATCCATTTTGAGTTTATTCTTGTGTATGGTATAAGTTGGTGCTCTAGTTTCTTTTTTTTTTTTTTGCATATATCTGTCCAATTTTCCCAACACCATTTATTGAAGAGACTGGCTTGACTTCATTGTATGCTCTTGCCTCCTCTGTGAAATATTAAATGAGCATAATGACTTGGGTCGATTTCTGGGTTCCCTGTTCTGTTTCATTGGTCTATATGCCTGTTCTTTTGCCAGTACCAGGCTGTTTTGAGTACAGTGGCTTTGTAGTACAACTTGAAATATGGCATTATGATTCCTCTAACTTTGTTTTTCTTTCTTAAGATTGCTGCAGCTATTTGGGATCTTTTTTGATTACATATACATTTTTGGAAAATTTTTTCTAACTCTGTGAAATATGCTGTTGGTATTTTACTAGTAATAGGGATTGCATTGAATCTGTAGATTGCCTTGGGTAGTATGAACATTTTAATGATGATGATTCTACCAATCCATGAGCATTGTATATTCTTCAACTTGTGTATATCTTCCTCTATCTCAGTGGTTCCCAAACTTATTTGGCCTACCGCCCCCTTTCCAGAAAAAATATTACTCAGCGCCCCCTGGAAATTAATTTTTTTTTAAATTTTAATAGCAATTAAACAGAAAGATATATGTATTAATGTTTCTACCTTTTTCGTAAAATATAGTAAAGAAAGGTGTAAATTAGAAACATTGAAGTTTGAAATTATGAAACTCCTTATTGAACTCAGAACAGAAAGGTAATACAAAAAAAGTTAAAACAAATGCACCTGTGGCCATCACCACGCCCCTGGATCGCTGCAGCGCCCACCAGGGGGCGGTAGCGCCCACTTTGGGAATCACTGCTCTATCTCTGTTTTCAATGTCTTGCAGTTTTCCAAATAAACGTATTTTATGCCCTTGGTTAAGTTTATTCCTAAGTATCTAAAATATTTTGTTGCAATGGTAAATGGGGTTGTTTGTTTGGTTTCCCTTTCTGAGGATTCATTATTGGTGTATAAAAATTCCATAGATTTCTGGGTATTAATTTTATATCCTGCTATGTTGCCAAATTCATTTATTAAATCTAGTAGTTTTCTGATGTGAGCCATCTTTTAATATTTTTGAAAGCTGGAGGGGGAAGTTTTAAAGAGGGCTTCTGCTGCTTGCAATATTTATAGAAGTTGCACAAAAGCAGTGAGGTCAGAGAAGGCTCACTGTTCCTATCATTTTTAATATGATTTTTTTTTTTGGGGGGGGGGTTGTGTTGTTGTTGTTGTTTTTAAGATTTCAGAGGGAGGAAGGAAGAGGGAGAGCGAAATATACACATCAATAATGAGAATCATCAATCAGCTGCCTCCTGCATGCCCCTTACTGGGGATCGAGCCCACAACACAGCTGCCTCCTGCATGCCCCTGACTGGGAATCAAATCATGACCTCCTGGTTCAAGGATCCATGCTCAACCAATGAGTCACACCAGCAGGACCTTCTTTACGATTTTTTTTAAATCCAATCCTCTTTGTCTGACTTGTTGCTATGTGAATCTTTCTTCACATCTAAATCATAATGAATAAACATAAATAAATATAGAGTTGCCAATGAATAGAAAGATGTATAAAGAGTTTAGAGAAAAGTAGCAGATGAAGGCATGATCATGTCATTCTATCACCTAAACAAATGTTACTGCTCAGAAAGGCCACTGAGAAGTTTGCCCAAGGAAGGTGGATGCTTTGGACCTTTTGATAGTTTTAAATTGTCTTTCTTTGTGCAGGAACTATGCTAAGCAGCTCTATAGAACTTCAAAGGAGAAAATGTGAACTTAGAAGTCCAAATCAAAAATAGAACTACTCACTTGTCTTGGTCTATTGATTTCATATGTTCATAGGAAGGAGATTTTTCTTAAAGCTGTTAATCTTATTTATATTACATCAATAGTATAAAGGCTGAGGAGAGCACCAGGGATGTTTAGAGGCCAATTCTACTACACCTAAATTACTCTGCCTAATAAAATGTCACAACGTATGTGCTTGAATGTGACCCCTGACATCACCACTTGCAGAGTCTATTAATCTTTTTCAAGTGCATTTAAAACTATTTCCATACGCATACGCTCTAAATAATCATTCTAATCAGTTATTTAGATACCCTATGGAAATAGAAGCATTCTAATCTGGTAATCACTGCTATGTATACATGATTATGGTCCAGAACTAAAAACACTGCATTTTTCTCTAGCCTGACACATAACTATTAAACCCTTCCATTCCATTTATTTGATAATAATTCTAATTTACCTTATCATGGGGATAAAATAATTAATACATAAAAGTTTTAAAAGTCAACCTTATACCTCCCTACTCCTAGCCAATAAAAATCCTTTTGACTTTTAGCTTCTACTTCCCTTCTATTTCTGTGCCCCCTATTCAATTCACCTCATCATTGTTTTTTGGAAATCTTTGATTCATATATGCCTCGATTATTGCCAAGAAATTGCATTATTATGATGCAGATGTTCTGAGCCTGGTTCCTTTGATTTAGCTATTTTGGCAGCTGGGAAGTTTTACTGTTACCACTCAGATATGGAATTTTGGACATGAAACACTTTGGGTCTTCTCAGTAAGCCAACAAGTGGAATTCAACTCCCATCCAGAGATTCAATGGCTAGGAACAAAGATAGAATGCAGTGTTCTGGCAGACATGCGGCATATCCAATCACAACAAACCACAGAGAAGACTGGCTGTCTTGATACTCCTGAGCCCAATTGGAAGGCAACAAGGCAGGGAGTGAGCAATTAACCAGAAAAGAAAGAAAGGACATGTTGACACAGTTGACAGGAAAATCAGCCATTTCTTCCACATCTTAAGATCTGCAACACATTTTACCTGGTAATAAACCCAATGAGGCTTTGGAGATGGACTAGGGACATGATAGCTAGATAATTCTCTGATAGAGACAGGTTTTAACAATGCGGGGGGAAAAAATATTTTTCACTCCAAAAGAGTTCTAGTTGAAAGTAATTTCCAGAGGATAGAACGCAAAATATACATGGAAAGTTCAGCAGTTCTCACTGCCTCTGGTATATGAGAAGAGGAAGCCTTGCACAAAAGCTCAGAACTAGTGAGTACATTATAGTAAAATCCCAACCATGTTCAAAGGTTGTTCTCTACTTTTCTTGTCCATAAGCATGAATTGGACACGAGTGAAAAATAAGATTACATTGACTTTAGTGAGAGAGTTTCATAAAATGGAAGTGCCTTCTAGAAATACGACTTGGTGTCAATAGTAGGGACTTTTTATCTAAGGACATGAAGGCCACTTCCTCGCCCGTGGGAGATATCTGGGCACTCCTGAGTGAGTAGCAGCAGCGGCTCACAAAAGCTCAATGATGCTAAGGGAGAGTGGTGGGAATCCTAAAGTCAGCTACAAAGGGTGTATGAGATTTAGAAGAGAAAGTTTGTCAAAAATCACAGTCATGTCCTGATGGGGTCAGGTTGTCACAGGTCCATTTTCTTAGGTCCATCACATGGCCATTTCTACTCTAGAGACTTTCTGCTTCCTTGATCACTACCTAGAAAATGAAGCACAGTTCCTCTCTTTACTTAAATCATCAAATCTATCTGTTTTTCCCAATGCCCAGATGGAGCCTGATTAAACTTCTGAGTGTAGGGATTCCTTTTTCAAGACGCTTTTTTTGCCTATTCATTGCTGATTCCACCTCCCATTTTTCAAGTCTCCATAGTCCAGGGAATCTATTTTAGTTAAAGGGGAAGAAAACCTTGCTCTGAGTTTGCCACATGTTTTCATAGCTTTGAGTTCCCTTGAGCCCTGTGATTTTGAAACCTAAACACTTACTCTGTTTTTTGTTGTAACAATATTTTCCTAACACATAGATTTGGCAAGTTCTGGCTCCTGACCAAATGGGAAATAGGTCAGGTATACAGAAAATACAAAATAAAAAGCCACCAACTACTATTTCAAAAATATTATCTCAATACAATTGTCAAATGAAAATTAAAGCACCTCTCTATTGTCATAATTTTTTAAAAAACTGGAGAGAACTCAGCTGCCAATGAGAACAAAGAATATGCTCAGATAAGAGAGACACAGGGTAACATCTCATCACATACCAGATTTTGTTATCATTCATTCATTCATTCATTCAACCAATATTTATTGAGAACCTGAGTGCCTACTCTGCATAAAATAATCCCTGCCCTAACAGAGCTTACAATATTGTGATTGAAGATAAAAATTAAGATATATAAGTGAAATGTAGTAAAATAATATTAAATACACATTACATAGGAAACAAAACAGGGAAGGAAATAAAAGACTAATAAGTATTAGAGTTTTAAATAGGCAGCCACAAAAGGCCTAACTTGAAAAAAAGATGTTTAAATGAAGACATAAAAGAAGTGACGGAGACAGTCATGTGGGTTATATTATAACACTGAGATAATTATCAGTCATAATTATTGATCATTTGATACTCAATGATACATTAAGCTAAAATTTTACATGTTTATCTCATTTATTGTTGATAACATCTTTATGACCCAAATGCTATTATTAATTTCATTTACAGATGAGAAATAAATGAGACTTTCTCATTTTACAAGCAGTAAATATTCAACAATATGTGGGATTTAGAGGGTAAAGAAATTAACAAATTTACAAATGGCTGGAGTATAGTAGAATATGCCCCTCCAAAACATGCCACTTTGATATATTGATTATTTTGAGTTGTTGGCACTTGAAAAACAGCAAAGGCAAGGACAGGCTTTCTCTGATCTCCCCTTATCACCTTAATTTTGAAAGATACATCTTCCAAAAGGAATTCAGTTGTCATAAGTCTTCTCCCCCAGGAATTTCATCAACCAGGGAGCTTGACTCTTATCCCAGAAAACACTAAAGTTGACACCACTCCCAGACAAACTTTGTCACAAACTACCATACCTCTCATCTATTCTTCTAAGAATCCATTCATCTTTCCTAAAAAAATCATTTATTCTCCCCTGAGAGGCCTACATTCTCCCTCCCTTTTCCCTATTAGGATGGTATTTAATCTTAAATTATAAAGCCACATCTTTAAGATATTCATTTTCCCTAGATTTCTCCCATGTGTACTTGAGGCATACATGCCACTAATATTCTATTTTTCTCTTGTTAATCTTTGATTACAAAACAAAAACTGAAGATGGGTACAGGGAAAATTATTTTTCCTCCCCTATAGGCCAAGGAAAGATAAATTATATAGTCCACATTGAGGAGGAGGAGGAGGAGGAGAAGGAGGAGGAGGAGGAGGAGAAGAAGGAAAGGGAGAGGGAAGGAGAGAGGGAAAGGAGGGAGAGGAGAGGGAGGAGGGAGAGGAAGGGATAGAAGGAGGAAGGAAAAGGAAGGAAGGAAGGAAGGAAGGAAGGAAGGAAGGAAGGAAGGAAGGACGGACGGATGGACTTTGGCTTTACCCAAAATATATCCTTGTTTCTGGAGAAAATTAAAAAAACAAATGAGTAATAAAAAGGTATGGTGGTACTGGTGCATTAGTTCAACTGCAATTTAAATGGATAGACTTTAATTAGAATTTACCATCAGTGGAATCTTTCTGTAGCTTGTTTGCATAAACGTCACATTCTGATAATTATTATATTATTTTTGCTGGTAAGAACTTTTTTGATCATTTAAAGTTTCTGACTTTTAAATAAATTCTGGAGCTTATATCCATCAACTTGTTCAAGCTGAGCATCTAACTGTCTTATCCACAAAGATGTTTCAAACTGCTGCCTTCACCATGAAGTTTCTTGTTTTATTACCATTTCACAGTTTACTTCTAACCAACACTTCATGGAGAAGGTAAGTAGATTACCAGCCTCTTCTATGTTGTCCCCAATGCTTTTTGGAATCAGCTGATTGACACTTTTTCAGTCATTTGTGTGCCTTCTCAGGTAATTTCTATCATTTTTTTCTGGACTTAGACTTCTTGGAGTTGGGCACAACTAATTTTCTGGATCAGGTTGTTGAAGATTTTTTATTAAAAAACACTCAGAGAAATGACAAAGCACGTAACCATCAGCACTTTTAAAAACAGAAGTTTCAAGTACAGGCTTCATTTTTGTTTTCATTGCGGAGGATATTCTGTCAACAACCCAATACATTTCTTGGGTGTTACACAGTTTTTGCCCAGAACATTTTTAGTAATAATTTTCAATTTTCTAAATGCAATTCCATTGTTCTGTAGAGAAGCAAGGCTCACTCTAAATACACAATCATTGAGGTCATCAAATACAATTTTGCTTCTTGAGTCCCTGTGACTAGTATCTCCCCATTAGTTTTTAATGTTGGACACAGCTGTCACTTCCCATTATATCAATCTTTCTGAGAAAATAAATTCGCCACTTCTGTCTTGGCTTCGTTCTTGCTGCGTTTCTGTAAGTTGCTTTTCCTTCTAAATGGCCCCAGTGCTGCTAAGAGACCCAAAGAGCAGCCAACATATTTTAAACTAATTCCAGATACCCAAACCACCATAAAAACTGTGTCCAAAGAAATAAAATATGTCTGAAGAAAACAACATTTTAAGATCCTCTCCTGAAGTTGTGGCACTTATGTTAGAACAGATTTTTTTTCCTTTTCTTAGACTCACTTTAAAATGTTATTCTTTTCAAATTTGATTTATGTAGCTGCTGGATGAAGGAGCACTTTTAAATAATTGCCAAGAGAACAAAATAGGAATCAAAGTGTCAAATTCCCTAACATTATTTTGTAGGTAGCCTTAAATACTTCCTAATGCCTGCGAGAAATCAAATATTGATAATCTGTCTCTGTCCATTTTTCTCTTCCCAGATAGCTAATGACATGCATTATACTTCCCTGACTGCGTGTACCTTTCATTTCACGCAAAGCCTTTAATCCTTCTCTTTTTAGATAAAATGCCATAACCATAGTGTAGTAGGTTAAGATTGATTGACAAGTGCATATCATTATGGCTTCAATAGTGGAGTATGTTTTATAGTTGAAAAAAATGCACAACCTTGAAAATAAAGAAGTTGTGCCCTTTCTCTGAGATAAAAGGATCATATCAAATTGGCTCATTTCTTTGCTGGAATGAAATAAAAGATTTCCTGTAACAAAGACCACCACCCAAAAGGCTGCTGGGAGATCTTTCTTGACTAGATAATGCTTTGCCAATAAGGAAATCAAAAGAGATAAAAGTGAAATTTTAGGAGTTTGTCCCTTTTACTTCATTTCCTATTCATAGTTCATACATAGTTGGGAACAAAAAGAGACAATAGCAGAAAAATGCAATATTCAAAAATATAAATTTTAAAAATGTATAAAAGAATGAAGTTTGTAAATTAAAACCAAGGGTTATACTAAGTTAAACAAGCTTCTCTTAATTTACTTCTGGTCACAGATTCACAATGCATTCCTGTTTTATTCCTTTATTTCAGTATGATGTTTCAATCTATTAAATACAAAAATATGTATGGATTTAGAAGTTTGTGTTAAAATGGGATTAAATATACCAACTGAAAACCTTAAATCCAGGTAGTCAGTGAGAAGAGAAAAAAAAATGTGTGCAGATTTGCAGGCATGTGACACAGTTGCTCGCCCACTTATTAACGCATTTGAGCACTCACTATAGACCAGGCATCCCAAAACTGCGCATCAATTCTCTATACCAGCGGTTCTCAACCTGTGGGTCGTGACCCCTTTTGGGGTCAAACGACCCTTTCATAGGGGTTGCCTAAGACCATCGGAAAACACATATATAATCACATATTGTTTTTGTGATTAATCACTATGCTTTAATTATGTTCAATTTGTAACAATGAAAATACATCCTGCATATCAGATATTTATATTACTATTCATAACAGTAGCAAAATTACAGTTATGAAGTAGCAACGAAAATAATTTTATGGTTGAGGGTCACCACAAGATGAGGAACTGTATTAAAGGGTCGCGGCATTAGGAAGGTTGAGAACCACTGCTCTATGCTCTGCTAATAGAACCTCACTGTGTCTTTATGCTGGGCTAAGCACCTCTGCTTGCCTGATAGTATAGTAGTCCCCTTATCTGCCCAGGATATGTCCAAAGACCCACAGTGGATACCAGAAGCCCTGGATAAGACCAAACCCTGTATACACTGTGTTTTTCCTATACATACATATCTATGATAAGGTTTGAGTTATTATTTAGGCACAGGAAGAGATTACCAACAATAACTAATCAAACAGAACTATCATAACAATATACTGTAATAAAAGTTACGTGAATATGGAATCTCTCAAAATATTTTATTGTAGTCACCCTCCTTTTTGTGAGTATGTGAGATGATAAAATGCCTATGTGATGAGATGAAGTGAGGTGAATGACATAGGCATTACGAGACAGCGTTAGGCTACTCCTGCACTTTGGGGCCATTATTGAGTAAAATACAGGATACTGGAACACCAGCACTGTGGTACCTACTGCCACATTCAATCTAATAATGGAGTCAGCTACTAAGTCACTAACAGACAGTGTGTACAGTGAGGACACTCTGGACAAAGAGATGATTCACATCCTGAGCAAGACAGTGGAATGGAGCAGGATTTCATCACGCTACTCAGAATGGCCCACAATTTAAAACTTATAAATGGTTATTTCTGGGTTTTTCCACTTAATACTTTGGAATCACAGTTGGCCAAAGGTAACAAACTGCAGAAAACAAAACCATGGGTAAGGGAAAACTGTAGAAAATAAAACCATGGGTAAGGGGAAACTACTGTAATTTTAGTTGATTCACCATTTAAAACCCCTGAATGTTGTATGTCAAGAGGAGAATGTATTAGATCCAAGAGTGCTTTCACCCTGGACAGCATTTATTTTTTATCCATAATGTCTCCAAACCTGTGAAAGTATAATTCGGCCACATCATGCCCTCAGAATTCCTTAATGATTTGGGGTGTCTTATTATTTAATAAGGGAAGAGGGCATGTAGTAGAGTGGAAGGAATGCATAAAAATATTCTGGCCCTACCTGGTTTGGCTCTGTGGATAGAGCGTCGGCCTGCGGACTGAAGGGTCTCAGGTTCAATTCCGTTTGGGGGCATATGCCCTGGTTGAGGACTCGATCCCCAGTGGGGTGCGTGCAGGAGGCAGCCAATCAATGATTCTCTCTCATCCTTGATGTTTCTATCTCTTTCTACCTCTCCCTTCCCCTCCTTAAAACCAATAAAAATATATTTAAAAAATATTCTGTAACCTTTAATATTTTAATCTTGATCATCAAAATCCTTTGCTGTCATTTCAAAAATCAGAAAATAGCACTCAGAATCAATTGGACACTGTCAGGTTAATTTGAGAGATGCAGGAGAGTGGCCCAGAAACCTAGGCAAAGCAATGAGATCAAGACTAGGTACAGTCTCGCCAGAAAAGGCAGAGTGGACCTGGAGGTAAGAGGGAGTCAGAGGAATGAAAAACTTGCACGGAGAGACAGCTGGAGTAGTGGGGAAGAGAGAAAAGAGGTATTGAAAGAGAAAAAAAAATGCTAAATCTGGCTGTAAGAAATACATTAGCCATAAGAGCACTGGGAAGAAAGATGACTTGGCATTACTAGCATTTTTTTATTGGCTGCCAGTGGGTGATAATGAAGAATATGACTACTAGCACAGTTTGACACTACTGCCTTGATTCAGGCTGAGTCAGCAGTTTCACCCACCACTGCTTTTGTAATATCAGTGCAAATGTCAACATAGCAGAAAAAGACAAACAATATTTTAGTATCATTATGAAAAAAAAAAAATGTGTTGATGTTTCAGACCCCCTTGGAAGGGATCAGAGGGGTCGTGGGGGGAATTCCCAGAAGTCTGGAGACCTCACTTCGAGAAATTCTGCATATATTTTATTTTGTGATAAATAAAGTATATGCAAAATCTTCATTCCAAGGTGAGATTTCTCACCCTCCCAAAAACTATAGCCTACCACTGGAGTGAAAATGGCAAGGCAAGAGGCCCTGGTTTTCCTCTTCCTGACTCACTATGTATCCCAGGAGATAACAATTGCTTCTGAGGATGCCTCCAGAGCTTGAATGCTTGCTGGGCCTGTCATGGGTTAAGAGTTGCAGGGAGGACTTCAATGATTCTTCAGAGACCCTGCTCCCCACAGCCGGGGAATGTTCACCTGCAGTGCCCTTGAGGAATTGTATATGTCTTCGTTCTTGCAGGTCAATCTCAAAAATTGTAATTAGCTTCAGCTTGTCTCTGGCCAGAAAGAACATAAACCATGACCAAGTGGGATTTATTCTGGGGATGCAAGGATGGTACAATATCCACAAATCGATAAATGTGATTCATCACATAAACAAACTGAGAGACCAAAAAAAAAAAAAAAAAACATAATCATATAAATCAATGCAAAAAAAGCATTTGACAAAATCCAACACCCTTTCTTGATAAAAAACTCTCAGCAAAGTGGGAATAGAGGGATCATACCTCAACATAATAAAAGCCTTCTATAACAAACCTACAGCCAACATCATACTCAATGGGCAAAAATTAAAATCATTTCCCCTATGAACAGGAACAAAACATGGATGCCCACTTTCACCACTCCTGTTTGACATAGTACTGGAAGTGCTAGCCAAAGCAATCAGACAAGAAGAAGAAATAAAAGGCATCCAAATTGGAAAAGAAAAAGTAAGACTGTCCTTATTCACAGATGACATGATACTGTACATAGAAAACCCAAAAGACTCCATCAAAAAACTACTAGACTTAATAAATTAATTCAGCAATGTAGCAGGATACAAAATTAATACCCAGAAATCTATGGGTTTTTTTATACAATATTAATGAGTTCACAGAAAGAGAAACTAAAAAAACAATCCCATTTACCATCGCACCAAAAAAATTAAGATACCTAGGAATAAACTTAACTAAGGAGGTAAAAGACCTGTACTCAGAAAACTATAGGACATTGAAAAAATAAATAGAGGAAGACATAAACAAATTGAAGTACATACCGTGTTCATGGATTGGTAGAATCAACATTATTAAAATATCCATACTACCCAAAGCAATCTACAGATTCAATGCAATCCCCATTAAAATACCAATGGCATATTTCACAGACCTAGAAAAAAAACTCTCCAAAAATTCATCTGGAATAAAAAAAGACCCCGAATAGCTGCAGCAATCTTAAGAAAGAAGAACAAAGTTAGAGGGATCACAATACCAAATAACAAGCTATATTACAAAGCCACGGTTCTCAAAACTGCCTGGTACTGGCACAAGAACAGACATCTAGTCCAATGGAACAGAACAGAGAACCCCCAAATAGACCCAAGCCTTTATGTTCAATTAATATTTGACAAAGGAGGCAAGAGCATACAATGGAGTCAAGACAGTCTTTTCAATAAATGGTGCAGGGAAATTTGGTCAGATACATGCAAAAAAAGTGAAATTAGATCACCAACTTACACCATACACAAAAACAAACTCAAAATGGTTACGAGACTTAAATGTAAGACAGGAAACCATAAAAATCTTTTAAGACACCATAGGCAGTAAAATATCAGACATATGTCATAGCAATATCTTTACTGATACAGCTCCTAGGGCAGTGGAAACTAAGGAGAAAATAAACAAATGGGACTACATCAAAATAAAAAGCTTCTGCACAGCAAAAGAAACCATCAACAAAACAACAAGAAAGCCCACTGCATGAGAGAACATGTTTGTCAATGCTATTTCAGATAAGGGTTTAATCTCCAAAATTTACAGGGAACTCATACAACTTAACAAAAGGAAGATAAACAATCCAATCAAAAAATGGGCAAAGGACCTAAATAGACAATTTTTGAAAGAGGACATACAGAAGGCCGAAAGACATATGAAAACATGCTCAAAGTCATAATCATCTGAGAAATGCAAATCAATGAGGTACCATCTCTTCCTTTTAAAGAAAAAAAATCACCTGTCAGAATGGCTATCATCAACAAATAAACGACAAGTGGTGGAGAGGATGCAGAGAAAAAGGAACACTCGTACACTGCTGGTGGGAATGCAGACTGGTGCAGCCACTATGAAAAACAGTATGGAGTCTCCTCAAAAAGTTAAAAATGGAACTCCCATTTGACCTAGTGATCCCACTTCTAGGAATATATCCCAGGAAACCAGAAACACCTATCAGAAAGGATATATGCACCCCTATGTTCATAGCAGCACAATTTACAATAGCTAAGATTTGGAAATAGCCTAAGTCCCATCAGCAGAAGAGTGGATTAAAAAATGGTGGTACATCTACACAATGAAATACTACGCTACTATAAAAAAGAAGGAACTTTTACCATTTGCAACAGCAGGGATGGAATTGGAGAGCATTATGCTAAGCAAAATAAGCCAGTCAGAGAAAGATAAATATCACACGATCTCACTCATATGTGGGATATAATAAACATAAACTGATGAACAAAAATAGAGACAAGGTAGCACTGAACAGACTGTCCAACCTCAGAGAGAAGGCGGGGGGGGGGGGGGGGGGGGGGCTTAGAGGTCAACCAAGGACTTGAATGCTTGCATATTAGCATAACCAATGGACACGGACACTGGGGTGGTGGGGGCTTGTCCTCGGGGTGGGAGGGTCCGGGGGGAGGGTGTCAATCGAGGGAAAAGGAGACATATGTAATACTTTAAACATTAAAAAAAAATTAATTTAAAAAATTTACTATGACCAAATTAACCACAGGGTAATCCACACCTTTTGTTAGAATGATCAAAATACAGTACTTAACCACTGTATATGTCTCATTATGCTATACCAAACCTGTTTACATTTACATTTATTTACACGTACATATATTTTTTCATAAAATCATATGTATACCTACACATATACAAATACTATTTCATATAATTACAGATTTTATGGTTGAAACCCAAAAGGTTTTAGTCTATTATAATGAAGTTTTCTCAGAAAAATTATCTACATATTGAACTTGTACCAGAATCTCAAACAAATATTTCAGCAAGATATATGAAGACAATGATTATATGCTTAACATAGATCAACCAGTAATATGTCTTCACTGAAGTTTAGCAATAATATAGATCCTTATCTTTTATAATATTCCTAAGCCTCAATGAAATGTTCAAAATAATTAATTTTACTTAATATGAATATATCTCTTAACAAATTTAATTTAAATGCCTATGTAAGACTTAATTTAAAGTTTTGCTCTCTAAACTCTATAGCCGGACCATACAAATTCTTAATGCCAGAAATGATTTGTACTTTAAAATCCCCAGGGGAAAAAAACAAATAAAAAGAAAAATGGATCAGCACATCCTTAGTAGCTAAACCGTTATTTACTTACTAGGTTTAGTACACGAGAGGGATATTGTCAGAGTGCTCACTGCTGTGATAAAATTAAATCATGTCAGCATTTTTCACACCCAACAAAAGAAATATGTAATACATAGAGAACTGTACTTCCTTTTAAAGAAAAAAAATCACCTTCTCAGCTCAATAGCCTACCTTAATCTGGTGATTAAATTCCAAGGATGAGTGATCTTGAGCTGCCATAAAAATACAAAGTGTATCCATATATTGGATTTTATTAATCTCCTGATTTTGACTGCCTTAGTTTCATCCTTGGAATAAACTAGAAAAGTCCATTTATGCTTACATTCTAAAGCATAATTACTATGATTAAAAAGTTGTGGTAACTTACGAGCTGTAAAACTGGGAAATTATATCCAGCCTGTAAGTAGAACTAATTATAAAACTGTTGCTTGATTAAGGTGTTTATAATAAAGAGTATTAAAGGGATTAGTCCAAAGCTTTACATCCTGCAGCACAGAATTAATATGCAGGATTTAAACACTCAAATTAATTCAGGTGCAGCAAACAATTATATGAAATAGGAACACTCGACCCAGCTAATGACCACACTAGTCCACCAAGCTAATTTATAATCATGTACTTATTGACCTCTCTGCATGTTCACAAAAAGACTGTTCTTATGCTAATTCCTGCCTGCAAGCCACTGCCATAGCCTTCCCTGTGTGTAGTCATGATGGTGATTAATGCCAGACAGGAAGCACAGACTCTAGTCCCTAATATCACTGCCATTTCTGTTGTAATGGAACACCTCATCTTGCAAGAAGTTACATGTCAATGATAAGCCCTGTATCACCATCACCATCAAGACTGAGCAGTTAGTAAGAACTTACTATGAATATTTCTAGTTTCTTCACTGAACAGTCTAGTTGTGCTGCAAACCTGACCTCTGCGAATTTATCAGCTAATTGTGATAAATACGTTAAAGGAGAGAGAGACTAGGTCAAAATAATAGCTAGTCCAGTTTAAGGTTTAAGATTCCTGTACCAGATGATTAAGCTAGTCAAATAATAGCCCAGCCCATTGCTTAGCTTTCTTAGGATTTGTTCTGAGGTAAAGAAATGCAGTCCAGGTCTCCTCGGGTTTATTCATTCAACTTTTAAAGCAATTATTAAGCTCTACCTTGTGCAATAAGGAAAATTTTTTTAAAGTCTCTTTTGCCAAGAAAATAAATAAGAAATATGCACTTTTGCAGAAGAGAAACAGAAGCACATTTTAACTGCATCAGATCTGAAGGAGTTTGGGCATAAGAGAGTTACAAAGAACTATGTGAGCTCAGACACAGAAACAAGGACACCAAGGTAGTGCAGGTGTCCTATACAAAGCTGAGACCGAGTGCCCAAAGACGTTGGTTAGACATTGCGTCATGCTTAACTTACCAGTTGTGTGGGTTTAGACAATTGCATGAATGTACCCAGGTCTCACTGATGAAAATTTTATTTTATACATATCTAACTGTGGACTCTGAGAAAAAAAAAAAAGATTTGATGTGAATCTCAAGAAGGAATTGTATCTGCTGCAATGGGCTGCCCATGGCCAACGGTGGGCCCCAATTTTATGGAGAATAAGAGTGTAGCAGCCATTTCCTCACTACTCCATACACCAGAGAACCTCAGACTGAACTCTCGGCTCCCTGCACTCTGCCCTGCTTGTTTATGCCATCTGGTCAACAACTACAGGGAAACCCTGATTTCGTTTTTCTACCAACAGACTGAGACCTGCCCCTTTGATCACAACTCGGATACCTCATTTACATAAGACGGACCTGATTGAGAACCCAGGCGAGAATCTTCTCTATAAAAGGAAGCTTCCCCTTTGTCTCTGTGGAACACAATTTAGATTGCTACCTGACTCTCAACCCCTGGCTACAGCTCCTTTTGCTCAAATAAATGCCGCTTATCCCTTATTACAGTATAAAATTAACTTTGGTTTGCATAAGAAAATTGTTGAATCAGGATGAAAGCTAATACCTTGTACACACATAAAGGATCATTCTCGCTGTCAGTGCATTTCCCACCAAAGATGTGGCTAAGCAAGGCCATCCACCAAGAGAGACTACAACTTGTCTTATTTCTTAACGTTTCTGTTTTGTTTAGTTGCCTTTTGTTTGTTTACCTATTTATTCATCCACTCACTGTGGCTGCTTTGGCCAGAAATTCTTCTCCTCGGAGAGAGGGTAACACAGCAAGGGAGAATAAAACATCTATCTCAGTGGAGAGTATTTATTTTTATTTATTTTATTTGACAATTGCAATTTATATTCAATATAATTTTGTATTAGTTTCAGGTGGACACTGTCATGGTTAGACAATTAAATACTTTATAAAGTAGTCCCCCCAATATTTCAAGTACCCACCTGGCACTGTACACAGTTATTACAATATTATTGACTATATTCCCCGTGCTGTACCTTACATCCCTATGACTATTTTATAAAAACAATTTGTACTTTCCTCCTCCTTTTTCATTCAGCTCCCAAACCCCCCTCCCTCAGTGAACAGTTTTTAATACAAGCCTTCTTTATTCTCAAAGAAGGATTTTTTTTAAGTGTTGTAAAAATTCAGAGGTGGTTTCTGATAAGTCATAAAAATTCTGCAGAATGGGCTATGTGAAAGTAACAAAATGAGTTTTGAGGATATGGCCCTAAAGGGACGATTGAAGTATATCTGAAAATGTATTGAAGGGAAGCAATAGAAGCGAAGGATTCTTGGTCCAGGGTTCAAAGGTCTGGCCTGAAAGTTTTCCAGTGTGTGGCTGCTGAAATGCTGAGGCCCTAGCAAAACTGAGGAGCACTATGGGACTTAAAATCTGACTCCACCTCCCCGAGAGGCAACGTCTCATCCCAGAAGTGAGTCCAGTGGTAAACTGACTATGACACAAATGGGGCTTAAGCTTCTGGATCTCTTACCTGACCAGGCCTCTCCCAGGGGTAAAGATTATTTCACTCTTTCTACTCTACCATCCCCAGCACTTCACCTTGTGTTGGGTGACTTTACAGTGTTCTGAAAGTATTGGAGTCTGGATAAGGGGAAATTGAATAGGGATACATCCAATTTATTCCCAATTAAAATTAAAAGCTCTATTAGAGATACCTAACAGGTGTCCAATAAACATACTGCTGAATAAGTAAATGATTTTATAGTCTGTCATTTTCACCTCAGACTATAATTTTGTCTGCCAAAGCTCAACAGATTGGAGACAAAATACATTTAAAAGAAATTCAGTAGACTTCTCTTTAATGTTTGAATATTCCACCTTGAGAATTGTTTCAGAAGATGTGAAGAAATCCTGCATATCTGATAAGGAAGATTACTTTTGTTGGTAGCAAATAAAGGGCTTTTTATTAAACACTAGAGGCCTGGTGCACGAAATCGTGCATGGGTATGGTCCCCTAGGCCTAGTCTGCTGGGCCATCTTCCCCAGCTGCCGGCAGTCAGCCCTGCCTCCCACCTCCCCCCACCCCAGTTCCCCACTCCCCATCCAGCTATGGGAGCCTGACAGCTGGGGGAGGGACAGAGAGGTTGGCCATTCCCACCCACTCACCGGCCCCACCCCTGCCGCCGGTCGCCCTCTGTTTGTGGGGCGACCGGTGGGGCGGGGAGACTTGGCCTGACGCCACCCGCATCCCCTGCCACCCACCCCAGGTCCCAGTTCACCATCGGCAATCGGAGCCTGCCCGCCGGGGAAAAGGACCAAGAGGTTGTCAGTGCACATCATAGTGACTGGTCGAGCAGTCATTTTGGTCATTCTGCCATTATGGTTGCCGGGCTGTTATTATATAGAATTTCAGAATCCACTAGAACTAAGAGAAATTTGGCATCTAGTCTAATGAATAAAGTTTCTCTGCACAAACACTGCAACAAGTAGTCCATGCCAGAGTCACTCAGGAGTGGGGCTGTCTGGTGGATGACCTGGTCTGGTGTATATTACTTAATTTTAGAGTAATGTGGAAACAGGAATTTTCATTTTTTACATACCAAGAGTTTTAATGAAAAGGAGATAAAAGCATGGATTTGTATTGACAGTAAAAATGGGAAAGGAAAATTCTCATGATTTTAACATTAACACTATATGCTTCTCAGAGCAGAAATGGAGTTTTCTGATTTGTAAGAACCCTAAAACCTGGTATGAAGTCATAGGCATAGCAAGGTACTAAATAATTACTTGTTTCTAATAAACTGATTATGATAATCAGTTGAAGAAGAGAAGATACAATTTTAGGATCTGTTTAGATGAAGGAGTAGTCTGAGAGAAGAGATGTGCTCTCAGGAGAATCATGTAGGCAAGTCAGGGAAGCAGAATAGGGCAAGGAAAAAGGTTAGCAAAGTTGTGGTTTCAAGAAAAGTCTAGCCTTAGCTGATTTCCATAGGGAGGTTTGGAGTGTATATTTTTAACACTGAGGTTCTCCCATCAGAGTCAAGGGGATGGGCTCTTATCTCCCACATCATTCAAGGGTTATCCGTAGCCTGCTCCTGGGGGAAGGGGCATGAATAATCTCTCAGACATTTCAAGGTGGCTGTCAGCCAAAGGCAAGAGTGGCAGAAAGGCGTGGACCATCAGCAGCCAATGCCTACAGCAGCTGGGACATGGGTACACCAACTGGTCAAGGGCCCCAACAGCAATTGCTGCAAAGTTACGTATGATATTCTAGGTCTGGGTCCTAGCTGGGACGGCATCTTCGAAAAATAAAATAAAATTTTAGACCAAGGGAGAGAGAAAAAAATACTGATTTATATAATTTTTCTAAAAAATAGATATAAAAATAAACTTTTTCAACCACATTTGTTAACTCTGTGGCCGGTACTAGGCTACACAATTTATATACATTGTTTCCTTTAACCCTTACAAAAATTCAATGAAAGAATTTCATTATCCCAATTTCATATAGAAAGAAACTATATCACATATCTAGTAAGTGGTACATGTGAGAGTCAACTGCAGGTCTGTCTGACTCCAAAACCCATTCTCTAAAAATGAAACCATTCTAACAGATGGTTTTATGAACATTAAATATTATTATATCAATAAAATTCTGATGTTTCCTGAGTTGATATAAAATATTTTCTTTTTAAATATATTTATTTTGTGTTTAAAGAACATAGAGAAAGAACCTTCAAAGGGCTCCAAGACTGAGTTTATTTTTATTTATTTTTTAATTAAATCTTTATTGTTCAGATTACATTTGTTCCTCTTTTTTTTCCCCCATAACTCCCCTCCTCCCAGTTCCCGCCCCACCCTCCGCTCTCACTCCCCACCCACTGTCCTCATTCATAGGTGCACAATTTTTGTCCAGTCTCTTCCTGCATCTCCCATTCCCCTTTCCCCCCCAAGAATAGTCAGGCCATTCCCTTTCTATGTCCCTGATTCATTATAATCACCAGTTCATTCTGTACATCAGATTATTTATTCACTTGATTCTTAGATTCACTTGTTGATAGATGCATGTTTTTTGTTCACAATTTGTATCTTTACCTTTTTCTTCTTCCTCTTCTTAAAGGATACCTTTCAGTATTTCATATAATACTGGTTTAGTGGTGATGAACTCCTTTAGCTTTTCCTCATCTGTGAAGCTCTTTATCTGACCTTCAATTCTGAATGATAGCTTTGCTGGATAAAGTAATCTTGGTTGTAGGTTCTTGGTATTCAGCACTTTGAATATTTCTTGCCATTCCCTTCTGGCCTGCAAAGTTTCTGTTGAGAAATCAGCTGACAGTCGTATGGATATTCCCTTGTAGGTAATTGAGTCTCTTTCTCTTGCTGCTTTTAAGATTCTCTCTTTGTCTTTTGCTCTTGGCATTTTAATTATGATGTGTCTTGGTGTGGTCCTCTTTGGATTCCTTTTGATTGGGGTTCTCTGCGCTTCCTGGACTTGTAAATCTATTTCTTTCACCAAGTAGGGGAAGTTTTCTGCCATTATTTCTTCAAATAGGTTTTCAATATCTTGCTGTCTCTCATCTTCTGGTACCCCTATAATTCTGATGTTGGTGTGTTTGAAACTGTCCCAGAGGCTCCTTACACTATCTTCGTATTTTCGGATTCTTTTTTCTTTTTGTTTTTCCGGTTGGGTGTTTTTTGCTTCTTTGCATTTCAAATCTTTGACTTGATTCTTGCGCTCCTCTGGTCTGCTATTGGGTGTCTGTATAATATTCTTTATTTCAGTCAGTGTATGCTTAATTTCTAGTTGGTTCTTTATCACAACATCAAGGGTCTCATTAGATTTCGTGAGGCTCTCATCAAGTTTATTGGCAGCTTCTAGCACATTATTGAAAGCCCTCAAAAGTGCGTTTTTTAGCTCTATATCCTCCATTTCTGTCATTTTTTTTTGTCTCCTCATTTTTTATGCTTTCTTGGTGCACCCCCCTGTGGTCTTTGTGCGCAGTCTTGTTCTAGTTAAGCCTTGATTGTTGTAGTTAATACTAGAGGGATTTGACCACCAGGCCGACTGGCTGTGAGAATCAGCTGTATCTGCAATGGGAAAACTTCTGTCCTCTGGAGAGGTGCTAATCTAGCCTTTGCCTGAGGCTATCCGGCAAATGGCTCTGAGCAGGGCTTGGGCGGGGCGGGATCAACAGGGCGGGCGGTGGGAGCGGTTATGGCTGCTCTCAGTCCTATTCCCAGAGGCTCTGCTTCTCAGAACCCCAGCAACCACTGCAAACCTCGGAGAGAAAGCTGCCCTCACGTTCCAACTGATGCCAGACAATCCCGCTTCTCCCGTTTGAGTCTGAGTCCCTAGAGACTCGCCCAGATCTGGAGCTCAGAGTCTGAGACTCCCTCCTGATTGAAAACGACAACCGCGCCCTCAGCCACCAGCCAGCTCCACGCGCACCTCCATACCTTTGTATTTTCTACACTGCGCCTCCTCTGAGCCTCGGTATGCTGTTCTCTTTCCTTCGAGTTGAAGAATCTCTCCTCAGCCAGCCTTCCTGTGGTTCTGGGTGATGTCCGTTCCATCTTTTAGTTGTATTTTTGAAGTGGTTGTTTGCGGCAGCAATCTCCGGTGTTTACCTATTCAGCCATCTTAGTTTCCCCTACCAAGACTGAGTTTAAATTAACGTAATGTCCACTGAAATCATAAAGTGTTTTCAGGATGCAATACTATAAAACAATAGCTGTTCCCTGGAGAAGAAAGAATTGTCAAACTAATAAGTGGATCAGAACTATTAGCAGCTTTTCTCAAAATGTGCACTGTAGAATTCTAGGGCCCTTAAATATGCGTCAAAAAAAGAGTTTTAACTCAAATCATTTGGGGAAAGCTATGTAAGTAATTAATCTGCCTCTTGAAGAACCATACAGCACATGAACATACTGAATGTTCCAAGTAGTCCTGAGTCAAGATTTCCAGTAAAGATTTCTGGTTATCTGGAATGATATGATGGGCATAAAATATACATTAATTTTATGTCTTTTTTAAATGTGTGTGTGTGTGTGTATATATAAATATATAGATATATATTTATTTATATATATATATCTATATATTTATATATAGATATACACACACACACACACACACACACACACTCACACACACAATGGATAGGGTGTACATAACATAAACCAGTGAGTCTATAGCAAAAATACTCAAGATGTATAGACAACATAAACATTTAAATGTTGATAAAAATGAACTAAAAAATAAAAATAGAGGGACAATTCCAGGCAATGAAAATGTCACTTGGAAAGATTCCAGAAGAAAAGTGGCCTATTTGGGACTTTTACTTTATAATGTTTAAATCAGCCTTCAGGTCATGGCTACAGTACTATGTTAACAGCCCAGGCCCTGTTCCTCAATATTTCCCACACAGAACTTGCTATTGGATAAAATATGCTTCTGGAAGGCTTGTCTTAAAGGGCTATAAGGCAAAATCATAGTTGCACATGATAGATCACACATGACAAAATGAACATTATGTTTTATTTCAATCATCTGTTAACATTTTCCCCATAAACTACAGGGCTTTTCAACATTTAAACTAAAAAATGAAGCCTTCTAAAGGTATCTTAGATTTCAAAGAACTTTATTTAGCCAGTAACTACATGGGACAAATGCATTTATTAAACTTTACTAGAAATAATGTTACTGCATGGATTAATATCTTAATGAAATAATTATTCCCATGTATAAGTAAATTACACGATTAAATTGCATTTGCGTCATACAGCTTCTGGTTTTGTGTCTGTTTACATGCATTAAAATATGGCAAGAATTATAGCACTCGTGACTAAACAGTGAAAACTAGTACTGCTTTTTGAAAATGTATCATTGAACAGCAGACTTTTGAAATGAATTTAACAGCATGAAATCTCTCCAAGAAAAGAGGAAGAATGAGGAGGGAAATGGGAAAGCGAGAAGATATAGAATAAGAGAGAGAAATAAAAGAGATAAAAGAGGGTATGGATTTCACTGTTCAGAGATTGTACCCAAGACTTTACTTATATTTCTTAGAAGGTTACTCAAAGTTTTAGCCGAGAAGCATCCTGTGGATGGATGAGCAGCTCTGTTTGGTCTGAGAAAGCTCTCTTCTCTGACCCATTGCCCAGCCTCGGGGTATTGGGCATGTCAGAGAAAGGGGGCACCCACCTAGACATTCCAACCAGTCAACCCTAATGATCAGAAGAAGAACAAAGGCCAAGGCCATACTTCTCCATGAGCTAGGATATCAGTTTTACTCAGATTACATTCAGATGAGTCCTGATAATGCAAATTACTTATAGCTCTTAAATAATGTGATCACCACAATGAATCCCCATCCTCTAGACAGAAGAGCTTTTAACCTACATTTATAACTTAACCTTTTGAATGCTAAGATAAACCTGACCCAATATAATAATTTAGTCCTTAAAATTTTTAGTTAGTTTAAGTGTCAATCTTTTAAGATTTTCATCGCCCTTCCATGTTTCTTTCCTGGACATTGTCTGCTGTCAAGAGTGGCCGAGGCTTACTATGGCTTCATGGCAGTGGCAAGGAGGAGATTCTTCTGCATCCGACCTGTCCCATGGCTCCCATGCTCTGTGATAATGACCCTTGTCCACGTAGCTGATGCTTGTCCTACTGGCATTTAAACCTGATGTAACTCCCTTCCTTTTCCTTCCCCCCTCCTCCTCCTCCCTCTCCCTCCTCTTCCTCCTCCACTTCGCCTTCCTACTCTGCCCCTCCCCCTCCTACTCTTCCTTCTCTTCTCTTTCTCTCTCCTCTCTCCCCTCTCCCCTCTCTTCTCTCTCTCTCTCTCTCTCTCTCTCTCTCTCTCTCTCTCTTTCCAGTTGGTACTCTCCAGTAACTCTATCACCTTGGCTCTCAGGGGTCATGTCTTCCACTGAGTTTATAATTTAGGGATCCACTCCTAGGTATGCTATTATGTTGGTTCTCTCATCTAGCAGTCTCCAAAGCAGCATTACAATGCTCTAAGGCAGTGGTTCTCAACCTTCCTAATGCCGCGACCCTTTAATACAGTTCCTCTTGTTGTGGTGACCCCTAATTTCATTGTTACAAATTGAACATAATTAAAGCATAGTGATTAATCACAAAAACAATATGTAATTATATATGTGTTTTCCGATGGTCTTAGGTGACCCCTGTGAAAGGGTCATTTGACCCCCAAAGGGGTCTCGACCCACAGGTTGAGAACCGCTGCTCTAAGGTTTTAAGAGGAAGTCCTGATTCCTCCCCATGGAGTGCAGGATCCAAGAACTACTCAGAACACTACACACTGGCCATATCACTCTAGGCCACTGTCTACAATTGACAGGGTCACTTCCCAGAGAAACTAAGGTAAGGGGCAGCGGAAGATAATTCCTTCCATATTCCTAAACATGAATCAGACAAAAGCCTCTTTTTCAAGGCATTCTCCCTAACATTTATGTCTCAAATTAGGGAGATTGGTGCCCACATACTCATTCATCCTCTGCTTCTGTCTCCCATTATTCCCCAAGTATCCCAGGGTCAAAACATGGGATTTCAACCTTCTTTCAGCCTGATTAGGATCTACCTTTTAACTTATAGTTCACCTAGCCTGGTTACTGACAGCCTAATACAGGAGATACAGGGATCTGGGTTTGAGGAGGGGGCCACTTTCTGAAAAGACTGGCTTACAAAACTATTATCTTGCTGTAAATCTTATTTTAAATGTCTGAAGCAAAATATTATATTTCTCTCCATATTCTGCCCGTAACAGTTCCAATCCATCGCTCCCATCCACTTCCCCACTACAAGACGGATCAATGACTCTGATCGACAGGGAGAATGTCATATGCACAAAAACAAAATGCAAAACAGATTCTATTAGTATCTTCCTCCATAGCTATTCTCCCTGCTGAGGTTTGCATTCCTCTCATGGAGCAAAGAGAAATAGTGGAAAGCACTCCTGTGGAGCTCCCCCCATGTATTATTTTTTCTGTTGCCTTCGTCCTGTTTCCCCCAGTATCTCCTCAAGGCATCTTAGAGCTGGGAGAGGTATCCTGTTGTGAAGGGATCACTCATAACTAACCTTAAAGCAATGGTGAAAGAGGTGATCCTGCTGGAAATACCCTTGCTCAGCAGTTCTGACTTTAGCTCATTTTCTGTGATCATAGATTTTTGTTCTGAGCTGAACTTCAAGTACTAGTTTAGAAACAGCAGAATAAAGGCAAGAGAACTGTAGGCTGAAACCATCAAAGGAGACTGATTGTGGTGATGCACAAAAATGCCATCAAGGAGGGAAACAATGACCTTGAGCTCTATTGATCCTTCCATCTTCACTGTGAATACATTCTTGGACAAATAGCTTCCAAATAACTCTAATCAAAAAGTTATTGATAATCGTCTTGGGCCACATAAAGTTCTCTGGCCATCTGTGCTTCATCGGTTTTCTTATTTTACTATTATTAGTTCACCAGAAAATAGGGGTGTGAATGGATGAGACAGAGCAAAAGGTTCTGTCTCATCATATAATCCCAGAATGATCATTCTTATGAACTTCTGTCTTAGACTTTATTTATGAGAAGGTCTCCTTTGGTCAATTTCTGTATGTAAACATTCAAGGCTCTGTAGGCTGCTATCAGTGGGCCAGAGTAAGAACCAATCAGGATCTCTTGTTTTAAGAATCATGCGACTTACTAGATTGGATTGTCAGATAGATAATTATCTAAATACAGAACAGTTCCATGAAAGAAGTACAAAAAAAAAAACTGGAGATCAGAGAGGAAAGTGAGATTATATTTCAACTAGAGAGGCTGGCATAGGTTTCATGGAGAAGATCACATTCACTGAGGTTTGAGCAGGTGGGAGATTTTAATAAGCAGCAAGAATGGAGACTACATTAGATAAAAACATGTGAGCAAATCTACTTGGATATTTTGAGGCAGGAGTATTTTTAAGAAATGCACTGGATTAACTCAGTACATTATGCTATGAGAGGTAGAGGACAGATGAGAAACAGGAAGTCTAAGGCCAGGGAAATAGCGTGGCTTAAATCAAAAGGTACCTTGAATATCTGACAATTTGAACTTCATTGTGCAAGACACTGGCAGTATAGCAGTTTTCAAGCAGAATAATCTGATCTCAAAGTGAGGATAAGAATATGGGTCAGTACAACTTTTTTAAATTAGGAAAACAAAAACATTATGGCTAAGACTTAAGGAAATGTATTCTCTTTCTGCTTGCATGTGGGTTAAAAATTTAAGTTTCTATTCTTTCTCACTGAGTTGGCAACAGTTTTTCGAAAGAATAAGGAAACCTTTCTCAGAGAGTATCATTGATGATTTTTTGCAGAGTAGTCTTTGAAATGAGCACCCTTGATTTCTAATCTAGTCTTGAAATGTTACCTAGAAAAAAAAAACAAAAAAAACAAAACTACACACAAAAAATTTCCTGGCAAAGAGATTCCCGTGCTAAAACTTGGTATGTAACTTTTTAAGAAGGCTCAGGGATCTAACGTATCGAGTGTATTTTCCACAATTTAACATTCTTACAGAAATTTAGCAGTGCAGGATAGCAGTTGGAAAAGGGAGGTGAGGGGAAATGGATAGAGAAGAATCAAGGCAGCTGGCCAGAGGCCAGGCCCAGCAGACCCTGACCATTTCATTCAAACAAAAAGATTCTGTCACCTCTTCTATCTGGCAAGAGCTGATTCATGATTCTTGTCCAAGCAGGTAGGAGATTTTAATAAGCAGCAAGAATGGAGACTACATTAGATGAAAATATGTGAGCAAATCTACACTTGGATATTTTGAGGCAGGAGTATTTGAGGCAGAAGAACAGCAGGCACATCTGGGGCACACAGGCTAGCAGTGGTGGTGGCAGCTTGGGATGGGATCTGGAGATGGCACAGCTCAGGACTTTCAGGTGGGCAGTCCCCGATTCGAAAGGTCTTTGGAATAAGATGAGTTCATGGTGAAAACTCACCCACTTATCTATTTGTTGAATGTCTTATGCTAGAGTGGCTATCCCTCAAAGTACCTGTGTAATAATTAGCTGAGACTGGCTAATTTACGTCTTATTTGAGGCACAATTCTTTTTTAGAGCTGCACTGACTGCTAATAATGTAACAGGAGAAAGACTTGCAAGCATAGACCACCTACAGATGGCAAATAGTAACTTGGGAAATATTTTTTACTGATTCCTGTAAAACTTTCATTGTGCTCACTTGTTTGGGTAGTTAGAGTACATTGCTGTAGAAGTTTTAACTTCATCATGGGTTTGTCCCCATCATGTTATCTTCCTAACGATACAGTGACTTCAGGAGGGAAACAGGGGCCCAGATGTCAAGTATTTAATGAAGTCACACAAAAGTAGAGCCATACAAACAACTTAAGTTTTTTAACTCTAATCATGTGTTTTTTTCATTGGATGATGGCGACTAGCTGCATTGGATTCCTTCAGATAATATTGGTGTGAACAGTCCTCAGAGTATAGACCTACCCTCTCAGTCTGCTCCTCCTCCTCCCTCCTCCCTCCTCCCTGTCTGCTGGTCTGAGATTGAAATGCAGCCTTTTCATGTAAGACTAAAACTAGTGCAATCCCTTTAGCATCAAGTTATTAATGCTCTCCTACTCTCTATCAGATTGTAAAATACTGAAATGATGTCCTTTCTGGGGAATTATTTCCTTACAATGATGATCCACAATATTAGAGTTTCCCTAAGGGAATGATGAAGACCACTGAATAAATATGACTGTGCTCTGGGTTAAGCATTAGTTAATGTGTCTGGGTGTCTTCCTTAGCTTTCCCTGAGGCCACCAAATCTAATCCTGATTAGTGACCTGGGTCTGATATGAAAGGCTCACTCTTTTAGCAGACATGGCAGTTTTTCTCAAACAATTCCATCCTCCTCAAATGTCCATTTTCTCTATTATTAGAATACTGATTGAGGCACTTAACATGTTCCATAGTAAATATAGTACAATTCACTACTTCTAGGATTAAGATGAATAATAATATTTACTTTGGGTTGGACTTAGATCTGAATCTTGGGAAGTTTTAAATTTAATTCAAATTAACTTGGGCTAGTAAATTGATATACAAGCTATTTTTAATGGTCTTTTAAAAATCATTTTGTGCAATTTGATTGGAAATGCAGCTAGTAAATATTAAGAAAAATAAAAGGTGGTTTTATTTTTTTCTAAAATAAACTTTATGGCTTACAAAGGCAATAATAGTCACTGTGCTTGTTGGAATGTGTGGCTTATAAAGTAGAAAAATCCAAAACAAAAAAACAGTTATTCATATATACAGTACAATATGATAAACTTGGATACATAACAATCATTCTTGAAATCTATGGCCTTAGATTACTAGTTTACACTTGATCTTAGCCAAAAGGCCAATAGTGTGCTATAGCTCACTGTACTCCACAAAGTATCCAGAGATGCTTTTTATACAGAATCAGAGATGAATAGCTATTGATAGAGGAATTAACTTCATATTAAATTATTGAAAAATTAAATATATTACTCTTTTAACTACTTATTTGAAACCATTATGCAAGTTGCTAATTGAAGTTTTTAAAAGTATATATATATAAAGTTATGGAGGTAATATAAAAAAACTAAAAACAATCAGTAAATAGAAACGTCTTCTGAGAAGTGAGAGTGAAGAAAAGGATAGAGGGATACCAACAGATTATCAACATAAACTCTTCTATATAATTTGATTTTTTAAAAATGTCTGAATATTTCTTTTATTTCCTTTGGCTAATAAACAAAGTTAGCAAAATATCTCTCAATATGCAAACTCCATATCCTTGTCACAATGTCTTTCTTGGTTTCCACATTTTTAGGTAGTGTATATACCTTTGAAAATAATCAAATATAATAGTAATTTCCTGTTTTTAAAAACTCCTGCATATAAGTGGTTATAAAATAATGTAGATTCTTTCCTTATGATAATTTCTATATAGATGCTGCCTTTATTATAAATGCCTAGAGTATAGAGGAAGCAGAAGTTGTTTTCAGGATTCAAGGTCCTCCCCATTACAACCTCACTGATTCTTCAACTTAATCTTGCTCTGCATTTCTACATGATCCATTTCTCACTGCCACACTAAGGCCACATGCATCTGTTCATCACTCACACATACAAAGTAATATGAAGCACCCACAATGTGCTAGTCACTACAGGCAATAGGGTATAAGAATATGTAAAACACAGTCAATCATGGGGCACACTATAAAGGTTTAATATTCAAGAAGAATAACTCATCCAAGGTTTTCTTGAATCTCAGATTAACAAATACTACCATACAGAATCAGAAAGCTAAAATGATATGAAGATGGATGCTAGGGGCATTTCAGTTATTCTCACTCCGTACATCAGCTTTTATCAGCTACGCAGTACAGAATGGCCCTGACTAAAGTACAAATCCACCTTGTAGTGGGTCTTTGGGGACTTGTCTGAAAGGAGTAGAAACTGAAAATGTGAAAACAATAAATTTCAGGGTATAATTTATACAAGAGTTCTCATCTGAAATGTATTTCTCCTTGTAACTCCTACCTAATAATAATCTCTTTTGAATTCATAATATTTACTCATATTGCTCATTTACTTATACTACTCATGTAGTCATGTTGTCTTATAGAAGTCATGATCATTTCTTCTCTTGTTATTTAGCCTTTCACCTGTGTGTGCACTCTGTATTTTTAATATGCAAATGGGATTGTGTGTTAGACTTCATTGTACTCCACAAAGTATCCAGAGATGCTTTTTATACAGAATCAGAGATGAGTAGCTATTGATAGAGGAATTAACTTCATATTAGATTAATGAACAATTAAATATATTACTCTTTTAACTACTTATTTGAAACCATTATGCAAGTTGCTAATTGAAGTTTTTAAAAGTACTGATCAGTTACTTAATGCCATATAGACACAGTCACCAAAGAACTAATAAAAAGCCTGTCTTTTCATTTAATTAATTTAAAAAAAAAAGAAATTTAAAAACAGAACCTAGTAGATGTTTCTGCCAATCATGTAGGATTTGTTTATCATTTGACAAGTTGTTGTATCTATGATAAGGATTTAGAAATCATAAGCCTGAAAACAGTTCTAATTCTCAAGAGTGGGGGATAATTTGTGTTATCAGAGTTACAATTCTGCTTATTTTAGGAGCCTGGTCTTTGAAAGTTGGATGGTAATACTTTATTCTGTAAGGCAGATGTTAATATCATCCTTCATTTTTAGCCAATCTTTTTAGTGAAAATAAGTGCCAGGAGCTCAGGCCAGCATGCGGCATCGAATTATAATGTAGGAATCTCTGCATCAGAGATTTAAAAATCAAATACCCACATTTATGTGTTTTTTGCATTGCTCAAATAGAAAAAGTTATGACTAAATAATCTCTATCTTTTGGGAGCTGTGAGTTTAAAACAGACAGTATTTGAGTTGCCAAATATAAGAGAACACAAAATACTATGAACAGTACAAAAAACAGAGAATGTGTATTTCCTTGAGCACAGTGTGGGAGGAACATCTCAGAGAGATGATTATTGCTGGTTAAGAAAGCAAGGATGTTCCAATATAGCACCATTCTGATTCCCAAATCACTCTAAAAGAACAATATAAGAGTATTCAAGCAGTTTCAACAGTAATTCAACCAGTTAAATAACAAGTGAAAGATTTGTCATATTAACACACAACTTGGTTACAGCAGACAAGGGGGAAAGACTTCTAGTTAAAATATGTTCAGAACAGGTAAGGTTTTAAGAAGAGGGCTTACACAACCTGTTAAAAAATTAATGTAAACTCAACTATCAGTTGCTATACACCTAAATCTGCAAGAATATATGAGGTAAACGGTATTATTCTTGACCTGAAGTAACTTGGGGGTCTGGTTGAAGAAATGTGCATAGTCCTTAAGGAATAACCAAAATACTACTGTAAGGAAATGAAATGTGATATATAGTATTTGTGTAAGTCTATGGAAAATTCAAAATAAGAGAAATTTAATGTAGAGTAGAATTAGCTACAGCAAGTCTCAGGGATCAGGTGAATTTTCAACTGGGTTTTGAGCCATGTGTTAATCATATGTATTCCCCATGGCATAGTGTGTGGTTTCATGTGGATTTGGTGAGAGAAGAGCCAGGAAATAAGTATAAATACAGAACAGAAAGAGGACATACTCAGATAGCTAAAGTAGACCCATTGTGAGAAAGCCATTGGGGACGATCAGAAAAGCATGCTTCTGGCCCCTGAAGGACAAAGGCCTGGTAGGATTTGGGCAGTAGAATGAAATGATGCAATGGAATTCCAAGAAGAATAATCCAACAACATGTGCAGGATAAAATATAATGCACAGAAACTTTTTTAACAGGAAACAGACCATTTCAACAATCCTGTATCTGGAAATAAGAAAGTAACGCAAGGTCCTAACAAGTGGAAAAGAGAAGGATCATCACATTGTGGGGAATTCTTCTACACAACAATTTTCCCCACCTTGCGGATCACTCAATTTTTACCTGTATCAAGAAATAGTGTCTTGAAGACCTTTATAACCAACTAGAGGCCCGATGCATGAAATTCGTGCAAGAGCAGGCCTTCGCAGCCCTGGCTGCCTCGGCCCTCACAGCTGCGACTTCATCAGGAAGGAAGTCCGGACAGTGGTTCCGCTGTTTGGCCATTCGGTCAATTTGCATATTACGCTTTTATTATTATAGGTGCCCAAGGATAATGTGGCATTTGAAGAAATTCTCCCTGCACAAGTCAGAATAGTCAGCTGAGCTTTCTGGGCTTCAGGTTATCATGGTGCAGACAGTTTTTTCCCACAGTAGAAAGAGATTAAGGTCAACCATTGCACCAGTTCTCCAAGGAGAGCTACACAGCAGCAAGAAACAGGGCAAAGTGGAGCGTAAATATTTCATTCCCGGGGTAAAGAGCTGGGAGTTGAAAATGAAAGCAGTAGACCTTCTGTGTTTTGTTTAGTCACCCAGGGAAGGCTTGAATAAAACTTTTTTTAACTATTATTATTTTTTATCTTTATTGTTGAAAATATTACAGATATCCCCTTTCTTCCCCCATTAAGCCTCCTCCACCCTACTGCTTCCCCCTCCCCAGGTCTTTCCCACACTATTATTTGTCCATGGGCTATACATATATGAATAAAAGTTTTTTTGGTTAATCTCTTCCCATCCACCCCCTTCTGAAATGCATCAGTCTGTTGCATGTTTCAATGTCTCTGGATTTGTTTTGTGCATCACTTTATTTTGTTCACTAGATTCCACATATGAGTGAGATCATGTGATACTTGTCTTTCTCTGACTGGCTTATTTCACTTAGCATAATACTCTCCAGGTTGTCTCAAAGGGTGAGAGATCCTTCCTTTTCACAGCTGCATAGTATTCCATTGTGTAAATATATCATTTCGATCCATTTGTCTACTGATGGGCACTTGGGGTGTTTCCAGATCTTAGCTATTGTAAATAATTATGCTATTAACAGCATGAAAAATATGAAAATATTTTAATTTATACGATGTCAAATAAATTTCATAATTTAAGAGTAAGTAAGAGCCCTGTTGCTCAAGCTCTATTTATTGAGAAAGGGTGCATATATATTCTTTCTAATTAGTGTTTCAGGCTTCTTAGATATATTCCTAAACGTGAGATCACTGGGTCATATGGCAGCTCCATTTTGAATTTTTTGAGGAAACTCCACACTGTTCTCCATAGTGATTATGGAGTCTGCATCCCACAAACAGTGTACTAGGGTTCCCTTTTCTCCACATCCTCGCCAGGACTTGTTGTTTGTTGATTTATTGACGGTAGAAATTCTGGCAGGTGTGAGGTGGTACCTCGTGGTCATTTTAATTTGCATTTCTCTGATAATTAGTAATGCTGAGCATTTTTTTCATAAGTCTCTTGGCCATTTGTATGTCTACTTTGGAAAAGGGTCTATTTAGGTCCTCTGCCCATATTTTAACTGGGTTGTTTGTCTTCCTTTTGTTAAGTTGTATGAGTACTTTATATATTTTGGAAAGTAACCCCTTATCAGATGTATCATTGGCAAATATGTCCTCCCATGCAGTGGGCTCCCTTTTCACTTTGAGGCTGGTTTCTTTTGCTGTGCAGAAGCTTTTTAGTTTAATACAGTCCAATTTGTTTATTTTTTCCTTTGTTTCTCTTGCCCTAAACAATGTATCTGTGAAAATTCTGCTTTGTGAGAAGTCTGATATTTTGCTGCATACATTTTCTTCTAGGATTTTTATGGTTTTACAACTTATATTTAAATCTTTTATCCTTTTTTTAATATATTTTATTGATTTTTTTACAGATAGGAAGGGAGAGGGATAGAGAGTTAGAAACATTGATGAGAGAGAAATATCGATCAGCTGCCTCCTACACACCTCCTACTGGGGATGTGCCCGCAACCAAGGTACTTGCCCTTGACCGAAATCGAACCTGGGACCTTTCAGTCTGCAGGCCGATGCTCTATCCACTGAGCCAAACCATTTAGGGCCTTTTATCCTTTTTGAGTTTAAAACTCTTATTTATATTTCTTTCCACTATTAACCCATGTTAACAAATTGACAGGCTTTTTAAAAATCTAAATCTACTATTTCTTTTACCATTATTTTTCCTTTGTTATTATTTATGCAATTAATTTTATTATTGGAATTGGATGGGAATAACAAAAAATAACCTGACTGATAAAGTCCCCAAGCCATTTTGACTACAGTTATAAAGTTGGTTCCCACTCAGTAACTTAGGAAATTAAAAACACTAAATCTAGGATTTTCTCCACTGGGACCTAATCCAGTCCAATTTAGAAGTTGAGGATTTATAAAGGCTTTTCTGAAAGAAATGGGAAAATGTCAGCTACAATTTCTTGCTAGACTTGAACTGAATCTATTAACCTTGCCCAGAGAATATAATGTTACAGTTATCTCATTTACAATGTTATTGTATATGATTTATGGCCACAGTATCAAGCCTCAAACTAGGTTTTGTAGTTTTAAGTTAAATTTACATGTCTGTAATACCAATGATTTTTTTCTTGTTCAGATAAAAAGATATTAAAAAGTGATTTATAATATTTCAGTTGGATAGAAAATATACAGTATGACTTAGTCTACTGAAGGGAAAAAACATTAGACAGCTATTATGAATATGTACGTTCACACTGCTTAATGCTTCCCATCTTTTAATGTATGCCTGGTTATTAGCCACTAGACATCTTTTGAATTATATTTAGAATACAATGAGACACCAATCTATATGAAAATCAGATTAAAAAGAACAACCAAAAGGACAAGGAAAAAAACGCATCATCTATGCACTTCACCTAAGATCATGAATGCTGAAATTAACTTAGGTACCACCATTTTTACACACATCATTTACCTAACACCATATAATATAATGATCTTTAAATATGTTACACAAAAGCCTCTTCAATATTATCACCGTTATTAAAACCCAAGAAAATTTGCTTTATCATAAACTATAAGAGCTTGAGACTTGATCTGAGGGTATTATATTTCATTGGAAATGGTTGATATAATGCCACTTGAAAGGTAGCATGACCTACAACTGAAAAGTCAGTACCAGTTACAGAGTAAAGACTTAGTAATGTCTTTTTTTCCTAGCAAACAAATAACACCCAGTGTCCTGTAAATTTAAACTAAGATGAAAAAAATCTCTTATGTGTCCTCAATATGGGTCATATGACATACACAAATATTTTAATACTAGGGGCCCAGTGCATGAATTTATGCACCTTGAAAGGAACTGTGGGCGGTGAGGCTGCAGTGGGCAAAGGGGCGGTACTTGGTCCATCCTCCATGCCCCTGCCCAGCCCATCCCACCGTGGCCTTGGTCCCGTCTGCCAGCAGCCCTGCCCCGCTCACACCCGCTGAGGGTGCGGAGCGATTGGGGCCAGCACCAGCGGCAGGTGTGAGTGGGGCTGGCACCGTCAGTGGGTACAAGCGGCAACTGCTGCCCCAATCGCCCCTCAGGAGTAATCTCAGAATCACCTCATCTTCACAAGATAGTTTCTGGAGTTCTAGCCGTCACACCAACATTCCAGGCAGGAAGAAGGATTAAGGAAATGGATTTAAAATGTACATGCCATCTGAGTAGGTAAACCACAAAGAATTTTCCCTAAAACTCCACCTGAAATATTTCTGCTTACATCTAATCAATGCCTTTAAGGGGAGCCAGAAAATACCGATATGAATAAAATACTTATATTTCCTTTTCTTTCTAAGTGATTCGAGATGGAGCTTCATGCTACTAGGTAATATTTTTAATTTCTAATATATTTGGCCACCAATGATCTTATATTATTTAAATAACCAGTGCTCCAGTGCACAGATTCATGCACATTGAAAGGAAATTAATTAGAAGGTGACAGGCAGGGCAGGACTGGGCAAGAAGGCTTGGACATGCCCTGGAGCCAACCTCCTGTGGTCCCTCCCCAGCCGGCCACACCTGGGGCGGTGCTGCGGCTCGAAGGGCGTCTGCAGAGTGAGCAGGTTCCCTCCAGCAGGTGGGGTCCCTCGGCCTGGCCTGTAGGGATCAGGCCAAAACTGGCTCTCCCACATCCCCCGAGGGGTCCCAGATTGTGAGAGGGTGGTTCTTGGGTGATGCACCCCAGAATCAGGCTCCTCCTCTCTGGTTCCAGGATGCATCTCCTGAGAACCGCCGCTGCCAAGTCACCTCAGCTCGGCAGCTCCTGCGTTGAGCGTCTGCCCCCTGGTGGTCAGTGAGTGTCATAGCACCAGTCGGAGCATCTGCCCCCTGGTGGTCATTCTGCATCATAGCTACCAGTCGGACGGTTGGAAGGTCACTTAGCCTTTTATATATATAGATAAGTCAGTACATGGTTAACTCTAAAAGATAAAGTTCTGCATTAGATCTGAAAGTCTCCTATTATCTGTGTGCCTCCTAAGTGGGTGAACAGGTTAGAGCTCCTTAGGAGAGTTTAGTGGAAAAGAGTCTTCCTCAGCCTGCCTAAACCAGATCTGGGATCTAAACACTGGACATGGTTGTCATGTTTACTCTGAAGTGATTTATAAGAGAAATCAAAATAGGAAAAAAGGAAACTGGATCAAGAGATACAAAATACTTTTTAAAACTCTACATTTAGAAAAATAGTTGTTATCCCAACTACTGATATTATGAAGTAGTTACAAATAATATTTAGAATAAACACTTTAAAAAACTCACTACAGCAGCAATGACACAGAGCACCAAATACACTGGCAAAAAAAAATCTAATTTGGGGGGGGGGGGGTAATTTTTCTACTTATATATAAGCATGAAACTGTTTTATGATTGCATTTGTTACCAAAGTTTTTATTATAAAGTTGAAACAATCAATGAGGTTGACTAAAGCATAAAGGCCAAGTAATCTTGTGAAAGCATAAACTAGAGATTGATATGGAAAAAAAGTTAGAGTGTCACTTGGCATAAGATTACTTTAGATAATTCATTTCTTTTAATCATATACCTTTAGGTTAGAAATGTAAATTGACTTCATTTAAGTCTAGAAATTCCAGCAATATTGAAATGTTTTTCTATAGCTCGGGTATCTGCTAAATGAAAATAATCTGTACTTCTACTGAAAGAAATGTTTAGAAGAATTAGAGAAGTGTAGCAGAAAGATAAACTATACACATGGATCTACACTCTGCCAAATATGTCCCATATGCAATTTGGGTTAATACTGATAAAATTCCTATGAAGTTCAAAGCAGAGTCTCTTTTTGATAAATGGAAATATTGAGAGTCAGAAAAATTGTCTAAAAACCACAACTAATATTTAGTTGAATCAAGGTTAATAAACAGGTTTGTCTGATTCCAAAATCCCACTAATTTCAACTAGGTATCATCCTATATAATAAAATCCCAGAGACCAAACAGCAGAACGACCGGTCGACCAGTTGCTATGATGCACACTGACCACAAGGGGTTAGACCAGGGGTGGGCAAACTTTTTGACTTGAGGGCCACAATGGGTTCTTAAACTGGACCGGAGGGCCGGAACAAAAGCATGGACGGAGTGTTTGTGTGAACTAATATAAATTCAAAGTAAACATCATTACATAAAAGGGTACGGTCTTTTTTTTTTAAGTTTTATTCATTTCAAATGGGCCGGATCCGGCCCGTGGGCTGTAGTTTGCCCACAGCTAGGTTAGACACTCAATGCAGAAGCTGCCCCCTGGTGGTCAGTGTGCTACCAAAGTGGGAGTGCTGCTCAGCTGACTGGGATGAGCAGCTGCTCCCGCTGCAAACCCCGGGCCAACGGGCAGGAACTCGGGCTGCAATTGTCACCTCCTTGCCCCAGGCTCCTCCTCCTCACTCACTGCTGCCTCCTCCAGATGCTCGCAGGCCTCACAGTACCATACCAGGCTCTCAGAGCTGACCCCGAAGGCTGGGAAGTGGGTTCGTGGCTGCCACGAGACTGAGGCCTACTCCACCACCTCTCAGTGCTATTGTCCCTGGGCCCAGTCCCGACTGCGTCTCCTGGAGAGGCGAGTGCTCTGGCTCCACAGAAGATGCAGAACCAGGGAGTAGCTGCTCAGAGGGTGGGTCCACAATCGCTTGGCTGACCAGGATGAGCAGCGCTCCCGCAGTGGGCCAATCCACTCAGGCCAGGCCCCCCACCAGTGCATGAATCCCGTGCACTGGGCTTTTAGTAAAAAATAATGAACTAGAGGCCTGGTGCACAAAAATTGGTGCACTGAAGGGGGGAGGGGGTCCCTCAGCCCGGCCTGCCCCCTCTCACAGTCCAGGAGCACTCAGGGGATGTCCTACTGACGGCTTAGGCCCGCTCCACATGGGAGCCGTGAGGCCTGAGCGCTGGGCTTCACAGCTGCCAGGGCTCATAGTTGCCTGAGCCCCGGGCCTCGCAGCCACTGTGGCTTTGTCTGGATGGACGTCTGGAAGATGTCCGCCCTAATTAGCATATTACCCTTTTATTAGTATAGATGGGCACTAAATACAATGGAAAGAGAAAAATAAATATAGCTTGTGTAATTTAAATTCTATTTGGCTACTTTTGGAGCTCTGATTCTTACAAAAACAAAATCTATAACAAATTTTGCTGGAAATGTTCTAAAATAAATAAATAAATCAGATGTAATTGTACGGGGAATTCTGTAGTAAATCAGCATCAACCATTGTACACTGAAAGTAGTATTTGCAGTCATATTTATGTTACCGTTTCCTTACATAACTTAAAACCATATCATTCCTTTAAAAAAAAAACACATATTTTTAAAAATAAAATAAAACCTAAGTACTCATAATGTAAAGGAGTGATACATTCCTTCATACCCCAAGTTCTGCTTTCTAAAAATCACTACTTTTAACTTTTTCAGATTTTTAGCTGATTTTAAAGATACATTTCTGACTCTAAAACCTATTGCTTTGACACTATTATCTGACATAAATTTGAGAAATTACATATACAATCTCTGCTTTGAGAGGTGAGTATTACATTACCAACATCTCATGTTTCTTCTTCCCAGTATTGGTGAGTTATTATTTTGTTCTTCTAATGATTATTTTGGACATATAAATGTGTTAATCTCACTTTATCATGAATGAACTTTTGAAAGTTCTCTTACATATCTCTTAATCTTCATGATAGCATATGAACCTATAAACACTCCTATCGTACACTCCACCTCTACTTTGCTTTCTCCTTACATCTTCTTTCAGCTGTATTTCTATTAATCTAATGCAAAGGTTAAGAATACCCTATTTATAACCATCAATAATAATTTCATTATTAAAAGTTATAGTTTGATCCTAAAAGTTGAAAACATTCAGTATTTATATTACCAGGACTACATAAATATCATACACAAAAAAATAATGAAAAGCTACCAGTTAATTTGTCAATGGATTGCAGGTATAACAACTGTTCTATTGAAATGCTCCTCATATACAATTAAATAGTATTCAACATTTACATGCTATTTCTCAAAATTAAACCATATTTTAAGAAGCTTCATATAAAAATAAGATACATGAGTTTCTTTCCATTGATTATCATTGACTTTCTTTTTTCTTGTTGGGAGAAGGAAAAAAATCTTTTCTTTTTACTTTATTATTTACATCATTCAGCATCCTAATTTTATGGAATCTATTCCATTCAAATATAAGGCAATCTATTTGAAACCAACTGACTTCTTGTTTAGATTGCCTTAACCTAAAAATAAAGGCCTTGGTGAGAGGAACAAGCATTTATTTGAGATACAAAGGAATAGCTATTCTGGAGCACTAATTCAGGCAGAAATTCAAATAGTGTTCCAATTAGGGGGTGAAAGCAAGGGGTTTTTATGAGAAACGGAAGGTAGGGAAAAAGGAATTTCTATTATTGTTAATAAGTCAAGGAAGAAATTTCTAAAGATATTAAAAGCTAAGTTATTCTTTAGATAGGGTGGAGCTAGTTATAAAGAATGTCTTTAATTTTTGGTCCAAGAGTCAGAATGTCTGCTTTCCTGTCAGCTTTGCAAAGAGTTGTTTGAAATACAATGTTGGTTTGACCTATTCCAAAGGTTATTTTGCTCATTCAAACATCCCAAAGTTTGAAGAGTAAGATGTGTAAGGCAGTTTCTCTGAGTTGGCAGTGCCAACTTCATATTGAAGTGGCTTTGTTTATATATTTTTTGCAATTGATTGAATGTTCCTTTGTAGGTGTTTATTTTTATAATATAAAGATATTATGTTTCTACAGAACCTCCATATCTTTATTCCTCTCGTTCTATTCCCTATATACATAGATAGATTCTATACATAGATAGATGATAGATATAACATCTGTATAATAAGGATAAGGAACAAAGCAAACTATATGGATGCAAAGTCTCTACATTTGATGTTACGTGGTAGAACAGTAACTTTAAGTAGACAGAAAAGTTAAGGCTTTATATTGTAACTTCTAGAGCAACCACCAAAACAATAATTCAAATAGATAAAGCTAAAAATCCAATAGCTAAAGTAAGATATATATTATATAAATATTTAAATAATTGAAATAAAGACAGGAGAGAAAGAATAAAGGACCAAAAAAAACACAAAACAAAGCACTCACAAAACTCCAGAAGTAAAAAATGAAAAATAATAAAATAAAGACATATATCCAATATGTAATTTTATTCAAAGTTAATGTAATAATGTATTAATGTATTAAACACTCCAATTAAAGGGGAAAACTTGTCAAAGTGAATAAAAGAGCAAAACCAAACTACATGCCTTCAGAAAAGTTTGATCTTTAAACATAAAGACATAGATAGGCTGAAAGTAAATAGATGAAAAAGTATTTTATGGAGAAAATAAGCATAAGAAGAGAGAAAAAGCATAAGAGAGGGTGGTTCTCAGGTGATGCACCCTGGAATCAGGCTCCCTCCTCTTTTCTCCCAATATTGTGTCACTTTCTCTCTGTATCTGTCTCGCTCCTTTCATCTCACTTTACCCTAAGTTTGGCGGTAACTGACGACTTGTGAGCATTTAGCTGCAAAATGCAATTATTTAGCAAACAGGATTTACTTAGCCTGGAATCTAGTCGGCCTAGGGAAGGACCCTGCTCAATGTCAGGCTCCTGCCCAGGCCCTTCCGCCCAGGTGGAGTCCTGTGGGGTGGGAACCTCCTTCTTCCCACCTGAGCTGCTCCTTCGCCTCCTTCCCTCCCCCAGGGGACAGTAGCACCAGCGGCCTCTAGTAAGGAAATAAGAAAAGGAGGGAGGGTGGGAGGAAATTATACACATCATTTCTAGATTGCTTTCCTTTTTTTATGTTAGCCTTCTTCAACCTCTCAACCCATGTTTTTATTCTAAAATAATTGTTGAAAAAAGGAGACTTGTTTCTTTCCCTTTCTGGTTGCTTTTCTAGAAATAAAAACACAATGTTTCTAAATTCTGCAAATACAACACCAGACAATAGGCTGTAATGTGTGTTTGCTGTATTATTTAAAGATACTCATTTTTCTATGGAGAACAAGATAAACAAATGACATGGATGAATCACAGAAGGTCTCTTAAGTATAGTTACTAGGTTGCTAACCTGTAAGACAAGTTAGACATAGAAAAAATACAGCCTATGTGTGCTGAACACAGATAATCATGGCACAAATGAGTTAACTTATAGATATACAGGAATGGAAGGACTGATTAAGCCTTACATATTCATAAATCATGAATCATATCGCTCTTGGTTGTCAGTAATGTGATCCCTATGTGACACCATCACCCATTGATGATATTCATTTTGATCCCATGTGACCTCTGCCAGAGACACGCAGATAAAATCCATAGCTGCTCAGCAAGTCATCAGTGATCTACAGCTGCTGGCCAGGCATTCTTGCCCCTGTGTCTCTCTAATCGAACAAGGAAGTGATGGGTCAGAGGACCTTATATCTGCCGAGTTCCATTTCCAAGCCTCAACTCTGGTCCTTTTAACTGCACTGTCAGCAAGCAGGTGGATGAGGCAGATGGAAAAGAGAGAGATGGACATAGGAACATTGTGTGACACAGGATTCAGATAGTGTGTTACAGCACTCCTGGTGCATCCTACTATTAAGTATGTAAACCTACACCTATACTTAGCCTTTGCTTCTTGCTATATTTTGAAAACTGATTAAATAAACCATTTAATTCCAGGGAGTGAATTTAGTCTGTGAATCACTCTGTTTTGCAACCTCAGGAACAGCTTCTAAGGAGGCTACTGTTGAAGCAGGAAATTTTCTCCTATGGCAGTCAGTATACTCAGGTGACCAATGGTCCAAGGAAGTTAACAAACTCAGAGACTAATTAAGTAAGTGACTGGAATCTGCTGATTGTATTGAGATTGAAAAGTTGAATTTGCTTTATGCCCCGAGTACCTAAGAATAAAATACAGTTATGAGTACATGAAACACGAAGTGTATTCTTATATTATTTATTTATTATTGTATGATTTGTTATTGTTATTATTAAACTACTTTTGCCCAGCCCTGTATACTCACAGTAAGGCCTAAAAAGTGCAAATCAAAGTTGAATGACTTAAGCACATTATGTTATTTTTTTAAAGGATCTCAGAATTTCCTAGTGGTTGAATAATTTTAAGTCATACCAAATAAACAAACAATAGAAGAAACACCCACATACCAGCAACATCAACAAATATTTTCTTTATGTAGGAGTAAGTACTGAATGGAGACAGAAAACCCTCAAGCCTGTGGCTCACAGAGATTTCAAGTAATCATCATGACCTGTCTGTGCTTCTGAATATCTCTCTTTCTTCTGCATAGAATTGTTGTAAAGATTAAACACTTTAAGCTTCTCAGATGAGAATGATTAACAGAACCAAAATATCAGGACATTTTACACTTCTAAGTAGATATATTTTCTTCTAATATAGTGTGAGGCTAAAATATTGAGTAATCTAAATGTTGGGAGGTCAGTTGTCTTTTAGTTGGAATGTCTTTAATTTGTCCCATATAATTTAGTAAATCAGCCATTCTCTATCCTTATTATGCAACAGAACCATGTAGAAAGATTTTTGTAACAGATATATGAACCACATAATAGAGTTTTGGGGTGAGATTCCATATAATTATAGAGTTTTGATACCTTGGGTCTCCAAAGCGGTATAAAATTTGATAGAATTTGTCTTTTGGCACTATTAGTAGAATAGTACAATACATTTAAATGGAGATAGCCAGTCTGAGAGATTTTAAGTAATATTTTAACATATGAGCCCAATTGGAGAAAGAGACCAGGCCAAAAATTACATGACCTTTACCACCGTTGAACACACAAAATGATTAAAACTCAATCTACTTAAATGTTTCCAGGTAAAATCCCTTGACAGAAACTGATGAAATGATTAGATTAAAAATGGTGAATGCTTTGGACTGGCTTAGGAGAGCCAGAAAAAAAACACACCAAAGTTTCTAGGAGTCAGAAACTTGAGTACTCCACTAAATAGCAAAATAATTTCAAGTATATCTCTTAATTTCTCAATTCAAAATCTTCTTTGCCTAACCTGTCCCTGGAGTGCTATTTTCTGAAGACCTTTCTGTCTAGGTAGGCCTGGTGTGGTCTTCCACTTCAATTACTCCTTAGTAATCATAAACCAACCTGCAGCCTTCCCTTTCTCTCTTCCTCCTGCCACTCCCTGATCTCCATCTTCCACCCCTGAATCCAAAGCTGACAGGGGTCCTTATTGAAACAATTAGAGGTTTTCATAAAAATATCTGAGTTTTGAATGAAAGAAGAAAACAACTGTAAAGCAAGACTAGCCCATGGCGACATTATGTATCAGGGGACTCCCAGAGAGGGCTGGCTGATGCCTTTGTCCCAAAATCTCTTCTTGCCATCTGTCTGAAATGATCTCTTCATTCTGGATCTTGAAATCACATCTTTTGAAGTTTCTCAAATTCACTGTGGGCCAGTTAATCTCCAATGTTAACTTCATTGTTAGTCAGTAATTTGGGATCCTAAAGTAGCCTAATGAGGCATTGCATTTAATTCCAGACTCAGTGTTAAAAGGTTTGGAAAACATGGGACATTTTCACTTTAATTGCCTCTCTTCAGCATAGGCTCACTGCGGGCCCTCAAAAGCACCTTCGACCAATGAGGAATGACAATCACAGCATTCTGCCAGGTTTTGCATTCCAGTGTGAAAAAATTCTTGGGTGTCTTCCACATGGTTTCTCAGAAGGTGTGCAGCCAGGGATATTTCTCTGACTTGAATTTACTGTAGTGATGAAATAAGGACCCACCCCCTTCAAACACCATTAAATCTCTCTTTGTTTTGCTGTTATGAGTATTTTTCTCAAAAGAATGCATGTAAGAAGTGTTTGTTAGGTGCTGGAGGAAGGCTTTTGGTCGTATGGCCATAAATAGCTGTAAGATTCAGAACACATGAGGATCATGAGTCCCAATGTCAAGCAGGAAAATGGTAATTTTGGAGGGGGAGATGGGGCAAAGGATATTCAACATTCCGGGGGGGATTTTTCCATGAAATAGAGAGGAAAATGTAAGAAAACTTAGGTTTCCATGGAAGGAAAATAGCATTAACGGACTCATAAAGTAAAAGAATTACAAGAAATTAGTCTCCCAGGCTTGGAGTTAGAAGACCACGTTTCTGTATTAGATGGACCAGTTACTGAACATTTGATGTTAGCAAAATGACATCATATTCCTGAGCCTCAGGTTTTTACCTATACAATGTGGACAATAATATTCCATTTACAGGGCTGTAGTGATGACTACATGAAATAATGTATGCAAAAATATTATAAACTTTAAAAATGTATGCAAATGTTAGAAAGTATTATTATAAAAGATCTATCTTTAGACATGCAAGAAAATATTTACTTTTTATTTTTATTTATTTTTTAATTTAAATTCTTTATTGGTTAAAGTATTACATATGTCTCCTTTTTCCCCCACTGACCTCTCTCCAGCCACTCCCACCACCCAGCACATGCCCTCACCCCCCTACTATCTGTGTCCATTGGTTATGCGCATTATATGCATGCATACAAGTCCTTTGGTTGGTCAAAATGACCATATCGCAAAAAGACTGAAGTTCTAAATCCAGCATTTAAGTAACCAGCAAAATCCAGTTTAATTAACACAGCGTTTCTAAGGCAGGCATGCTACAGCATTGTTAGCAGCAATTCTGCTCTATAAATGCCATTGTTCAGTTATAAGTTTGCCTATTCAACTTGGCATCACACTTTTATAATCATAGAAATACATATCAAAAGCCTGTGTTAGCTAAGAGGTCATAGAGAACACATTCAACAGAAAGATAAAAGCATAGAATGAACTGAGCGTGAAACAGAAAATAATCTATTTCAACAGAAACAATAATACTTGGCCTTTATTTGAAAATGATTTCATGTCCAGAGGGTCTTTGGCCTTAAATAAAATTGACCTGCATTTTATGTTTCCTTTTATTGGACAATATATACTGGTGAACAAGCCAAAGAAGTGATGGGGGACAGGGGAATATGAGGAGAAAACACCTAAAACTAAAGCAAAACAACAAAACAATCATGTGGATTTTCCCTTTCTAGAGGCCTAAAATGTAGCTCATTTGCCAAGAGAGAATCTTCCTCAAGTCCTGATTAAAGGCAGTAAGGGTACTTCAGCTGGCAATCTTGTTTAATTTTGAAACTATCATATCAAATGATAACTACCAATATTACACAGCATGAAAATGAAGGTCAAATGCTATAGTATGAATATTAAATAAGGTTCAGCATAACAGGTACATTTTGCTTATCATAAAGAAATTTACTCTAAAAATGTGCTCTTATACCACACAACAGGCTGCACTTTCTTTCCCTGTGTTTAGTAATAGTGATCCTCCTGTCATCATTGGGTTTCTTTTATCCTAACTTACAAGGCTGTGGGGCTCAATACATTATGTCTATCACTATAAAGTCAATCCTGCAATGATTTCCTTCTCCTTCATCCACCACAATCCAGCAAAGGATGTTCCAAAAGAGGTCAACACTTTTATTAATAAAAATTCCTAATGTTGGTATTATATGTGCACAATCAAAGAAGAAACTTAAGAGTTTTCCTATTAAAAGGTCCCACTCCAGAAGACTGCTCCTGTGAGGACTAAGAAGGAATATCATTAATACTACAGTGTCCTGGGCTATCCTACAGTTTTACCCTTTTTGTCAGCCTTATGCTACGTGTTGGAAAGATTGATGACTCTGTCCCAAATGCTTATCCCATTCAACCATTTGGTATTTGTAATTCTATCATTAGTGATAATGATAATGTTTGTATATTGTGGTTGTGGACATGCTGAAGAGAAAGCAAACTGAACACAGGGACATCAAAGTAAGTCATTGTTTGCCGCTCACCCCTATTAGTAACCTACTTTATCAGGGAGCAGGGCCTTGCTAAACTGGGACTTCCCAATATTGGTGGAAGAAGCAAATGGAGTAGGATCTAGAGAAGACTAGTTCAAGGAGATAGAGTTGTAAGATCTGGGTGATCAAAGGACTTTGGACAATTAGATATATGAGCACCACTGGAGATGAAGATACAAGGGGGAAGAAGGGGCCAGAAAATACATTATCTCATTATTCTATTCTACATTATATTTCAGTCTAACTACCACCACATTATCTGATACAAGCAATTTCTGGAAGCACCAATATTATTGAATATTGACTCTGAAAGTGGTCTTGGCAATTGTAACCAAACACCTTCCCTCAAGGAAGTTGTAAAACACTGGTAGTCTTCAACAGTTTTGAGAATGAGAAGTTACCACTGTAGTGGAAGGAAGGGAACGGAAGCCATTCAATGTGCCATTCAGGGGTCCATGTGTCCAGCTCACGAGGGAAGCTGGGCTCTGCAGAAGTAATCCTCCTCTTTCATAGACAAGCCAAGATAAGCCAAGGTCAGACAAAGGGTAAGTAGCAGGCCCAGACACAGGGCTTGAAAAGCTAGTGTTCCTTCTCAGGCATCACAACTAACCCTGAGGTTTCAATACTTATCGCAACAGCATTGTCCCTACAAACTCACACTAAGGTGGAAATGGAGAAATGGTAAGTTTGCCCAATGACTTCTATATGCACGGTGGTGCTTATCAGAATCCTAAACATCATGGTGTGTTTTAGTTTTACAATACTGAAGTAAAAATAATTGTAATAAGCTTGGTGATTCCTAATACCACCTGCCTCCTAAAGCAGTATAATAAGGGAAACCTGGGGTAAACCATCTTTGTAAGTCAACACATTCTAAAAGCTTCATTCCCTGGCAGTGTATTTGCTACTCTTTTAGAAAAGGTCATCGTTTTGATGAAAAATTGAATTACACAGACAGAATAAACCATGACAAAGCCCTTAGTTTCCCCCCGACAATGGAGTTCATCCTAGATGGAATTACCTATTGCCTATCACCCATGTCCTTTTTTTAAAAATATATTTTTATTGATTTTTTTACAGAGAGGAAGGGAGAGAGATAGAGAGTCAGAAACATCGATGAGAGAGAAACATCGATCAGCTGCCTCCTGCACACCCCCTACGTGGGATGTGCCCGCAACCAAGGTACATGCCCTTGACCGGAATCGAACCTGGGACCCTTGAGTCCTCAGGCCAACGCTCTATCCACTGAGCCAAACCAGTTAGGGCCATCCATGTCCTTTTTTTAAAAAGAAAGAAAGCCTCATAAAGAGCCTCATAAAATTGGCTCAAAGAAGTTCTTTTATATAAGAGCACTTTTTTAAGTACTAAGGCACTGTACAGATGTAAGAGATGACCGTTCTTTATATTCAAGATAAAGAGAACTCAAGATGCCATCAGGAAAAAGGGCACAATGCTTCTTTCACATTATCTTCTAGCAGTTCCTCCTCTCTTTATGCTAGTTAATCCATTTCCCCCTCATGTCTGCTTATACTAATAGAAATAGAAAACAGAATCATAGGATGGTAGATTTGAGAAATACTTCACCTAACTCATCTCTCCGATTTCATAAATGAAGATACTAAGAACAGTTGGGGCCATAAACATAAACACCTATAAAGGCTAGACAGGGAACATAAATAAGGAAATCAGTTGCATAATGAAAGTTTCCTGGGACTGAGAAAACCAACAGCGCAAACAGCACAATAAATAGCAGCTAACATATGGGTTGGGTGGAAGCCGCAATGGACGATGGGGGACTGTGGGCGCTTGGGGAGTGCCAGCCCACCTGCAGCCCATTGTGACCACGTGGACATGCAGGCCCATTGCCAGCTGACTTAGCAAAAACCTGAGGTCCAAAACTTTGTCCGAAAACCGCTGATTTTAAAATTGTTGCATTCATCTTTAAACATTGAAAAATAAATAAAAGCTCTGCAGGCCCATTACACCCTGCTAGTGCATGACTTCTCGTCTCGGTCACATGATTTTCAACCCTCTCTGCCTCCTTGTATGTTTAAGAGCATGTGGGAGGACAGCTGAAGACCACTTAGTGACCGTTCCTACCTGCTCCGCAGCCTGAGCCTTCAAGTCTCACGCAGGAAACCGCTGGATGGGAGCAAAGGGTACCTGCTGCCTTCAGACCCAGCTGCGACCTCGGGTTGAGGAGCAGCAAATTCGGGAGCTGGAGCAGTCCTTTCACCCCGAAGTTCCTCCCAGGTCCATGTTATTTCCGCAGGGGCCAGCTCATCCTTTCCAGGCTCCTCCGGGTCTCTGGAACAGCAGCGATCAGGTGTGAGCTCCCGCAGGTGCTCCCGGGAGAAGGAGCCTCGCCTGCGCCTGCGCGGAAGTTCGGGCATGCGCAGAGCAGGGGCCCCATCCAGCCATCAGGCTCGCGGAGGGAGCGCCCTCGCCTTGTACCAGGAGCAGATGTCTACACAGCGCGGAAGAGGGTCTGTTACCCAGAGGATGTGGACAGGTCAACATAGGATGCCTCCGGGAGAGGCTGGTGGTGGGCCCTGAGATTAGTAACCACGGGGAGTGGCAGCTCTGAAGGCAGCCTGGATCTGGTTAGAGAAGGTTCCAGAAGTGAAGTGGCCCACCATAGGAGGGGCTCCAGCGGCAGCAGCGAACTTCAGCACAGCCCGCTGGCCAGGATTCCTGGAGGATAGGACACCGACATCAGCGGGGTTTTCAATGACAACAATAGCATGAGCCACCAGCAGATGCTTCTCCCAGGTCTTTTTCGGATTTATAAGGTAGATGCCATCACTTTTCCTTTGGTAGATGAACTGTTCCATTTATTCATTCATTCATTCATTCATTCATAGAGGGAGAGAAAGAGAAAGAAACATCAATGATGGGAGAGAATCATTGATAGGCTGCCTCCTGCAGCCCCACACTGGGGATAGAGCCTGCAACCCGGGCATGTGTCCTGACCAGGAATCGAACCGTAGGTCAATGCTCAACCACTGAGCCACTCAGCCGGGCAAACTGTTCCATTAAGAAGTCATGGTTGGTGCCACTCTTCATCTGCAAGTGCTCCGGCCATGGTGAAGGTTTCTCTAAGTTAGACAGGAACCCAGGACAATGCTGTTTGGTCCCCTCTCTGGGTAGCTTGGAAAGGCTGCCACCTTATGAAGTGAATTCTGTCCTTTGTGTACACAATATGGCCAATCAGCATATGCACTTGGACATTTATATTTGTCTTAAAAATGTGAATGTAATGTTTCAACTCACCCACACCCTCTGCTAAACTTCACTTAGAACTGACCCTGGGAGGTTGCCCTTTGGGGGTCTGGGATTAAAGATAGCGATTGCAACACCACAACAGCAGGAAACAAACTCAGAGGAACATGATGCCAGTGATGCTGACTTCTTAAAGACCTGAACATCAGAGTCCCGTAAGGTTTTTCACACAGGAGGATCACATTTTAAATCACCTGTCAGATCGCTCTTTCCTAGACAGAGTACACCAATTTAGGTTTCCTTTTCCTATTTTTTACTGTTTTTCCACCTTTATGTTGTTTGGCATATTCTCCTGTGAGTCCTTTCACACTCTGTAAATTTGTCAAAACCCATTCTTAACAAGATGCTGGACTGTGGCTAACTCTGCAGAGTGACTACCAGGCACTCCTTCCTCCTGGAAAGAAATAATATGCTTGCTCAAATCAAATATTGTTGAGGGGGAGCAAACATTAGCTGTTCATTATTAACCATGGTCCCGGATTAGGATAGAATTTGGCCTATTAGATGGACTTTGACATTTTGTCCCCTACTGCAAAAGAGCTTCCACTTTTAGAAAACAAAATTGGGTGAGGGAGGGAGGGGCACACTCTGCAGGAGAAATAAAAACAATGCTCTAATATTAAAGGGAAAACACAATGATAGAGTCAAGAAGCAGCTCGGCAAACTCATTATCATGTTTATTGCTGTTTGAAGGCACAATGATTGAAGTTATTGTCTTAATGTAAGATTACTAAATAATGCATCCCATAAAGGAAAGATGTTGTATTGGCCATAAAATGCGTGTAACTGCAACAGAATTCATACTTATTTAATGACACTTTAGAATCGGATGGTAATTAAAATGAAGTAGAAATTTTTAAAAGGCAAGAGAAATTTAAACACGCCAGTATATAAATGGAAACACTCTTTGTTTTGCAAGCCCATAAAGAAGTTTCACATAGTTGGGTTTTTTTTTTCTTTTGGGGCCCACTGGGAACAGCACAATCTTGATTCCTTAGAATTTCCACTTCTAATTGCTAGGAGGGTTCATTATCAGCTGTCTAAAGTGCAATGCATCAACCTTGCAAAGCTGAGTTACAAAAGACGTTCACACATCTGATGGGCTGCTGTGCTAAATACATCTTAATTTGTGCTGCATCTGCTGTTTTCTAATTTGTTTGTCATGCTGTGAAAGCCACAGACATTGTGAGAGCAGCTCCCTGATTTTTTTTCTTTAAAAATGCATCAATTCTTCATTTTTAAAAAATGGCTGCCTTCCATTATTGTTCATCTGTGTCTTGGAGTGCTTTAAACTCAATTTTGTTATGCACATATATGTATGAAAAATCCTGGGCATTTGAATATGTACATGTATTATGTAAGAATAAATGCACATATATTTGCATGCACATCAAGACAAATACTGAGTTTAATCACAGAAAGCAAAACAAACAAGCCAATCTCAGAACTTTGGCATGGATAAAAGTGTTTCAGGTCACCGGGGTCTGGTTTCGGTTCCCTTGCTATGCAAAAAGAAATGCATAAGGACGATGCTCTCAGTTCAGACACAACTAAGCAGCAGTTCAAATGTAAACAGATGCAATTCAGTATGATCCAGAATAAACCAGTCTCACATTAGGGAAGTTCAAATTACAGCTATTGATCTGAGAGAGGGAAAGAGGAAAGGAGGGAGGGAGGAAGGGAAACATCCATGTGGAAGAGATACATTGATTGGTTGCCTCCCACATGCACCCCCATTTGGGATCCAATCCACAACCTAGATATGTACCCTAACTGGGAATCAAACCCATGACTTTCTCATGCACTGGACAACAACCAACTGAGCCAAACCAGCCAGGGCTGTTTAGATGTTTTTAATAATTTATGTACAAGCGGCCCTGCATCCTCATTTTGCACTGGACCCCGCAAATCATGTAACTGGTCTTGAGTACAGAATGGGTTGTAGGAACACTGGTGGAACAGCTGATGGATTTACTCTGTAGTATTTCAAACTGTCCTTTGATCTTTAAGATCGCAAAAATTTACCCCTTGAAATGAAGAATAAAGAAGAGATAAGAGGAAGAAAGTGGATAGGGAGGGAAACAAGAGGGAAGGAAAAATCCAAATAGTATTTACTTTGTAATCATGTAGTTTTATGGGGCATGATGGATGGAAGGTGGCCATTTCTAGGTGATGTTTATTATTTCTGAACACAGAGCTTCTTTGAATGAAACTGATTAAAAGAAAATGCTTCTGTCATCAATTTTGGCTTCCAGAGCCAAAGCGGCACTCAAAGTCAGCCTATAATCTTCTTTATAAATTGAGCTATATACAATTCTAATTTTTCTGACAATTTCCCACCACCCCCTCCCCTTACATATACACAGGCACAATCCAAGTTATTTCAGGAAACCTAAAAAAAAAAAATACTAGGGAATACAGAGGAGTTGGAAACCTTGGAGGACTATCTGTGGCTCTTTTCCTGTTGCAGGCCACTCACCTGGAGTGGGGCTGGGACCTGAGGGGCAGTGAGGGCTGGCCCAGAGGCGGGCGTCCTCTGACTACAGCCTGGAGATGGGGATGCCGGGAGGCAGGTCTGTGCCCTGGCTTCTGCTGGCTGTACACCCTTCCAACAGAAAGACACTGACCCCATTCACATCCTGCCAGTCAGTCTTCAGTGTCAAATTTTCCCAAGAACATGCAGAAGCGATGACCAAAGCAGGCGTTCTGACCGGGAGTCAAACAAATCGGGGCTTCCATACAGGAGTGTGTTGAATCAATAAAGCGTACTGTTCAACCAGGGCTGAGAAAAACACCTCATAAAGTAACAGCATTTGTAAAGGTTAATCAATTCAGCTAATTGTAAATGCTCTCAATTGTCAGTCCCTAAGCAGTCCCTTCTCTTTGTAGCTAATAATTCACTGTGGGATGCAGCAGCTCTGAAGCAGGAAGCAGAGAAAGTGTGGAAAGCAGTCAAATTTCTCATTACTCTCTCCATGTTGTGCTCGGTCGGTGTCTGTAAATGTCAATACATTTACCACAGGGAAAGAGCCTTTTCTCCCTACTAGCACTGCTTGCCTCCTTCATTATACACAAAACAAAGTAAAGAGCCTAATTATCTTGGTCTAGGCAGATGGGAAGGAAATGAGGGTATTGATTTGGGGGGCAATATCTTAAGGCAATGCATATGACTAATAAGCTGGGCAGTTAAAGGGATGGTCTTCCATTCACAAATGTAAGAAAAACACATCATATTCACTGCCCAGAACTGACTCAGAAAAAAAAAAAAAAAAAAAAAAAAACTCCTTCTGTCCTTCCCTCCCCACTGTTTCCCTGTCCCCAGTCAGAAAAACACCAGTACACCAGTGGGTAGGGTTTTTTTTAAATGAGTGCTACGGAGATCTGAGAAGTAAAAACAAATCATGTCAGGCAGAAAACAATGAGGTCATTCTACCCTGAGATTATAACTAGACTCTGGCAGTGAAAGCAAACCAATGACTTTTATGAGACCAGACAACTCCTGTCTTTCCATGAAGCTTCATGGTCAGGGTAGTCCCTACCTCCAGGCCACTAGTGGCTCTTCTCCTGGGGACTCAGAATGCAATTTGTCTTAGCAATGCTAGAAAAGTTCTAGGAAATGGTGATACAGGACAAATGGTGAATTGTCTTAAGGAAAGCCACTTTATTTTTAAGGTCTCACATAAATCCTTTTGGTTCTTTACTTTGCGTATGTATAAGGTATTACATTTCAGAATGTCTGATTTCCCTGCAGTTACAGAATTAATCTTCTATATTTAGAAAACATAATAAGATGTAGTTATTTTCAAAGAATATTTATAGAAACCAAAATGGAGATGAGAGGAATGATTTCAAATGTTTTGGGGCACGGTAATATTTATAGCAATGTTCATAATAACTAACATTCACCCAATGATTATACCTTAGGATCCAATGATGTATATAATTTCCCATATTGAAACATGAACGGCTAAAACACGCAGTCAATTTCCCTTTATTTCATCTGCAACTTAATAAAATGTAAATGTCTTTGCCTTAGAAGTAGCATTGTGAATACATTTGGATATGTAGAAAGAATCACAGTACATATAAATCCCAAACCTTCAATCATTTGACAAAAGGACATCCTTATCTTTCATGTATTTCAATTTAGTATTATAAACCAAAGACATTGTACAATTCTAGTTAAATATATGAGAGGCCTTGTGTCCCATCAAACAGTTTGGTATTTCAGACACCTTGGGTAGTGTAGTCAGACAAACCAAGTGACTTAATCCAAGCATACGGCCATGTTGACCTGAGCAGCATAAAAAAGAAGCTGGGAAAGGCATGGAAAACAGGCTGTTGGCAGCTGGCACGTCACAAGATATTTTATCCCCTAAATATGTAGGATAATGCTAAATCTATGTAGGAGGGTAGCATGTTTACAGTCAAATTAACTGACACATTGTAATAATAATGCTGTAGTCAGAAAACAAAATCAAAGTGCTTCTCTTCAGTGAACAGAACCATTGGTTCACGCAAAGAATTCTCTTCTTAATGAAAACAATTTCATGTGATTCATGAGGACAATATGAAACATTCCTGGAAAATGATACATTAGCTACGAATGTCCAGAAGGTACCTGACTAACAAGGGGGGGGAAGACCTGCTCAACAATAAACTCACCCATCCCACCTTTCCACTCTTCTCTCTCTCTCTCTCTCTCTCTCTCTCTCTCTCTCAATATATATATGTATGTATATATGTGTGTGTATATATATATATATACACACACACCTCTTCCCCTCTCCCTCTTTCTCTTCTCTCCCCGCTTTTGCTAAGATATATTCCTTTCAGCTAACAATGCCATTTTCCCATAATTTCAGGAGAAATTTCCTGACATCTTTGAAAATGCTGAGAATCTAAAGTGAAGTTCTCTAAATGCATTTTTTTCACCTTAAAGGAACTGAAAGACCTGTTAGAGTTTCCAAGAAGAGTAGCCTCAGGCAAGCAGTGAGCAAAGTTAACAAAACAAAGCCCCCCAGGACCCTATTATCTCATTTCCCTTACTGGTTGTTCCTAAGCATTTGGCACCTTCATCTTCATATTTATTCCTTTGGAGCCTCACCCTTTTATACATAATGTAATCTTTTCCAGAGGATAAATTTTAACATCAGTTTAATAATTCCTTGAAGTTATACTGGAGAACTGCTCAACTCACTTCTAAATTAAAGCACTTATTAAAAAACTTTGAAGCACTCTCACAATTTTAAATCACTGTGCACATAGCAATTTAAAATTATGGGAGCGGTTTTATAAGCACTTGAATTTGGAGGTGATCAGAGACCTGAAAATGTGCATTATAGAGTAATTTAAAATTATTAGAGTACTTCATATTTTTTATAAGCTCTTCAGCTGGAAAGTGATCAGGTTCTAGCATCTGAGCTTATGCAGTACAAAGTGAAGTACTCCTCAGCTTGAGAAGATTCACTCTATTAAATCAAACTACTTTAATAATTTTAAAGTGATGTACAGTGAGCATGCTCAGATCTCCAAATTCACTTTTAAATTAAAAATATTTTTCACTTCCAACCTACAAAGACACTTATAGGATAAAGCAGCAATTTACTCTTTCAATTTTAAACATCAAACTGCCCTCTCTCTTTTAGAGTAGTTTCCCCTTGGTAAAAACAAAATATTAAAAATATTTTCCCATTTTAAAAAAAAAAGCATCATGCTGTGAGGATTTAACAACCTAATTGTATTTAAAAATATTTCCATGTTAAAATAAATGTTAGTATATTGTGCTTTGGGATACCCTACTTTTACAACCTAAAACAATGACAAACTAGTATTTTGAGAGCATTTTTAAACTTAAGCACGTAGCCAATTGTCTTACGTAAGTATAACACCTAGCCCACTGAAACATGTGGATGATTCTTCACAATAGGACAGCTGTCTTGAAATTTGAGAAAAGTCTTACAAACCCTACTATGTCTTCTGAAGATCACTGCTGGACTGAATGAAAGCATGTTATTCCAATAACATTCCCCCAGTCTACCCTTGAGTTCAAAGAAAGGAAAACATAACAGAGGCATGAAAGTTGCTATATTAAATATACATCAGGCAACCACCACTCTTGATCATTCAGATCAGTCTTATTCATCTGAATTCCAACTGCAGTCAAACTGGATCTACTGGAAGGTAATCACTTAGGCCTCCTTGTTCTTTGATGATACTTTGAATTTTATCCTACACGAGAACTGATCTTAACTAATGTATTTATAACCCACAAGTGAAGCGGAGTGGTTGCCAACAGCTGTTTGCCACCAGTGGAGAGTCCGCTTTAGCTGTTTGTTATAGCTCATCAGGGAATCAGGCCACAAAATATATATGTACTGCGCTCTGACTTGTGACAAAAACATCCAGAGCCACTTCATCTTACATGACAGATGCTGCCTGAAAATGAAAGTCTCCTGGTGGTGGAGGGGTGGCAGGGGTGGGGAGATGGTGATAGTGTTTTTACAAAGTGCTCTCTTGGCCCTGGCCAGTGTGTCTCAGTTGGTTGAGCATCATCCTATGCACCGAAAGGTTACTGGTTCGGATATTACCTCTATGAAAATGTTTCGGAACTTAACCTATGAAGTAGGTTTTGTTCTAACTAGTATGTTAAAAACTTTCAGAAGTTAGGCAATACCTGCTTCTATACAAAACCATTTTGAATTCTATGGGATCTGCATTTGTCTTTATACTGTGGTCGAACTGCCTTGGTTTTAATGCTATTTCCAACAAAAATTATTATGGAAGAAGCCTAATAAACTATAGTATTTAAATGGTTTTTACACACTTAGTGGGATCTAATAGTGTCATAAAAAATATATAACTGCCCAACAAATGCAGTGGTGATCATACAAAATCTTCTGTATAGTCTTGTATGCAAACTAAAATTATCTTTCAAAAAGCTAAGAAAATTAAATAAGTAATCATTAACCAGAAGTTATAAAGAGATGATGAATTAGTTTGTGCCTGAATTAAGGAAGAAATCTGGGTATAAATGATAGAAGAAATCACAAGGGCATATGTAAGAGTTCTTATATGTTTGAGAAAAAAAGGTAGTGAAAAGAACTTTCAAAAATTTGTTTATGTAGAATGTGAGTTGACAGGAAGCCCTAAACAAAATTTTTGCTACAATGAATCAGTAAAAAGTAAGTCAGAAAATTATGACACAATGAATTTAAAAATCAATGTGGATATTTCAAACTAAGTGGCTATTAGATAGAAAGCAAAACTGTACTTGTAAGACTAATATCCAGAAAGACATTTAGATGAAAATATAATACTCATACACCCTTGGACTATGGAAGTGTAATGAAACATGACAGCCTGGGACATTTGTCAATGGGCATACTCCAGATCTGTCACTGTATTTCACTGTAGTAATCACCGCTTTTAAGATCACTATATAAAAGGTAGGAGAAGCAATATTGAGTGACGCCAATCTATGTCTAAGTCTCCTGTGTACAACATTGACTTTAGGACTGAAACCAGGGAGATAATACTCAAAACCCTTTGTACACAATTATAAAGACCAATGTGTGTTTTTCAGATAAAACTTTTTAATTCTTTTGCATTTTCCTACAGCAGTACTTATACCCATTCACATGGGTGTGTTTAATGTTATTTATCTGAGAGCATTGCTAAATAAACAAAAATTTCATTAACACTGCAGCCATTTTAACTAAATCTTTGCTTAATGGCATAAAATGCCCTTTAATTCTTAGTGCCTACTGCATGAGTTAATCCATTTAAGTGCGAGAACACATTTGTCACATTGTGTGAGTCTGACAATTTTTTAAACCAAATCAAGCCTTTTGAGAATTGAATTCCATTTGCTTTGGTGGGGTGGGGGTGGGAGTGGGGGAGAGGGGGATGACTTTCTGGTTCAAAGGAAAAATGCTTAGATGCCATATTTGAAAGGCTCAAAAGGGGTCTTACACATCAAATAGCTCTTAGAAAACAACATTCTGATGAGTCAAGTGTAAATTAATTAGAAACACAGAGATTGCTTTTCCCTGGCTATCCACATGGGTTTCAAAGCTGAAGAAAGAGTGTTTGACGAAATATGTTTGGAGTGTTTATGACCCAAAAGCATAGTAAAGTAGTTCAAGATGTTTCCGTGAAACAAAAATACTTTTCTTGCAGTGATCTTCCCAAACAAACATCTAACGAATGCCTATGTAAAAGCATTGGGACTCACGCAGGTTCTCCATTTGGAGTCCATCGAGTACATCTTAAAGAGGATTTTTCCCTGCAAAGAAACTGATTAAATCATTATCAATGAATTCAAGCTTGGTAGTGCTTCCAAAAGGGGAAACAAGTGAAATAAGCATTAAGACATGCTCAGTGCAAATTTATCCTATATCGTGAGTTGTAGTAGGATATCATTTATATGTGGAATCTCTGGAGTGCTGAGACTGCAGACCTAGGAATAGCATTTATATGAAGCTCCTATAAAATATCAGATTATAAGACTTTGGTCCAGGTAATTTGATTATATGTCCATCCACTGCTTGTATCTAATTAACAGGGAACTACAATTGGTCAAATAAATTAAAGCAAATGACCAATTGTGCAAAATGTATGCAGAAAGTAGTTCCCCAGTACCATCACTAGAGAAAGTAGTTTAAAATGTTATAATTAGCAAATATTTATTGCACATCGTTTGGCTAGATGATGCTGAAAATTAATGTTATTAGAATTCCCAGTGTAAATATCTTAAAATCTATCATTAAATAAAAATAGAAGAGTGAAAAAGGAGAGAGGAAAAAAGAGGCTTAAAAAGTATAAACCGGATTCCTATAGCCAGTCGGCCTGGGGGTCAAATCCCTCTAGTGTTAACTACAACAATTAAGGCTTGCCTAGAACAAGACTGCTCACAGAGACCACAAGGGGGGGCACCAAGAAAGCATAAAAGATGCGGAGACAAAAAAACATGACAGAAATGGAGGATATGGAGCTAAGAATCGCAATTTTGAGGGCTTGCCATAAATTTGTGCAGAGCCTCACGAAAACTAATGAGACCCTCGATGCTACGATAAAGAAATTAGAAAGTAAGCATACACGGACTGAAATAAAGAATATTATACCCAATAGCAGACCAGAGGAGTACAATAATCAAACCAAAGATTCGACAAAAAACACCCAATTGGAAAAGCAAAATGAAAAAAGAATCCAAAAGTGTGAAGATAGTGTAAGGAGCCTCTGGGACAGCTTTAAGCGGTCTAATATCAGAGTCATTGGAGTGCCAGAAGATGAGAGACAGCAAGATATTGAAAACCTATTTCAAGAAATAATGGCAGAAAACTTCCCCCACCTGGTGAAAGAAATGGACTTACAGGTCCAAGAAGCGCAGAGAACCCCAAACAAAAGGAATCCAAAGAGGACCACACCAAGACACATCATCATTAAAATGCCAAGAGCAAAAGACAAAGAGAAAATCTTAAAAGCAGCAAGAGAAAGAGGCTCAATTACCTACAAGGGAATACCCATACGACTGTCAGCTGATTTCTCAACAGAAACTTTGCAGGCCAGAAGGGAATGGCAAGAAATATTCAAAGTGCTGAATACCAAGAACCTACAACCAAGATTACTTTATCCAGCAAAGCTATCATTCAGAATTGAAGGTCAGATAAAGAGCTTCACAGATAAGGAAAAGCTAAAGGAGTTCATCACCGCCAAACCAGTATTATATGAAATGCTGAAAGGTATCCTTTAAGAAGAGGAAGAAGAAGAAAAAGGTAAAGATACAAATTATGAACAACAAACATGCATCTATCAACAAATGAATCTAAGAATCAAGTGAATAAATAACCTGATGTACAGAATGAACTGGTGATTATAATAGAATCAGGGACATAGAAAGGGAATAGACTGACTATTCTTGGGGGAAAAAGGGGTGTGGGAGATGCGGGAAGTGACTGGACAAAAATCATGCACCTATGGATGAACACAGTAGGTGGGGAGTGAGGGTGGAGGGTGGGGTGGGAGCTGGAAGGAGGGGAGTTATGGGGCGAAAAAAGAGGAACAAATGTAATAATCTGAACAATAAAGATTTAATTTAAAAAAAAAAAAAAAAAAAGTATAAACCACAAGGAACACTTGGGGCAGGAGAGGGGGGTGGAGGGTGGGGAGGGTGGGGGGAGACAAGGCCCAAGAAGTAATGGGGACCCAGATCACCCAGCGTGGCCATGAGGAAGTGACCAAAAAGTGATCTGACATCAGGTGAGCACCCCAGGCAAGAGTCGGTGACACTGAAGAGAAATTGGACATAAGAACCTGTGGATTATGGCAGGGACAGTGAAATGCGTCCCTGACATGGAGAAGTCAGTACTGATCATTTTGAAGAGTGAGGATGACAGAAAACGCTTGGAATTTTCACTGGAGGAGCATGCAAACCATCCGAAAAAGTCTTTAAGCGTTGAAACTGGCTATGGCTCTCGGACAATCAAACAGGCAACCACTTTCCGAACCACCATGAACGGACTGGGAAGGATCTGATGGGCAAGGATATTAAAGGATGTAGGAAAGAGCAGGAGAAAGAAGGGAGTCCTCTGGCGGAAAAAGATGAGAATGGAGAATGCCTCTCCCGGACTTTGTCCCATCACCTACCTGCTGCCCACGGGCTGCAAACTGTTGGCGGAGGCTCCGGAAAAGCCCCTCTAGCACCTGGGTCCTCATGTAGAGCCTGAGAGCCTGGCACTGGTGATGAACAACGACAAGCACTGCTCCGAGTGTGAGGGCTACGACAGCGTCCTAGATGACAGGCTGAAGGGTGTGTCCAGATCTCTCGCCTCTAGCAGGGCCAGGATCAGATCCGTACCCTCCAGGTTGCGGTTCCTCACAGAGAAACTCCGGACTGTAAATGGACCAAGTCCCCTCCCTCCCCGCAAAGGAAATTCTTGGCAACTATGAGATTCTGTACGGTGAAGAGCTGGGGCAGGGTGACGGGCTGATGGAGAGCTGAGAAGGTGTTCAGGCCAGTCGCTGCGGCCCAAAGGGGACCGGTGGAGTGACTGCGGGAAAACCATCCTCACAGCCCGAAAGTGACCAGCAGCAGGGGCAAAACTCCAACCTGGACCTTCCCAGAACCACGCACTGCACCCAGGCCCTCACTGAAGGCCTCTATTGACATTTTCTTTTACTAGAACTTTATTTTCCCTTTTCTAAGCCCTGTAAATAAATGAAGGCACTTCTTTGGGGGGAAGGGGACGTATAAACCACTACCTTTTTTTATGTTTTTGCTAAGTGATTTATTTTTCTTAGCTAATTTTCCATTTTGAGTATACAGAGGTAAAGCACGAAGCCCATCCAGGAAGAGAAGTAACCAAGCTCAACTACAAACAACTTAATTCTTGCCCTGGTACAGTGGTTCTCAACCTTCCTAATGCCGCGACCCTTTAATACAGTTCCTCATGTTGTGGTGACCCCCAATTTCATTGTTACAAATTGAACATAATTAAAGCATAGTGATTAATCACAAAAACAATATGTAATTATATGTGAGTTTTCCGATGGTCTTAGGCGACCCCTGTGAAAGGGTCCTTGGACCCCAAAGGGGTCGCGACCCACAGGTTGAGAACCGCTGCCCTAGTATGAGGAGCAGTTGGTTCATTTTTTCAATTTGTCCTAATGAGGTGTTGTTGTTTTAATTTTTCTACCAGGGTCCTTAGAAACTGAGAACATTCCCCCAGTGATAACAACCTTTTGAAGAATTCTGAAGTTCATTTCATATTAAAACTACACTATCACCACTTCAAATAAGTGGTAGGGCTGCTTAAGAAAAGAGCCATCACTAAGGTAGCTGAACTCTTGGGGTAACTGTGTTCCTCGGAGACACCTGCATAGAAAAGCCCCCAAAAGATTTTTTTAAGTCTAACTATTGAAGTTGACTTTGGAGTATCATTTCTTCAGTTAAAATGTTTGCTTGTTGTATTCCGGGGAAGACTTGGCAGATCAGATATATTTAAGATGTCATACCAGTTCTACATTCAGTCAGCATTTTCACACATCTGTTCTCTTGGCATTTCATTGCTCTTAATTTCCAGTTTTGATTGTGGGATATTTGGAAGCGATAACTAACAATGGCTGAATGTTGATTTTCCTGGTCCTGGAGGCTGTGTGTGTTCAAGTGGATTTATTTCATTACACAGCTTTGCCTCAGAAAAACAAATTATTACACGGCCAGATATTTTTCAAGGAAATTTTTGATCATGAGTGCCCCTCTACAGGATATATATAAAGGATCTGGCCATTTGTGAGCCAAATTTAGTAGTGCTTTGAGTTAAAAAGGTTCTCATGCTTTCATTTTCCCTTTCATCCTAAATGATTTCTTCCTTTTGCTAAATGATTTCCTTTGCTCTTAAATACATTTATTTCAAAGTTATAGTGACTCTCCAAACTTGAAGGTAAAAAAACTAGTATCACCAGTTCCAATTTCCTAACTGGCTGTCCTTTAAGCATTGAATATTAAGTAGATAGATTTGCAATTCAGAATAGAGGTAAGGTACAGAAGACAGTATTCCGCCAGGCTTCCCCATGTGGATGACCTAGCTCCTGTCAGAACATGCACTCTGTCCTCCAGCTAAGGATGCAGATCAACCTCTGCTTGGTGGCACCTGGAACAAGTGGTAAAGAAAGAGGAAAAGTGGACATTTGTGGGCATCACATTGTGATAATTCTCTGTAACAACTTAAGAGGTGGATTTTTCTCTTAGTCCATGCTTCCCAAATAATGCTTTGCGATAACAGAAGTGTCCTAGGACTTATTCAAATATGGCCCTCCTAAAGGTTTCTGTGGCTAATGAAGTTGAAGGAATTTGGGGCCTAGTTAAGCAGGTTTCGCCCATGGAATTTTCAGGATTTCTAATGTGGGACATCCTCTGTGAGTCTGAGTGGGGGCTGTCATGTGCAGGGTTCCCTTCGCTTCCAGAACCTCTGATCAGGGTTCTAGGGAGCCCTAGGTCTCCCTGAAACAGCATGCAGGAAACGTTCTGATTACTCTCTAAGTGTCTCCCAAGAGACTCCCTGTCCCTGGGAGAGTGCCTCCCAACTGGAGCCTATGCTATCTCTTTTTATACATAAATTATTCGTAAGTCGGGGCTGACAAGATTCCTTTTAACTGAAAACTTCCTAATGCGAGGACCTATGAATTCATGCCAAAAAAGAAAATATGAAGAAGATAAACATTCCACAATCCAGCCAATACAATTCTGTTGGCTTAAAAGTAGGATTAGGCCCTGGCCAGTGTGTGCAGTAGTTAGAGCGCCAACCAACACACCGAAGGGGTTTGATTCTGGTCAAGGGCACATACCTTGGTTGCAGGTAGATCCCCAGCTCAGTGGGTGTGCATGCAGGAGGCAACCAATCGATGTGTCTCTCTCACTTCAAAGTTTTTCTCTCTTTCTCCCTTCCTCCCTCCTTTCCACTCTCTCTAAAAAACAGTGAAAAAAATATCTTTGGGTGAAGATTAACAACAGCAATCAAAAAAGTAGAATTAGCTGTGGCTGGGTGGCTCAGTTGGTTGAGTATTGTCCCAAATGGTTGCTGGTTACATTCCCATTCAGGGCACATACCCAGGTTGTGGGTTCCATCCCTAGCCCAGATGTGTATTAGAGGCAGTAGATTGATATTTCTCTCTCATATTGATGTTTCCCTTTCTTCCTTCCTCTCTCTCTAAAAATCAATAAAAGCATATCCTCCGGTGAGGATTTTTTTTAAAAGGTAGCATTAGATCCATTGCAGAGAATACTATTAGCTGTGTAATAAATAGATATTAATTTTATTCCAAATATATAGCAATTATCTACAGCTATGACTAAAACATATAAAAGCAATCAACCTTTCTTTAAACCCAGTTTAAAGAAAATATTTTATTGACAAGGGAAAATAACAAAAACCTGGTTGATAATATATTTTTGTGCTCATAAGGTACTTTACATATCTCATACTAAACTTTGTAGACTATACAGTGAGGTCGCAGAGTGAAATGCCTAGGTACTGAATTGCAGCAGCCAGGAAAGTGTTAGGGACTTACATATAAGAAGCCTACAGAGTCCATTGTTTCTGGAGAGCAGTGTCATTACCACAGTTCAAACATCCCTAGAAGTGACTTCATTTCTGCCAAAAGTCAATGGCTATCATCTCCATCTAATGCTTCAATGCAATTCTTAAGGAGATAGCATGAACTGTGCGAGTTACATCACAAGCAGATGGAAAGGTGGCGAGCTTGGGCATTTTGCAGATTACCTAGACCAGACGAATGCTGATTGTCACCTGAGAAGACAGCATGTACAGATAAAAGGGCTGAAATATTTCTGCATTTGCTATAGCAGTTCTGTTGAAGAAGCAACTATTCCAACACAGATCAACATGGTTCACAAAGAACCTAAAGAGAATGCAGAATGAGGATTACAATGACAAAACTCCAAACAGGACCAGGAAATAAACACTTCCAATAAAAAGTAAAATAAAAAATAAAAAATTCTGACAGTTCTTTCATAAGGAGAGAATTGAGTAGAATCTAAATGCATGTTTCTCAAACTTTTGTCTCAGGAACCCCCCCTCACTATTTAAAAATGAGTAAGGACCACAAAACACTTCTGTTTATTTGGATTGTAGTTACTGACATTTACTGTATTAGAAATTTAAAGTAAGACTTTTTCAGATATACATACAAATTGAGTAAGAAGACTGGCATTGTTTAAAATTTGTAACTCATGATACTTAAGAAAAGACAGCTAGATCCCTTTTCCTGCTTCTGTATCCAATCCCCTACACCAGGGGTCCTCAAACTATGGCCCGCAGGCCACATGCAAATACAAATATTGTATTTGTTTCCGTTTTGTTTTTTTACTTCAAAATAAGATATGTGCAGTGTGCATAGGAATTTGTTCATAGTTTTTTTTTTCAACTATAGTCTGGCCCTCCAACGGTCTGAAGGACAGTGAACTGGCCCCCTGTTTAAAAAGTTTGAGGACCCCTGCCCTACACTGTCATGTGGCCCCTGGAAAACGCAATTGCATTCAGAGAGAGAGAGAGTGAAGAGGTAAACAAGGTCTTAGTACAGTGATGGCGAACCTTTTGAGCTCGGCGTGTCAGCATTTTGAAAAACCCTAACTTAACTCTGGTGCCGTGTCACATATAGAAATTTTTTGATATTTGCAACCATAGTAAAACAAAGATTTATATTTTTAATATTTATTTTATATATTTAAATGCCATTTAACAAAGAAAAATCAACCAAAATAATGAGTTCGCGTGTCACCTCTGACACGCGTGTCATAGGTTCGCCATCACTGTCTTAGTACTATTAGGAGAAAAGTTTGACCTTGCAGACGTCCTGAAACAGGAATGGGAACCCAGAGGAGTGCCTGAACTGTGCTTTGAGACCCAGTGAGTTAAAAACATTGTATGTCCAATATATTTACAAATATCTACATATATCAATATACTACATATAGATACAGTCTTCTTGGGTTAACTACTTACTGTCATGTAGGTAGATAATTTCTTAGTGTAAGTTCAGAAACTGCACTGCTCATTTCTTTCAACTGTATCAAGCCTGAGATACACATTGCAAGCCAGAATGGCAATAAGGTTAAACAGATCACATTTGTATGTGGTCCGTTTTGTAACGGAGACCCAAGATGATACAGTCCTGACTGTCAACACTAAACGTTAGATTTTCACATGTGGTACTATTGTGTCCTCATGATGAGGTAGATGGAGTAAGCATTATTCTATTTTATAGATGAGAACAGTGCACAGAGAGGGGTAAGTGACTTATCCAAGTACCATAACTAATCCATGACAGAGCTGGGACTGGATCCAGCCCAGTGCTGCTGTGGGCTTATCACTGGGCCAACACACGGTGCCAAAACACATGGTGGAAAAGTGAAAATTATGGCTGGGGTGTTATGTTGCCTGATTTGTTTCTCTGTAATTTTCACTTACTCTGCCAAATAGCTATTTTGGTAGATATGTGGTTGGTGCTTTGATATTAGTTTGCTAAATGTTCTGTTTTAATATTTTGAAAATGTGTAATTACTCCCTCTGGCTTTAATTTTCCTTACATGTAAGGTTTGGATCAAAATACCATGAAGCCTCCAGCAACAACAACATCTTTATCACTTATAAAAGAAGGTATATCAGAATCTAGAACTTAATTTTAAAAAAACAGTCTCCTCATATTGGACAACTTATAGAAGAGCACTTCTGATTTGCTCCATAATGGTGGATGGTATCAGAATTTTTTGGAAGCCAGGGCAATGGATGCTTTACTTCCTGCGACATTAGTAGAATACTGCACAATAAGGTCTTGTCCCCACATAAGTTTGAAATATCCTGCTGAACAGCCACTTTGTCTCTATTTTTTCTAACCTACACTGAAAAATGTGTGAAAAAAAGTGTCAATAAATATACACACACATACACACTTGAATTGAAAAACGGTGGCAGAAGCTAAAATTTAGAGTAATGTATTTTCTTTTTTTACTGTTGATACTATTACAGATGTCCCCATTTTCCCCTCCTTTGCACCCTTCCATCCAGCCCCCACCCCATTTTCTTTTAGACCATGAGTCCAAAATCCTATGTTAATTGTCTGACATTCATAGTCACCAGATTGGCGGGGGGGGGGGGGGGGGGGGGGGGGGGGGGGGGGGCAGGGAATCACTGTGTTAAAGGGCTACAGACTCAACTGTTGGTGAATCATGCAATGTTATTCATTTTTAATATTTTAGGATATGATTGTCTCATTATCTTTTTTATTCTTCTGTCTCATATCTTTAATTACAGAATCAAAGAATGATTGTGGGATGTTAAAAGGTACTGGATGAATCAGCAAAATACACATTTACTTATGAACTTTCCCTGTTTTATATTGTAGAGAAAAAGTATGAAAACTGTATGCCAATAAAAAAAAATTGTATCCTGAAAACATATTTTTAGAAATCTATTTAAGAGGAAAATAAGAGTAGCAGTGTTTTCTTTGTAAAAGAGACCATTAGCCAGAGACTGTCCTGTTATGACCTTTCAGCAGAGGAAGTTATTCTGGTTCTATGAATTTCTGTATTCCAGCTAAGCTCAATTACTTTCATTGTAAGGAATTATATGAGAGCAGTTACAATAGCTACTATAACAGATAAACCCTGAAATCTCAGTAGCTTAACACTAATCTCAGTGGCTTAACACAAGTTTATTTTTCGCTCCTATAAATTCCAAACACTTTTCTTGTTCAGGTTATCTCTCTGCCAGGGGTAATTCAGGGACTCAGCAATTCTACACCATGGAAGGAGCACGTGAGTCTCTGGCAGACAGCTAGCTGTCTCTTCCACAGGAACTGTGTTTCCAGGTCATCTCAACTTATTAGGAAAACTCAAGTCCTAAGTATTTATACACCTGACTTCAGAAAGCTCCTTCTTCTAGGTTTTGAGATAGACAAAAAGAAGAATCACCAGAAAATTGGAGTGTGGGAACTCCATGTCCAATAAATTATAGGAGAGTTGGGAAAGATCACAGTTCTGTAGTCAATGGAACACTCCAGAAAAAGGGTAAAATTATGCATAGTACACACAAAAGGATATATGTTAGTTCTTATAGATCTAAAGAAATTAGGATAGATTTAATAATAGATGTTAGGTAAACTATGCTATAAATGTGTCGATATATCTGAAAGTTACTCTACCACAACCCTAAAGAATCATCTACATTTATTTTGCTGATGTTTGCATTTTAACACATGAGAATAAAAAGTTCAACTCTATGGAGTGGAGGATGGCTTCAACAGAAACAAGTTTTTCTGGATTCTCTACTAAGATGGTGACAAATATCTGAAGATCAAGCTGCTGCCATCACTACTTCTCCCCCTTGTTCTCAAGGATTAGACAGACAGTGTACTGTCTATATTTGTTATCCTATATTCCTTAGATATATATACTAAGCTATCAGTCATTATGCATCCTTTCTGTCATAAAACATTTCACCATGACCTTAATTGTTATGTCGAATCTAAGTAATTTGGGTATATGACTGATATATTGATGGTGGACACATATGAGACCAAATTGGTACAGTCATTGGCAAAGATGTGGAGTTAAACCATAATACTTTAATAATGATGGAGCATGGGATTTTTTAGTGTGTGTTTTTTAAAAGGTTAGAGATCTCTGAAGAGGAACATAACTAAATTAGCAACAAAGATCACAGTGGTAGGCTGACTCGTTCCCCAATAGTGTCATGGTGATAGATGGTGACATTGGGAAATAATGGTAAAATAGCATTGAAAAGGTACTCCTCTGAGGAAGGGGCATTCATTTACAACAATATCCCATGATGCTGCCAATATAAAAAAATGTTAGCGTCTACCATCAGATCAATTTCTGCCTTTATCATGTTTTTTCAGGACCTCAAGTTATCACAAATTTTACAAAAGAAATGCTAGCATGTGTTGGAGTGGGCAATACCTTTCTAGTTACTGCTGGAAAAACTAAAGGGATTGGCTCTCATCCTGATATATATATCCATTTATGCTAAAATAGTTATTAAAATAAATTTGTGATAGACTAGACGCCATGGTCGGCAAACCGCGGCTCGCGAGCCACATGAGGCTCTTTGGCCCCTTGAGTGTGGCTCTTCCACAAAATACCACGTGAGGGCGCGCAGTACAGTGCGATTGAAACTTCATGGCCCATGCGCAGAAGTCGGTATTTTGTGGAAGAGCAGGTACTTTGTGGAAGAGCCACACTCAAGGAGCCAAAGAGCCGCATGCGGCTCACGAGCCGCGGTTTGCCGAGCCGCAGTTTGCCAACCACTGGACTAGAGTATATGCATCTTTATTAACACATTGGAAAACAAGAAACCAACAGGTTCCAGTGAGAAGTTCTAATAACTACCTTAGTTTCAATGCCTATTCATTCTAATAATGATAATGATGCACACATTTTCTTCTAGAAGTCCCGAGACAGAATCAAAACTTAAAAATTTATAGACAATAAACAGTGTCTCATGTTTTTGTCCTAGGAACAAAACTGAGCTGTGAATTTAAACTTATTGCCATTGCTTACCATTTCACTTATATAAAACTATTTATCCAATGTCAACTATGAGCCAGACAGTGATCGGTCCTAAAGAGACGATACTTAATAACAACAAAAACTCCAAAATATACCTCTCCCTTCATGACACTGATATTCTAGGTAAGGAGACAAATCAACAAATATTTCCATAAATGGAGAAATCAAACCAATAGAAATCTTATAAGAGAAAATGCACAGGACTATGAGAACACATAATACTCTGGGGGTCAGGGTAGAACTTCTTTAGATGGTTGATTTCCACATGAGAATGGAAGGCTGATTTCCACATGTATGTCAGAGTGACCTACACAATGGAAGTGGGAAGCAGAAACCTATGACTAGAGTATAGAAAGCAAGACATAAATGATGTGAAATTAAATGAAATCATATTATCAGCTAGAAGACTGGTCACACAAAGACTTAAAAAAGCTTCTTCAGGTATTTCCACCTTTACACTGAAATCAATGGGAGGACACTGACTTCAGATTTTTGTTTTACAAAATCACTCAGGTTGAAGGAGGGAAAAGGCCCAGTGGATGTCGAAAATCCCATGGGAAGCCACTGCCTTCACTCTAATAGGTTTCCCTAGTTTTCAAGCCAACTCAATATAATTACGTAATGGAAAACAACTTATTTACAAAACAGGGTTGAATTTCACATGCCACAAATTTTCCTGATGTTATAAGTGAAAGGGCGAGGGCTATGCCCTCCATCTTGCCTGTATCCTCCATGTTGGGGCCACGTGCGGCCTTCTTCCCGGAGGCCCAGGCCTCTGCTGGCCACGCCCGGGATTTTAAACTAACCAATGACAATCAAGGGAAGTGCGCGCCATAGATATGACCACATCCTGTGTAACAGGACCTGGCTTGCGCCTGGCCAATCGGCAGAGCACAGTCCTTTCTCCTCCCCTTACTCCGACCCCCCCCTATATAACCGGTCTCTGGGTGGGGTTGGCTCTCTCTTGGCCACTTGGCTAGCCGATGTGTCGGTGAGTCTGGTGGATGGAGAGCTCAAGCTAGCCTGAAATACAGATTCTTATGCTTTTGCATCGGATTGGATGGCTCCCTGATGTGGTTTCTTGGGAATCTTGAAATCTGGGCATAACAATAAGGCAGCATTCTATCACAGATACAGCTTCTGCTTTAAAAAAAAAAAAAAATGCTGCTATTTTCATATATATTAAACACCACATGTACATGGTGGTATACCTACCACCTCTTAGGTGGGTACTCCTTAGGTTAAAGAAAGTAAGTCCTGCCCTAGCTGGCTTGGCTCAATGGATAGAGCGTTGGCCTGCGGACTGAAGAGTCCCGGGTTTGATTCTGGCCAAGGGCACATGCCTGGGTTGTGGGCTTGATCCCCAGTAGGGGGCGTGCAGGAGTCAGCTGATCGGTGATTCTCTCTTACCATTGATGTTTCTATCTCTTTCTCCCTCACCTTTCCTCTCTGAAATCAATAAAATATATTTTTTAAAAAAAGAAAGTAAGTCCTTCATTCCGCTATTTCCCTATCCTTTCTGCATGTTCCCATGGTGAAATTTTAATAAAAATTAAGTACCACTAGTTCAAGTCCTCTTTTCCCTTATCTTTGAAATGCTCCCAGCAAGTAAGCATCGGAAATTTGTCATGACATAACTCACGATGTCGCACGCAAGAGTGAACCCTCAACCATCTGTGAACCAGAAATTTTATTTCCATCAGCAAATTCCCCCTTTCATGAATAGCTTATCTATTTCATAAATCAAGTATTTTAGGAAATATTGGCCAGTGCTTAGTCTGTCCACATTTCTGTGGATTACCTAAATTTCAGAATTTAAAAGGATTCTGTAATTGTGAGGTCTGATGATATCAGCAATATTACAATATCCGAGCTCTGGCTAAACACTTGTGTGAAACTTAAACATGATTTAATTTCTAGTTTCTAAGATTTATTTCTCTCTGCTACTATTGCACAAAACCACTATTAATATGCTGTGAAATGAGATATCTACAGCATCACTAGTAAAAGCCTTTAAGTAGTAATCCTTCTGAATCCTTTCCTGTAATAGCTGAACATTTGCTGTACAAAACCAATGAACTTCACACATGCTGCTACAGAGTGGTGGAGAGATTATTACAGCATTTTCCCTCCAAAGTACCTTAGGCCTTGGATGATTAGAGAATAGTCGTATGTTCTAAACTTCCTGCCAACAATGTGGCTTTTAGTTGCATTGGACTGAGGACAAATTGTAGTATAATGTATGTTGACAGTTTAATAACATGGGTTACTATCCTTGGTGTACTTTATGATGTAATACATCCTTATAGGTGTCTCCAGAGAATTGTGCTATGACTTTCAAGGCACAGAAAATTCAATAAACTAAAACCGTCTGAGTAAGATTTCTGCCTTCTGTATACTTTGGACATTTTCCTAAAAAATAAATAGGTGTTACCCTTCTAAAATATTTTCCTGACATGACTTTTCTGTTTTTCTTCTCAAGCTGTAGACTTTTAAGATTGGAAGGTACAATTCTTATTAAATTATACATTAAAAATATAAAAGTCTCTTTCTTTATAGAATAGTCTTTTTCAGGTCTCAGGGGTAAAGCTTCTCTTCTATAAAGAGCTGTAATTGTGGTTTTCAAAAATCGCATTAAATATTTAGATCTTTTACAGCACAAGTGTTTTCTGTTGAGGCTTAAACACATTTAGGCTAATTATTTCTAATGTTTTGACCATTGTACAAATACTTGTAGCATTAAATAACTAACAGCATAAAGCAAAATACCAAGTCTTATGTGCAGAATTCATGTAATTACTCCTGGATTTACTTTTTATCAAGATATTTCTAGATGAAACAAAAATAGCAATACAATGTATTTTAAAAGTGAGAAGTCATAAAGCATTATTAAATGAACGCAACTCTAAGTACAGATGTTACTCTATGTAGCCTTACTCCTTCTTTGCTTGCATTTATACAACCATAAACACAATAAAATATTCTTGTTCTCATACACCAAGCCCACTGTGATTCCATGATGGACAACTGCCTGGCACTTTAGTGATTTGCAGAAAAGAAAACACACTACAATATTCTAAAAGAAATATTCTCCCAATACCACTTTACTAACATTTTTTAAAAGACTCATTTTATTATACACACGCAAGGTGAAAAAGGAGTTAGAGAAAAATGACTAGAAGTCACCCTCTTCCACAACCACTGCCTTTTATTCCGTTTTGTCTTTTTAAAAAGCTAGATAATATGGGAAAACAGAAAAGCTTAAAGCAAGTTCCTGTCCTAAAGGTTAGAGGCGTTTTATGTAAAGTACCCCCTATGTTGCAGGTGCAGGGACTGTGCAACACATTGGACATACATTCTTTCCGTTGCTGCTCCAAGCAACCCAGGGAGGTCAGTGTCCTTATTATCATCTCTCTTTTACAGGGGAGGAAAGCGGGGTCAGAAAGCCGGCGGTTCACCTAAGCTCTTCAGGCCAATAGGTGGTGGAGTTAGGATTCCCACCCAAGCGCATAGAATTGCGGGCCTGGAACAAACTGTTTTCCTCACTGGCCAGGCAACTGATTTAGAAATTTTGTAAATGCATGTGTGGGTATTCTAATTAAAAATAATGCAAGCCCATAGAACGAACATTAAATTAACACAAATGTTGTTCCCTGTTTGCTTGAGGACTAAAGATACTCAATCACTGGGGAACTCTTCTGAAATTCCTGCATTTCAGAGCGCTCACCCAGGGGAGAGCAGGTCCTTCTGTCTCCAACAACTCCGCAGGCAGTCCTGCTCTTGAAAATCTTATGTCACTTGAATGATCTCATTGTTACCATTATTATGACATTTTCTAGTGGCAACTCAGAGCCAAACTGTCTGTGTGTTCAAAGCAAACATAGATAGAGCCAGCTTCCAAGATTTTGTGAAGCCCCTGGAAGCTGAGATGGAGAGTGATCCGAAAAACAAATTGGAGCAGAAGAGGGTGTGAGGCTCAACCCGGAAAAAAAGTGAATGCCCTTGAATTGTAACTTTTGGTTACACTGAACTTTGTGGTTCCAGTGTCCTTGTTGCTTTTTCTAACTTTTTGGCCCAGCGCTTGTGTGCTTTCCTCTTCCCGGGGGTTCCGCCGAGCAGGCTTGGCTGGGAGAGGTCCCAGCAGAGAGCAGAGGTCTGAGGATTACTGAAGTGGTTTTCTTTTTAATCACTTATGAAAACAGAGACAAAGCCAATCACCAGCCACGTGATTTGCTCTAAGTCACTGGGCCCCTAAATTCCACAAAGAAAGCCAGGCCAGCTCCTTCCCAACAGTGCTGTCTCTTGAGCTCCTCCCAAGTTGGAGAACCTTACTGCTCTGGGAAGGGGAGGGAGGCAAAGAAAAAATTGCACTTGCACACACGAGTAAAACGGAGAACACAGTGAAACTCTCACGCTCAAGCACAAAGTGCATGCCTGTGTGTCTCTACTCTTTTCCGGCACTTTGAAAATGTACGCCTGCTTCATTTCCCAGGCGATGAAGCTTCACACAATCTCTATCCCTTCCTCTCACAGCCCCGTGATTTTTCTTCTGTGGGGTGTGCAATCAGAAAGCACTCCTGAAGAGCCAAATTAGAAACAGAAGATGAAGAGGCCGAGATGAATCTGATTGCATGGGTCCTTACTAAAATTTAATTAACTAGCATTTAAATAAATACGCTCTAGGCAATTGCAGGGAGAGGAGAAAGGCCCTAAAAAGGAGTCACAACTTCAACACCCTAGTGGCCAAGCATTCTTTGGAATTGTCAGTGGTTTCACATGAAGTCCTCACCCCAAAACAACAACAAAAACAATGATGTTAGCACAAAGGATTAATGTCATTTTCTTGTGTATTTATAATTTTCAAGAGTTTAGCCCAGGTGACAATATTCATTCCCACCCACCTCAATCACCCCACCCCCTTTGAAAAAGAAAGTAATCTGTAAACTCAAACCAAATGTTTTCCTTTTCATTCCCTCTCTCAACATCAGCAGACTCTGTCAAGCACAGGCGAGATGCCAGCTGCAGCAAGATGACACCAACCCCAAGATGTGGGACTTGGCTGTGTTCCTCTGAGGCTTGCACAGAACGGTATTAGAAGCGGTTTATGTTTATGCCTGGAACATTGTGGGCATTAGCTATTCTTCTAAATCTGCATGTGCATGGTGTTTTCTGGTTTTGCAAATGTACTGACTCCCTTCTCAACACATTTAGGCTTCTTTCCCTTTCAATTGCCCAATCCCCTCACTGTGAAACCTGTGTCTGTTCTGCCCTACTTTTCTCTCCCCAAACTAGAATCTAACCAATTGGATAGAAGCTTTCCAGGCCCTTTCTAAATCAGGTTCATCTTCTTGGAGGCCAAATTCCATTGCATATCTAAATTATAGTTATAATATATAGGACCTAAATTAAGTGCTTATTTTTTTTTTATCTTCACCCAAGGGTATTTTTTCCATTGCTTTTTAAAGAGAGTGGAAGGGAGAGAGGGAGAGGGAGAGGGAGAGGGAGAGAGAGAGAGAGAAACATCTATGTGAGAGAGGCACATTGATTGGTTGCCTACCACATGATTGGGATCGAACCTGCAACCCAGGTATACGCCTTTGACCCGGAATCAAACCCGAGACCCTTCAGTGCTCAGGCCAATGTTCTAACTACTGAGAAACACCAGCTAGGCCTTAAACTAAATGTTTATTAATTAATGTATGAAATGCAGCACAATATTACAAACTAGTGGCCCGGTGCACAAATTTGTGCACATTGAAAGGAAATTAATTAGAAGAAATATTTTAATATCACTATTCGCCCTTTCTCTATAATAAAAGTGTCAACCAAATTCACCATCGACAATGACAAATCGAAACACACGCATGCGATTGGCACCAGCAAGAGCTTTATATGTATTGCGCATGCATGAGTCAACTTAGCCTTTTATAGATATAGAAATAAACTTGCTTAATTAGACCTGCTTTCTAATTTAGCTAAACTTTTTCCAGGCCAGTGAAGCACCCCAACTTTTCTTTCAGGTAATTGTCAGCAACACAGCAGTAAATATCAACACAAAGCAGATTATTATTGTAGATAACACAGGGAGAACAAAGGGTAAAATATTTAACTGCAGCAGTGTTTGACTATATTCTGTGCAGTGAGAAAACCTGAAGTCATTTTCAAGGTCTACCATTTCTTACTTCTTTTCAGTCGGGTCAAGTTTCTAAGCTTTCTAAATCTCCGTTTTCTGGCTAATGAAAAGAAAATAGGATTCCACTGAGTCTCCTATCTACCTACTCCAGGACTTCTGTGAGGATCAAATGAGATGGGGCACCGGAAAACGCTTCACAGACATTTGGTAAAGTGTGAAATGTTTGCACCTGGCTATAAAGCAAGTCGTGTTCCTGGGCTGAAGAAACTCCAAGGAGGCTAGTCGCTAGGGAGAGGAAGCCAGGCATTACTACATGACGTCATTACCCGAAGCCCACAGCAACCATTTCTGGGCTGGGTTGGGCTATGGGCTGCATTTTGCACCATGGGGTCTCGGCAGCATTGGCTGTGATTTGGTGGGGTGTCACTCTGGGTGGTGGCGGGGCCTAAGTCCCACTTGGGGAAAGCCGAGTATTGGTTTGTGGGTGCCAGGTCCGCAATGCCGGCCAGTGCGTGTCACGGAAGCTCCTGCGTTGAGCATCTGCCCCTTGGTGGTCAGTGAGCATCATAGCGACCAGTCAGACGGTAAGACACTTAGCATATTAACATTTTATATATATAGATAATAAGTACCTAAGAGTTTGATTGAAATACTTACAGTCCTCAAGAACACTGAAGAAATGCTGTACATGTAATGTTATGTTCAAAAACATATATATGAGCTAGGTATACTAGGATAATTTGAAACTAGAGAGAATCAATATTCCAACATTTACTATTCATCAAGACTTATGATTTTTGTCCAATAGGGAAATGAATGTGACTATTTATAAAGGCAGAAAACAAAAATGAAATGGTACTGTAGTAATTCAATTGGTTTATGTAGTCTAGCGATGTGTTATTCGTACTTCCATTTAGTAGGAGGCCCTGGAATTACATTATTTTAAACAACTTATAAAATAACAAGGCAACAATGGACAATAAAGTTCCAAAAATCAAGAGCATCATGACACACTGTTCCCCAGTAAATGACTCAAATCAATTGAATGGACCTTTTGAATAAAATTGGAATCTATGTGCGTCTATGAAAGCTTTGGTTCATGGCTGAATGATTTCCAAGTGAAATAAAATTCCTTACTGGAAGAAAATAAGTCACTAGAAAATTCATAGTCATTAATGTGGTTAACACTAGTCAGCTAAGAGTGAGTTTACCTCCTATTAAGGCTGTAAAGCTAGTATTTTTTTTTTTGCAAATAATGTCAATGTATCAAATAAGAAACTGATATTACAATTATAAGAGCCATTGCAAAGCCCTAAATATATCATTGGCAGGGTTCCTCCAAATTGAAAGTGCTAATCTCCAATACACATCAGCTCTGGCTTGGCATGTCTTGTTAGGTAAACAAAATGTGTCTTGCCTGTCATTGCCATAAAATATTAATGCACTGGAAGTCTCTAAACCTTGCTAAGCATAAGGCCTATTATCACACTTAAGAGCAAAGCAATCTAATAAATTGCTGGCTGTATAAAAACTAAGTCAGCTGGCAGAGACAGTAATCTCCCTAAGGGATAGTAAGAGGCTCATCTTCAACTACAGCAGCTGCAGCTTCAGAGAAATTATGTTTCTTCTGCTCAGTAAAAATACATTCACGCTGAATTCTGTTATTTAAACTCTAATAGAATCATTAGGAATATCCATACATTATGAGTAATAGAAAATTAACTAAGGAAATCATCTACAATGCTGCCATATAATAGGCACAGTATTTTTATTAGGGTTGAGTTTTAGAGGGCTAAATCTGATGTAAAATCAAGCTGTTTATTTCTAACATCCATTTTGGAAGACTAGGAACACTCAACTCATACATAAATAATCACATGTAAACACTGAGCACTGAGTTGATATCCCTAATTGAAAGCAATTCACTTGTTTGGCCCTGGTGGTAGGTCCTTCAGACAGTATATAATCATAAATGTAATACTCTTGCTAGGCACCCTAAAATTGCTCGGTTGCTATTTTATGCTACACCTACTAATCTCTGAAAATAATATGAAAGATATATTTCCAAATGGACCATACCTTTATCTACCCCAAGCCTCCACCCCACACACTTACATTAATTAGTTAAATCAACATATTTTTAGTAATAGAGAAAAGATGGGCAGATAAATTTTTTAAATAGCAATAACAAATAATAATAACTGCTTTCACATATATTATTTCATTTTAACCTCACAGTAACCCAGTAAGGTAAGCATAGTAACACATCTATGTCAAAAATGAAGAAATAGATGATTTGTTCATAGTCAACCTGTTAGCAAAAGGTGCCATCAATTTTTAAATCCTGGTCAACAGACCTTAAACACTACACCTCTAAAGGCAGCCCAGTTTTTGTTGTTGTCTTCTTGTATTGTTTTCAATTCTACGTACAATTTCCTCTTGCCAGAAATACCACTTCCAATATTGAAAATCATTTAGTTTTTTTCAGTAATTTCTACCCAGGGTTGATAATTTTAAATTACATAAGTTACATGATTAATGAATGATGTGTGCCTTTTATGACACTCAGTAATAAAATGTTGATGACCTACACACATGCAAAATGTGAACTAAAGAAAAGCCCCAGTTATATTTATTTTTTTAATTCTCACTTGAGGAGTGAGGATATTTTTCCATTGATTTTTAGAAAGAGTGGAAGAGAGGGAGTGGGAGAGAAAGAGAAAGAGAGAGAAAAGGGAGAGAAACAGCAATGTGAGAGAGATACATTGATTACTTGTCTCCTGTTCATGCCCCATTGGGGAAGAGATTGAACCTGCAACTGTGGTACATGCCCTTGACTGAGAATCAAATCCCATGATCCTTTGGTCCACAGGCTGACGCTCTAACCACTGAAGCAAACTGGCTAGGACACCCCTGTTATATTTAGAAGTAATATTAGGAGTTGAAAATATATTTAAATCAGAAAGGGGGGGGGGACTTTTTTAATGACTCAGAGATCACAGGCTCATTTAATCTTACACAAAGATTAATGTGGGCACTTGAGATCCCTTACATGTAGGGTGATGGTGCTTTAGGAAAGAAACAAAGTCCTCTCCAATTTATTGTTTATGATGATAACATTCTCAATAAGGCTATGCCCTTTTCTCTATGTTGACAGAAACCTTGGTGTCAGAGAAACTAAAGAAAATTGTCATTATAATTAAGTGTGCTTTATTTTGTCACTTAGGAGGAACTAAATCATAGTGAATCTAGAGCACAAAGATCTTCAGTCCTATGAAAAGTAGATCTGAAAGTTGCACTTACCTAATTACACTGATAAGAGCTACAGTGGATTAGTGATATTAACTGCTCTGAATTCCTGACACTTATTTCATTTGTTCAATCAGCTCATATCTGTTGACAACCTGCTCTGTATGCAGCATAATGTGAGCTGCTGAAGTTACAATGGCCATTTAAGATTTTTCTAAGTGTCCACAGTTTTGTAAAGAAAATTTAATTAAATAACGCATTCAGGTATGTTGATAATAGGGACAAAGTACTCAGTGACACACACAATGCAAAAATATTATAACTCTTAATTTTCTAAAATCAAATATAATCTGAACTCTAAGACTTTGTTTGCCACTGTTGGCAAGAAGGGCATTACCAGCCATATTGGCTTCCTCTCCTTTGCAATTTGGTCTCAAAAAATAGAAGATCACCTTGGACCTCAGTGCACAGTGGTCATTCTTAATGTTATGGTTCATTCTGTTGCACTATGCTGATCAAGCACTGCCCATCAGAGTTGGTCCCCACTCTTTAGTCACCCTCCTTTCACCCTTTTTGTTGTTGCTGTTAAACCTTACCCAAGGATTTTTTTTTAATGATCAAACTGTTTTTAATACAGGTTTGTCTTCCATATTGCAACTGAGCAAATAACTGGTAAACATAGTAAACCAATTAGGAAGCTATTTCCATAGTACATGTCAAGTAAATTATTGTGCCCTGGACAAAGATGACGGAGTGGAAAGATTAAAGAAGTGAGATTCAGGCATATTAGGAGACAAAACCTATCTCCTGGCAAATGACTGGACATGGAGAGTAAGGAAGAGTAGAGACTCAAGAACGACTCCACAGTGTGAATTCTCTTGTGATGAGCTAAGTGTGAATGCTGCCTGAAAGATCTCCTGCAGTCCTTACATTCATAGGGTTTCTCTCCAGTGTGAATTCTTTGATGCAGTGTAAGAGAGCCACTATAGCTAAAGGCTTTCCCACACACATAACATTCGTAAGGTTTCTCTCCAGGATGAATTCGTTAGTGCTGAGCAAGTGTGCATACTGGCTAAATGTTTTCCTGCATTACTTATACATAGAAGGTTTCTCCTCAGTATGACTCAGCTGGTGTTGTGCCAGTGATGAACTATTGCTAAAGGCCTTCCCACATTCAATGCATTCATAGGGTTTCTCTCCAGTATGGACCCTCTGATGCTGATCAAGATATGCAATCTGGCTGAAGTCTTTGCTACACACTTTACACTCATATGGTTTTTCTCCAGTATGAACCCCTGGTACTGAGCAAGATGTGCCTTTTGACTGAAGGTTTTCCTGAATTCCTTACATTCATAAGGTCTCTCTCTGGTATGAATCCTTGGATGTACAATTAGGTAACCACAATGGCTAAAGGACTTCCCACACACATTACATACATAAGATTTCTCTCCTGTATGAATTCTCTGATATTGAGCAAGAAATTAACCATTACTAAAGGACTTTCCACATTCAATACATTTGAATGGTCTCTCCAGTATGAACCCGCTGATGTTGAGTCAGGTGTGCAATCTGGCTGAAGGCTCTTTTACACTCATTACATTGATAAGGTTTCTCTCCAGTATGAACTCTCTGGTGGTGAGCAAGGTGTGCATTCTGGCTGAAGGCTTTCTTACATTCTTTACGTTCATAGGGTTTCTCCCTAGTGTGTCTTCTCTTACGTTGAGCTAGGTTTGCACTCTGGCTGAAGGTTTTCCCACATTCAACACAGGCATAGGGTTTCTCCCCAGTATTAATTCTCTGGTGAAGAGTAAGGGATGAACTCTGGTTGAAAACTTTCTCACACTCATTACATTTTAAAAGTTTCTTTTCTATATAGACTTTCTTAGGCTTCATTTCAACAGATTTTTTTTCGGTATTTTCTCTTTTGTGGCTCATGCTTATGTCTTTCTTTGATGGGAAAACTCTGTTTTATAGCAAATATTGCATCCTGGTGGAAAGTCTGCCAAGATTTGGTATATTTATTACTTTGATCTTCAGTAAGGATTTCCTTATGAGTGATGATCAGTTGACAAGGATGTACCTCCTTACTTGGCAACTGGTTGTTAAACTAGTCCCCACTTTTACAGTATTCTCTCAAATTAGGGCAATTGAGGCTGTAACTAAGATGGCTTCTTCCTATTGTCACTACTTTGGATGATTCCTCATAAATAACGTGCTTTGATGAAAATTCACTGTTTTTAAATGCATATTCCCAACCAGAGCATGTGCCTCCTGTCCTAGCCTTCTTCACCATCCAAGGCTCTTTTCCTTACTCCAGTACTGAGATCATCTCTGGTTTAGAAATTGAACTCCTGCCAGTGATACCAGGTTCTTGTAGTTCTCCAACATCACCTTCCTGTACAAATTTTCTTCCTATACAAGATTTAGCCATTCCCCCTCCTCTTGAGAGAAATCTACAGCCACATCCCCAAATGTCACCAAATCCTTGGACATAGCTTTAAGAATTTAAAGATTTATGACAGCACTTTGGTCTTCTCCAGAAGGTTTGCAGTATCTGGAGAAAAGAGAGCACCTCCTCCCTGCAGGTGGGAACCTCCCTCCACAGGGTAGGCCGAGGCCTGGGGCCCAGTGTCCTCATGGGCCAGGCAGGGGTGGACTCACACAGGGGCCAAGTTGCTTGGGCAAGCAGCCAGCACCGGCGGCTTGAGGATATTTTTCCCATTGATTTTTAGAGAGAGTGGGAGGGAGAAAATTAAGGAATAAGAAAGAGAGAGAGAGAAAAAAAAAACACATCAATGTGAGAAAGACACATCAATGGCTTGCCTCTCCTACAAATCCCGACTGGGGCCAGAGATGGAAGCTGCAACCCAAGTACATGCCCTTGACTGGGAATCGAACCTGTGACTTTTCAGTGCTCAGGCTGATGCTGTCTCCACTGAGTCACACCAGCCAGGGCCCCCTCCTCTGATCGTTGTCAAGGCTTCCGGAAAACCAAGCACTCAATGGCCACTTTCTACCACTCCATAATATCTTACTTTAAAATGCTATATCCACATGAGTTTTCATTCTCTACTCCTAAAACACCTGCAACAATGCTTGCTTGCCTTTCCCCTCTCTTCTCTATTTAGAATTACATTATCATTGGCACTAGCTCCTACTGTGTAAAAAAAAATCCAATATTCCTCTCTTGGTATTTCCTATAACAGTGGGATGTAATGATATATAGAAGTTCTGAATGATTCATGGACTCAGGTGCTCTAGACCCTCAAATAGAAAAAAACACACACTTATTCTAAGGCAAAAAATTCAAACAAATGAGTACCAGTCTTCACTTTCCCAAATGATAAAGCCTATTCTTCTATGGGCAGCAGAAAATAAATAACATGGTCGATTTGGTGCATCCTGCACTTTTAAATTCTCAATATCTCACCCTGTTACATCTGTAACACAAGTGCTCAAAAATGGTAGAGAAAAATTGATATTTAAGTCCTTCAAATACACCATGCTCTTTCTCAGTCCCATTTCCATGTTTGTATATCACATTTTCTCTCAATTTTGCCCTCAATTTGAATGAAAACACTGGATTTTCAAGGCTCAGTTCAAATGTCAACATTCCTATTAATTAATTTCCAACTTCTCCAGACAAAGAAACTTCTTACTCTCTTCACTTCTATAGCATTTTAATATCATTACTATAGTATTTGAGATTATATTGTAGTTATCTGTCAACTTGTCTCTCTATCCCAGATTACTATAACCTAGAGGACAAGCACTATTTCTAGTTCATAACTGTGTTCCCAGTAGCATTCAGTCTCAACCTTGCAACACCCAGGATGACAATAACAGGAGGGCAAAGAGGGGATGTTAAGGCAAAAAATATCCAAGATCAAGACATCAGCTGGGCCAATATTCAAAAATATTGATTAATAATTCAAGTAATCCAATTCAGTAGGGTTGGTATTCTCAACAGGAATCACTTGACAAGGGTGAAACTTGTCATCAAGTTAAAGGCAGTATTTAGATCTCAGATATTCTCCTTGGTTAAATCTAGACATCAGCTGGTTACATGTAGTGCATGCAGCTGATGAGGAGAGAAGGCGGTTATTGTTCCTGCCAAGTAAACTAGAACCAGAGCAGAAGAGGAGCCAGGGAAACAGCTCAGCCCTAGGCTCAAAAGAGTTTTTTCTTCGCATTCCTTTATAAAACCAATTATCAGTAATATTAGCAGTAAATTTTAGTATTATTGTGAGTAGTAGAAGTAAAGAAAAATATCTCTTCTAGTCCTCTACATACTTTCCCTCCTATCTTATTAACCAAAATTACCTAATTAAAATAATGCACTCAGACATATTAATAGTGGGGATGAAATGCTGTGACACAGAGATGCAAAAATATTACATTTTTTAATTTTTTTAAAAAAAATCCCATTTGGACTCCAAGGTTCTATTTGCCAGTGTTGGCAAAAGGGTATCATCAGTCATATGGGCTCTCTCTCTTGCTTTCTTTGGTCCCAGGAAATGGCAGAGCATCCTAAGTTTAAACATGGTGCTAAAGCCATCTGATTATTCCTTGCTCATTGTCAATAGTACATTCTTGATTACCTTAAATCAATAATGAAATATTCCCTATGTCTGGGCACAATGTCATACAAGTGAAATCAACAAGAAAAAAATTGAAATGGCTATTGGGTAGGCCACCAACAGTATGTACCACAAGCAGGCTGAAAATAAGGCCCCCAAAATATCAAAAAGAGATAAAGAGATGGGAAGAATAAAAAAAGTTATAAAAATATTGAGAATTCCAATAGAAATATCAACATAAGTTAATATAGAAATTTTACCAAAAAAATAAATTGAGGGCAAAACATTTCTGAAAATAATGACTTAAAATATATAGAATTAAAGAAAAATATAAGACCTAGGATTGAAAGAATGAATAATGGCAACCTGGATACATTAGGACAAATCCATACCAAGATGTGTTACAGTGAAAGTTAAGAACATTAAGTAAAAATAAAAAGTTCTTTAAGGTTCCAGAGAGGAAAATCAAACTACTCATAAAGGAGTCAGAATCAAACTGACATTGAAATTCTCAAGGAAAACTATAGTCAAGAAGATAATGGAGTTACATTTTCAAATTGTTAAAAGGAAAGCACATTGTACCAGAATTATATATCCAATTAAATATTTTCTTTATGTAAAATAAAAACATTATCAAACACAAAGGTCTATAAAAAGTTTATCACACAAAACTCCTTTGACATGTTCTCCAGCAAGTAAAAACACACATCAGCAGGATACTGAAAATCTATAGGAATTAAGGGGGAATAAATAATTTAGGGGAAATTTTATTTTCTAAAAAAGCAATGACCACATGAAAAAAAAGTCTCAAAAGCAAGAAAATGTTTTAAACAATCAAGAACTAAAACTCTAGGTGATGTACACATGGAGGTTTTGTTAAAGTATTTAACTTTTTGAAATAAAATTTATATATATTTGTAAGTTTAATAACCTATTAGAAAGAATAAGTCATAATGAAGAATAACTGCTTTTCAAGCCAACAGAAGAAAATTCACTATGTTCTGTGGAAATTAGGAAAATAGAACAAAAAAGAAAACAAAAAACTTGCAGTAAATTTTACAAGCAGAATACATTGTCAAAAGTAAATCCCAAAATATAGTAATGAAAAGAAATGAAAATGGCTGTTATCAATAGTCAAAATACTCTATAATAGGTTTTTAAGGATTCAGAAATATTAAACAGAAAAATATATGAATTTTGAAAGCCAAAGGATAGTTAAAAATAACTACATACAAATATACATCAAAAGAAAGCCAGAATCAGAAACGAATAATTTAGCATAAAAATAATCACAAGGAAAAAATAATATTTATTGGTTATGTACAGTCACCATCAATCTATGTCCATATAACAGTATAGCTAAAAATATATAACAACTACTCACAAAACCATAGGGGAAAATGGATAACTCAACAATTGTAGTTGGAAATCATTAATCAATAACTACCAATCAATCAAACCAAGAAAAAGCAAATATATCCCCTACAGATTAAAAAAAGTAAGCTCTAACTAATAAACTTTACATTAACAGAGACTACATATTTGCTTCAAGCAAAGTATGAAAATTTAGAAAAAATAACATTGTGCAAGGTCACAAAGTCTCAATAAACTCCTGAAAAACCAATGTCATACAGACTTAGTCTATAAAGTAATAAAATTATAAATCAATGATAGAAAGCTAAAAATTAATGTCTACAAGAAAATACTGCTCAATAACCTTGGATTTAAGAAGGGAAATTATGCCAGTCTAAGAGCAGAAAGATAGTAGTAGTATTACTGGTATATTCCAACATTTGATTATCCATATGAAACAGATTTAAGGCCATGTTAGGGTTTTAGTTGAGAATAACTCAATATGGACCAACATGCTGAAAAACATAAGCATTAAACAAATAGAAAATGAGACTTAACGCCTTTTTAAGTGTAAGACAGTATCCAAAACAAAGGCCAGACTTCATCCTGAATATTGTATCCCATCTACACTAATAAAAGAGAAAGATGCAAATTGACCATACCTTTGTGACGCCCACCAGCCAACCAGGAGTGTGTATGCAAATTAACCCAACAAAGATGGTGGGTTAATTTGCATACACAAGCGTTGAGCAGCCAGGGGTGGAGTGGGACACTTGTGTTGTCACCATGGCAATGATGCAGGCGTTCCACACTGCCCCAGCCACTCCGGGCCTCTGGGCAGCGTGGGAAGGCGGAAAGGTGGCTCTGGGCCGGAGCTAAGGCAGCGCTGGCAGCCCAGGGGAAAAAGGCCCATTCTTGCACAAATCTTCATGCATTGGGCCTCTAATACTAGATAAATTATTGTTTGTATCCTGTACTAAAATGTAAGGAGAACTATGAGGGAGAAAATAGGAAAAAAGGAGTACCAGGCTGGATAGGCACCTGCTCTCAACATCTTATTCAGATGGTTGGGAATTTAGGACAGTGAGGAAACACAAGCACAATGATCCTCAAAAATATTGGGAGTTGCCATTTGCCTGGCGGTGAAGTAGGTAGTAGGTAGATGGTCCATATTACTCCAAAGGGCAAAAGTGAGACCAGTGTCTGGGAATTCTGATTGGCAGGAATTGGAAGAAGATAAAAAAGGAATTCCTAACAGTAGGAGTTCATTCAAAACAAGTGCTCATGAGCAGCTATCAACTTATGACAGGGATATTCAATCAGAGGCAGCCTTCTGGTGCAGAAGATGGAACTCGTACAAGGAATGAATCATTGTAGAACAGGGTAGAGGAGGAGGTTCTGGAAGAATTGACAGACAGACAAGTGTAATATTATTAAATGCCAAAAGAAGTTGCAAAGGCAGGCTCAACTTTTTCTAATTTGCTATTCTTAAAATGTGGAGTGAGTGAGTGTGTGTGTGTGTGTGTGTGTGTGTGTATTAGGGAAAGTTAGGTTGTGATCTGAATGTGTGTATACAGTGACTAAATTGTGGACTGAATTCTGATTTGGAGTTGAAGGAAACAAACCTCTGACCTTTGCAAAGTTTCCAAACCTAAGACATAATTTTCTTTTTTTGGAAAATGTGGATGCTTAGCATTTTGTGAGAACTAAATAAGAACCTGAACGTGAAAGGACTTCTGAACCACAAATCCCAATATAAATGTTTTAGTTGTCATAATTATGTGGTGGAATTGGAAAGGAAAACTAAATCTTAAGGTCTCTTCTAGGATGTTTATTTTACCAAAAGGGAAGGCATAAAGCAGGAAACATGATATCACAAGGCAAGAAAAAGTTGTGATTAATATCTGTGATTACCAATCAAGTTTTCCATCTCATAATGTCCTTCATCAAGAATGATGTTTCAAGATTCCTCACCTCTGACCAACTGCTCCTATGTACCCAGCTCACTCCCTCAGGTCTCTGATTCCTACTTTTTTAAAAACCCCACTGGGACATTGAACCAAACATTTTTTTAGCTTTCTCACTACCTTCATGTCTTCACATCCTTCTTTTACCCAAATTAAATTTCATGTTATTTCAATCAAAATAATTATTACTGCACATCCACCTAACACACACACACACACACACACACACACACACCATCATACTATCATACTTCCCTGGAAAATCCCAAACCTAGTTAAATTCAGTTATCCACATACATTGCTCATGCCCCTGTATATATGGAGAAAAACAAAACCACATTGACTGAGCTCATTTTATCAGCATGACCACTAACTGCAGTCCTAATGCATTTCCCTAGTCTACACCCCTCCCATTCTCCTGGTCTATGTCTTCTGGTTGACCCTCTATTCTCCAAATTCCAACACTTTCTCCCTCATCCTTCTCCTCACCTTCCCTCCCATTTCACTGAGGAAATGGAAAAAGTAACAAGATGGCTTTCACAGATTTTACAACCGCAGCTCCATTAATGCTACCTGTATCCTCATCTCCAGCCTTCCCTCTTGTTGCTAAGATGAACACTCTGTCCAAATTAAAGCCAGTCATTCTAAAACCTCTCAACTGCACATTATACTCCAGGTTCCATCCCATTTCTCTGCTCCCCTATGAATTTGCCTCTTCCTCTCCCTCATTTATTCACATTCTCTCTTCTCTCTCTCTCTCTCTCTCTCTCTCTCTCACACACACACACACACACACACACACACACACACACACACACCAATTTTTCCCATCAGTGTACAAACATTCTATCATTTCTCCTCCTGCTAAAAGAAAAAGGGAAACCCCTATAACCCCATAATCCCTTCAGGTAATGTTCTATTTCACTCTTTCTCCTAGAAGAAAACTCCCAAGAATAGTGTTTGACATAATGTCTCCAATTTCTCTCTTTCTTCTTTTCCTTAGAATCCTTAGACTTCTGCACCTATTCCTTTAAAATGTGCTTATCCAGTTCCCAATGATCTTCATTTGGCTAAATCTAAAGCTTAAGGTCTCTTCTAGGATGTTTATTTTACCAAAAGGGGAGGCATAAAGCAGGAAACATGATATCACAAAGCAAGAAAAAGTTGTGATACTAAATAATCATATTCACAGCACTTTATGCTTTTATATTTAGCAATTTCAATCTAGAACAGCGGTTCTCAACTTGTGGGTCGTGACCCCTTTGGGGGTCGAACAACCCTTTCACAGGGGTCGCCTAAGACCATCGGAAAACACATATATAATCACATATTGTTTTTGTGATTAATCACTATGCTTTAATTATGTTTAATTTGTAACAATGAAAATACATCCTGCATATCAAATATTTACATTACGATTCATAACAGTAGCAAAATTACAGTTATGAAGTAGCAACGAATATAACTTTATGGTTGGGGGTCACCACAACATGAGGAACTGTATTAAAGGGTTGCGGCATTAGGAAGGTTGAGAACCACTGATCTAGAAAGTTCGGTTTCAGTCCTCGTTTGGATCCTCCTCTTGCAGTCACCTTGTCATACTAACACCTGGATGAAACAACAACCTCCATCCAACATCAGCACATACAGGCACACGAATCCACATAAGTGTGCATACCCAGACTCATAAGGGAGGTCCTATCTCCCTTATCCTTCTTGATTTCTCTTTCATAGCACACATTACCTTTTGGTAGACTACATATTTGTTTTTTACATTCCATAGTTACATTTCCATGTAAGTTCCACAAGGATGGAGACTTTGTTTTACTCACCATTAAACCCTCAGAGCCTACAACAGTGCTTGACATATGTTGGGTACTCAACAAGGTTTATTTGAATAAATGAATAAATAAATAAGTGAAATAAATATTTAAATTTTGGAAATTTCCCAGAAGTTAAAAATAGTTATTGAATTAGCAATGACAAATCAAACATGTTAACAAGCTAAGATGAAAATATTCCATACATGTATTTATTCATTTGTAGTATTTAAAACTTGCCTGTTCCCAAAACTGATTTGAGGCAGCTAAGATGTATATAGTATTGCTATTTATAAACTGAGTACAGAATATTCTGTCTCTAATGAGGGAAAGAAATGCTACCTAATTTCCTTCATAAGTAAACCTTCAATAAAAGGGGAGAGGGAACAGACTAGTAAGGCTTTTTCAAACAACTGACCAGTGATTGTTTGATTATATATATAGTTTTTTTAACTTACAAATGAACAATGCCAAGATTGGAGGATATCTGGGCTAATAGAAACCAAGAGGATTTTTTATTTCAAGAGGGAAGATGTCAAAAGAGCTTCTACTCTCTCTTCTTTGCTATGCCTATGCTCCTTTCCAGTTCTATTACTCAAAAGACAATTCTACATATACCAAGCACATCACTGAAATTTGCGTATTTTAAAAAAAAAAAAAGTCATTTTAAATTTTTACTGTTACTATTTTGGCACAAAAGCAGAGGTTTTCCCTGATCCTAAATATGTAACTTTATCAAGACATGTGAAATCTCTCTAATTACATTTTATTTGTCTAATTCATGTTTTTGCCCCCCTACCCCCAAAAAGGTAAGAGATATCTTTTCATTTCTGGTAAGAAAGTAATTTTCATGATGAGACTGGCTAGAGTCTGGAACACGTTTTCCACAGAAGTGGAGAAGGCTTTGAGACTATTAAAATAAAGCCCTACAAAACAGTGGGAAATGTAAATGTATGAGGAAAAGTGCTGCCCGCATCCCTGGAGGCTGCAGCCAAAGAGCTGAATAGGCCTTTTCAATCTCCAGCCATTATGATTCCAGGTAACTATTCTGAGAATAGATGAAAGGAGTGGCTTTCCTATCCGTGTGGAGCTCCTATTCGCCCCTTGAGGAAATAAGGGCTTTGCAGAAAGTGTGAGTTCTCTAAGTGTTACTGGAATGACCTTGTTTAATTTCCTTATAAACGGCAATCTAATAATAGTTACAGCTTCTAATATTAACCAAGCTGCAAAGTTACACATGTCAAAATAAGTTTCCTTTGCCTGGGGAGCAAAATCCTTCAATGTCCTTGTCACTCTTTTCCCAATGTGCTACCGGCTTTAGAGTCCATATTTGCTCTTTAATATTTGATTTAACATTTGATTCCAATCACCCTGATTCAAAGCTGCAATGTGAAGTTGAAAGATCCTAAAGGGAGAGAGGATATGGCTGCCACCCTACCCTGGGTAAGTCCACTGAACTGTAAATCTACCCTGCATTTAATTACTCAATTAGACAGCGGGAGGATAAGGTCTCCTGAGTGTTGGACTATCATGAGTGGCTGAGTCTGCTTGCTGGACTAAGCTTTTCTCACAGCTAAGCCAAAAGGTTAAAAGTATACATCGAACTTCAAGGCAAGCATTGTTTTTAAATGGCTGCAAAACCAAAAGAATAACAGAACCTTATTTTGAATGAATGCCTCCGTTTCAAAGCCTTATGTTAAAGTAGGAGAATTCTATGGGGGGGGGGGGGGGGACTGGGTTCCCTCAAGTAAATTTACAAGTATTTGGGTCAGTAATGGGATAGAAAGCCTGCCCTCCCCACACCAACTTCTACCTCATCCACAGAATCATTAGCTCATGTTTGTATAATGAATAGCGAAGAGGATCGCACTTAGTGAGATGAATCAGCGATTCCCAATTAGAGCAGCAAAAGAAGACTGTTTCCTCTCTGAATCATTGTGCAAGGAAAATGGAAAAGTGACAAACAGACTTTGTTCTCCATCAGTGACGGGAGGGGAATTCATGTTGAGAGCCAAATTTCCAAAGTAACGCATACGGGGCTTGCCAGCAAAACTGTTCACACCCCCATAGAGACCACAAACCCCTGCAGCTGTAATTTCAGAAACACACATGTGTAAAAATCAAGTAATTGCACACCTAACTATCCACGTGAGCCTGAGTGCCTGACTTTTTTTGCAGGTGCCTGGGGCACTTGTGCTATTTGGCTTTGAAAACAAGGTTTAGTTTAATTGACAGGATATTATCAAATTCAAGCTGGCTTGTATGGACAAATCTCAAAATCTGAGGGTGGCATACACAATTAGGCAGCACATATGAATTTCCATATGTGTGTTCTACAAGGTCCTGGAAGCTGACTGAATTCTAAACAACAGAAAGGAACAAAATTATAATGTCAGTTTAGTTCTAATTCATGAAAGTATGTTTCCAGAGCATTCAATGAAGTAACATCATTTTAAAATATTCTTACCATTTACAAAATGAGAGAGAGAGAGAGAGAGAGAATGAGCAAGTATCATTTTGCCTTATATGATGATGTTCTTAAAAGGGTGCTTTGGGTCTATTGTCCAAAAGAACAAGTAGATCCATGTTTCCATGTTCCACCTGGCAGAGCCCTAGCAGACAACCATGGAGGAAGCTGCTACTGCCCCAAAAGCAACACACATGGAATCTGCCTGTGAAATGGAATTTTTAACTGGAACCCGGATTCTTTGTCTGCCAGAGTCGAAGAATGAATCCACGGACAGAGGGTAGTATAGCAAAGGTGCAGATTTATTGAAGAACAAGTACAGACTCCCACGTGGGGAGAGGGAACGAGTCCCATAGAACAGACTCCCACATGGGGAGGGAGAAAGGATCCCACTGAGTTCCATTTCCCTATGGCTTATAGAGGCTGCAGATCCTGGTGACTTGAAATCCCCTCTGATGGGTCACTATTCCCTTGGACTGGTTACTATAGTAACTTCTGAGCTCAAAGGTTGAGCCACCCCCCCCCCCTTCCTTATTGTTTTCCTATTCCCTTTGGGCTTTCTTCTTCTCCTTCTGGATAAAGGGCTTCCTTCTATTTATTTTGTAAATATAGACCTTTTGCTGTTATCAGCTCCCTCATTCTATGGAAATGTACCTGTTGTAGCTTTCAGCATCCCTATTCTATGGAAATACACCTTCTGTTGCTCTGCAGCCCTGTGCTTCCTCTATGATCCCCTCAATTTCCAAAATTTCTAAAATTTCCTAAAACCTGTCTTTTTTACCCCCCAAAATTCCTGTTTCACCTATAGCCTAAGCTTGTGCTCCAGTCTCTCCTGGAGAAATCCAGGTCTGTGGGACTTCAGCACAGGTATAGTTACTACTAGTCCTCTACAAATGCTTTGCACGGTACAGTAATGAAAGGTTCATGTGGTGCCATTCAGCCAAAAACTCTGCTGCAATTCAACACGATGTATTTCTACAATGTTTATCTTTAGAGAAAGAAAAACATACATTTGTTTCCCTAAGATCCAAACCACCAACCTCTCATCTACTCCCACCTCCCAAGCAGTTTATAGATTTTTTTAAGTGCACATGTATACACAAGTGTGCAAAATACACACACACACACATACACACACACATACACACACACACACACACACACACTTTAAACCAGCAAATTTTTAATGGAATGATGTCAAAACTCAGGAGCAAATAATAAGATGCTGCAAGAGTGTCTCCCACTTCGTATTCTATTTCTAAAGCACCTACTGTTAATACTGCCACACAAAAGGGAATTAATGGAGGTTCTAAATGGACTATGAGAAATTCTACCTTAGCATTCTTTGCATCTGGTTCATATTTTACTATTTTAAAAAAATTTTAATTGGAATCAGAGGCTCTCTGCAAGTTAAAAAAGGTAATATGGTAACTATAGGTAAAATCTATCTTATAATAAAATGTCCCAAAGACATTTTATTACTATTACTCAAGTTTTTTTACCTGCTAATAATTCACAGGCGTTTCCTAAGTCTCCTTAAATAAGATGTAAAATTATTAGAATGATCTTTCTTGAAATAAAAGTCAGTAGTCAGCCAAAGGGGGAGGGGAGAGAGAATTACATGCAAGTATTTGTCCCAAAATGTGTGTAAAGTCCCACTGGTCCCATTTGGGCAAAATTTCCAGTAAGTCTTGTTTTCACAAAGTTATTATCAAAGAAACCCATTATGTTTGCATGTAACATTAGCCAAAAATAACATTTCAATATGACAGCAACAAAATTTAACCCTCCTTTTTTGTAATGACTTACAGATTTTATTATTGAAAACTTTAATCAAACGCCTGGTTTTGAGACTTTTAGAACTGGCATGCTCCTTTTGCTTTGTTATCAGGGAACTTGAAAATGTATAAGGTGTTTATGGCCTATTAAAGAACCATTAGGCCATAAAAATAATCCATCCATAAAAAGCAGCGAGGAAAGGTAAAATGTACAGTGTTTAAACTACAATCTGATCACTGTCTGAAGGCCTAGTAAGAAAAACTATTGATTTCTTTTCCACTAAACAAACATATTAAATTTCAGATGGATTAATAGATTAAAAAATAAACTTGACTCTAATATGAAGAAAAGAGGGGAAGCAATATGAGAAAAGGAATGCCAACAACCTACCATACCTTTGAAATAATGTCTGTGTGTGCTGGGGGTGGAGGAGGCATGTGGGATTGTCATCACCAAACAATTTATTTATACTCTGCTACTTTCATAAGGATATCTTTTGGATAGCATTAAGGGCTCATAAGTCTGATTTTTCTGATTCTAACCAGGTGTTTAGCATTTGTATAGCATAAAGTATAATTTCTGATACTGTAATGTCGCTTTGGAGCAGCCCAGCGAGAACAATATGGTACTAGACTGGAAGTAAGAAGAGAGAGCATGGGATAGGGAGCTCAGTATCTGTGTGATGCTGGGAAAGAGTCCTACTTCTTTTTTTCTGACTCTCCACATCTTCAGAGGCAGGGATATTGTTAAATGCTCAAAATGTAAGTATTAAGTGAAACAATACAGCTAACGCACTCTGCCTGACACAAAGAAAGAACTAAATATGTTTTATCAGTTTTTATTATACTACTAGACGCCCGATGCATGAGATTCATGCACGCAAGCCCGGCCTGTGCCCTCTCGCAGTCCAGGAGCCCTCGGGGGACGTCCGACTGTGGCGGAGGCGGGAGAGGCTCCCATCACCACCGCTGCTGCGCTCGCCACCCATGAACCTGGCTTCTGGCTGAGCAGCCCGCCCCCTTTTGGAGCGCACTGACCACCAGGAGGCAACTCCCGCATTGAGCATCTGCCCCCTGGTGGTCAGTGTGCATCATAGTGACCAGTCATTCCACCGTTTGGTCGATTTGCATATTAGCCTTTTATTATATAGGATTGCCTGGGTCCCTAAACAACTCTGGCCTATTTCTCCTGTAATGAGGGGATTAGACTATGGTCCTTCCAAGTCCTAGTCATCTCTGACTCCTATGCCTTAAATTGGATCAGATCTTGAAGTTCTTGACCAAGTACCAGGCCAAACTCCTAGGCCCACTGCCAGCCAGGATAGACTTCCTGACACCTTATCTGTATGGGCACAACACACCCAGTTCCTGGGAATTCCTATAGGTTTTCTTTTCACTATTTAAACATAAAACAGCTCCCACAGTAATAATTATCACCTTTGGGGTATAAGTACTGGTGTATGATAAGGATATGAGAAATATAAGAATTTGGGGGCACTAGTAATTAAATGAAAGTAATAACTTAATTAAATAATTGTTAATTATATTATACTAGAGTCCAGTGCATGAAATTCGTGAATGGGTAGGGTCTCTAGGCCTGGCCTGCAATCAGGGCCCATCTGTGGGGCGACCGGTGGGGTGATCAGGGGGGCCCCCTGCTGGCACTCGCTTTGGATGGCCTGGTGCCACCCGCTCGCCATGCCCACCCCCTGCCGCCGCCGCTGGTGGCTTCCTTCTGTGGGGCAACTGGTGGGGTGATCGGGGGACCTTGCTGGCACTCACCTTGGCTGGCCTGGGGCCTGCGGGCAGCTCCTGAGTTGAGCATCTGCCCCCTGGTGATCGTGCCCATCATAACGACCAGACATTCCACTGGTCATTCCGCCATCCAGTCAATTTGCATATTAGGCTTTTATTATATAGGATAATAAAATAACTGTATTTTATAATATGTTATTATAAATTAGTTTAGTAATAATTAAAAATATAGGTTTAGAACTTGAAACTGACTTTTAAAAATATATTAGAGCAGAATCAAGGTAACTTACTCCTATAACAGTGATGGCAAACCTTTTGAGCTCGGTGTGTCAGCATTTTGAAAAACCCTAACTTAACTCTGGTGCCATGTCACATATAGAAATTTTTTGATATTTGCAACCATAGTAAAACAAAAACTTATATTTTTGATATTTATTTTATATATTTAAATGCCATTTAACAAAGAAAAATCAACCAAAAAAATGAGTTCGCATGTCAACTCTGACCCGCGTGTCATATGTTCACCATCACTGTCCTAGAATAATGACACTTTATTTAATTTATATCACCAAAACCTTTCTCATGAGACTCTTGGAAAAAACATGAATATTTAACTCATGTTAATATATGTATTAAATGTTTTGTGGCAAGAAACAGATAAGAACTAGTTCTCAAAAGGAAATTTATGACATTTTAATTATTTTAAAGGGCAAATGAATCAATGAGTGGACTTAATAAAATATTAAAACAGTCCATACAATATGATTGGAAGTTAACTAAAAATACTTGTTTACTAAATTGGACTCATAAAGATAAAATAGATACACTCTAAAGTCCTCCATTGTCTCTGCATTTCATGTCCACTAAAATATTCTAATACCATATTTTATAATTTTATTATCTCAAGGTACTTCTTTGAGAGCCATGTTTTCATATATCATATATATGTATTTATCCTATATAATAAAAAGCTAATATGCTAATCAACTGAACGGCTGAACAACCGATCGCTATGATGTGCACTGACCACCAGGAGGCAGATGCTCAACACAGGAGCTGCCCCCTGGTAGTCAGTGGGCTCCCACAGGGGGAGCGCCGCTCAGTCAGAAGCCAGGCTCACGGCTGGCAAGCACAGTGGCGGTGGCGGGAGCCTCTCCCATCTCCACAGCAGTGGTAAGTATGTCTGACTGCAGGGAGCAGGCCTACGCCATCAGTTGGACATCTCCCAAGGGCTCCTGGGCTGCAAGAGGGTGCAGGCTGGGCTGAGGGACCCCTCCCCTGAGTGCACAAATCTCGTGCACCAGGCCTCTAGTTCTATATAATAAAAGGCTAATATGCAAATCGACCAAACAGTGGAACAACCAGTCGCTATGACATGCACTGACCACCAGGGAGCAGACGCTCAACACAGGAGCTGCCCTCTGGTGGTCAGTGCGCTCCCACAGGTGGATCAACACTCATTCAGAAGCCGGGCTCAAGGGCTGGCGAGTACAGTGGTGGTGGCAGGAGCCTCTCCCACCTCAGCAGCAGTCAGACATCCCCTGAGATCCCCCGAGGGCTCCTGGACTGTGAGAGGGCACAGACTTGGTTGAGGGAGACACCCCCCCCCCACGAATTTTGTGCACCGGGGCCTCTATATATTTATATTTATATATATATATATATATATATATATATAACTCTAAAGCTATTACTCAACCTATTTTACCTGCAAATAATTCACAGGTGTTTACCTGCAAATAATTCACAGGTGTTTTCTAAGTCTCCTTAGTAACCTGTAAAATTATTATCTACCAGAAAATGAAAAAAGAAAAGAACTCATGAATGCCCTACACAGTGATACAAATTCAAAGATATGCTTCCTAATCTCATTAACAGTACTTTGCTTTACTCATATTATCCTTTTTTTACAATATATTTTATTGATTTTTTACAGAGAGGAAGGGAGAGGGATAGAGAGTTAGAAACATTGATGAGAGAGAAACATCGATCAGCTGCCTCCTGCACACCCCCCAACTGGGGATGTGCCCGCAACCAAGGTACATGCCCTTGACAGGAATCGAACCTGGGACCTTTCAGTCCACAGGCCGATGCTCTATCCACTGAGCCAAACCAATTAGGGCACATATTATCCTTTTTATTGTCTGGTCCAATTCTCCAAGTAAGTCCTGGGAACAGCCATCAGCATTACATTGGAACTTGTTAGAAAAGCAAATTCTTGTGGAGCCCAGTAATCTGTGTTTTAACAAGCCCTCCAACTAATTTGTAGACATGCTACTTTGAAAACCACTGATGAAGACCACATAGTAAATCACAATATTTAAAGTATTGAACAAAGGCGGCAAAAAATAATTTCACATCCTAACTTCTCTGTATTGTAAAAAGTTATTATCCCATTTATGTGTCCCCTGAAAGATGGCACATATGTTTGACAACCTCTGTTGTGCATTGTATATAAAATGTAATGTGCATAGCCAATACCCCCAAGGTCAGTTTACACTCCAATTCTCAACCAGCCTTTGGGAAAACACTCCTTTCAGCTTCTTCTCACCAATGTTTTTGTATGTATTTAATTATGAAAAAGCTATTCACTGAGCAATATCTTTTTTTAAATATATTTTTATTGATTTCAAAGAGGAAGGGAGAGGAAGAGGGAGATAGAAACATCAATGATGAGAGAGAATCATTGATTGGCTGCCTCCTGCATGTTTTCTACTGGGGATCAAGCCCAAAACCCAGGCATGTGACCCTGACTGGAATCTAACCCAGGACCCTTCAGTCCGCAGGCCGACGCTGTATCCACTGAGCCAAACCAGCTAGGGCTCACTGAGCAGTATCTTAATCATCCATGTAACCACCCAGTACTTCTAATACAGATAATTCATTCAACATTTATTAAACTACTTTGCCCAAACCTGTATTAAACACTTTGTGGAACTAAAGAAAGGAAGCAAGAAGGAAATACCAGCATAAATAAAAAATCAGTCTCCTCTAGTAGCTTAAGTTCTACTTTTGAAGTAAACTGGATAAATACATTCTATTGTGGTCTATTCACATGAAATACAAAGGCAATGGATATGAATTAATTTCAATTACATACAATGTGAATGAGTCTCATGCACATAATGCTGAATAGAAGAAGCCAAAAGCAAGAGTATGTACTGTATGATTCCATTTATATAAAGCCCAAGAGCTGCAAATTATGCTGTCATTTTAGAGAGTAATATAGTGGTTACACGAGGGAAGAGAGAGGAAGGTTGTGGGGGTGGGTATTCATTGCAAGAGGGGCAACAAACAAGCTTCTGTAGTTTTGGTAATACTCTGTTTCTTGATCCTATTACACAGGTTTACTTGGTGAAAAAAAGCCATTGCGGGTACATTCATGACTTGTGCACTTCTCTGTGTATAGTTTATACAACGATTGAAAGTTTACACTTAAATATACTCTAACAAGGTAAAAAAATCTATGTCTGTGCTTCAAAATATAGACAAGGGCTAATATCCCTGATATAGAAAGAAGTGCAATATATTATAGAAATAAACAAAGACCACCCAAATTAGAACAAGCAAAGCCTATTTATTCAGAGACTGCTCTAGTGAGAGAGTCAGCCATCATCATTTGCGTTTTGGCAGACACTCCAAGGCAGGCAGTCAAATGGGGCAGCTTTATAGAGGAAAAGGGGAAGGCTTCTGGGATGCCCTGAGTGGAGACTGCTGCAGTGGGAAACTTAGGCGCTAACTAGATACCCTAAGTGATTGGTTAGGGGTATATTTTTTGTTTTCACTGGTTGGTCCTAATTTGGAAGCAGGGGCAAGAATTAGGGAAGCATGTCACCCCAATAAATTTAATTTTTTTAAAAAAAGGAATTAAGGAAGCTGTCAGTTATTAATCAAGTCCTGATCATTTGGGGCTAATTGTTACAGGGATTATAGTTTTGTTTCCTGGGCTGGTTGCTGCAGGTTGTGAGTGACAGTCTACTCCCAGCTACTACTCAATGTGCAGTGCCTATTTGTAGCACATGTCCAGCAAACATGCCTGCCGAGTGTCCTGATGCGCCTCTTCAAAATGTACCTGAGTTTGAAGGATATGCAGGGGTTACCCAGCAAAGAATGGGACAGAGATATTTCACAATGACCTTTGATGTGTGTTCATCATGCCACTTACTAAGTAGTTAAATACGCTCCAACTCAGATCTCATTTCTTCACCGACTTTACTCTTCAAAACAAAGAGAACAATTCCTTCATTTCACTGGAACATAAAGGACACTGTGACAGAACACAAAGTAACTAAAGCTGAGGTTTTTCAGAACCTGACGTGGATTTCAAATGTAAATAAACGCATTAATATTCTATTTGAAGCTGTTTTTCACAGATGTTGAGGTGTTTTTCAAGTGCACTTATTTGTAGCGCAAATTATTTCAGTAGCTAAATCCACTCTGGAACTTCACGGGGCCAATATGAAAGGTGGAAACAGCGCGACAGAGTGAATGACTTTCACTTATTGACGTACTGAAAAGAGTTTTGCTTCCTGGTACGTTATCAGCACTAGGTTCTTTTTTTTCTCTCAAAAACCGAGGTCGCCTTTTGAGTCAAACAATAGCATCAGCCAAGCCATTGTTAAGACAGCAAGACACTTCCACAGTGCAAGTGGAAATGTGACTTGTCCCAGCCCTTCAGCACGTTAATGACCGCAGAGAACAGGAAGCCAGTTATGCAGTCTCCTGTTCCTGAGAGCTGATTGTTATAACAATTTTTATAAAACCAAGTTGGTGAGCTATGTCTTTTGCCTATTATTTTTGCCCATTTTCATTTTCTTTCTGTCATTTGAGTCTTGAAGATGAACTATTAACAAGCCACATTTTCATTCAGTTTTCCAATATTTTCTCTAATTTCTACCTGAACATCCACACAGGCAATTAAATGAGTGTCTTTTAACCTTTTATGAAATACATCTGAACTAAGTAGAAATAAAAAACCTTTAACCAGAGCAGGTTAAAGCCTCAGGGCAAGTCCTCGACCCAAGAAAGATTATTCTCATTTATTTTCTATGAGGTCTATCCATTAGGTGATTCTTCTTCCTGCCTCTTTCCCCTCATGTTTGATACATATTTCCAGAAAGTCTTTGAAGCATCTAATCTAGGAAAAGATGATAATGGTTAGTGAACACACACTCACCTGGGCAGGGCAAGAGGGTAGAAAATGTAAACCATAACTTCTCAGATTCCACACTTTCAGGATCAAAGTGGAATCCTCGGACATTAGTGGTTTCTACCAAACTACTCCCACACCTCAGCACCAATCTATTCCACCATTATACTCATCAAATGCTTTATCACCGTTCACTTCAGAAACCAAAAAAGCACCAGCTTAAAACCCATATTGTCACACTATTCACTATCCATTCTACTGATAATCCCAAGGTAACTCTTCTTATTACCTGAAGATTTTATCTACTGCTCACTAGCACTCTCTCCATTACTTCTCCATTATATAACGATGGTCCCAATTTCTCTCATTCTGTGGCAATTTTGAATAGATCTACATTGGACTCTCAAAAGTGTTCCAATTTGGTCAATAAATTATATAGTCGCCTTGGTTATAATTATTGGTGTTTGCAACAAGCAAACACGATCCTGTCAATCTCTAACATCCTAATCCGTATTTCTTTTCACTCAGTGATATTACCCTACAGCCTACCTTGATTATTCATTCCCAAAACCCTACCCTAAATCTTCTCATTACCAAACCTTAAATTCCCTCCTCCAAAATCTTAATTTTAGTTTCCCTACTCTCTGACCTTTCCTATCTTTTGAAGACACACACATTGTTTCTCCAAACACCATAATCCTGTTTCCCTTTCGTTACTTGCATGTAGTCCTTCCATGGCCTTTCCCTTTTCCCTCACATGTCCTTATTTCTCTATTTATGCCGCTTACTCTCATAGTCATCAAAATCCCTCCATTGCGCATATTTTCAATTCTCTAGTTTCACTCAACCTTTAGCGTATTCCCTTGACTAAACTAAAACTTTAGTTAAGTTTCATTTTCTGTCTACTTCACACTTGCTCCTGAGTAGTTGAATGAGATTGAAAACAGATACACACACATGTGCACGAGTACACACGCACATCACTATTGTAACTACGCTGATTGTACTTACTTTAATTTGTGATCTCTTCATTTTTTAATTAAATATATTGGGGTGATATTGGTTCATAAATTTTTATAGGTTTCAAGCGTACAGTTCTGTAATGCATCTTCTGCACATTGCATTGTGTGATCACTTTACGTGGGTCCATATGCTGCCTGGCAATTTTACTCTGCTTCCCCAAACCATTCACTCTCCACTCACTTAGATGATCCCATGCAGTGTCCCCTACACTCAAATTTTGAAATTCTCCTCCTTCAGCCTCTTTCTTAGCTGACCAACTTACTTCCTATTTCACTGACAGAAGAGAAGCAGGCAATCAGAAGTAAACATCCACAAGATCCTCTATCACATCTATCTGCCCTGCATTTATGTCCAAATATATTACCTTTTCTCTTTTTAACTGCACAAGCTTTAGAAAAGGCCAATGCCTTCAGTTATCCACTAGATCTCATCCATTGACTAGTAAAACTACATCTCACCCATCCCCTAGGAAAAGAGAAGACAGAAGAGGGAAAAAAATAACATTTTAATTAATAATGGACTGAGAGAATATGACACAAGGCACCAAAAGCATCACCAAAAGTGATTTCAACTCTATCATCAGAAACCAAAGAAATGCCCACAATATGAGTTTGTTGTCCATCTGGATCTTCTAGAGGAGCAGTTCTCAACCTGTAGGTCGCGACCCCTTTGGCGGTCGAACAACCCTTTCACAGGGGTCGCCTAAGACCATCCTGCTTATCAGATATTTACATTACAATTCATAACAGTAGCAACATTACAGTTATGAAGTAGCAACGAAAATAATTTTATGGTTGGGTCACAACATGAGGAACTGTATTTAAAGGGCCAGAAAGTTGAGAACCACTGTTCTAGAGGGTAGGCTCAGGTCAAAAATAAGCCTCATGTAATCTGAAAGTCTGTGTAGTAGAGCATGGCGGCTATTTCACTGTTTGCTAGTTTGTTTTCATCTAGGTTTCCCATGACCAGTTTAGGACTACTAAAGATTCATGTGGTTTAGATTATTCCATTTACCAAATTGGTTTTGCTCTCTATTATGGCAACTGGCCCTCTTTGCTTTTAATAGTTGAGCTATTAACTAAGCTATTAACTAAACTGCTTCTTGGCCTTTGGCATCCCATGGGCATTGCCTTTCCATCAAAATCATGGAGCCCATTTAAATTGTAGTGTTCCCATGAGAATTCCCATAATAGAGAGAAGGGCCAACACAGCTCTTTGCAAAGATGTCAGTGCTGTCATCATCTATGTACTTCTCAAGGCTCTGGAGAAGGAAATGTCACAAGGCCTACTCAGTGGGGAGTGGGTAATATGTGATAAAGGCACACCACTAATTCTTTTTTCCACAATATGACAAAGTAGAAGGACAAAATCTTATATGGTGTCATAAAGCTAAACTATTAGTCAGGTATCAATTTTATTTTCAAAAATAAAAGAATGCATTATTAGTATATACAAATTCCATTAATTATCATAAGTCAAGGAGGTCATATTTAGAGGGTTAATTTTCACAAAGGCAATAAGCAAATTTAATCTACTCTGATAGAGGAGTGAAGAAACATAATTCTTAATGACATACATGTTAACAAAATGTAGTTTTCTATAACAAATATAAATTATTTATAAATTAATAAGTAAGTGAGCAGTCCTTGGAAAGCAACCATGAAACTAACTTCCATATATTGTAGAAAAATAATTTTTCTCTTTTTAGTAAAAAAGTATAAAAATTCAATTTCATGATGACTAGAAAAAGAATAAGTGTGGATTTAACTTACATTTTATAACAAATGATTGGTAAATCATCTCTACCTCTCTCCCTTACCAACAGTAATGGCTTTTCCATTCCCCAAAGCATTCATGTCAATAACTTCACTAAAAGGTTTTCATTAAGTATTCTTTCTTTAAATATATTTTTATTGATTTCAGAGAGGAAGAAGGGGAGAGAGAGAGAGAGAAACATCAATGATGAGAAAGAATCACTGATAGGCTGCCTCCTGCACACCCCACACTGAGGATCGAGCTCACAACTGGGACATGTACCCAGACTGGGAATTGAACTGTGACCTCCTGATTCATAGGTGGACGCCCAACCATTAAGCCATGCAAGCTGGGCTCATTAAGTATTCTTGAAATGTGTGGTCAAAGGTTTCAATTAGAATTTAACCATGTATAAATAATATGATCTGTGTTTTTTAATATTTTGTCTTACAAAAATTAATTTCTTACAATTGCCTTTAGGAGGGTGCACCATTGGGTCCAGTGTTCTATCAATAGCAGAACAAATGGCTCCTTGAGTCAAAACTCTGGTATGTTTGTGTGCATGGCTAAATTCTACCTGATATAAAATGTTGTTTCTCTCTTGTTGGATGTGCAACTTCAGAATACATTATATATTACTTATATTTTTGTTCATGTAAATTACCAAAGATATACAATTCTTGTGTTTTGTTTGTCTCTTATTTCTTTCCAGATTAGAATTTAGAGTTGGTTCTTTGGGTTCTGTTAGGATCTCACTCTACCTATATGTCTGGTTGTTTGGAGGGAAGTAGACAAAAGGAGAACTGTACTCATTTTGCAAAGTAACTCCCATAGATGAGGGAGGTATGATATCTTCAAACAAGAGGAAAGATGTGCTTATCATTAAGGACTCAGTGAGGAATGAGAGCCCTTCAATTACTCTAAGTGATCCCTATCCAAATTGTTGAGGAGTACTCTTACCTAATAAGAACCCTAAAATTTGCAAAAAGTGACCTGCTGAGGCTGTGAATTCATATAACAATGTATTCAGCAATATGCAGCATCAGATATTTAGTTGGATTTAATTAAGCCACCTTGGGTCTGTAACTTACAAAATATGAAATTCCTATTGAAAGAGTCATGGGAAATCCTTTATTTTCAGTGCATCCTTTGTGACAAGAATTTAAAGGTTTGAGTTTTATTCATTCCTCAAGCTGTGCAGCATTATTAGAACTAGCTATTTTGTTCTACAACCCTTGAATTTCACTTTTTTATATAGTGTTATATGGGACAATAGCAACATGGTCCCTTCAAACCCTGATCTCAATAAACACTTCAGTCAAGGTGACTACTGATAATTTAATTAACTTCTTGGCCACTACTAGCAGTAGGCTTTCAGAGTATCATCATTGGATACTGATGGGATTCCCATGAACTTTACCAAACCCAGTGCAGATGACCAATCCCAGATTCTCTATATACTGAAGGGCTTTCATCTAAAACCCATCCCTTTGTGCCAAAGTTATCCATCTACTGTTCTCAGTTATAAGAAAGACAACAAACTCTGATTGACTTAAACAGAAAAGGAAGTTGTTATAAAGGATCAGTGGGTGCATGGAAAACACAGGCTCTCAAATAAGATGATGTCGTGTCCATGGAAAGGAAGATGGTGGAGCACAGCCAAGCTAGCATACAGAATAATCAGTCATGCCTCTGGCAGAGTTACAACTTAACACATATCACCAGAGTGGCTTGAACATGATGCTTCCTTTACCAGCTCCTCATCTTTCCTCAGATATTTGAATCATTCCCTTAAGGCTGAAGTCATGAGTGGGAGCATCTAACTAGATAAGCCTATGCCATATCTTCTTCTAAGGCTCAGACTATGTTCTTTAAATACAATGGTATCTGGACTTGACTTGCCATGAATAGTTAAATTTGTACTTACACTAGCAATATACGGAAACAAAATATAGTAGAAAATATTGTATTCTGTATAGAATTAAACACTAAAATATGTTTAAATAAATATAAAAAGTATGTATTTTTATGAGGAAAACCACAAAATTTTACTGAATGACCTGAAATAAGATCTGAATAAACAGTGATATATACAGTGGAAAAATACCATGTAAGGAAAAATATCCTGTAACTAAATTACATCTAGAAAAATTTTTTCATTTGTAATGCTAACAGCAAGACACCCAGGAAAACACACATGGTGTCAAAATAAGCCAAAGGAAAATCATTTGGGCAAATATAAAAAGGACTCCAAGTACAATTCCCTTTATTAACCTTCGGTCGAGAATATGTTTGTATATTTTCAGAAAACAACTTCAAGACCATGTGGATTCCTGCAACAGAGAGGAATTATCAGGAATGCTCCAGCCATGAAGACAAGAGGAAAAACAATCCAGAGATGGAGGACGCTGAGGACACTTTACCATGCTAGCAGTCAGTAGCTGTGAGTCGCTGCAGGTTGCCCAGGATCAAACCAGAGATGGTCGGACCTGCATTGCCACCATTTGTCCACCATCCAGAACTGAAATATCATTGCTGACATGTACACATAAGGAACTGTAGGACACTGAAACTTGGACTCAGAACTGTTGGACATTGAAATTGGGACTTAAAACATTTTTTGTTCTTGAAATGTTATGCATAAGTTTTAAAATGTTTTGGGTTTTGCATTGGCATTGTTTTGTTATTGTTTTAATAGCCAGAGTTTTGTTCTTGATGCTTAAGTTTGATGCTTAAGTTTTACTGTCATTATGGTAGCTTAAAAACTCTCATTAGAGTAGCTTAAAAAATAAAAGAAGGGTGAGATGTGGGAAGCTGATATAGGGTTAAGCCTCAGACTGACCTGTGGGCAAAGTCACAAACAATTCCCAGTTTAGAGGGCACAGTCCTCTTAGCATAATTAGGCTTGACCTTATGAGGCTCTCTAGATCTTATCTGTGAAGCTAATGGGCTGAGGGAAGTGCAGGAAGTGGCCAAAACCAGTGAAACTCACAAGAACTGTGTAACTATGGAAACCACTACCTTGTTTACCTCTCACTATAAAATAAAGGCTCAGCTTGCCTTGGGATCTCTCTCTGTGGCCTCAACCAGGCACAGTGAAGATCCACGGAGACTGAGGAAAGCTAGAGAGTTCTGAACGCTGTCTCTGTGTAAAACATCCTTCACCGACTCCGTCCACACCTTTGGGAACCCCTGGACCCGCTGGGGCTGGACCCCAGCAATATACCATGTTTTTAGAAGAAAAACTCTCTCATATATAATTACTTGGACTCTTATTAAATTTTATCTTTTAATCCAAATAAATCACAGTAAAATTTTCATTTCTTTTCACTAACCTTAGTAAACTCATTATATCATCTTACAAGAAAACATATAAGAATAACCAAAACAACTTTGAAAAATTAAATAATGGCACAGGACTCGCACTACCAAATACTAAATATAATTATAAAAATATAGAAAGTAAAATAGTTAGCAAATGAATGCACTAGGTTACAGGTCCTAAAATTCTTATGTACACATAGAATTTTAAGGTCTAATAGGAGTATTGTTCAAATCACTGGGAAAGAATAAATACTAGATAAATTTTATTGGGGCAATCTGCTAACAATTTGGAAAAAAAAGTATTCGTTCTTTATCTTATATCCTTTACAAAAATAAATTCTACTTAGATTGAACATTTAAAAATCATATAAAAATATTCATTTGCCTGTCTTAGAACGTTCTTCTTAAACAGGAAGCATAGCAAAAAAAAAAGTGCAAAGACATATATTTGACAACAAAATTAAAACTTCTGCTTGACAAGAGATGCCACTGTTCACATTAAGGGAAGTGCTAGCCTGAGAAAATAATATTTCCCATCCAGAATATTAAAAACGTATAAAGTTTGTATAAGTAAAGAACAATGAGCCCAATATAAAATGGAGAAAAAATATTTGAGCAGGCAATTCCAAGAAAAAAAATTAAAATTATTAATAAAACATATAAAAGATGCTTACTTCTTAAGATACCATTTTTCACATACTACTTTGTGAAAATTAAAATGTTGTCAATGGAATGGGAAAAGGGGCCCTCACGTCATTCTCACAGTAACATAAGTAAGCATGTGAAACATGTTGAAGGCCAATTAAATAATATCTGTTAAATTTAAAATGTGTGAACTTTCTGAAAATCCACGTTTTTTAAAATATATTTTTATCGATTTCAAAGAGGAAGGGAAAGGGAGAGATAGAAACATCAATGATGAGAGAGAATCATTGATTGGCCGCCTCCTGCATGTCCCCAACTGGGGATCAAGACCACAACCCAGGCATGTGCCCTTGACTGGAATCAAACCTGGGACCCTTCAGTCCACAGGTTGATGCTCTATCAGCTGAGCCGAACTGGCTAGGGCTGAAAATCCACTTTTTGATATCAGTTATAGTAAAATATGGATTCATATGTACAATGGGATATAAGCAAGGATATTTACTACAGCAGTGGTTTTAATATCAAAAAATTGAAAGCAATCTCAATGTTTTCTCAATAGGAGAATTACTAAATATATTACAGGAATTGTTTGGTAGTATGAACAGATGTGCTGTTGAATGAAAAAGCAAGCTACAAATGAATATACACTGAGTGGCCAGATTATTATGACCACCTGACATGTGTAGGCAAATTAGCTATAATTTTGCGCTGAAATTGCTAGAGGGCCAGACCATTATAAATAGAGAAGCAGGTTGTTTACCACGATGGTAGAAGTGATTTTTTTCTGAAGATATGGGTAAACAACGTGATTTAACAGCCTTTGAACATGAGATACATATATATATATATATATATATATACAGTATATATATATGACAATATTTATGTTAAAATTATGTACAGCACAAAAAAAAACCATATTTCAATATGCTTTTTCATATAAAAAGTTGAGAAAATAAGCCCTGACCGGTTTGGCTCACTGGATAGAGCGTTGGCCTGGGGACTGAAGGGTCCCAGGTTTGATTCCGGTCAAGGGCATGTACCTTAGTTGCAGGCACATCCCTGGTGGGGGGTGTGCTGGAGGCAGCTGATCGATGCTTCTCTCTCATTGATGTTTCTGACTCTCTATCCCTCTCCCTTCCTCTCTGTAAAAAATCAATAAAATATATATTTTTTTTAGAAGTTGAGAAAATTATACATTGAGCTGATAAAATGGTTGCTTCAGAGAGAATTGGAAATGCATGTGGTAGTTAAGGAGTGCTTTAAATTTATTTCTGTTTTAATGTTTTTAAAATAATATATTCATCTGTCAACTTTAATTTAAAATTCTATTAAATTTTAAAACAATAAGCTTTTTTTTAATTGTTGAAGGAAATAGCAAAATTTATTAATACAATGATGCTAGTCACTGAGTACATATGCTTTTAGACTTGTAAAGAATTGAGCCATGAATATAAGATTTTTTTTTCTCAAGGAAGTTGAGTGAACTTTTTCCTGACAGTTGAGGGAAAGATTCTCACATGAATTTTTGAAATAAAGGAATGTAATAACATTTCTTCATGTAATTGATATTGTCAATAAAGACTATTTCTGTTATGTCCAGCAGCTTATTCAAGGAGCAGATCTGGCAATGTATTAAGTATCTTGCATGGGCTGAACCTACATTTCAGGGCTAAAAAATGCATAATTTTTAATATCCATGATAATATGTTAGGATTTTTTTTTTTTATCAAGACCAAACAGGTCTACAAATGGCTTCATCTCCAAGAGCCTGACTTTTCCCATGTGATTATTTTTTCATCCATTGGAGAAATTAAATCATGAGGAATTTGGGACCACATTTTTAAACCACATCCAAATCATGGGACAGAATGTCATGAAATACATTGCAGAGATGAAGGCAACCATGGCTGAGAGTAGGTGTTTGCCCATTGACTCTCCACAAATAGTCAACCTTCCAACTCTTGTCTATGCAACTTGTGGAAACATCTGAGAGAGTCCTGGGAGTTGTTTTCATTAAGAACTCACTCTATATTTCCTGAATCCATATTTTATCAAAATATTCATAACCAACTATCAAACACTTGATAACATTTCAACGGCCTCCTGCAAATTAGGCTTTCCTAATTTGCAACAAACCATCCTAAAATGTTGAACATGACCTAAAGTTTTTTGTTTTGTTTTTTTTTAAATATATTTTATTGATTTTTTACAGAGAGGAAGGGAGAGAGAGATAGAGAGTTAGAAACATCGATGAGAGAGAAACATCGATCAGCTGCCTCCTGCACATCTCCCATTGGGGATGTGCCCGCAACCCAGGTACATGCCCTTGACCGGAATCGAACCCGGGACCCTTCAGTCTGCAGGCCGACGCTCTATCCACCGAGCCAAACCGGTTTCGGCCATGACCTAAAGTTTAAGCACACCATCATCAAGCCCAATATACAAACTCTGATAAAAGGTTTGGAAAACAACATCCCTCTGAACAGGGTTGGAAAGAATTTTCTGTAAAGGGCCAGGGAGTTTCCTTGTGCTTTGCACATCCTATGGTTTCTCTTATATCTACTCAGTTCTGCAACACAAAAACAGCCATCTGTAATCCCAAAATAAATGTGCGTGAATATGTTTTAATAAAGCTTTATTTATGGACATTGAAATTTTAATTTCCTACAATTATCATGTATCATGAAGTAGTATCTTTATTATTTTTTTTTTGCAACCATTTAAAAATGCAAATGCCATTCTTAGCTCATGGGCCACGTAAAGCAGACGACAGACTGTATTTGGCCCGGGCCATAGTTTGCCAGCCCTGACTCTACTGTAAATTATGGAAAATGATTACTAACGCTTAAACTACAATTTACTTTTACTCATTACATTGCCATAATAATTTTTCAATTTGTCTAAAATGATTGGTCCTTGTATGGGTCAATTGACAAGTGGTTAGTGACAATGAAAAAGAATGCTGCTTAGTTTATGTGACCTTGGATAAGTTTATTTGTAAAATTGGAATAATTATAGTATTTACTTCACAGACCTTTCTGATGAATAAATAAGAGCGAGTATGGAAATCATTTAGGACAGGTACATAATAAAAATTCAACAAATGATAGATTACTGATAGATTGCAAGTCTCTGGTCTAATGGACTAACACATTCTTGATGTGAAAATAGATGCTATAGATGCCAGCAAACTCCTAATAACCCCATCCCTTTGTTAAGACCATCCCCCCCACACACAAAAAAAATCCCAATGGTGAGAAGGATGCAGTTAAACCTTCAGTTCATCTAACTTCCCTGATTCTGTTTGTCTACTCATCAGGAAACATCTAACAATGATTTAGCTGCTCATGCAGTCTATTTTCAGATAGTCTCACACTCTGTAGTATTAATGTGTTACTGTTAAGTATGCATTTCGCCACTAATTGTGAGCTTCCTTCATGAGAGTATATGCCAGTGGTTGGCAAACTGAGGCTCGCGAGCCACATGTGGCTCTTTGGCTCCTTGAGTGTGGCTCTTCCACAAAATACCAACTTCTGCACATAGGCCACGAAGTTTCAATCGCCCTGTACGTGTGTGCCCGCACGTGGTATTTTGTGGAAGAGCCACACTCAAGGGGCCAAAGAGCCGCATGTGGCTCACAAGCCGCAGTTTGCGGACCACTGGTATATGCCAAAAGTTGAATCTGCTTGAGGTACGATGCTCTAAAAATAAACCTCCTGAGGCTGAAGGCTGAGAATCAGACCTTTAAACTTATGAAATTCACCAAGGTTAGGAGAGACTGTCATACGGCCTCTTTTGAGGTCCACGTCATCATCCTGATATCATCCCTCCCCACCCCCTGCCCCAGGTGCTGAATTACCTGTTCTGGCTATGATTTCCCTCTGGGCCTATCAGTGGTTCTCAACCTTCTGGCCCTTTAAATACAGTTCCTCATGTTGTGAACCAACCATAAAATTATTTTCGTTGCTACTTCATAACTGTAATGTTGCTACTGTTATGAATCGTAATGTAAATATATGATATGCAGGATGGTCTTAGGCGACCCCTGTGAAAGGGTCTTTAGACCACCAAAGGGGTCGTGACCCACAGGTTGAGAACCGCTGGCCTAGGTGCTTACCTCACTCCAGATCCTCTGCCTGAGAACTAGAGGTTGCCATGTAAGTGCTAGGAAAACATTAGGTGATCCGATGAGGAATCTGTTAGGAATCACACTGCATTTCAAAGCAGCTAAAATAAAATTATAACTGGAGAGAATGGTTTTTAAAGGGATGATAAAAGAAAAAAAGTAGGAGAGAGTCAAGGAACTTCCTTCACACCAACATTATTAATTCTGCTTTTGTCAGATTTATTAAAACCCCAGTAAACCCCAGCTTTTTAAGATTTTTTTTTTAAATACACTTTGCGTCCACGGCTTTATATGCCATCACAGGCAAACTGTTCTAGTGTGTTATTGGCTTGTTGTTGTCAATATGAACCTCAGCTGTCTTTGGGGGATCATTCTAGATGGTGGGAAATTGCATTGCACTGACTAATGACCAATTTGTGGTAGAAGGTGGAAGGCTCTGCCCGACCCACAGAAATGCTCATTAATGCATTAATCTTTCTCCTTCCCCCGATTGCGTCTGTTAGCCTTCTCACCTAATGGACTTCTGAGGGGGCAGTGAGGATTTGGGGTGAGGTTTTCAGCGTGAATGTGTTTCTGATTGCTTTTTCTTTTACCATATATACTTCTTCCTTGTATATGCCAGACCCATGTGTTTAGCCTGCAAGTAGAGCTAAGCACTCTCAGAGTCACTGACTCATTTAGCGGTGCTCGGCTCCCCGTGCTTGTCAGCGGCAGGTGACATTTAGCACAGGCTTTATCTCCGTTGTGGTAATTACTGGGCTGACATGAGCTCTCATACACTGTGCAGATTGTTTTCAGCAGATGTAACCAAGCAACTCTGTTTCTCTCGAGCAGTTTATCTGGCTTTCAAATTGTGGCATTCCACACAGACACACACGCACACAGGCATGCACGCACACACACAAATAGTTTAATGTCATTTTTATGGAAATACTCACTCTTCGCTGCTCTGACTATATTGATTTATGCCATGAGGTGAAATGGGATATCTTCATTGTATGCAACTTCTGCATTACAGGCTGCTAGTGGATCCTATTAACAAAAAGGTTATTGTTATTGTAATGTATCTCAGCAGTGCACCAAGTGCTTCTTTAATGATGTCATTAATATGCCTAGATTTACCATTTGATGTTCTTAGGCACCAATTGTGTTCCTGATGGGATAGCAATGATTATTTTTTTTAAAAAACTGTGAAAGCAGCATGTTTTTTTTCCTTAGAGAAGTTGGAATGGAAAGAAAAGGATTGAATAAAAGACACAATCCCTAACAACACTTAATCATTTGTGTCAGACATAGCTTAGTGATGTGGCAACTTTCAAGATAATTCTTAAGTTCAGATAATTTTTACTTAATACCTAGATATGAAAAAATAGCCTGGCCCTTTAAGGTTTTCAGTTTTAATTAACGTTCTCGTATTTCCAGACTCTAAAATGACTCTGGTCAGTTAGCAATTATGTTACAAAAAATATATAATTGTCCAGAACCATAATTCAAAACATGTCAGTTACATTATTTTTGCTATAAACTTTAACTATATAAATGTTCAAGTTTTCATTTAACTGTATTGTGTGACTAGACATCCTGCTGTTTAATTGAGAGGGACAAGAAGTGGAATTACTGCTAATAAATTACTACATTGTAGGCTTGCAGCCCAAGGATTCTGAGTGTAGTGACCGACTGATGGCAGTGAGTTTGAAAGAGACTTAGATCAGGTCAGGGCTGAAGAGAAATGATGAACGAGAACCTCTGAATCAGAGGAGATTTGGCCAAGGCTGCTATGAGAAAGAAAGAAAGGGAGAGAGAGAGAGCGAGAGCACAAACTTGGGCATACAACTTATGGTAATTTTTCCTTTTTTAAAAAAAGGAGAAAACACCTCAGAAGTATTCCTGAGACCTTTAAATGTTATAAATGTTGGATGAATTGAGGTTGAGCCAGATTGTAATTATGCAAAATAAAGCTTTTTGTTAAGTAGAATTTCCATAAGAAATTTTAACCTCTGGCATTTAAATGGGAAGGCAAGGGATGAGGTGCCATCATGAGCAAATGTTAAACCTGAGCAAAATATGGACTTATCAAAAACACGGAAAAGAACTTTCTAGCCTGTTCTCAAATTCCACCAGGGGATTAAGTGCACTGTATGAAAGTAGCTGCCACTTAATATGCTGAGTAGGGGGATGTGAACGAAAGATACTTAGTGACAGTTAACTTCATAGAGTGCTTAGACTTCATTATGAAGGAAGCTGTCTTTTGATGGGATTCACCTACGTTATGTAAGGCGCTTTAAGTGGCAGCTATCTTTTAAAGATTCATTGACTCATAGACCATTTTCAAACAACTCAATGTTGATTGGAATTACACTTCCACTTACTCTACATAGACTCTGCTTCTGTTTAGTGTAAAATGCCTCCAGTGCCAGGTTCTTTCAAATTCTCTTGTCAACAGATGATTGACCTCATGATTAGAAGTGATGCTCCGGTCTCAGGTTCCCAACACAGTGTATGTATTTACAATTCACAGAGAAGGAGCGCTTTTGTGTTGTTTGCTTTAGTGTTTTCTCAGCCCAGAGAAAGGAAGGAAACCAAAGAGGCGGGACAATAAAGGGAGAAAGATTTTGAGTAGTAAGAAAACTCTAAGTTCGGCTTTCTACCACCTTCCCAGTCTTGGGCTCCCCCACAGAGGGGAGAGTAAGTACTGCTGATGTGTCTGAAACCTTTGCAGGGAAGCTTCCATATAAAGAGTTGTGTTGAAGTTAAATCTCAGAAAATCTCCTCACTGCCATTCCCCTTATAAGACACCTGCCCTGTGTGAAAAGTGAATTTCAAGCTTAACAAAAAATCACCGTAATAACAGGGCTGCAGACTGAATCCTTCCACTTCCTTGTAGACCACAGGGAGGCTGCAAGCCATGCTGTAAGTATCCTCCCAGTGAGATGAAAGACAACAGACCTTCACCAGCCCCCACCCTGCACGCAGCCTACACCAGGCCACTGACACGTGGATCAATGCACAGCTGTGGGCTGGCTTGGGAGAGAGAGCCTGTCTCACAGCCCGTCACTTAGAGGTCATAATATTTTAGTGCCTCTTCCCTCTGAACAGAATAAACCTGCAGATAGTTAAAGAGAATGAAAGTTCTGCTGAAAGCAATGGAGTGGAAGGAAGGGGTAAAAGGGAGTTGATGAGAACCAAATGTCTCCCATATGGTTGCACATGGAGCTGCTGGAGGGCCGTATAAAAAATTAATCCAACTCATATAATTCTGCTCAAAGCCAAGTATGTGCACATAATGAAAATGCAACTCAAATATGACACATCTGGGTTTTTTGACAACATTCAGGGATGCAGCGTTAATCTTAATAGTTGAGATGAAGATTACAATTTATTGTGTTTTTTCCCTTACATTTTAGGACCTGACATAGTTAGGAATGAAAGAGATGTTTCATCCTATCTTAGAGGGTAAAAGGATTATGAAAATTTACCATCCCTCCACGTGGTGATATTAATTTCTTATGTGTACAGACTTAGTGATTATGATGCTCACCTGTTGCAAGAAAAAGGTAACAAAGCTTTGTAATCCATTGATAGAACATCTGGGAGTTCAAGCTCCATTTTCTACCCTTTGTTTTCACCTAAATAGTTGGGATGGCAAGATTTTAAAGAAATGTTCTTACAGATAATTTTAGTTAAACAAAGAGCAGAAAGAATGCAGCTTAAAAGAGATCAGATGTGGGAGCAGGACAGCTCTTAAATGCGTACTAACCCCAATTTCATTCGTCTTTCTCTGGAAAACATATGCAGAATGACATGAGTCAAGTTGTAGCATGAACCAAGTAAATAATTCAAGGTCTTTATGCCAAAATAGAGACTGCATCGAGGCACACACAGACATTGATTTATTTCACAGTAAGGTTCGTGCCAGTCGATCAGTTTTATGGATTTGTGACAAAGTATGACCCTCTTTCCAAGAAGAACTTGGAGCTTTGCAGGGGGGTTAGCCTGTAGGCAAGAGGCCACAATTCCATGTCAAATATTGGGTATTCCAGATTATCCTATATAATAAAGAGGGAATATGCAAATTGACTGTCACTCTGCCACAAATATGGTGGCGCCCACAGGGGAGGATGAGTTCCCTTAACGAGCAATCAATAGGGACCTGAGGCTGTGCCCCCCTTCCCCACCCTGTGAGGCTTGACAGAGGACCTCAGGCCATGCCCCCACCCTGGCGCCAGGCCAGGGGACTTCAGGCTGTGCCCCCATCTGGCAGAGCTTGATGGGGGACCTCAGGTCACTCCCCCTGCCCCAGCACCGGGCCAGGGGACCTGAGGCTGCACCCTCCACCCCGGCACCAGGCCGGGGGACCTGAAGCTGTGCCTGCCCTGCATGGCGGGGCTTGACATGGGACCTCAGGCCACACCTCCCACCCAGCAGGGCTTGACGGGGGGCCTCAAGGCATGCTCTCTATCCCAGCCAGGGCTGGGGGACCTCAGGCCATGCCCCCCACTCCAGCACCAGGCCAGGGGACCTGAGGCTGTGTCCCCCACCCGGCAGGGCTTAACAAGGGTGGGACCAGCCGGATCTGGATCTAGCCCAATATGTGTGTTTGGGGGGGGGGGGGGGGTTCCCGGGTCTGGGTCTCATGCAATTTTGAGGCACACATGGGTGGGTGGGGACTTGACTCTGTCCCATGGCGTGCCCCAGACTCTGACAGGAGGAAGATTTTCATATACATTTTACTAATTTCTTTCATCTCTGACACTTCTATTATAGAGAAAGGGAAAATAGCAATATTAAAATATTTCCTCTAATTAATCCCCTTTTAATGTAAACAAATTTCGTGCACCAGGCCACTAGTAAACATATAAAGGTGTCTGGCTAATCATTCCATCGTCTTTGCTCCCTACCAATGTTATATGTCTCTATTAGAGCACTTTTCCCACTCAATTATAAGAGTTTATTTGTCTTTTTCTCTTACAGACTGTAAGCATCTTCATGTTACATACTGTTTTATTCATCTTTACTCCTCAACATGCAGCAGAATGTTTATGACACAGTGGTACTTACTGAGCTAATCCTGAATCTAGTGGGACTCCTGTTTCAAACATGACTCTGGGCAGTGGAGGTTCAGAAGTGATGGGACCCGAACCCTGCCTTCAGAGAGCTCAAAAGGATGTGGAGAGCAGCTACAGTGTTTGGACAAGTTCAAGCCTCAGACTAATGAGAGGACACAATTCTCTCATTGCCACGTGCAAGTTCCAGCTTGGAGGGCAGAGCCCTCCCAGCACAATTATAGCCAACAGCTATAGCTGTAAGCTTGAACCTGTGGTCCGAACACATGGCCCCACATGACTAATATGAGCTCGATAGAGTTCAGGTGCATGTAGTTGAGTAGGATCGAAACCCATGAGAATGTTGTAAACATCTTGACCACACCCTTACTTTGCCTCATAGAATCTGGCTATAAAATAAAGACACGGCTTGTAGTCTGTGGTGCTGTTGCTAGCTCTCCATCATAGAGGACAGCGTCCCACCCAGACCCAGCTTTCTTCTCTTATCTGTCTTTTCTCCATCCTTCACTGCCCCCTCTCAGGGTCACTGAACCTGGCTGAGCTGGTGCGGCACATAAGGTGCCCAAGGTGGGGCTGAGTATGCCATGGCCGTGCCGGCTCGCCACACAAGGAGGCATGTCTGAGCTCATGGGCAACTGCAATACACTGTGCTAGTCCATTGCCAATGTTTTCATATAATATCTAGGGTGTGCAGGTAATACCAGGCATTCAGGTGTCTTTCATTCCTTCATTCTCAATGGAGTAAGTTTAAGTGGATGCAGAGACTGAGATGGGTCCAAAAGGATCTTTTATTTGGCTCTGTGGTTTTGCTTTTTTATTATTATTTATTTTATTCTTTCAATCACCATTTATTCCCTCCATGCCCTCTTCCAAGTACACTCACCCCCCCCCATTCACCGTAATCACCACACTGTTGTCCAAGTCCATGAGTTCTCTCTCTTTTTTCATTTTTGCTCAATCCCTCCACCCTCCACTCCCAAACCCCCCTCTCCCCCAAGAGCTGTCTGCTTACTCTTTATCTGAGTCTGTCTCTATTCTGCTTGATAGTTCAGTTTGTTCATTAAATTCCATATATGAGGAAAATCATCTGGCACTTGCTCTGCGTTTTGATGATGCTAGTTCAAAGGGGAAGAGCAGGATTATATGAACGAATGGACATTTGAACAGCTTTCCCTCAGAAGCAAATTAATTAATAAACAACAAGTAAAAGTGTGAGAGCCTGGGGATGAGAAAAAATAGGAAGCAGCATTGCCTAGAGAGTAGGCTGAGGATCCAGTTTCTAAGGGACCTATGAAATAAGGCCAGAAAGATGCACGGACATCATGATGGAGTGATATTATAGGTACGGAACCTGTAAAACTGCCTCCCACTGTGACCTGCAGGCATGATTACTAGAAAAACATAAATATGCACTTGATATATGTAGATATATTGTAAAATGATTACCAAAATAAATTTAGTTAACATCTATCACCATAGTTAGATTTTTTTTTCTTGTAATGAGAACTTTTAAGATCTACTCGCCTAGTAACATTCAAATATACAATATAGTGTTGTTAACATATAGTCACTATTAGGTAAGATAAGATAGTATGCCATGGCCGTGCCGGCTCGCCACACAAGGAGGCATGTCTGGGCTCATGGGCAACTGCAATACACTGTGCTAGTCCACTGCCAATGTTAAAAATAAAAATAAAGGTAAAAAATAAATCGACAAGTAGCTCTCATCGGGCACAGGCTAGGCTATAAAGCTGAGGAGCAAGAAACTTCATCCAGTGACTTTTGGGTTCCCCCAGACAGTACCCAAGGTTCCCATCTCTGCAAAGGTGCATTCTGCCTGAGCCCAGGCCAAAAGGCAGAGTTCAGCTGATATGTAAGCTGGAGCTGGTGATTCCTCAGGGGTGTTTATTTACGTGTTGCTATACACGGATCTTCTAATAATTCACTTATATTTATTTTGCTCTATTCTTATGAAGCATGAGGCCTGACATGAAGACCATAGAGAGGACATGCAGAGAAGGAGGGTGCTGCAAGCCCCCATCTGTGCGGAAGAGGGTGGAGAGAAAAGGCAGGGGCAAGGTTAAAGGGGTCTTTTCTATGAGACTGTGAAAACTGATGGGTGACTGGCCAGCCAATGGGTTTGTAAGATCCCCTGAGGCAACTGTGCGATCCCCAGAAACAGGTGAGGGTATTTTCCAGGGACATGAAGATTGCATTAACAGTAAGTGACAAGTACAATAGGTATTTATGCCAATGTGGCTTTGGTTTTTATGACTGGTGAGAACTGGTGACCTTTAGGTCCATTGTGCTCTTCACCAATAAATTGGACTATACTTTATCTGTCGTCATGCTTCTTCATGCCCTAGAACCTTATTCTGGTGCTTCCTCTCTGACTCTTATTTCTTCTTCATAGCTCTTGGGATTCACATTTCTTTTTGGCAGGTGGGAATATTTGACTCTGGGGGAATCTACAAATTCTTATATGCATTTTATTTAGGGCAGACCTCAACTCATTTATTCCTTTATAAAACATTTCCATCTCTATATGTTTTTGAAATGATGAAATAAAAACATGCTCACTGTAACAAATCAAATAATGCCAGAAAAGATGTAAAAAGCCAACACTAATCATCTCCCCCCTGCACAGGCTCCAAACCTCTAATCCCACTCCCACTGAGATAACCAACATTAACATCTGGTGTATATCATTCACTATCTCCCCCTGCATATACATATATATTCACATATGTCGGTAATGTATTCACTTGTCTTACCAGAATAGAAGACAGTGTGTGTGTGTGTGTGTGTGTGTGTGTATGTGTGTGTGTAACTTGCAACTTGCTTCTGCTTCCTTCACTTAACAAGGTAATTTGGATACCCTTACAAATCAGCAGGTATATATCTAAATTATTTTTAATCTATTCATGTACCTTAGTACATTTCACACTATTCATGTTGAATTTAGAACTATTTTATGGAATATATATTCAGAAAATGCTAAGCTCACATTATAATGTATATAGCTTAGTGATTTTTTTCACAGTGAACATTTATTTGACCTCAACCCAAGATACAAACTTCCAGTTATAAGACAAATTAGTTCTGGGGTACAATGTACAGCACAGTGACTATATGTTAACAACACTATATTGTATATTTGAATGTTACTAGGCGAGTAGATCTTAAAAGTTCTCATTACAAGAAAAAAAATCTAACTATGGTGATAGATGTTAACTAAATTTATTTTGGTAATCATTTTACAATATATCTACATATATCAACTCATTATGTTGTATACCTAAAACTAATGCAATGTTTTATATATATGATAACTCCAATTTTAAGTGGTTTCCATTGCTTTGATAATGCCACTTCCCCATCACTAAAAACAGTTCATCTTTGTTACTTGAAGATTCCATATCTGCCACTCACCTACTTGCTAAAACATATTTGTAACCTCAAAGTCCACAATAGAGACCTTTTAGCGGTCTTTTGCAGACATGCACAGAGCAGTGAAAAATCTGAGTTGCACAAAGTGCACATTGTCAGCTGAGCAAGATAGCCCTCTGCCTTCTTGTTTTGACTCTCAGATTGTAAACAGGTGTCCTTTCCCCATCTAATTACCGTCACGTTTTCTCATTTCTGTGCTTTTTGCTGGTGAGTCCACTGTTTGAAATGGCTCCAAGCACAGCGCTGCGGTGCTGTCTAGTGTTCCTATGCACACAAAGGCTGCGATGCACCTTACGGAGAAAATTGCCTGTGCTAGATAAGCTTTGTTCAGGCATGACTTACAGTGCTGTTGGCCATGAGTTCACTGTTAATGAACCAAAAATGTATACTAAATAATGTTCTTTAAACAGAGACACACATAAGATTTGCATTGATCAGCTGGTAAAAATGTTGTGACAACAGGCTTGTAGAAACCTAACCCTGTATTTCCGCCAGAAGCAATAATTCAGTATTTTCTAATTCAGTGTCTACAGTGACTGTATAGAACATGACTCTGCACATAACTAGAGTAAACTATATTTAATAAAAGCTGCTGCATGCCAGGGTCCTGTGGGAGGATCTTTATACATCCATGAGTAGAGAGGCAGGGGTATAAATTAGAAAAAGAAATGAAGTTGCATGTCTACATTTTACTGGTGCAGCCAGGGACTCCACTCTTTGGTGGTGCAATGTTTGAATACCATCAGTTCTGTGTGAACAGGAAATCAACTAGGCCAGAACTTGATCCTGATAAGCAGTTAAAACACGCTTTTGTGTGCTCAAATAACCACTTCAGGATGATAACATCTTTATCTGATGTTAAGTGATGATAACACTTATCTGGAAGATGAGTGGTGTGCCATCTATTATGAGGAAATGTCAGCACAAAAGTGACTATCTAGAAAGTGTTAAGAATATTTTTAAAATAATTGTGTTACGATGGACTTGTTAATTATTGCCAAATAGAATACAGTAAAATAATGTTCAATTAAAATTCATATATAACATGTTATATAAATTCCATCTTTGAGACCAATTATGTGACTTATAGCCATAAGAGGAACATATCATTAAGAAGAAAAGCTTATCCTTTTTACTTTTAAAATACATAACTGGAACACACAGATAGCCAAGCACACAAGAGTGGCATTATGTCTATCAAGTTCTTCGGAAGGACAGATTCTAGTTATTATGCCACTAGTTTTACTATCTCAACAAATATAAAAGGAAGGTCAAAATTAAATGAAAAGAATATAAAGTATAAATAAAACTTCAGTATATGGCCAGTTCTGCCTCTGAAAGATTCATTATATTAGCATGTTCTGGGGTTGTTTGTTTTTGCTTATTTCTGCATTCAAATCATTTCTAAAAGAAACCAACAAAATAGTATGCTATGATAGCATTAAAGGAATGACATTGCCCATTGAATACCATTTAGCTTGAATCAGTGGTAGTACTATTAATTTCTCCCTTTTTAATGCACACTTTAGCTAGCACATGACCCATACCACGAACATCAGTTACACCCCGGGGACGAGACATTAACAGCATGTGCTACGAGTGGTTTATTTTACAATTGCTGTGAAATAAAAGCTGAAGGAAATGAGCCACTGGTGAATTACTTGCAAGCAAAAACAACAATATTTGTATCACTGCTGAAAAACTTCCTCCCAAAATGGGGGTGCAGGCAGAGGTTTTCTTGTATTGTTCACAGGGAAACACAGGGATAGAGGAGTTTGGGGGAGTCAACAGTTAAGGCTGTGAAGTTCTTTATTGCAGTTAAATAGAATACATTTGAGTAGCTGAGATCTGTACTATAGCTAATTAAAGCGCAGTTGGGACACACACACAATGACACAAGTAAAATAATTATTTCTAAACTACAGTCCATCAGATCTTTTTTCCCATAAAAGAAACATGACTTCGATCTTTTGATGTAGGTGATCTTTACAGAGAAATATGAAAGAAGAAAATTAAAATCTCACAGCAGGTTTTTCACAGAACCAATTTATCCCCATTTTTGTTTTTTTTGTTTTTTCATTTAAGAACAATGCCTCTTGCATATTGCTCTTCTACCAAAGATAGTCAATATCAGAAATCTTTGTTCTCATAGATGATATGCAAATAGGCTCAGATATTTTACTATACTTATAAAATAAATAATTCTAACTCAACGTAATCCATACATAATGGCATTGCCTGAATGGAAAAGATTCCCTTGTTTATTTAAATACAATGCGCAACTAGAATATCAATTACTCCCAGCTTCTTGTTCTAAACTGGATTTAATCTGTTAACCTCTCACCTTCCTTTAAAGAGAGTTGGAATGAGCAACAGACATGAGAGAAAATGGGGTTTGCAAGAATAAAATGACAACGGTATACACTAAAAGCAAGCAGACCCGTTAATTATCCTGCTCACAGGTTTACACTCACACACACACTTTTATCTATGATTAACTGGAGTGGACGGCTGTTGTTCCTTTTGACCTTTTACTTAAGTCCAATCTAACACAAGGAAATCATTATTCATTTCTCTCCCACTCAAAGTCTAGATGCAGATTTGAAAATGTTATTTATTGTCTGGCTGTTAGTCTTTAACGTGCAGCAGTTATTACTAAAAGAGACAGCTGGCTGCATCGACCTATCCTTTACTGCCCCCAAGGCCACGCATATCTAATTCAAGGATATCAGATAATGGTATGTGGCATGATTTACATGTCGAGAATTCAGAATTCATTGTGAGCCTATTTATAACTCTAGCACCTTCGATAGAGAAGATGATTTAATAGAGGTTGTAAGGGTTTTCTGACAAGAGACATTAATAGTAGAACCTTTTCCCAAGTGCTGCAAACAGTGGTGCAGCGATGTAGCTCTCCCGAGTTATTTTTCATGGGTGACCCTTTTTCTGTTCATTAGCACTTACATTCCTGGGGTTGGGAAGCCACTGTTTTAACTCTTAATTTGTATGTAATGAGCATATTCAATGCGAGGAGACTATCCTTCATTTAACAAAGCCTAAAAACGGCTGGTAACTCTGATGGAAAAGGACATCTAGTCTCATGGAAATTTAACAAGTCCAGTTTTCGCATATGGTATTTGGAAAACTAAGGGTCTGCTCTCTAGAGATGGTCAAGGTGGATGATGAAAGTTCTTTTCAAAAGAGTTAGAAACAGGCTGATGTCTTCGCCAATACATCTCCCTTCAATAAAACTAACTCTAATGGATGAGCCTGCCTCTGGTTATTGCTAAGACTATACAGGCAGGTCTATTTGCTTACACAGATGCTGCACTGGCAATTACTTCAGAAGACATTTTGGATGGTTCGAGTATTCACACACACACACACACACACACACACACACACACTACCACTTATGAAACACACATGAGAACTAACCACACATTTGAAAATGCAGTTTAATGGAGCATGTTATCAAAGTCTTCTCTTTTTTAACATTTTTTATTGAGTTTTGGAGAGGAAGGGAGAGGGAAAGAGAGAGAAATATCAATGTGAGAGCAAAACATCAGATCGATCAGCTGCCTGGGATAGATCTGGGCATGTGCCCTAAGGGAGTAAGCAGGGGGGGAGAAATCAAAGCAGAAACCCTTTGGTGTGAGGGACAAGGCCCAACCAACTGAGCAAAGTCTTATTTATTGATAAAAACTGGTTCATAATAGATTAAACCTTTGGTGGTGCATTATATTTTTAATTTGAAATGTAAAACCAGTGTTCTATTTCAAACAGCAATTTTCACATGAAATGCATCTCTAAAGACTAGAACTGACTGGCATTTATTTTGAAAAGCATGCATATATTATAGCTTCAGGGGGCAAGTTTCACTTTGGGACAAAATATTTCCTCTAGATGACTATCAATTCAAATTCTAGCTTTAGAAACCCTAGATGTCATAATGAATGGCTTATATGTACCAAGTTGGATTCTGTTGTTTATTACATTTTTAAAAAGGGATTCTAAAGTCTGAATTTGAGTGAACACCTTATTTTTATTTAGTTTCTCATGTTAATGATTCTAACCTTTCTAAAAAAGTTTATTCATCATTTATTTAAAAGACCGCCTTTCAAGAGTTCCTCTAATTAAATTAAAAGTAGTCAGTGGAAAGTAATGTGCCTAGTACACCCATTAACCTAAATCCAAGAACATCCAGCAGTATCTCTATTCACTGTGCAGTTTTTTCTTATTACTTATATACATCTGAGGGTCTTCATCTGGTTACATGGAATTAAGGCAGTACAGATAAAGCACAGAATTCAGATCATGCAAGTCCTATTCTCTTTAAACCAAAGGGAAAGAACACACTTTCATTCCATTTGGCTCATAACAATTGGTGACAATATGCCTTCCTGAAAAATCAGAGTTGGACCTATTTCATATTGTTTATAAACTATCATTGCAGTTGCATTTTTTAAAAGAGGCTAAAAGGCAAACACAACAAAGACTATTGAAACGAAGGCAGATGGTATGATCCTGTATTCTTGGACTTAAATCAAACCAAATGAAATCAGAATTAAGTTATTTTGAAGAATACAAATCTTATGGTGCAGATGAGTGAGTGGTTTCCTGATTAACTTGCCATTAATCAATTTAAACTCAATATGTAAGACAGTGCCTTCTCTCTTCGAGTTTTTATGGGGGGTTACTTATTTTGCGGGGGGCTTTTTGGTGGGGTGAGGAGGTCAATAGTAGACCATGCGTGTTTTCAATGAAATTAAGAGAGAATTGTCAAAATGTGTACTAAAATTTGTAATAAACATGTCATGAATTGAAAATAACAACTACTGACAGAAATATAAAGATAAGTAAGGTTGTAATTGAGAGTTTATTTTCAGTAGAGTAAAGAAATTTAGGGTGTTTTCCTTGATGATTTAAATAAGATAGCCTGGGTACTTAATACTTACTGTATAACTCTCATGATCTGCGTACTTCCTAAAATTGTCGTAAATAACATATATGAAGGAATTTAGAAAACATGTCACTATTATACTGCCCAGCCAGTGCTGCTCAATGGTTGAGCATCATCTCATTAACCAGGAGGTCACAGTTCAATTCCAGGTCAGGGCACATGCCTGGTTTGCAGGCTTGATCCCCAGTAGAGGGTGTGCATGAGGTAGCCAATCGATGTTTCCATCTCTCTATCCCATCTCTCTATCCTTCTCCCTTCCTCTCCCTCTCTCTCTAAAAAAAATTCAATGAAAACATATTTTTAAAAGATACTATTATACTATATCCTTTTCCAGAGGTATAGCAACAAACAATAAATGAGGAAGTAACAATTACATTTCTTCCAAATTTAACAAAGTAATCCACCCTTCGAAATTAATAACTAAACTTGGGGGTTTGAAATATATACATTCTAAGAATTAATTTAGGATACAAGGAAATTCTATCAGAGTCTTGGAAGGTACATGTTTCCAAAGTAAAATAAGAATGCATGTGCTATGCTTATGTGAAGATGTGGAAATAATTTATTTTCATGATGCTTAGAAAAATGTTTTTGCCTCACATTTCAATAGCCATATTTTTAATTCTCCAAAGAGATGACAACAGGCTCTCAAAGTTTGTCACACTAAATTGATCTATGTTGTCCAGTGAAATGATTATTTTCAACAATATGGTGGCAAAGTTTTTTCTTAGATAATTTTATAATTTTTCATTTAAAAGATGAAAAAGCTATTCATTTGAGAATCAACTATCTAGGAGAGTAACTATTTCTATCAAAAGATAAAATTTCACTCAGAACCTTGGCCAGTGTGCTCAGTGATTAGAGCAGCAGCCTGGGTTTGATTCCTGGTCAAGGGAACATACCTGGGTTGCAGGTTCAATCCCTGGTCCCCGCCAGGGTGCATGCAGGAGGCACCAATCGATGTCCCTCTCACATCAATGTTTTTCTCTCTTTCTCTCTGTCCTCCTCCCCCATCCCTCCTACTCTCTCTAAAACAAATCAATGGAAAAAATATCCTAGAGTGTAGATTAACAAAACAAAAAAGAAGAAGAAATTTTACTCAGAGAAAAGCCACCTTACACTATTTCTTCAGGCATTAAAAAAAAAAGCAAGACTTCACATATACTAGTTCAGAGCCTTACATCTGTAGGGATTTGATAAACACTTACTGACTCTCTAATTCAGCAGTTCTCAACTAAAGGAAAGAGGAGAGGTGCAGGGCAGGAAATTTGCCCCCTAGGGGCAAAAGTTATTTGCCAAGATCTGGAGATGCTTTTGGTTGTCACAACTTGGGAAGAGGACACAACTGGGGGGTGATAGACTTCTACTAGCATCTAGTGAGTTGTACCTAGTAATTTTGCTAAAAATCCTACAATCTCAGGGCCAGCTCCACAACAAAAAACTTTTTAGCCCAAAATGTCCATATTGTCAAGATTGAGGCACTCCCCTTTAATTGCATATAGCACTATACATTGGGAAAACTGGGTGATGGGTACATGGAGCCTCTCTATTTTTTGCCACTTCTTGTGAATCTATCATTATTTCAAGGTAAACGTTTTCCTTTTATGTTTTGGTCAGATAGAAATGGGAATACTAAGAGTGAATGAATCTAGCCCAGGAGATAGTGTTGACAATGAGAAAGAGTTCTGAGAATAAACTCCCAGGCAGCCAATACACAGAACCAGCAAAAATGTCACCAGGGAAGAAGCCACACCAAAGGAGAATGTGAGCGATGTAATGAAAGTCAAAGGAAATAGATTTACACACACACACACACACACACACACACAGTGATCAGCAGCATGAACTGCTGAAGGTGGGGGGAGGGGTGGTGTATAGTAGCCTGGTGTTGAAAATGAACACTGAACTAGGAGTAGACAGACAAAAGGAAGTCAAAACAGCAAATGAACTCTTCGAAGAAATTTAAGACAGGAGAAAGAAAAAGCCACACCAACAGAATAAGTGGAGACAAAGGGAAGAGTTTAAATTTGTTTTAGGATAGAGAAATAAATACTTAAAAATGAGGAGTCCTGTAGGGAGGGAGAGAATTTGCATATTCAAGAAAAGGGGGAAATAAATGACAGAGGAGATGCCAAAAAGGGGACAAAGGAGAGAGGATCAAGTGTCGAGATAGAAAGCCTGCCTCCTAGAAAGAGTCTAGTTCTAGTTCACGTTACTCAATATGACTAAATGTGATCAAATTAGAGACACAAATTTTTTAATTCTGAAAGCATCATAGCATTAATGGTTACTATGGGGCTTTATGATTAATAGCATTTTTACAAAACAATACAAGGCTAGACTTAATGAATCAAAACTGAAACTGAGCTTTATAATTGTGCTTCACCTGAAGGCATTTAAAAGTCTGATGAAGGTAACTGCCTGAGGGCCATAATGACAGTGCTTGCTGAACATGTGCTGACTTATCACCCTAAAACAAAATAAGGTTATAAATTATTTTGCTTTCCCCTGATGCTTTTTTGTCTGAAATTTTTAAATACATATGTACATTAAGAATTTTAAAGTAAGCTCATTTTATATTTAAATGGCATTAAAAATAAATAGGTTATGTATTAAAATCTGATAAAGCTAGAAATCACTCTTTTATAAAGAAGATATTTAACTAAGACTCGTTCAATAACAAAGTGATAATAAATGGCGCTTTGTATAAAGCCAAGCTTGTTGACATTAACCTTGTTTGAAATATACCAGTTACTTAACATTTCTGACATGCATAATAGACCAATGACTGGTGATGAAAAAAAAGTGTCTAGCGAACGAAAGCTGTGCCTTCACCTGAAACATTTAAAAGTCATCAAAGCACTGGAAAACAGCTCAAAATATTTTTCTGACAAGAGAAAAGACAAAAACTTGAATGATTAGAGAGGAGGCTTTCTTACTTTTATTTATTTGGGCCACAGCTTTGAACCACATTTTCTACATGAGTTCATCCCAATTAGCATCAAATATATCAGGTCAAGTATGATAGGGTAGCAAATATAGAGACATGAACATTTATATAGAAGTTCTAAAAGGATACATCCTAGACTGTTAACCATAGTTATCAAAGAAAAGAGAGAAATTAAGGGAGAGATCTTAAAGAAAATTTCATTTTTAGTCTGTAATATTTATCATTTTAGGTTTTTCTCTGATAACAGATATTCATGTTTATTTTCAAAATTAAATGAATAAATGTATAAAATTTTGAGACAAATTATTTAATCAAACATTATCAGACCACAAAATTGTGGGTAAAACTAAAATGCTTTTTAAGACTCTGAGATGTGAGGCAGTTTGCTACACAGCTATAGATAATTAAGACATTGTGTTTAAAGGCTGTTTACTTTTCTTCTTTTCCCAGCATTTTCTAATTTTCTAAGATAATCATGTAATTTGTTGGCATGCAAATAAATTATAAACTGGAGAAATTATTTCGGTCTAAGTGAAAAGCCTGAGAAAGGATGAAGTAGTTTCCAGTAGGAAAGCATTCCACAAAAACAACTTAAAAAGCTGTAAAAAAAAAAAAAAAAAAAAAAAAAAAAAAAAAAAAAAGAAAAGAAAAAAAAGAAAGAAAGAACTCTTACCATTGGCAACAGCATGGATGGACCTGGAGAGTATTATGCTGAGTGAAATAAGCCAGTCAGAGAAAGACAAGTATCACATGATCTCACCCATATGTGGAATGATCAAAATAAACTGATGAACAAAATAGATCCAGAGACATAGAAGCATGGAACAGACTATTGAATCTCAGAGAGAAGGCAGAGGAGGGTGGGTGGGAAGAGATCAACCAAAGGACTTATATGCATATATGCATAACCCATTGGACCCAAAAAAATAGGGTGGTGAGGGCCTGGGGCAGGAGGGGGGCAGGGCAGGCTTGATGAGTAGGAGGTGGGGAGGGACATATGTAATACTTTCAAAAATAAAGATTAAATTAAATAAAGTTGGATATATCGATAGATGGATAGATGAATGGATAGATAGGCAGACCTTTTAAATGACTCCTCTGATAGTTGCAGAAGCAGTAAGAATTAGAGGGCTAAGATTTTGTACAAGGGAGAAACTCTAGATATTGAGCTAATGATTTGCAAGCATCTGTTCCCTGAAGAAATAGTTGACACTCAGCATGTGCTAGAGCAGCGGTTCTCAACCTGTGGGTCGCGACCCCTTTGGGGGTCGAACAACCCTTTCACAGGGGTCGCCTAAGACCATCGGAAAACACATATATAATCACATATTGTTTTTGTGATTAATCACTATGCTTTAATTATGTTCAATTTGTAACAATGAAAATACATCCTGCATATCAGATATTTACATTATGATTCATAACAGTAGCAAAATTACAGTTATGAAGTAGCAACGAAAATAATTTTATGGTTGGGGGTCACCACAACATGAGGAACTGTATTAAAGGGTCGTGGCATTAGGAAGGTTGAGAACCACTGTGCTAAAGGCTGAGAATCTGGGTGTGGCCCAGGTAGAGGATCCTGCCTGGGGACAGTAAAGCCAGCAGTTCTTGGTGGTACTATAGGAATGGAGTGATAAAACTGGAGACTTTGAAGAACTTCAACACACAGCTAGTTTTCCCCTCAAGCCATTTGCTAAATATTGAAGTAGAGTAAGTTTGGATGCTTTAGAGAGATACTGAAAATTTCTGAAAAACGGAGGAGAATTTTATGCAGTCTCCAAGGTGATAATGCTTATGTACATGGCAGATGAAAACCCTGGAAGCAACATTGAACAGAATATCTGTAGCTGCATTTTCCCTGGAGGCCTTTACCAAATTTTGAGCATAAGACAGAATCTGAGAATCAAAAACAGAGAAATGTTGGTGGTCAATAGAACTTAAGTGAAAAACTGAAGACTAGATATTCCAAGTAAAGGCTAAGTTTATCAGAGTAAATAAAAAGTGAAAACAAACTCTATGCTGCTTATAAGAAATATGCTTCAAATATGAGACTAACAAAAATGGTAAACCTAAAATGGAAAAAATATACCATGTATATGCTAACCAAAAGAAAGCTTCATCAGCCATACTAATCTCAGATAAGATAGATTTAGGCATTAAAAAAAAACCACTAAAGAAACAAATATTTTATCATGGTAAAGTAGTCAGCACAACAGTAAGATATAACAATTCTAAATCTTTATGTTCCCAACAAAATATCTTAAAAATATACCAAAACTGACAGAACATTAAGAGGAAAAATAGATACATTTAAACATGAACGAAAACATTAACAGACTTCTTGGAATAGCTGATAGAACAAACTAAAAACAATCCATAAGGATATATAAGTTAGCACTAACCACATTAACAACTTTGACCTATTCAACACATATCAAGCAGCACCTAACAATGATAGAGTTTACATAGTTTTCAGAATTACTTTCATATGAATTTTCCTTTCAGTGTTTAAGCCTAGGAGACAATACACAAAAGGGGGTGTTCCAAAGGCTAATAAATATAAAGGTGAAAAAAGGTTTGGCTCATTAGTCATTTGAAAAATACAAATTAAAACTTGAATGTAGTATCTCTGTATACTTAAGAGGAGGATTACAATGATAGCCAGTGTCAAGTATTGGTAGGGAAAAATGTGAAACCAATGGAACTCTCACATAATTTGAAAAATTGCTTAGCAGTATCCACTAAAGTAAAGCATATGAATACAGTATTACTCAGCAATTCTCATCCCCAACCCTCTTCCCCCAGTTACCAAAAGAAATGCATGAAAATATTCACCACCAAAGAACATATAACATTTGTAAAAGCACCCTTTGTAAATACCCAAGAACTTGGAAAATAGCCTAATATCCATCAACAATATAATCCTATATAATAAAAGGCTAATATGCAAATCGACCGAATGGCAGAACAACCGGTCGCTATGACACGCACTGACCACCAGGAGGCAGACGCACAATGAAGGAGTTACCCCCTGGTGGTCAGTGCACTCCCACAGGGGGAGGACTGCTCAGCCAGAAGCTGGACTCATGGCTGGGGAGCACAGCAGCAGTGGCAGGAGCCTCTCTCGCCTCTGCGGCAGCGCTAAGGACCCCGAGGGGTCCCAGACTGCGAGAGGGTGCAGGCCGGACTGAGGGACCCCCCTCCTCAGTGCACAAATGTCGTGCACCAGGCCTCTAGTGAATACATAATTAGTAGTATATTCACAATGAAATACTATACAACAATAAGAATGAATTAACTACAGTGACATACAACAACATAGGTAAATCTCAAAAACATAATGTTAAGCAAAACAGATCAAACTACTGAGAGTAAATACTGTATCATCCTATTTTTATCATAGGACAGACAGAGATGCACCACCCAGAAGCCCTTAATAGAGCATATGCTGTCCTAGTTGCTGGGAATGCAGCAAGCAGACAGCTTTTCGATTGCATAGGTATGCAAGTTTAATCACTTTAAAACTTCTAATATTATCGGTTTCCATTAAATAGAACCAACAATGCTGGGTCTGTTTAAATTACAAGGAAAAAAAAAATCACTGTGTACCAACCCAGTATCTTACAAAATCCAGGTGTCAAACATTTCAGGAAGCATCTCACCCACATCTGATGGCTGGTGGGGGCAAGGATCTGAATGCCTGGCAATTTGGAGTCACTGTGGGATAACTATGATCAGACATGTTATTTTCAGAGTTCAATGTGGAGTGGGCTCAGGCTGGCAAGTCTACTTTGCAGCTCTGCTTCTCCTGCTGCAGCATGTGTTGTTGAAACAGGTAAAACCCACTTATGGTATTAGAAGTCAGGGTAGTGGATATCCTTGAGTTGGGAGTGGAAAGAATTATGCTTGGAGGGAGACAGGAGGAGGGCTTCTATGATGCTGGTTATATTCTGTTTCTGAGATCTATTTCACTTTGAAATTGTACCACACTGTATAACTATAATTTGTGCATTTTTCTGTATATATGTTATGCTTTGATAAGTACTTATTACATTTTATCAATGTTATACATTGATAAAATATATAAATATATGTATAAACTAGAGGCCCGGTGCATGAAATTCATGCACTGGGGGGGGGGGGGGGTGTCCCTCAGCCCAGCCTCCACCCTCTCCAATCTGGGACCCCTCGGGGGATGTCCGACTGCCGGTTTAGTTGGACATCCCTCTCACAATCTGGGACAGCTGGCTCCCAACCACTTGACTGCCTGCCTGCCTGATTGTCTCTAACACTTCTGCCTGCCACCTGATCACCCCCTAACCACTCCCCTGCCAGCCTGATTGATGCCTAACTGCTCCCCTGCCAGCCCGATCGCTCCCTAACCACTCCCCTGCCAGCCTGATCGACGCCTAACTGCTCCCCTGCCAGCCCGATCGCCCCCAACTGCCCTCCCCTGCTGGCCTGGTCACCCACAATTGCCCTCCCCTGCCGGCCATCTTGTGGCAGCCATCATGTGACCACATGGGGTGGCCATCTTGTGCGAGGGCATGATAGTCAATTTGCATATTACCTCTTTATTATATTGGATGATAAAATGTATGTTTTATCTATGTATGTTATACTTTGTTCACCAAAAGATTACTATAATGTTGTAATTAATTAATTAAAAATAATGGATTGGAAATTTTTAAAAGATATGGGTCAGTCATTCACTCATTCACTAACTACTCGGTGACTTAGGATAAGTCTCTTAAATTCTCTGAGCCCACAATTCCTCAACTATAAGAAATTGAAAATACAACCCCCTGACAGATGGCCCAGAAATGCATGAAAAAATGCTCAAAGTCACTGATCATCAGAGAGATGCAAATTAAAATGACAATGAGGTTTCACCTCACACCTGTCAGAATGGCTACCATCAACAAATGACAAGGGCTGGCGAAGATGTGGAGAAAAGGGAATCTTAGTACACTGCTGAAAAGGGAATGCAAACTGGTGCAGCACTGTGGAGAACAGTGTGTAGTTTCCTCAAAAAATTAAAAATGGAACTGCCACAGTCATTCATTAACATTTTTAAAGGATTTATAGAAGGGGATAGTTCTCAGACTTAGGAGGCCCTAATGTTTTTTCTCTAAAATTTTTAGATTTCTCTTTCTGTCAGATTTTAATGATATAGTGCCCAATACTTCAGAGGCTAGTTGAAGTACCTGGAACTAAATTTTAAATTTTCTTTCATTTAAAATGTGTTTCCATTCCAAATAATTAGTCTATTTGCACATAAAAAAGAAGGTAGAAAAACAATAGAAAATTTCTTTGAACAGGACCAATAATAATATTTCAACAATAACATCATTTAAAGTCTGAAACTTTTCTTTCCATTTTTTCATTTCATCATCAAATCAAATAACCGTAAGTTTTATTTACTCATCACTGCACAGTGCAACCAATTATGAACCTAGGGAATAAAAAGAAACATTTTTCTGACCAACAAAAACCATGATACTGGGGCACTGTTTAATAAAATAGAATCCTTGGTTGAATCCTTCTCTTCTCCCTATCCTCCTCCCCCCAACCCAAACCTTTCCACATAATCTGCTGGCTCAAGAAAATAAGTGGATAAAAAAGCCTTTTCTGTCAGGATGTCAGATGACTTGTGGCTCACAGTGATTGGTGATAATATATTTCCCTCAATGGTAACGGAGGCACATGACATAGATGAAGCAAAAAATGTATTTCAATGTAAGGCCACAAAGGCATAAATTCAGACTTCAGGTAATAGGGACAATAAAATGTCCTCGTGCAGGTCTGAAATGTGTTATCATGCTTATGAAATGTGCTGTAATATTTAGTAGAATAGTGACAGATGATGCAATGCATAGTGCCTGGCATGGCACCAACAGGACAGCACACCACCCTCCTTACTACAGCTGGGAGAAAGGCATCTTCCTAACACATCCATCAGAGTTTAATAGAGTGTAGGCTGCAATGTCCTTGCTGAGCAGTCTAGAAAGCATGGTGTAGTGCTTCTTACAGGTTTGCTGAACTGTTATTGATCTGGGGTAAATGTTTGCTCATTCATGTGTGAAGTTCAAACCTTTGTTCAATTCTGGGCATGTTTTTCTCAGATATTTCAACTCATTCCTCCACACTTCCCCACTGCAGAAGGCAGAAGTGGCTGCATTTTGGCTATTCCCATGTAATGGCAGGATCTGCAGGGTTTTCATCCCATGCTGCTGCAGGGGGAGGTTTGGGAATTGCTCACCTCTGACACACCTTGTTTTTGTGCAGTTTCATTCTCGTGGAGAGCTACAGAAAATGAGAACTCGGAGGAAAAGCTCCTCCTTTATACTCACTTGCTGCTTATAGTATTGGCAAGTATCTGGACATCATATATGATCTTGAGAGATGCTTTTCAGAGAAAACAAAACATATATGCAGGGCATCCCCCCCAAAAATGAATACACACTTTGAATAATTATTCATTCCAATGGGTTACATCTGAAAAGAAAAAACATCAATTGAGCAACCAGCTGTTAAGTGTGTATACATTTTTTGGGACACCCTATCCTATATAATAAAAAGCTAATATGCAAATGGTCATCACGCCCTCATGCCATCATGCCGTAAGGGCTGAGACATTCAACAACGGGGAGAGAGGAATGGGGACCAGCCAGCCTGCAGCCCAGGAGAGGAACAAGCTGCCCGCCCCACAGTCCCAGGTGCCAATGGCTGCGCCTGTGTCTGCAGCCCGGCCCAGGAGAAGGACAAGTCACCCGTGCTGCGGTCCCGAGCACCAGCAGCTGTGCCTGTGACTACGGCCTGGCCCAGAAGAGGGACAAGCCACCTGCCCCGTGGTCCCAAGCACCAGCGGCTGGGGCTGCGGCCCAGGAGAGGGACAAGCCACCCAACCCGCGGTCCCGGGCACCAACGGCTAGGGCTGCAGCCTGGGAGAGGGACAATCCGCATGCCCCATGGTCCCTGTGGCCCTGAGTGCCAGTGGCTGCATCTGCACCTGTGGCCCAGAAGAGGACAAGCTGCCTGCCCCACAGTCCTGGGCACCTGCGACTGTGGCCTAGACAAAGCCGCCCGCCCACAGTCTCCTGCGGCTGCAGCTGGCCCAGGTGAAGCTGGCCCAGGTCTTGGGTGCCTGCGGTCGGCCAGAGGGAGGGAACCCCAGGTCCTGGGTGCCTGTGACTGGCCAGAGGAGGGAATCCTGGGTCCTGTGTGCGGGGCGAGGCAGAGGTGGTTAAGGGTGATCAGGCCAGCAGGGGATCAGTTAGGGGCAATCAGGCCAGTAGGGGAGCAGTTAGGGGTGATCAGGCAGACAGGCAGAGGTGGTTAGGGGTGATCAGGCAGGCAGGTGAGCAATTAGGAGCTAGCATTCCAGGGTTGCGAGAGGCAGTTGGATATCCCCTGAGGGGTCCCGATTGGAAGGGTGCAGGCCGGGCTAAGGGACCCCCTGCCCCTGTGCATGAATTTCATGCACCGGGCCTCTAGTATATATATCTGTGGTATATATCTCTGGCTATAGAAACACTAAAATTACTATTGTTTTATAATCAGAACCCCAAATACTTCAGCCACTAAATTTTGATCCATATGTATATATGGAGATATATATATATATATATATACACACACACACATATATATATTTATATGAAATATATATATATATATTTATATGGATTATATATATATATAGCAGTACTCATTTTCCTCTAATCTGCTCTTATGAACAGAATGGTCATAATAATGGTGTGGTTTCAGGGACTCAGCGGACATGCTACCCTTACCCCTCTTCAGTCAGCTGATTACTGATTCCAGAAAGCCACAATTAGTAATTAACTGCTATGTTTAATGTAAATTTCAAAATGCTTAATTCATTTTTACTTAATATAAACAGGTTGGTAGAATCTATCCTTGAGAGCAGGTTGAAAGGAGAGCATAGAAGGCTTTCTGTAAACACTGTGTGGAGGGCACTAGCTTTGGAGAGGAGGGGAAACACCTAAGTAAAGAGTCCTTCTATAGGTGGAAGAGTAAAGGTAGAGGGATGTGCATTTCATGGATTCTGAACATGATCCCAACTTCCCGTTTTCAGACCCAGTGGTTTGTTCTCTGGTTGGAATGCTGTGTGTGATGAGCATCTCTGAGGATGCTGGCAGGCTTCTCGGGGAGCTGAAAGAACTGGCTTCAGGAATGGGCTTGCTGCATTCCCTCCTCTTTCAGTGAGACCAAATCCAGAGCTAGACCCCACATACGCCAGATTCAAGTATGCTGTCTTATACTATTTTCTGAGTAACCCAAAGGGCTATAAACATGGAGAATACCCTAGAGCAGTGGTCAGCAAACTCATTAGTCAAGAGAGCCAAATATCAACAGTACAACGATTGAAATTTCTTTTGAGAGCCAAATTTTTTAAACTTAAACTATATAGGTAGGTACATTGTTATTAACTTAATTAGGGTACTCCTAAACTGGCCTTTGCTAAAAACGTCCTCAATCTGATTGAGGTATGTTCGCTGAGGTCGACCCCTTCCAACTCTCCCATCCACACTCGTCTTGTATACTTGTTTCGTCTATCTCCTTTCCGAAAACCGACTTCTGCACATGGGCCACGAAGTTTCAATTGCACTGTACATGTGTGCCCGCACGTGGTGTTTTGTGGAAGAGCCACACTCAAGGGGCCAAAGAGCCACATGTGGCTCGTGAGCCGCAGTTTGCCGACCACTGCCCTAGAGCAAGACAAAGCTACCCAGTGCAAACAGTTTTGCTAGTTTCCCTTATGACCATGAAGCTCCAATTGTGCTGAAAGTCTAAGACTGCTTGAAATACTGTATAAAGCCTGTTGCAAAACTGGAGAGAGGAAACACACCTGGGTTTGGAAACAGTTATACTTTTTCAACAAACTTTTTTTTAAATGTCTGGCTGTTACTAATTCTACTAGAGATTGAACGCATGCCCACAGGACATGAACAAGTGGTAGCTTATATTCTGCACTACTCATCATGAACTTGGTATTATCTGATGCATCTATCCACAAAACTTTGAATGCTCAACAGTTTCTCAGTGTGAGGTAGAAGTAATATATGCAAGATGGGGCTTGAGGAGGTCATGAAGGCATAAATATTTTGCATGAGCAGATGCATCCATTTTGCTCAACATATTGTCTGTATAGTTTCTCCATATTATTGCATGAGTCAGCAGTCCATTCATTTCTGTCACTCAGTAGTATTTCATGGTATATACTGGAAGAAATAAGGTAATCAGTTAATACTCCTGAAATTCATTGATCATCCTAAAGCTGGGTCACCCAGAAGCTGTAAGACATCTTGTAAATATAGAGTGTTCTATTACATGGTGCTAAATATGCTCTGAACCACTGACAAATACATATTCTGAATCCCATATCCATAATACACAGATCCATGACTGCAATGGACTGAATATTGTCCCCCCCAAAATTTATGTTGAAATATTAACCCCCAGTACCTCAGAATGTGACTACATGTGGAGACGGGGCCTTTAAAGAACTAATTATGGTAAAAAATAGATGAACTTAGAAGTATTGTGTTAAGTGAAATAAGTCAGAAAAAGAAAGATAAATACCATATGATTTCACTTGTATGTGGAAGCTAAAAAACAAAATAAACAAAACAGAAACAAACTCATGGATACAGAGAACAAATTGATGTTTGCTAGATGGGTGGAGGCTTGGGGGATGGGTGAAAAAGGTAAAAAGGATTTTAAGAAGTACAAATTGTCAGTTATAAAAATAGTCACAGGGATATAAAGTATAGCACAGGGAATACAAGGGTGAGAAAAAGTAGGACACAGACACTCACAGAGGGAATATATCCTAAAAAACCTCAAAACACCAATCAGAAATGATATATGCGCCCCTATGTTCATAGTAGCATTATTTACAATAGCTAAGATTTGGAAACAGCCCAAGTGCCCATCAATAGATGAATGGATAAAACAGCTGTAGGACATTTACACTATGGAATACTATGCAGCTGTAAAAAAAGGAAGGATCTCTTACCCTTTGGGACAGCCTGGATGGACCTGGAAAATATTATGCTAAGTGAAATAAGCCACACTGAGAAAGACAAGTATCACATAATCTTACTTATTTGATAAATCTAATGAACAAAATTGACCAACAAAACAAGACTTGAAGCAGGGAGGCATGGAACAGACTGACATACCTCAATGTGGGATTGGAGGAACAAGAAGAGATAAAACAAAGAACTTATATAATTACTAGTGGCCTGATGCACAAATTTGTGCACATTGAAAGGAAATTAATTAGAAGAAACATTTTAATAATATCACTATTCGCCCTTTCTCTATAATAGAAGTGTCAACCAAATTCACAATCAACAATGACAGATCAAAACACACGCGTGCAATTGGCACCAGTGAGAGCTTTATATGTATCATGCATGCGCAAGTCAACTTAGCCTTTTATCTATCTATATAAAAGACTAAGGGACCATCACAACCTAATGGATGACCAAACAGGCTGTGTGGGGTGACCAGGCCGGAAGGGGAGTTAGTAAGGGTTGACCAAAGGACAGATCAGCAGGCAACGTGGGGCGACCAGGCTGGCAGGGGGGTTAGTGAGGGTTGACCAAACGACCGAGCAGCAGGCTGCATGGGGCAACCAGGCCAGCAGGGGGGTTAGTGAGGGTTGACCAAACGACCGAGCAGCAGGCTGCATGGGACGACCAGGCCAGCAGGGGGGGCAGTTGGGGGCAACCAGGCCAGCGGTGGAGGGGCAGTTAGGGGTGATCAGACCAGCAGGAGGGAAGTTAGGGGTGACAGGTCGGCAGGGGAGACAGTGAGGGGTGATCAGGCCAACAGGCAGAGGCAGTTAGGGGTGATCAGACTGGCGGGGGGGGGAGGGCAGTTAGGGGTGATCAGGCAGGCAGGCAGGTGAGCAGTTAGGAGCCAGCAGTCCAGGATTGTGAGAGGGATGTCCAACTGCCGGTTTAGGCTCGATCCCCAGGATCGGGCCTAAACTGGCAGTCAGACATCTCCCAAGGGGCCCTGGATTGAAGAGGGTGCAGGCTGGGCTGAGGGGACCCTCCCCCCGACCCATGCATGAATATCATGCACCGGCCTCTAGTATATAAAGAATAAACTTGCTTAATTAGATCTGCTTTCTGATGTACTATAGTAGCTAAACTTTTTCCCGCCCAGTGAAACACCCCAACTTCTCTTTCAGGTAATTGTCAGCAACACAGCAGTAAATATCAACATGAAGCATATTATTATTGTAGATTATGCAGGGAGAACAAAGGGTAATATTTAACATCAGCAGTTTTTTGTTTTTGTTTTTGTTTTTTCCCTTTATTAAGATATTACAAATATGTCCTTATCCCCCCAATGTCCTCTCATCCCCCCAATCCTGCCCTTACCCTCACCCTCATCCCCTGTTGTCCACATCCATCGATTATGCTTATATGCATGCATAAAGTCCTTTGGTTGATCTCTTCCCCTCACCCTCACCCTCCCCTACCTTCCCTCTGAGTTTTGAGCATCTCATCAATGCTTCTCTGTCTCTACATCTGTTTTTGTTCATCAGTTTAACATCAGCAGTGTTTGACTATATTCTGCGCAGTGAGAAAACCTGAAGTCATTTTCAAGGTCCACCATTTCTTACTTTTTTTCAGTCTGGTCAAGTTTCTAAACTTTCTAAATCTCCATTTTCTGGCTACTGAAAAGAAAATAGGATTCCACCGAGTCTCCTATCTACCTACTCCAGGACTTCTGTGAGGATCAAATGAGATGAGGCACGGGAAACACTTCACAGACATTTGGTTAAAGTGTGAAATGTTTCCACCTATGCTCCTGGACTGAAGAAACTCCAAGGAGGCTAGTCGCTAGGGAGAGGAAGCTGGGCTTTGCTATGTGACATCATTACCCAGTGCCCACAGTGACTATCTCCTGGGCTGGGCTGGGCTGTGGGCCGCCTTTTCTACCATGGGGTCTTGGCAGCATTGGCTGTGATTTGATGGGGTGTCGCTCTGGGCTCGAGCCTGTGTCCCACTTGGAGGAAGCCGAGTGTTGGTTTGTCAGTGCCAGGTCTGTGGTGCTGGCCAGTATGCATCATGGCAACTCCTGCATTGAGTGTCTACCCCTAGTGATCAGTGTACATCATAGCAACCGGTTGGTTGGTAGGAGGGACACTTAGCATATTAGCCTTTTATAGAGAGAGATTTGCATAGCCCATGGGCATGGGCAATAGGGGAGTGAAGACTTGGTGGGCTGGGGGGGGGGGGAGGAGAAGGCTAGAACCTGGAGGAGGGGGAAAAGTGGCGGAGGAAATGGGAGATATCTGTAATACTATCAACAATAAAAAATATATTAAAAAAAAAAACTTAGTATTGCTATTTGTGCTATTTACACTGTGATTTTCTCTATGAGAGTTTACTGGGATCTTTATACTAAAGTTGGCCTCTGAATTCTATCTCATCTACATTTCAAATTGATAATTGTTAGTTGTATAGCTAAATCTAATAACTGTTCTTGTAGCTAAGCACAACAATGTTCATAGGATCCTCTATCAATGAAAAGAGTTTCTAATTGTGATGGATGTTTGTGAATTCCTTTAGAGCAGTGGTTCTGAACCTTCCTAATGCCACGACCTTGAATACAGTTCCTCATGTTGTGGTGACCCCCAATTTCATTGTTACAAATTGAACATAATTAAAGCATAGTGATTAATCACAAAAACAATATGTAATTATATATGAGTTTTCTAATGGTCTTAGGCGACCCCTGTGAAAGGGTCGTTTGACCCCCAAAGGGGTTGCGACCCATAGGTTGAGAACCGCTGCTTTAGAGTTACAGTATGAGGAGTGTGGCTGCAAAATATGGATTCACAAACATGAGGTCATATACATGTTACATTGGTAGCTCAGAGCCTACTTGGCCCAAAGCATACCTTATTTGGTTAATTATACCTGATTATAGGATTTAATATTTAGGTTCATAAATACTAAGTTCCTGAAGTCCAAAAGGAAGCAAAATGGAAGAGTTGGGAGGTCAAGCCCCAGCTATCTGGACTGAAAGCCCATCCATTTTCTATCAGGGATTGCTTCTCACTTCCTGGAGTGTCCCTTTGCTCTGGCCCAAAGCAGGGACAAGCTTGCAGACTGTCCCTGGGCAAAGGCTATGCCGTCACATTTCCTTAAGGCCATCATCCCAAAGCTGTCTTCAGGGCAGAACTCAACATTCCCTCCTTGAGAATTCACCAACATTCTTCTTTAGTTTCCCTTTCCCAAAAGTCAGAGGTAAAAATATGTCAAATGGGTTCATGTAGTAATCTCACAGTTTTAAAATTTACAGAGTTCATTCAAATAACAATTTTAAAATGATTTTATTTGTATTATTAACTTTCTTGTGGCTAATTATATCAGCTTTAAATAATGTAAATGCTTGCTTTCTCTGATTAGAAAATTCTGTGATTAATATGGGAAAATGGAAAAGTTTAGTAGAGGTTCTCTTAACTGATATCCACTGAACAGACTTGCTAAATCCATTAACACTCTCCATTTCCTCTATAAAGCATACTGACAAACGCCCACTAATGCCCAGAATTTGCTTGTGGCTGGCGAGCCTCTCTGGCATATTTGCAATGTCTCCTCTCATGAATTGATTTGTATGCTTACCAAAACAAGGTTATTTATTCACAAACTCATTTATGCCAGTTGTACCTATTAATGTGTTTATGGAGTGTAATTAAATGTCAGATAAACCAAGAAAATATGAGTATAAAAAGAAAGAGTTATTGGGTCTATAAAAATCATTTGAATTCTTTGGAAAGACTTGGTAAAGATAGTAATTAAAATGTGCTGTTGTGGAGACGAGGTGGCCGAGTGGTTAAGGCAATGACTGCTAAAATGTGCTGTTGAATTAACTGTGGGTATAATAATTTTTTAATCATAATAATCTACATGCAGATTGGTTCCAAACCTGTTTTCTCATTAAATTCTTACTGAAGAGGTCCAAGTGGGAGTAGCTTCTTATAAGAAGAAAAAATTTAGAACTCTGGTTAGCCATCCTTTACTTAAAAAAAAAATATTCCCAGGAAATACATGAACATTTGTTGGTTAAAAGTTTAAATAAACTATTAAGATATTTAGGTACGTATGTATTTTTCTTTGATTCCCTACTTTAAGAGTTTAAATCAACTGACCAACTACCTATCAGAATCATGTTTAGTAACAATCAGCCAAAATTTAACAAGCAAAAATGTTAATCATGATTGTTAACATCATAGCATATTTCCTCTGCTCCTTTTTCTCCCATTCATTTCACATGGATTAGAATTATATTATACCGTACACACAAATTTGTAGCTCTCTTAGTTAATGACAGTATATAGCAAGCATTTCCCCCTATATAAATCATTTTTCTTTTCCAAACCTACTTTATTTTATAGTGCTGGATTATTAAAACAGACTGTTTCTATATATAACAGACTGTTAATATATACTAGTATAATAAAAATGCACAGCTCAATGACTTTTGCCATTTTTATTCACCCATATATGGAAAACTTAAATCAAAATATAGAACATAACCATCATCACCCCCAGAAAGTTCCCTCATGCCCTTTTCCAGTCAATTACCACCATGACCACCACTACCTCAGAGGTATCGACTTTCTGATTTTTATTGCCACAGAATACTTTTGCCTGTCTTGGATTTCATATAAGTGAAATTATACAGCATGTATTATTTTGTGTTTGGCTTCTGTAGTTCCATTAATGTTTTTAAGATTCATTCATGTTGTTGGCTATCCGTAGTTTGTTCCTTTTTACGTATTGATGAGTAATGTTCCATTATATGAATAGTTTTCTGTTAATTTATACTTTCTCCTGTTGTGTGGACATGTGGTTGCTCCCAGTTTTTAAAGATGCTATGAACATTCTTGTACAAGTCTTTTTGTGAACATATGTTTTCATTTCTGGGTCATTAAGTAGTGTATATTTAGCTTTATAAGAATCCACCAATTTTTCAAAGGGGTTATATCATTTTACATCCTCACCCACAAAGTGTGAGAGTTACAGGTAATTTAGGGCCTTACCTTATTGATTATTCTCAATATATTTTTTTTATTTTATTCATTCTTTGGACATGAAATGGTATCTCATTACAGTTTTGATTTGATTTCACAGATGAGTAATGATGTTGAGCCTCAGGATATCCTGTAAACATTGAATAGCTGAGTTTACTCCATGTTGTGCATATACTGTGTTCATCTTCTCAGTTAGACCATTCCTGCCACCCTACCTAATTTCTCCCTAATATCTTGCTCTAGAACAGTAACTCTGTGTTATGGTAAATTATCTCATATCTATCTATTTACTTACATGTTTTCATGTTGCTTATATATGTATTAGCATATAAATGCCATGAGATTTTAAGTTAGCCTGTCTTATTTACTACTACATCCCAATGCCAAGATCACTGCTTGACACACCAGATTAGCATAATACTTATTGAATGAATTCTTTAAGCACTAAAATATTATCTGATATTTCCCCTGGTATTTCCTGTTGCCTCTTTACACACTTATTCCCATTCTAAATCTTCCTTCTCACATTGATATGAGCAAAGAGATACTCTGTATTTAGTTCCTCAAAGATGAAGACACAGCAGAAATGCAGATTAGAGTCCTTTCAGGCTGCAAGGTAGATTTTTATAACTCTTGGCAGAGAAAATAGGTTTGAGAGTTTATCTCTTCATTAGTGCTTTCTTATTGGCATTGTCAAAGCCACTAAAACACAGGAGAGGGCTCGTGGGCATATTTCTTTGCTGAATATTAAAATAAGACCCTTTCCATGGAAAGCTCTAGATTTATCTGGACTATTGGGGTTTAGGAACACAATAGGACTAGACAAAGGGTCAGAAATACAGGTGGAGTCAAGCATAGAACCAAGGCAATGAACAAGACAAGAGAACAAAAACCTGATTAGACCTGGAAATCTCAAGTTTCTAAAATTCCACTTGTGGGTTGATATAAGGATATTTCAGATGCCATATGATTCATGTATGGTAGCTCTTCTGTACTTTCTAGTGACTAGTGGGAATAGATACTCTGGAACATAGTTAAACCTATAAACAGATGATTTTCCTCAAATATATATATACTAGAGGCTCAGTGCATGAAATTCATGCACTGGGGGGTGTTTCCTCAGTCCAGATTGCAAGAGGGCACAGGCCAGGCCAAAGGACCCCACCGGTGCACAATCGGGGCCGGGGAGGGCCGTGGGAGGTTTGCCAGCTGAGGAGGGACCATAGAAGGGCTCCAGGGCGTGTCTGGCCCATCTCACTCAGTCCTGATCGGCCAAACCCCAGCAGCAAGCTAACCTACTGGTCAGAGCATCTTCCCCCTGGTGGTCAGTGCATTTCATAGCGACTGGTCAACTGGTCTACTGTCTGTCCCCTGGTGGTCAGTGCACATCATAGTGAGTGGTTGAGCGGCTTTAGCATATCATTAGCATATTATGCTTTGATTGGTTGAATGGCCAACCAGACAACCAGACACTTAGCATATTAGGCTTTTATTATATAGGATTATATATAGGTATATATAACATGTATATATTGTATGTATTTATATCAATCTAATTTTCTCCATTTCTACTATGGCCATCAATTTTCACCATGTCGCCATTTACCCAAACCACTACAATAACCACCCAGTGGGTTTATTGATTTTTTTCTATTGCCCCAACAAAATCTGTTCTGAAGATATCTGCACAAATTATCTTAAGACTAGAGGCCCAGTGCATTAAATTTGTGCACTGTGGGCAGGGGATCCCTCAGCCTGGTCTTGCCCTCTTGTAGTCCAGGAGCCCTCAGGGGATGTCCAACTGATGGTTTAGGCCCGCTCCCCACCGAGCGGGCCTAAACCATCAGTCGGACATCCTTAGTGCTGCCACAGAGGTGGGAGAGGTTCCCGCCACCACCACTGTGCTTGCCAGCCATGAGCCCAGCTTCTGGCTGAGCGGCACTCTCCCTGTGTGAGTGCACTGACCACCAGGGGGCAGCTCCTGCACTGAGCATCTTTCCCCTGGTGGTCAGTGCGTGTCAAAGCAACCTGTCATTTCGCCATGCAGTCGATCTGCATATTAGCTTTTTATTATACAGGATGTTAGTCAGATCATGTCATTTCCCTTCTTAAAGTCCTTCCAGGGATTCTCATTGCACTTCTACTCTTCAAACACTGTGCCTCTAACAAGATTATAATTCAAATATATGATACATGCTGAAACTATTCTCTACAATTCATGTTACTTAATAAACCAATTTAACATGTCTAATGGAACAACAACAAAAATGTAAAGAAGAAACAAAGAAAATGCATCATAAATTTAGTTCTGATTTTGCTGTATTCTGGTAAACTGATAAATACTATAAGAATACTACTAATTGGTATCAAACTTCAAATCATTTAGTATTATGCAATACAAATGGAAGGGTAAAATCCCAGAGTGTTCTTTAGCAGTTTTTGGCAATTTTGAAGGTATGTCAACATCTTCCAGCTATTCATGTACATCTTTAATGGTAGTGGATGGAGAACTTTAGCTCCTGCTTCATTGATAGAAGTTTATGAACAGAAAAAGTGGGAGCCATTTTAGTTATTTGGAGACTGAGCAAATAGGAACATATCTTATCATTTTACTCTAAAATTATCCCTTCCCTAAGTTGTACTTTCACATCAAACCGTCAATCTAAGAGAGAATGAGAAAACATGAGCTCTCTCCCTCGCATACAAATATCAATTAGGATACTGCCCTTTCTTAAATTCATACATCAGAACACTGATGGACGACAAACAGAAGCACTGAAAATGAGGATGCTGTGGAAATGTGTTCCCATCATTTCTTCCTCCTTCCAGAACCAACTGTGGACACACTGTAGGGGGCATAATATCCTTGCCATTAACCAATTGACCCAAGTGACAAGAAATCAAAGTGTCTTTTGTAGTCCTTCCAGGAGTAGGAGACTAGAGATGGGAGGGGCGAAAACTGCTGCCTTCATCGTGACACCTTTTAGAACTAGGGAATCTGTTTAACATTGTGTGCATTATTCCAAAATGGTAATTACCCTGAAAATGTATGATAAACACATGCTAATGAGGTAAGTCAACAAGGGCAAAAAATCCACTTTAACAATGCAATCATAAGAGAAAGAGTTTTAAGTAGATATGGGGAAATTATCAGAAATGTCAAGGCTCACAAAATATAATAAAAAGGATTGATGTGTTTTATACATGCTAAATCACTGGTGGGCATTTATTATCTACACAAGAGTCGCAGCTGACAGAAAAACAGGCTCACCACAGAACAATAACTTTTATAAAACATTACTATTTAATTTTATATTTTTTCTCTCCTTTTCCTCTAAGCTCATAATTCAAAAATATTCCCATGCACTAAAAAGATATCAAATATTTTGAAGAAGGTGTGAAAAGTATTTTGTTACTATTTGCATAAAAAAAGAAAAACAATTAGAAAAAGTACTGGTTATTTTCATAAGTATCACATCTATTTCTCTCTCAGGAATGAACACCAATATCTCTTATTATCAAGACCATAGTGAAAACTCATATAAAATCAGTGTTTTCTAAGATAAAATTAAGTACAGGAAAGAAAGGGTTGAGGCTTATATTGAGAAATTTAAAGGAAACTAAAAATAGACATTACTTAAGCTTCCTCAGCAGGTGCCATTAAAATAACCTCAAAGGAATACGAGAGGGAATTAACAAGCAAGTGGAGAGGATCAGACTGTGAGGAGGCCCACAGCACTATAGAAAGTTCAACAAATTTCTGGAAGGAAGAAACTGGGGGAAGCATGCTGACTGTTGAAAAGAGAGCGAAGGAAGTTAGGAATATGCTCAGGTGGCGGCTGCAATAGGAGTAGAACTCAGTCTTATTGCGTCTCTCTAGAGACCCTAGGCTCACAAGCAGTAGTGAGAAACAGGAATTAAAACAGGAAGCCTGAAGAAGTGAGACCTACACCATTCTCCTGCCCTCCCCATATACAGAGCAACAGCAACGCAAGGTGGTAATTTGCATTCCAAGCAAATATATCAGAGAAAGCGTCCCTCAACCGGTTGGATAAACCGACTGGGGAAAGCTAAGGCTCTTGGGATAAGTGTTGACTCTGCATCACATTTTTATGATTAAATAACATTTTTTTAAAAAGAGCCTGGCCAGTATTGCTTGGTGGTTGAGCTTCAACCCATGAACCAACAGGTTACTGGTTCCACTCCTGGTCAGGGAACATGCCCAGGTTGTGGGCCAGATCCCCAGTAGGGAGCGTGCAGGAGGCAGCCGATTGAAAATCATAAACTTTTAGACTAAAGGGGCCTTCTGAGTGCCAAGCAAATTCATTGAAGAAAAAGTTATGCCTTTCACTTTTAGATTAAAAACTAAAATTTATTTCAGGTTTGAGAAGAATACATAAAATTATGATATATTTGCATTCTGGCTATAATCATAAAAATGGATAGATTCTGGTTCCGAATCTTGCAGCCCAGGTTAAGCTGGAGGTTTAGGCTGCAGGTTGACACCCTAATGCTATGTTTGCCTTTGACTGGCCTTCTCCAGGGTTGCACTATAATATTAGTATGTTGAGTAAACGTACTCCAAAAAGAACTAGTTAAAAAGTAAAAATTATCTAGTCTTCAATTGACAAGGCCACTCCAATAGTAACCATCAAATATCTAACAGGGGGACTGTGGTGAGTTCACAGTGCCACACCCAGAAATTTCCTCGATGCTGTACTATTTGTGAGATGGCATTTAAATTAGGAACAAATAAGAGCCAGAACATGGGGAATTCTGGCTTGTAAAAAAGGAAGTTTTTGAGTAAAGATCAAAAAATAATTTCATGAACAAGTATCCTATAATAAAAAGCAGCTCTTAGACAATGAATTGGAAGATATTTTGTTTTAAATGTCAGAAATTCAAGGATAAAGAAATAAGAGATCCTAAAAGTTTCCAGAGTAGAGTTTGGGGAAAGGGATTTCCTACCAAACACACACACACACACACACACACACACTCGTCAACAAGAATTAGGGTGGTATTAGACTTCTCATTTAGAAAACTTTATGCAAGAGGACAATGGGCCAGTACTTTCAAAGAACTGAAGGAAATTATTTTGAACTAGATTTCCAGACCAACTATACTATCATTCAACTATGAGTGTAAATAAAAGGCATTTTCAAACACATAAAGACAAATAAGAATTTTTGCCAAAGCTGTTTCTGAGTTACTTGAGAACATATTGAAACAAGCAAATTCAGTCAAAATCAAGAGAGAGAAAATGTGAGAGCCAACAAATGCCAGGACTGGCATAGAAATGCAGTGAATATAATCTCACAACCTCTAAAGTGGAATAAATACAAAACCCAAATGGTCAAAATTATATCAAGTGCACAGCACCAGAAAGGTCTTCAAAAAGAAAATTTGTGAAGATTAAGCCTTCCATAGATAGACTATTAAGAGATTGGAAATAATATGGTGAATAAGATATTACTTCTTAGGATTTCAACAAGAAGAAATGACTGGTAATTAGGAACCCCAGGGAAACACACACACAGAGTGAAGTCTATATGGCATGATTTTCAGATTCTGATTGCATATAAGAAAAATAATTCATTTGGACCTTAATGCTAGGAATATTCTTTTTAAGTTGTACATGGGTCCTAATTTCGGGAGAGTTGAGAAAAATACAATCATAGCATATCCCTTTGCTTTGCATAGAATAATATTTATATAGGCAAAATATTTAAATGCCATTTATTATCAACTCTTAGAATCAAACTATAGAGAAAGCACAGATAGATTAATGAATAACATGAAACAGAATGTAAAGGTTATCATCCTTGATACTAAAAAAAAAAATACAAAGCATAGCTGTCAACTGTTGGAAGCAAATATAGAGACATGGATGAAGGCAATGGTGGAGGGGGGAATTCTCAATTTACTAAGTCAAAATTAACTGTTAACTAATAAAATAAGAAATCATACTTTTGAGTATATTACTTAAAACTACAAAGATACCAATACAATAACTGAAAACAATAACAACTTAGAGGAAGAGGTATGTGTAGTATATAAATTTGATAAATTAAGAAATAATGAAATTTTTATTTTATTTAGACCATAAGAGTAAACACCAAAATAGGCAAAGCAGTCACTGCTGTTCTTGCTTTCAAGCAATTGCATCAGACAGCTCTTGTGCACACAGTCTAATAGATTTTTGGCCTCACCTCGGTTTCCAGCCGTGCCCACGGTGATCATTGTGCGCAGGTGCAGGCTCAGGCTCATTTCACATGGATGGCGCCTTACCTTAACTGCATGCCATCCCCCTGGCTCTTCCTCTCTGTGCTCCAGGGCTTCCCTGCGGCTGCTGCTGCAGAGCGCCATCCCAGTGGGAGGCCCTCCCGTGGACTGACGTGTAACCTGTGGAGGATGGAAGTCAGTAGTCAGTGCTCCTCCAGGCCGTCCTTGGGCAGGCCCTTCTCAGAGGCATTCCACATACTCCCCATAAGGTCTTTGTGTGAGTGAGCTGTGGTTGCCCACAGTGGGTACCAATTCAATAATAGCCCTTTGTAAGGACTTTTCTTCTTTCCTTTATTTTTTTTAAATCTTTATTGTTGAAAGTGTTACATATGTCCGCCTTTCCCCCCCCCTTGGCCTCCTCTAGCCCTCTCCCGCACTCTACTCCAGGCCTTCATCACCCATGGACTTCCTCTAGCCCACTCCAACACCGCACCTTAGGCCCATGGGTTATGCATATATGCATACAAGTTCCCAACTCTCTTCTCTGCACAATCACCTCCCAAATAAATGACTTTCCCAGAGGCCCTTATCTCAGAATCAACCTACAAGGAGAACCCAGACTGAGATATCTCTTGTGCATTCCTTGGTTTTGTTTGTTTTTTGCCATATGTACGCATCAATTTAATTTTAAAACTCTTATGAACAGTCACATTACTTGATACAGATCGTACATTCCTCTCACATTTATCACACGCAAAGATGAGTCTTAATTTCTCTGGTTCACTGACAACTGTTACTATGCGCTGGGCACTCATTATGTGCTTAAAGTGATTTCTCATGTCAAGGAAGATGCTACATTTAGAATCACAGCAGAGAATAGCAATGAACATATAAAATTCTCGTCAGTGGGGTATCAAACGGGGAAATACAAAGACAAGAAATACAATTTGGAACTGCCAACGTTCCCATGATGATTGAGCCTGAATCCCTTTCTTCTTTTTATAAAATAGCACAATAATGTTTACTTCTTGGGAAACTGAAATGAGTTTTTAATGATTTTCAAGTACTTCTTGAGGGCTTGAGTGCTGAAACTTCACAATACATTATATATTTAAATTAGCCACAGTTCTCCAAAGACTGCAGTGAATAGCAAGTGCCCTGAGCAAGGTGTCAGAAGACATGAATCCTCCATCCACCTCCACCTCCACCTCATTTTGGTTATAATGATTAGGCCAAGAATTTAAATTTTCTAAACCTGTTTCCTCATCGTTAAAGTAAAGATAACATTAGCTCTTCCTAATTTCAGAAGTTATTGCCAAAGGTTGACCTGAAAATATGTGCAAAAACTCCTAGGAAGTACAGTGTAAAATCAGAGCAGTATTATATCCATGGGAAAGGGTACAGCTTTATTTAAGCCCTTCATTCATCTCTAGTACATTCATTCATCTCTAGTACATTTTTTAGAGTGGTGTAAGATACAGGTCAATGTCATTCTTTTGCATGTAAATACCCAATTTTCATAATCCCATTTGGGACAGAGGATGCTACCTAATTTTAGATTTTTGGTGAAGATAATGCTCTAGTGACTTTCAAGAGAAAACACTTAAAAATAATAAATGGGCCCTAACCGGTTTGGCTCAGCGGATAGAGCATTGGCCTGCGGACTCAAGGGTCCCAGGTTCAATTCCGGTCAAGGGCATGTACCTTGGTTGCGGGCACATCCCCAATGGGGAGTGTGCAGGAGGTAGCTGATCGATGTTTCTCTCTCATCAGTGTTTATGACTCTCTATCCCTCTCCCTTCCTCTCTTTAAAAATCAATAAAATATATTTTAAAAAATAATAATAATAATAAATGGAAGTTCACTGCATCTTATTAATTTGTTTTGCAAGAACAATGGAATCTGCTGCATTAAATTATTCATTAAATACATCTTACTTTACTCACTTTGCTTTGTATCTATATTATTTCTTAGGACATTATCATTTTAATTATTAAAATATCCCCTGAGAGATTCATAGTAATTATTATTATCCTAACAATATATAGAATGGAAATTAAAATGTGGGTAAAAAAATGATACTCTTTCCTGTTGTAACATCGGGACTGCAACAGGCCAATAACAGTAATCAGTCAAGACATACCTTTAGTCCATGCCTCACATTCACACTGCATTGGGCCATTCCATTAAAACCTGAACAGTTTTCCAGACCATGAAAATACTGCATGATGAAGCACAATGGAACTGTGGTTGGGCACAGTCCAGTTAGACTTTGGACCCTGAAAATTCACATTTCTTGCTTTCTATTCTCTTATCGATAGTCCTACTGTCTCTTCACTGCATGTCATCCCCTCTCTCCCCAACACCATTACTTCACAGACACACACACACTTGAGTGGTACTTTTGACAGTGGAGAGCTAGAGAAATCAATCTAGAAGGAGAAATAGGAGAGAACTGACTTCTTAGGAGACGTTCTAGGTTTGAGATTCCCATAAGGTACAGGCAAAGGCAATTTACTATCTTCATTGCTAATGTCCTACCAAGGACAGAAAATGAAACAAATACCTGGAAGACAGTCTATTCAAGACCAGAGAAGAGTTCATCTGAAAAGAACATTTCTTTTCAACCCTTATGTACTGTTGATGGGAATGTAAATTGGTATGGCCACTATGGAAAACAGTGTGGAGTTTCCTCAAAAAAGTAAAAACAGAACTACCATATGATTTAATAACCCTACTCTGGGAATATATAGCCAAAGGAAATGAAACCAGGATCTCAAAGAGATATCTACACTCCTTGTTAATTGTAGCAATATTCACAATAGTGAAAGTATAGAAACAACCTGAGAGTCCATTGATGGATAAATGGATATGAAGATGTGGTGTTATATATATATATATATATATGCAATGGAATATTATTCAGACATGAAAAAGAAGAAAATCCTTCCATTTGGGACAACATGAATGGACCATGAAGGCATAATGCTAAGTGAAATGAGTCAGACAGAGAAAGACAAATATATGTTGTCACGTATATGTGGATACTAAAGAAATCAAACTCATAGAAGCAGAGAGTAGAATGGAGGTCACCAAGAGTTGGTAGGTAAAAGAACTAGGTGGATGTTGGTCAAAGGTACAAACTTGCAGTTAGAAGATGAATAAGTCCTGGGAATCTAATAAAAAGTTTCATGGTTATAGTTAACAGTATTTATTATATACTTGAAAATTGCTAAGAGAGTAAATCTTCAATGTTCTCATTACAAAAAAATATGGTAATTAATATGTGATGTAAAAGAAGTGTTAGCTAATGCAATAGTGGTAATCATATTGCAATATATAAGTGTATATATCCCTTTAACTTATATAATGTTCTATCTTAATTATATCTCAGTAAAGTTTGAGGGAGGGGGGAATGGAGAATGAATATTCCTATACCATTTATTTTTTGAAAACCAATGTTAAGTAGAACACAATAAATCCCAGCATACAATGATTCTGGGATTTCCAAAACACTGCTTCTTTATACCAATCCAGCTTTAATTAAATTCATTTTCACATTAATGTTTCAGAGATCTTTGCTAAAACATAAAATTATACACATTGGGGAAGAAAAAAATGTAAAGAATCTTATTTGTATTTACACTGACAACAAAATATGGTCACATAGAACAGGGGCAATTCTAAAATACTTCCCTAGGAGTTTTATACAAAGGTGAAGTGTTGGGAAATGGTGATTGCAAGAGAAAACTGTCAATTCCAATTTTCCACTCTTTTCTTCTATGATGTCATTCTAAACATGCTTTCAAAACTTTTATCTAACCAATTCAAAATTAATTTATATATCATATAAGAAAAGAAAAAGGTTAATATAACAAATTCTATTTTACTCCATAGCTATTTGATGCAATTTTAGTTTCTCCATGAAAGAGCCAATTATCTAGACAACCTTACTCATAAACACACATAAGTATTCCTTAAATATTTACAGTTGGTCCTCCTTGAAAGGAGCTAATTAGCAATTAAAGACTATCCATGGAGCTGGCGGAAATGGTCACTCTGGGAGAAATACTGACCTTGGATAATCAAAACTCAATCCTGGGGCAAGGGTAATGTTTCTGACTCAGGGAAAGCAGACATAGAGACTTGGAAATATGCTCCAAGAGTTTAAAACATTTGAAACAAATATTAACTCTATTATTTATATGGTGAACTTGCCCTTCCCAATGTTTTCAGTAACCTGCTCTTTCCCTATTGCCAAAAATAAGTGTAGTCATGTTAGTTATTAAAAGGCTATAGGAAAATTCAGCTTAGAGTGTCAGTGATAGTCACATCTCTTCTCAATTTCCCTGTAGGTCATAAGTTCCTTGAGAACAGAAACAATGTCATTTCCATTCATGTAAAATTCCTTGAGTAACAGCACAATGTCTTCCTCACAATGGATATATTTCTTTCAGTTTAAGAATTTTCTCATATTCTGAAAAACATTTTCTTTTACTACAACTATAATTATTTCTTTTTTAAATGTTGAGAGATAAATATAATTTGAAAGCATCTTTTACATGGATTTTTAGGAGAAAATATAAGATGACCCATGCAGAAACAATGGGTATAATACTATGTAAAATAATCCAGACTCTTTTCTTTGTTATTCTCGATAGACTCCCCCCCAAAAAGAAAAGAAGTTTGTATGAAATAAATGTTTGTGTTTATGTAATAAACACAAAGAGCACATTTGATAATTGCTAACATAACTCGTTCACGGATCAGAAATTTCAGTTGATGCTGCTGGACTCAGAGTCTGTCCCTGAAGGGTCTGTACATATTGCAAGAGATTAAAATGTCCTCAGATAGGACAAGCTGAATAAACATTCCACTTATTTTAAAAAATGTATACATGAAGAGCTACATTAAAATGTTCTGAATTATAAATTCAGCAGTGATTTATTTTTACATCATTAACAGAAAATATTACGTCTTGTTAATAATATAACCAATGTCTTTTATAACCAAGATCTAGAATTTTAAATAAGAAAAAGTCAATATATTCTCCTTTTTCTCTTTTTTATATTTATTTGTTATCTTTGAATATAATAAAGATTAAAAATAACTTTATTGATATAAACACTGAAATGATTATTTATCTTGGCATTTAAATTTCTCATTTTTTATTAATAAACTGAATAGAGTATAGTAATCTCAAGAATAAAATTTGATCCCCAAATTAACATAGCAGATTTAAGATTGACAAATGAAAAAAGAAAGCAATGTACAAAAAAAGATTTGATATCAGAAAAGTCTGCTGAGTGAAAATGATGTATAGAAGGACTCAGGAGACAGCGATAAAGAACTTGGAAACACACATGTGCTTTAGCATTAAGTACAGACAATGAAGCCCCCAAGTATGACACACTTACTGCTTTTAACATCATTCCTCAAGCTAAGAGACAGCTCTTTCTGGTCATAAAACCCTTGAGAGGAGGAACAATGTCTTTTTTACATCACGTAAAATCCCTTGAGTAATAACATCAACCTCTGATAATACTATTATTTTTTAGAAGAACTTACTTTAAGTGAATTATCTCATTCAATATTCACAATAACTCTGTAAGGTACCACTTAACCCCACTATATAGAGGAGGAAATATGCTCCAAAAGGTTAAAAAATGTATCCAAGATAACACAGAGTCAGTAAGTGTAAGGGTTGGGACTCAAATTCAGACATTCTGAGACCTGTGCTCCAATTGTTTAAAATAAGTATATTTTGCTCATCAAATGTGAGAGCCCTCTTCCTGGTTTGTAGACCATTTTCCACCTCCTGGCTGCATCCTCACATGGCAGGAGAGGAGGAGGAAGAGACAGATATTGTGTCTCTTCCTTTTTTTAAATAAGGGCATTAACTCCATCATGAGGACCCCATCCTCAAGACCCGATCCAACCTTAATCACCTCCCAAAGGCCCCACCCCCAAATACCATCAGGCTGGGGATTAGGACTTCAACACATGAATTTGGGGAAGACACAAACTTTTAGTCTGTGATACTCTCCTGCCCCTTCCAAACACTCAGGAGGGATCCTATCTGCATAGTGAAGGAGGAGGAGGGGAAACAAGTTACAATTATTAAACATATAGGTAGTGAGCTAAGCACTTTACAGTCACTACCTCAGTCCTCATACCAGTTCTGAAACCTAAGACTTTTATGCCTATTTTATGGAAGAAGAAACTGAGTTTCAAGCAGCTTAATCCTGTGTTAAGGTCGCTCCCTTAGTAAACAGTAGAGTCTGTATTCAAACACAAATCTGACTCACTCTACACTCTGGGCTTTCTGGTAGAGATGATTGTGGGGGAAGTGAGCCTTCCTCAAACTCATGTGCACATCACAGGCTTCCATCTCCTCACCCCCACACACATGGAACCTAGACTTAACAAACATTCTCAGGATCTACACCAGGGGTCCTCAAACTACGACCCGCGGGCCACAAACATTTATCCGGCCCACCGGGTGTTTCTGCCGCCACTGTGTGTATAGGAATTTGTTCATAGTTTTTTTTAAAACTACAGTCTGGCCCTCCAACAGTCTGAGGGACAGTGAACTGGCCCTCTGTTTAAAAAGTTTGAGGACCCCTGATCTACACTAATAAAAGAGAAACATGCAAATTGGTGTCACTCAACTACGCCCACCAGCCAATCAGAGCAACTATGCAAATTAACCCAACAAAGATGGCAGTTAATTTGCATATGCAGGCACCAAGCGAAGACTCAAGGCTCCCGCTGGAGTGAAGACTGAAGAGGTTTGGCTTCTCTGCTGCCGGAGGGGAGAAGCCAAGCCTCGCTGCAGCCGCAGCAGAGAAGCCTAGCTCAAGGCTTGGCTTCTCAGCTGCAGCCAGACCAAACGCCTGGGTCCCAGGTGCCAAAAAACCGGTGCCAGCAGCCAGGGGAAGGAAGGCCTATTGCACAAATCTTCATGCAACGGGCTTCTAGTATTAAATAAAAAGAAGCTTCATAGCTTATGCTTTAAAAATTTAGACACAATTTTCTAGACTGTTCTAAAATTGTCTACATAAAGCGTTTCACTGGATTTGAACCTTTAGTAAAAATGTAACAAAGGATGACTTTGTGTAGATGTATAAGAACCACTAGCTGACATCATAGAACATGGAAATGTACCAGGTAAATTTCAACGAAACCTTTCTATTATATATGTGAAAAAAAGGTTATAGTCTCACAAATGGAATCAAGTTTGCACTTCATCCATCTGTCTTTACTTATCTTTATCAGGTATCTTTTTAGCTTTGTTTTCATTAAAAGCAGGTATGGAAATAAACTTGATTTATGACCCAATGTTTGAATCACTGATACAAACAAGATTTTCAAAACTATAATGCATACTCAATCAAGTTTTGTTCACTGATAATTTTAAATAATGACAAAGGTTTAGTCCATTGATGTTTGTATTAAAATACTTAAAATATTTACTATATATCTTTGTATTTCTATTTTTGTGTTTTATTATATATATTAATAGAACACTACATGCACAAATATTTTTAGAGATTACTTTTTAAACTATGTAAGACCAATGAAACACAAGTCCATTATGGGAATATGGGTAATAATTTAATGAGTTTAGGTTTCTTACCATCTTCATGTTTAGGGGTTCTGAATCAGATTTAATCAGATTTAAAAGAAAATAAGTAAGCTGCATTTCTCCTACCAAACATTATGGAGGAAATTTATATATTTAGAGTCTGTTACCTCTTTTCTGAGTAATTTCATTTTAACTATTTAGACAGAAATCCACAAATAGAATCCATTCACATTTGCATGGAAACTTTCCTTCCTTCAACCATCCCTCCTGTCTTCCCAAAAAATCCTGACTTCCCAAACTAGATTAAACCTAGCAAATTTTTTAATCCTATTCTTCCCAGCTCCTGATTTAAAGCACCCCAAACCAATCATCTTGATGAACATGGGGAAAGGGAACTTTCAAAAATGGTAGGACTCTTGTATATTGAAACAGATATAATCTCCATCATAAAGAGCCATCTTAATTTAAAATAAACTTACAAAAAAATAAAACTCAGTTTAAGACCCGCATTTCTCAAAGACGAAGGCAAACATCTTGAGATCAGCCTTCCCCTCCTTTGTGGTTTCTGCAAGTGGTCCTTTTTCTCTGAGTAAAGAGTTTCAGATTATTCAGTCGCTTGCCTAGGTTATTGCCTACAGCAACCAAAATGTGTTCTTTCAGAGGCACCCCACCTCCACCACAGAAAGTTATACCCAAGTTCCAGGCAGTTATTCATCCACAGTGTAGTTCGCACAGAGGACTGGCGAAAGAGGAATTCCCTCCCCATCGTCTGCATAGAATCATCCTCCGTCCTAAAGCATAAATTTTGATTACCCAGATTATTTTAGCTTTCAGAGCCACAAGGGTTATTGGTGGTTATAAAATCATTCAACCTTATAAAAAATAATTTAAAGATTCCCACCAATCACAATATTTAAGAATCTAACCTCACAGCACATTGGCTACCCACTACAGAAAGTGATTTTCTCTTTGCTGTCAATGTGATCCTTTTTTCATTTCTTTAGCTACAATTCAAAAGGAAAACGAAGTGGTATGACTGACCTCACCAGGGCAGAAATGTTTGCAGCCAAACAGGGGAGAAGAGGGGAAGGATGTTTTGTTTTATTTCATTTGTTTTTCTCTATAAGGCTAACTGGCCTACATGGATCCCAAATCAAGAGCTTACCTTCACTCACACTGTACTTAAACCCAACTGAGAGAACCAACCAATGAAGGTGGCTCCTGAGCACGATCACCTGAAATTCTGTTCTTGTCTAAACAGAAGAGAGATGAAGTCCTCTGAACCAGTTAATACTGTCTCTTCGCTACCTGCTGACAGTGGCTTTGAGCCATCTCTCTAGGACTCTGTCCTCACTACTTAATAAACTTTCTGAAACTTTCCTTCCTTCAACCATCCCTCCTAAAATATGCAGTAAAGTTTATGTTTCATACTTGTTCATTTCTAATGTCTTAACCTTCACAAACCAGTAGGCAAACACTATTATTTTCAAGAAGCACCTCACATTTCTAGGGAAAGGTGCGCTGGCATATCTAGGACACAGCTGCATTCTTTATGGATCCAAGTCTATCTCTGGAACAAGGATCAGGTTTTCAAAGAGCTCAGTGAGACATGTAGACATCCAAGAAGGCACTTAGAAAAGAACAGGTCTCAAAGAACCTATGAAAGTGTGTATGAAACATCATCCCATATATTTTTTTAAATTCCTGTTTTGTTTTGGGGTGGCAAATTATGCTTAGTGACTGAGTTTGCCTTTGTCAGCAATTTATTTAACTCAGGTCCACCGCAGGAATTTCACAAACCAACAGCATACAGATAAGACAAAAGAAACAACATACTCCAAAGTATTGATAGATTATTTACACTTACTGTTCCAGGAGAGGAAAAGAGTAAAGTAAAAATGTAGTTAAGGGGCCCTGTTTTTAAAAATATATATATTTCAAAGAAGAAGGGAGAGGGATAGACAGATGGAAACATCAATGATGAGAGAGAATCATTGATCGGCTGCCTCCTGCACACCCCACACTGGGGATAGAGCCCGCAACCCAGACATGTGCCCTGACCAGGAACCTAACCGTAGGTCAACATTCAACCATTGAGCCACGTCAGCTGGGCAAAGGTGTCCCTTTTCATACAACCACAGCTGACTTCCAGCTGCCAGTGCAAAAAACAAACAGAAAAAAATCAGAAGTCTCTTCACAGAACCACTTCTCAGTCTTCTTGCTGCCCAGAAAAGAATGGTCTTTACCACAGCAGGAGCTAATGCCCCAAAGGCCTTCAGAGAGCTATTAAGCAAGCAAAGTACACCTTATCCAGACCGAACACTCTAAAAATTTCCTCATAAACTTAGCATCTAAATGCCCCCTGTACATAGCTGCTTCTCCATGCTTTTTTGTTGGTAAGCCCCCCGCAGTGTACGTCCTCACCTGAGTATGTATCAGCTAACAACAGACATGAGAGGATGATACCCTCACACAACTTCCTTCATTCTTATATCCAAACAACTTTTTTCCTCTCTTTTTTTAAAAATTGAATTTATTGAGGTGACATTGCTAAAACCACACAGTTTTCAAGTGCACAACTCTATAACTAAAACAACTTTTTTCTTGTCTTTGCTATAAGCAAATGAACAGAGCAACTTCACTTGGGTCACCAACAAGTGGATTTGAATCATGTTACATCAATACACAATTCCACATTAAGACACTGGGAAACATTTGGGAAACAAAATACTTCTAAACATTATTAGTAGTGGAAATACTTTTTTTTTCTTTTTCCTTGTATGCATCTGTATTTCCTAAAATATTGATTACAAACTTCCTATTTTTAGGATCATATTTTTAAAATAAAAATATATGAAGTAGGGGGGGAAATGTTATTCCCATTACTACTGGTTTAAAGTATATATTATTTGAATTTTAAATGATTTGGTTTTCAAAATGATTCCCCCCAAATAAAAATGTGGTATATTTAAGAGATAAATTATGTCTGCTTTATACAGGATTTCTTTGAATTAACTATATTGCAAATTGCTTGCAGTTAGAGTTACTAAATCGCCACTCTGCTTGCACTTTTCTTTTCTTGCTCATCCCTAATCAAGTATTTAACAAAACAAGAAGGTGTAGCAAAGAATTATCATACATCAATTGCTTTGAACACCTTGTTCAACGGAGTCTCTTTAGAAATGTGACTTTATTTTTCATAATTAAATAACTCTCTAGTTATTATACACATTTACCAAATGATATTCACATCCTTCCATTGCTGAGAACAAGTGGATAATGCTAATGTTTTCTTCATGTAAGTACAGGATGAGGCAAAAGTCGGTTTACAGTTGTTTGTTTGCCAAACAATTTAATAATCTACATATATAAAAGCCTAAGCAACTGTTATGAACGTACAACTGGGCAACTAGCTAGTAGCTATGATGCGCACTGATCACCAGGGGGTAGACGCTCAACGCAGAAGCTGCCCCCTGGTGGTCAGTGCATTCCCACAGCCAACCTCCCACAGCTGGCAAACCTCCTGCGGTCCCTCCCCCTGGCCGGCCCCAATCGGCCCTGATCGCCAGCCAAGCCGAGTGACCCCACCCGTGCAGGCCTCTAGTTAATAAATAATAACATAAGAATAAACTCTGTGTTTATACTCACAGCTGTAGACCTACTTTTGCCCTACCCTGTATGCTGGAAATTTTGCAGGGAGGGGTAAAGTGGGAACAGAAAGAAGATGGAGGGAGCTAATCATTGGTTATATATAGCACATACATCAAGGATGGGGGTGTAAACATGCTGGTTTTGGTAAGAAAAAAAAGGAAAATAAATTTTCAAAGCTGTTTTGCTTTTTAAAAAATAGACTCTATTCAACAGCTGAATTTGAAAAGCAGTTTACCAGTTGTTACAGTAAATATATTCAAAGTAAATCATATAACCACTAATTATGTTTGAGTCACTCAAGTGTACATTTGCTGTGACAACAGTTTTCCCTTTACAGATCATCCCTCTATTTATAAAAGAGCTGAAAATTAACATTTCCTGCTTTTGTCAAACTGAAGCATCTTTCAATAGTTCTCAGCAAACATCTGAAGGATTCTTGCATCCTGAGATCATCTGGCCATTATGTTTTCAAGTGTTGTCTCTCTTCAAGTGCTGAGTGAGACACACAGAATAAGCGATTGCAGATTCTTTGTAAAATAGCAACAAGAACACAACAAAAATACCCGATGGAGAAGAGATCATAGGTTGTCATTCGTGGCAGATGGGAATCAACATAAACTGACAGTGGAAGTTTTCATTCTGTTTTGCACATGACTAACCACAAGGAAAGCCTGAGCCCTGGGGAAATAAAAGGCAAGATTGTGTAGCTATGTTTTTAATAAAGTGATTATGAGTAGATCCAGATTTAAACAAATTTTTTTTTTCTCCCAAATGCATTCGTTTTTTGAAGAACATAGTTTTAAGAGCACGTGCTGTTCATACACCAAATAGAGCCTAATGCCCACTCATCTTCACAAGTATCCATCGAAAAGAGGGACAGTTTTCTGGGTTAATTTTAATACATCATCCCCTAATCAACATCAACCACATTGTGATACCCTGCTGTCAGAAATGAAACAGTGTTTTATCTCTGGGACTCTCAGCTGAAAATGCTATAAAAAGGCAGAATGATTTCATTCTACATGGAAGTGATATTCTCTACTCTCTAAAAAATAAAAGTGTTGTTTAGGCCCTGAAATTCACTGCATGTTAGGGAACATCCTAAGATTTATAGCATAGCCTCAGTTCTTGAAAGAGTGAATAATGTTATGCTTTGTCATAGGATTTAGCCAGTTCCCCAAGTGGCAGACACACAGGCAACTGGGCAAACATCAACTATATAGAAAATGTATCCTACTTCTTCTCTTAAGCACACTCTTATTTTCAACATCTTTCCCATCTATTACTCTCCCAAGTTTTCTATTTTTTAAAAAAATTTCCACTCTTCCTCATGTTGCCACAAACTCTATGATTAATTGATTTCCTCAAGCTGAATTCTTGGCAACACGTTATTCTGAAATTCTTTCAAAATTGACACATTTCTGAGTTCACTTTTTAAGGCAAGGATGATCCTACTCTTTTGACTCTCACTGCCATAATCACCTCCTGTCATTCCCTCGTAATTTTACCTTCTACAACACCCTTTGTATCTTATCATCAAGCTCACACCATTCTTTGTCCATGGAACATCTTTCTTATGTCCACCTTCATCCTTAACTGTCAAAATAGTATTCATCTTTCAAGGACTCGTTCAAATAACACCTCCTCCCTGTAACCTTCCTCCATAATAGTTTATTGACAATTACATTATATTTGGCTAGTAAACAACCCTTTCCTACATGGAAAGATTGTCCACTGTGGTAATATTCCAAAGCCACATGGGCAGAGAGGTGAAGGGGAGAAGAAATACATAGCTAGCTAGCCAAGTCAACTAAACCAACCTACCTAATCAATAAGGTTGACAATGTCGAAGCTAAAACACCCTCACAATCAATGCCTCTGCCAAGGCACCCATTAGTCCGGTTTTATATTCTTACCACCATAGTGGGCTCATTTATATTTGTAACTTAGCATCTGGTCAATATCTACTGCTTATTCAATGCTTAACAAATGTATGTTGAAATGGGCTGAATTTTTGGAGTCTATATATTGGACATAAAAGAGACATATACAATAGAAGGAAAACTAATGAATTAATGAAAATAACACTTGGGTAGAAGAAATGAGACTTTGGTTTTAGTTTGAATTCCCAAACCTATGTTCCTTTGAGGATGAGGACTTCATTTCCATGCACATAAACCAGAGAACTAAAGGAGCTTCTCCAATGACTTCCAGAACATGAAACATAGTATGAAATATCAAAGCATTTTGAAAATCCAGTCTTACTGTTAGATAAAATCAACACAGGGAAGAAAAACATGCCATACTGTAAACAAATTAGGTACAATTTTTCTTCTAAAGTTAAAATTTCTCTTATTTATCTTTATTCTTGTGTCTTCTGATCTTAGAAGAGAGGATCTGATATGCTACCAACTGTCTTTAATAATGGAAGATCCCAATATGAGTAAGTCAATAGCCAGCTGTTTCCCATCTTCATAGGAAAAAAAGAAATGACAGGAAATAATAGGATATTATTTAATGAAAGAAAAGTGGATTTTTTTATTTTAATTTTTGTTTTTGGTTGGCATATGAGCATTTCACAGCAAGGATGCTTCCAAACAGTGAAACAGACTTTCAAGAGGGCAGATAAACCTTACTGGAAATTACTTTAAATGTCATTGACCGTGAATCCTTATTACAAAATTTAAATAACAGCATTGCTAACAAAGGAACTCAATGCTGGAAGATTCTCTTTTGATTCCCCCAAAGCCATAGAAGAATAAGAATTCAGTTTTAAGAATTCAGTTTTAGAGACAAAATGATAAGGTTAAAAAGGAAAAAGGAATTTGCTCTAAGAATTAAGCACCAATCACAGACGCTGTGATTCCAGAGTCCCCACCTAGACTTTACATTTCATTTAAGAAATGAGTTCCCATGATAGTCAGCCTTTTTAGACCAAGGTTCATATTTGTATTTATTATAGGAAAAGTAGTCTGTTTATAAAATTGTCCTCATTTTGACAATGTGTTTTGAATGGTCAGATTAGGCTAATGTTTCAAATAATAGCAAAATTAACACAACAAATATTTCTGAGTTTTTTTTCATCATGCAAATTTCAGAAAAGAATCTTTTCAAAAAACTGCTCCTAGATATGGCTTTAGTCAAGCAATGAAGATGTAACCAAAGAAAATGTAGTTTCATATAATAAAGCCTGCGCTCCATAGTTGCATTTTTTTAATCAAAGCAACTTGAGCATGTGAGGGAAAAGGGGGGTTATTTTCCTATAGAAACTATGTATGTAATTTTCCCATTCAACGATCCACCTTCCTAAAGAAATTTATATAAATAGTTCCATTCATTCATTTTAAAATTAGTTACTGCACTTACAGCCATTTTGAGTCAGTAAAACTCAAGACAGTCAACCACACAGAAAAGATGAATTATGCTGTTCTCATTTAAAGAGCTCACCATGTCATATGGTTATATGAAGAAAAAAGAGGCAGAGGAGGAATATGAGAGGAAGAAGAGGAAGAGAAAAGAATAGTAAGAGGAAAAGAAGTGAAGAAGGAGAGGAGGGGAAGAAATAATAATAATATCCCAAATAAGGTATCTATTTTGCTGCTGAACATAGGCTATAATTTGTTTCAGAATTGATGTAAGTAAAACACATATAAATATTTCTCCCCACAACTTTGTAAAAACTTAGGCAAAATTACAAAGTAGTCCAAGGTAAAGAAAAAGTTCTAAAAGAAGCTAGAGAGGAAAAAACACACCTTAACTACAAAGCAGCGATTTTCAGCCTTTTTCATCTCGTGGCACACATAAACTAATTACTAAAGTTTTGTGGCACACCAAATAATATATAATATTTTTTGTTGATCTGACAAAAAAAATAGGAATAATTTTTATTCATTCACACAGAATGGCTATTGTTGTGTTGGCTATTGTCAATTTTTTATTTGACAATCTAAGGGAAAAGAGGTCAGTGCCCCTCACTACCAAGTCAGGTATTGCATGTTTTAAAAATTCTTGTAGCACACTGGTAGAAAATCACTACTATAGAGGAACAAAGATAAGAATTACATCTTAACTCTTCTCAGAAATCATGCAAGCAAGTAGAGTGCAGTGAAATATTTAAAATGTTCAGGAAAAAAAATCACCAACCTCAAATTCTGTACCTTGCAAAATTATTCTTCGAAAGTGAAGGAGAAATAAAGACAAATAAAAATTGAGAAAATGTGTTACCAGTGGACCTGTCTTGTAAGAAACGTTACAAGAATTTATTTAGAGAAGTGAAATAGTATAGGTCAGAAACTCATCCGATATAATAAAAGCCTATATGCTAAGTGTCCGGTCGACCAGTCAGCCATTCAACCAATCCAAGCGTAATCTATATATATAAAAGGCCTAAGTGACCGTTACGCCTGAATGACGAGAACGACCTGAATGACGGGTCAACCAGTCACTATGATGCTCACTGACCACTGGGGGGCAGACACTCAACACAGGAGCTGCCCCATGGGGGTTAGTGCGCTCCCACAGCCAACCTCCTGCAGCCCCTCCCCCCAGTCAGCCAGCACCCCTGATGGCCCCAATTGGGGGGGCCAGCCAGCCAATCTCCCAGGGTCCCTCCCCCTGGCCAGCCAGCCCCCTGATAGGCCTCAATCGCCTGCCAGGCCGAGGGACCCCACCCATACACGAATTTCTGCACCAGGCCTCTAGTATGCTAATGATATGCTAAGGCTGCTCAACCGCTCGCTATGACGTGCACTGACCACCAGGGGGGCAGACACACTGACCAGCAGGTTAGCTTGCTGCTGGGGTCTGGCCGATTGGGACTGAGCAAAACGGGCCGGACACACCCTGGAGCCCTCTCGCGATCCCTCCCCAGCTGGCCAATCTCCCACATCCCTCCCTACCTTGATCATGCACCCGTGGGGTCCCTCAGCCTGGCCTGTGCCCTCTCACAATCCAGGACCCCTCAGGGGATGTTGGAGAGCCAATTTCGGCCCAATTCCACAGGCCAGGCCAAGGGACCCCACTGGTGCACGAATTCATGCACTGGGCCTCTAGTATTTACATAAAACAAAGAAAAGCACCAGAGAAGGGATAAATGAAGGCATAATAAAATCTAAGGGATGTGTTGTTTCGTGTCAGTATTTACTGTCTTAGATAATACTCTTCTAGACTTATGGCATAAAATATAAATGAAAATGAAATATATGACTATATACAAGTGAAATAATTCCACAGAATTAAAAAGGTTTTTTTAATAGGACATTTGCTTATGATTTTCTATTAGACTGAATATAAAGGTGGAAAGAGATTTTAAATGTCTCTCAAGGGTTAAATTTCCATCAATATACAAACAATCAAAAAGTATTTTGATTACCTGATGCAGATAGAACAAGACATCAGGGACCTATGTCCCTATCTTGGATTTTTACTTTGTTGATTATAGTTACACACAGAACTACACTGGTTAATATTTAACAACCCACTCTTGTGGGCTAATAAAAGCCTCTCCAGCAAACCATAGTTTCCTCCCTTTAGGATGAAGATGCTCGGTTTTCATTGGTATTATTTTGCCTATTTTTTTTCAACAATATATTTACCAAAAAAGTTGTCAGCTTTGACGAAATGCCTAATTAACTGTAATTTAATTAGGAATCAAAAATGAAGCCAACGATGTTGCTCTACTAAAACAGTGGTTAAGTCTTGGGGATTTCAAATACTCAGATTTAAATCCTGTTATCAACTCTTAGAAGACATGAATTGGAGCTTTTAACCTCTCTAAACCTTTTTCCACTTCTCTAAATTAAACATAATCCCAGACCTGCCTTAAAAATTAAATTAAATAATCCATATAAAGTACCTCCAATAACCACTATAAGTGCATGTCACACCAAAAAATAATCACTTTCACTCTATCCGTTATTTTTATTCTTTGAGAAAAATAAGAGTATTTACAGTTATGAACATTCAAAGTAATAGCTGCTCTCATGTACAAATGAATTTACTTTCCTGAGTTATTTATAGTGGCACTTTAAATTTATTTTCAAAAGTGAACAAGTACATTTAATTTAAAATTAATAAGACCATTATTGTGTATTCATTAAAATTTCATGTGATTATTGGAAACATTTACAAGGTATGCAATGGACTCATGTTATATAGAAAAGACAATAATGAAGCCTTAATAAATGGAATTTTAAATAATGACTTATAAAAATATATTATTAAATTTGAGACCTCTTATTTTAAAATCTATAATTTCTATTTACTAGAGACAGAGTAAGAAATAATGTTTTGTGAACATTTAAATGACTAGAATTAATTTTAGAAATGGATGACAAAGATTAAGTTTCCTAGCCTGAGAGTCTCCTGCCTGTTAGAAAACCATAATACAATCAGGAAATTATGCTGACGCTCCTGTCTGTGCCGTGTGTCCTTTTTGTTTTGTTTTGTTTTGTTTTAAATCAAGGTCATTATTTAATGATGTCAACGGAATCTCCCATTTCTCCCTACAAATGCTGATGATAAATGGCACGTTTGTTCATGTGTTGTTACAAAGGTCAGTGTGTAATTGGCATCACTAATAATACCTGTGTGATTTAATTTGATCAGCAAGTAATTTGTCTCATTTTCTTTTTCCCCCCTTATTTGTGACTTTGCCAGGGAAACAGCAATGTTTCATTTTGTTTCTTTAAAACATCTGGTCATTCAAATAACTAAATCATAAATACCATGAAGATATAATGAGTATCTTATTTACAATGTTTTCCCCAACTGCTAGCTCAGTGCCTGGAATATACCTGGGGTAGAATTAATAAAGTTGTCTGGAAGGAAGGAAGGAAAGAAGGAAGGAAGGAAGGAAGGAAGGAAGGAAGGAAGGAAGGAAGGAAGGAAGGAAGGAAGGGAGGAAATATCACAAAATTATCTTTAGAAATTACTGAAATTGTTCAGAGGAGACTTTCTTACTTCTCATGAGCTCTTACTTTTCCTTCATAATACTTCTCATAGTTTGAAATTACATGTTTATAGGAATATCTGATACTAGGAGCCCAGCACACGAAATGGTGCAGCCTGCTCACCCGCCTGCCACCCTGCCTTGACCCCTGAACCTGTCCACATAGAGCTCCAGCACGCCTGGCCCAGCCCCCCCCCCTCCCCCCCCACCTCTCTGGCTTTCTCTGGCCGCTTCAAGCCCCGCCCTCAGTCTCTCCAGTTGCCTCGGGCTGGTCCCGCCTTCTCTGGGCGCCTTCCTGCTTCTGCCCTGTCTCCGGAGCAATGCGGTGGCTCTGCCCCATCATGGCACCGGAGGAGAGTGTGGGAACCTCCTGCCTGCTGCGCTATGCTCCTTCCCCAGGCAGGTGAGTGGCAGAGCGCTCTGAGTGTGAGCGGTGGGTAGCGAAGAACTGGTGAGGGGGGCTCTATGGGCTCTCACCCCCGCCCTCCTGGGCACAGGCCTCCTCTGGGCACCTCCCCGCTTCTACCCTGTCTCTGGGAGCAACGCCCCACCACGCACATGCAGGCAGCCTCCTCCTTAGCGGTCATGACTGTGACACCATTAGGACCAATTAGCATATTACCTCTTGATAGATAGATAGATAGATAGATAGATAGATAGATAGATAGATAATCCTAGCCTTCCTACTAGACCATTTTACTTACAATGATTCTCCCAACTGCCAGCACAGGACCTGGCTCATTGTAGCACTCAGCAAACACTGACCAAGGAATTTAGGTCTATGCTTGGGTAGCTCAGTTAATTAGTAGACATCAAAACTCTACTTTCTGCCTCATTTTATAAGATAAGAAAACTCTGTAATAAAAAAGTAAGTCTGCTTGATGATATTTTTTTAATGTCTATTACAATGATGGCATAATCCCCAAGAGTTTCAGTTATCCTTTATACATGGAAGTCTTTAGCGGTGCAGTTGCATCTCACCTTCTCTGAGTAAGCACAGTGTGCAGAGCAGCATTTGTATTCCCAATCAGACACTGTTAAAAAGTGTCTCATAATATATTATGTATTCTAAACTATACAACATATTTTAAAATGTATGATTGAAAATGCTCTATTTCTCACCAGAGAGATTGGCTTCAATTGTTGGCTCAACTGTTTTATCATACTTTTACAGGCAGGACTGGAGGCTTTACTTGGGGTGGTAAACACAATACAATATACAGATGATGTATATTGTACAATTGTATACTTGAAGCCTATATAAATTCAATTAAAAATACATTTACTGTGCACCACAAAGTCATCTGTGATTTGTGATTAAACAAATATATTTTCAATATATAGCCCTACTCATTGTCAGTGTAACCTTTGGATCTCTTTTTATGCCCTAAGGGAAAATGCTGTCAGAAACGCCCCATATGCAACCTAGTAGCTTTCTCAGATATCTTTCTCTCCTCTCTCAAAGGTGCAATAATTTCAAACTAAACATGAAGGAATCTCTTACATAAATTAAAATTAATATGCTATAAAACAGCAGTAGCAATAATAATAGCTACCAGTTACTAAAGGTCTATTATGTTCCTAGCATTGTGCTGGCTTTCTATGCCTGATAGCCATTTCTCACAATAACACTGAAAGTAAACATAAGTCTCATTTTAATCATTTTCTCAAGATCACATAGGTAGCAAGGTAGCACAGCTGGTATTTGAACCTAAGTCCATAAGAACAGAGCACAGTTTCCTAGCCTTGGCGCTAATGACCTTTTAGACCAAATAGTTCTTTGTTGTGGATGAACCGTCCTGTGCTTACACCAACCAAAGGCCGGTAGCAACTCCCTCCCAGGTGTAACAACCAAAAATGTCTCCAGACATTTTGCCCATGGGAGAAGGGGGTGGAATCCCTCCTACTCCCCACTCTCCCAGCAACCCCTTACCTGTTTTAACCCACCACCTCCCCACCCTCATTGACAACGACTGGAATACAATGCCCAGCATTTTACTCTCTGTCATTCCCTTCCCACATGAGGGGAAAATCATAAGGGTCAAGCATTCAAATTTAACCCATTTTAATATTTACTAGAGAACACTTAAATATTCATATGGCCATTTAACCAAGCAAACCTCCACCTTAACAAAATATCTATCATAGGTAAATCAAACTTCATAAGGAAAGGTACTAAAATTATTGTGAAACCTTTTTCAGTCAGTGTTTGGAAATGCTTCCATTTTAGAAAACTAAAAGGAAAACTATGGAGAAAAATCAAAGTGTACAGAATTTTCATTTGCAAGATGCATATATATCTTCAAGGAATTCAAGTAGTTTATTCAAAATAAATCTATGAGTTAAAAATAAGAAACAAGATCCCACGTATTATTATTTCCCAGTGATATTTTTGAAGCGAGGTTTAGCCCTGAAATAAGAGTCAGGAGGTTGCTTCTTCAGGTCACATGCCTTTATCATTTTTATCTAAAATCAGAAGATCAAAATTCCAAATGATTTTTCTAACTTGGGAACCAATTAAAATGACATTTTGGGATTTTGAATAGTCAGAGGGAGGGTGGGAAGGAAGAGATTAATCAAATAATTTATATGCATATATGCATAACCCATAGACACAGACAACAAGGTAGTAAAGGCCCGGGGCTTGGGGGGGGGGGGGGGGTGGGAGAGCATGTTAGAAGGGATTAATGGGGAGAAAACAGGGCATCTGTAAGACTTTCAACATAAAGGTAAGTTAAAAAAAAAAAACAACAACAAAGTTAACCTTTGTTTCTAGGAAAAAAAAAAAAGCAAAATTCATCTATAGCAAAAGATACCAGGAAAGTGGTTGCTTTTAGGAGAAGGGGAATTGGCTGGAGAAGGGCACAAGGAAATCAGGAGTGATGGGAATGTTCCATATTTTGATAGAATTATAGGTTATGTGCGTATAAGCGTTTCTCAAAACTCATTCACCTGTACCACTTAAGAATTATTTCCCAAAATGGAAATAACAAATTTAAATAGGATACACAAAAAATTAATAAATCAGAGAAAATTAATCTGTAGTGGTAAAAGTCAAGAAGTGATTGTCCAAGGTATGGAATTGTGATTTGACAGGGAGATGAGGCTTCTTCCGCAGAATTGATAATGGTCGGTATCTTCATGTGGGTGCTGGTTCTGCTGGTATGTTTACTTTGTGGAATTTTAAGTACACTGACAAGATGGGCATTTAAAAAAATATGTTGCACTTCAGTATAATTAGCATTTAAAATTTTTGATGCTAGTAATCACAAAAGGCCTCTACATCAATTCCAAGCTAGAAACGCACATCCTGTTTCACTGATACAATGGGACGTTGCCAGCCGAATCACCCTATTGTGCATAATAGCCTCCTACTGGAAAGGCTTTAACCTGTTACTATGACAGCATGCTTTGACTATGGCATTCACAGAGAATAAATCATTTCCATTTAATCTGCCCAGTTGCTTTGTTATTGAAGATGACAAGGAAGCAACAGCGAGCATCGCTAGAGAAATCACGGCAATATACATCTGTCACATCATAATGCGGTGGGACTGGAGATCATTCGGGGGTGTCATAATTGCAGTCTCAGAAAACCAAATACTATTTATGCGATAACATCCACCTGTATTTCTTTAACTTTTATTTTCAATTTGCTGCCTGTTTACATCTATTCAAAACTGAAGCACTGCATGTCATTAAATACTATGTAAATAAGTTAGGCCTAACTGTGAAGGATCAGAAGCTAACTGGGAAAACCTCAGCATCTGGGGCCAGAAGATTCTATTTTCCAACACCGATATGACCCTTGAAGCACAGCTTACGCATTTTGATCGACACGTCAAGATTCAACTAACGAGATAGTCTTTTACCACAGATGAAACTATCTCCCAGTGAAAGAGAACAGATTAATGGAAGTGTCAGTTAAGGCTCTTTGGTTGCAATGTACAGAAATTGATTCTTGCTATCATATGCAAAAAAAAAAAGAGAGGGGATTTATTATAAATTGATTTAGGAATTGCTCATTGGATTAAGAAGAGGAAAGACACCAAGGTTGTGGGGCTTTGAAAAGGGGAACTGATGAAAATGTGTATTAGAGACCATCTGGCCCCATCTCACATCCTCTTGGGCCAACCTGTGATTCCAGCTATCCTATCTAATAATAGACAAACATGGTAATTGACTGTACCTTTGCTATGCCTCCCATTGGCTAATCAGCGTGATATGCAAATTAACCACCAACAAAGATGGCGGTTAATTTGCATACATAGGCTCCAAGCAGCAGAGGGAAGACTGAAGGCAAGCCGGAGCAGCAAAGACAGAAGACTGAAGGCGGCTCCGGCCGGAGCGAAGGCCTGGGTCCCGGGTACCGGAGGAAAACCTGTGCCGGCAGCGAGGAGAAGGGAAGGCCTATTGGACGAATCTCTTCGTGCAACAGGCCTCTAGTTGCTCCATAAAGCACTACACATATATAAAGTGGCAACCTTTTCTACACGGGGCTCCTCTGCCACAGAAGATGCTGTGGAAGCCCATTCAGCCATTCTGGCACATGCACAAAATGATGGACATGGGAAGGAGGTAGCATTCCTGTGGCCACCAGTGGGGAAAATATGACCTTCTCCCATCCCCCAGCTGGGTCATTGTGAGCTGTTTGGTACATGGTTCTGCATAGGGTCTCCAGCAGGACATCACTGCTGGGAGCAGGAGTCAGCCGGATGATGCAGCTCGCCTCTGTCTCACCCTCCCCGTCCTCCACAGCTGCTGCTTGGAATCACTTCCCCAAACACGCTTCCTGTCCATAAGTCTTTGTACTAGGCTCTCCTTTTTTGGGGGGGAGGGGTGGAAGGAGGAGAAATCTATGCTAAACAAGGGGTATCTACAGGGTTTTAGGCTGCCAGAGTTGATGAATTCAAATCCATGTGGTCATTTTTGTTCCTCTGCTCACGATTTGAATCCTAAGAGAGAGCATACAACTGGCCAAGCTTGAGTCCCACCCTTTTCTAGGAAGGGTAAGTGCCGGGAGCCGGTCCATCCTTGCTGTTTCAAGGGACCTGGCATATATGGCATATTGTTCTTAATATGTTTGCTCACCTTCTTGGCGCTATGTGTTTTAACCAAGGTCACCTCTCCGAGAAAGGTGGTTTTCCCAGGTAGGGATTTTCCCCTGAAGTTAGGGAGGGGATAAAACTCCTTAACTAAGTGCCAGGTGGGTAGTTAATCACTTTAACTACAAACAATCATGCTTGAGCTACATAATCTTTACTCCCTGGAATGGAGATAAGAAACGCCCTAACCTTTGTAATAGAAATTGACAGGATTAAAATCGGCTGGTATAAATACGGATGTAACAAGACAATAAACATCAGATCCACATCAGATCCTGATCAGTTCCTAACCAGAACTCCGACCAGAACTTTGGCTGGAGATCCTGGCTAGAGGTCCTGACTAGGCTGCTGATCAACTGAAGGCTGTCTTCGTGTCATTCCTTCTTCGCCGACTCCGTCCACACCTTTGGGGACCCCTGGACCCGCTGGGATTGGACCCCAGCAGGTAAGGCCCAGCAGACAGTCTGTCACAGGGGAAAGGGCTAAATCAAAAAAAAAGTTACTCTATCAATGTTAGTTTTGTGTATCTAAAGTCTGAAGATGGTTAGGTTAGAACCTCATATCCTACTCACTCCTTTTAAGAGTTTGATACACATTGCCTCCAGAAAGGAAGCAAGACTTCTGGCCAAAATGGAGTAAGCACATTCCACAGTACTCATCTCACTGATTCCAACTAAACATCCTAGACAGACAAAATATATAGATAGACAGAGCAACTATAAGACAGTATGAAAAGCAGAGGAAAGACAGAACTGGCTAGGGACCTGCAGACTCAAGGAATAATGTGGTAATGAGTTCCTGGTTTGGTTCGGTTTGTCTCCTACACATCTTGGTCTTGACACTAGAGGAGATAAAGATATAGAGATGCCAAAGAAACAGGAAAAAAAAATGAAGGAAAGGAGAAAGGAGGGAATTGAACCATAACCTCCTGGTTCATAGGTTGACACTCAACCACTGAGCCACGCTGGCCAGGCAGAAAAGGGATTTTTCATAGCTTAACATAAAATCACAAGCAAACATCCCAAGCATCCCATGTGTGAAACTGACTGGAATCAGTACAGCAAAAGCTTTGAAAACTGATCTGTGGTGTAGAATATCACTCATGTCTCAAACTGGCCTGAGTAACACGCCACCAGGATGGACCAGAATAACACTGTAAAGGCTTGACAATTAAATTGGCATGGAACTACAGTCTAAAAATATGGACTAGGTCATGCTTTCTGAACCTAACCAGGTCTAGTGGCTAGTTAAATAGAAGATTAAATAGCAACCAGAATGTCAACACATAATACTTAAGAAGTCCAGAATGCAATCCAAAATTATGTCTCATATGAAAAACCAATACACTCTCAATTCAAATGAGAAAAGATAATCAACAGATGCCAACATTAAGATGATCCAAATGTTACACTTATCTGACAAGAATTTTAAAGCAGGAGAGAACCAAGATGGCGCATAGGTTAACGCTGGAGCTTGCTGCCTCGAACAACCACTTCAAAAATACAACTAAAAGACGGAACGGACATCATCCAGAACCACAGGAAGGCTGGCTGAGTGGAAGTTCTACAATTAGGAGGAAAGAGGAAACCATACGAGACTCAGAGGAGGCGCAATGCTGAAGTGAAATACTAAGGTGCGGAGTGCATGTGGAGCGGGTCGGCAGCGGAGGGTGTGGTTGTTGTCTTCAATCGGGAGGGAGTTTCAGACTCTGAGCTCCAGATCCGGGCAAGACTCTAGGGTCCCAGACTCAAATGGGAGAAGCGGGAAGGCAGCTTTCTCTCTGAGGTCTGCAGAGGTTGCAGAGCCACGGGAGACGGAACTGAGAGCAGCCATAACTGCTCGCTCTGCCCGCCCTGTAGATCCCCTGGGGACCCGCCCCGCCCAAGCCCTGCACAGAGGCATTTGCCGGGACCACCCTGCCCAAGCCCTGCACAGAGGCATTTGCCGGAGAGCCTCAGGCAAAGGCTAGATTAGTACTGCCCTAGAAATTCAGCTCAGTAGCGCTCCCATTGCAGACACAGCTGACTCTCATAGCCAGTTAGCCTGGAGGTCAATTCATCCCCGTATTGCCGAAAACAATCAAGGCTTAACTACAACAAGACTACGCACAAAGACCACAAGGAGGTGCACCAAGAAAGCATAAAAAATTCGGAGACAAAAAAACATGACAGAAATGGAGGATATAGAGCTAAAAAACGCAATTTTGAGGGCTTGCAATAATGTGCTAGAAGCTGCCAATAAACTTGATGAGAGCCTCAGGAAAACTAATGAGACCCTCGATGCTATGATAAAGAACCAACTAGAAATTAAGCATACACAGACTGAAATAAAGAATATTATACAGACACCCAATAGCAGACCAGAGGAGCGCAAGAATCAAGTCAAAGATTTGAAATGCGAAGAAGCAAAAAACACCCAACCGGAAAAGCAAAATGAAAAAAGAATCCGAAAATACGAAGATAGTGTAAGGAGCCTCTGGGACAGCTTCAAGCGTACAAATATCAGAATTATAGGGGTGCCAGAAGATGAGAGACAGCAAGATATTGAAAACCTATTTGAAGAAATAATGGCAGAAAACTTCCCCCACCTGGTGAAAGAAATGGACTTACAGGTCCAAGAAGTGCAGAGAACCCCAAACAAAAGGAATCCAAAGAGGACCACACCAAGACACATCATCATTAAAATGCCAAGAGCAAAAGACAAAGAGAGAACCTTAAAAGCAGCAAGAGAAAGAGAATCAATTACCTACAAGGGAATACCCATACGACTGTCAGCTGATTTCTCAACAGAAACTTTGCAGGCCAGAAGGGAATGGCAAGAAATATTCAAAGTGATGAATGCCAAGAACCTACAACCAAGATTACTTTATCCAGCAAAACTATCATTCAGAATTGAAGGTCAGATAAAGAGCTTCACAGATAAGGAAAAGCTAAAGGAGTTCATCACCACTAAACCAGTATTATACGAAATGCTGAACGGTATCCTTTAAGAAGAGGAAGAAGAAAAAGGTAAAGATACAAATTGTGAACAACAAACATGCATCTATCAACAAGTGAATCTAAGAATCAAGTGAATAAATAATCTGATGTACAGAATGAACTGGTGATTATAATGAATCAGGGACATAGAAAGGGAATGGACTGACTATTCTTGGGGGGGAAAGGGGAATGGGAGATGCGGGAAGAGACTGGACAAAAATCGTGCACCTATGGAGGAGGACAGTGGGTGGGGAGTGAGGGTGGAGGGTGGGGCGGGAACTGGGAGGAGGGGAGTTATGGGGGAAAAAAAAAAAGAGGAACAAATGTAATCTGAACAATAAATATTTAATTTAAAAAAAAAGAATTTTAAAGCAGTTATCATAAAAATGTTCCCACAAGAAATTATGAACACTCTTGAAACACATGAAGAAACAGAAAGTCCTAGCAAAGAAACAAAAAGTATAAAAAAGAATCAAATAAAAATTTTAGAATTAAAAATACAGTCACTAAAATTGATAAACTCCCTGGATGAGCTCAGTAGCAGAGTGAAGATACCAGAAGAGGGGGAAAAACAGTAAATATAAAGGTAAGTCAGTAGAAATTACCCAATCTGAACAATGCAGAGAAAATAGATTTTTAAAAGTACAGAGTCTCAGGACCATATGGGGCAATAGCCAAAGATCTATCATTTGTGCCACTGAAGTCCCAGAAGGAAATGAGAAAGAGGTTGGGGCTAAAAAAAATTTTGGAGAAATAATGACAGAAATATTCTCAAACTTGACAAAAGACATCAATCTACAGAAAAGAAATGAACAGATCTGCACAGGATGAACTCAAAGAAATACATGTCTTGACATATCATAATCAAAGATCTAAAAACTAAAGAGAAAAATATATTGAAAGCAGCCAAAGAAAAATAAGACATTACCTATAAAGGAGGAACAATTCGAATTCCAAAGTACTTCTAGCCAGAAACAGTGGAGGCCAGAAATAAGTGGCCCAATATTTTTTAAGGGCTGAGAAAAAAAGAAATGTTAACCCAGAATCCTATATGCAGTGAAAATATACAGGGAATTTCACACACACACACACACACACACACACACACACACACACAAATAAATTCATATATTTGGCTTCACTTGAGAAATCAGAATATTTGGCCATCAGGGCCTGAATTCTTTTTGTTTATTTGCTTTGTTAATCCTCACCCAAGGATATTTTCTTCCACTGATTTTTTGAGAGAGTGGAAGGGAGGGACAGAGGACGGGAGAGAAAGACAGACAGATAAAAAGAGAGAAACATTGATGTGAGAGAGACACATCGATTGGTTGACTTCCACATGCGCCCCAACCGGGGCAAGTGATTGCACCTGCAACCCATGTACAAGCCCTTGACCAGGAATCAACCCCCAGACCCTTCGCTGTTCGGTCTGGCACTCTAACCACTGACCTACAGGCCAGGGAAGGGCCTGGATTCTTACAGAGCAACAACAGTCTTAAGTCTTGCTCCCTTTACATGAGGCATGTATGCTCTATTTCAAACACTTATTCTATTTGCCTGGCTGTTGTAGGCATTAGGTGATGGCATCCAGACTATTTATTCTAAAGTTTTCCAGAGACTCTAATAAAAGCCATTGATCCCCAAAAAGGTACCCATGCAAACAATTTTGCATTTAGTTTCATAAACCATTGACCCATGTGTCCCTAAGATTCTGCAGACCCTACTTTAAGACCCCCTGATTTATACCATCTAGTGTACTATTCTAATCCCACTCACATTGGAATATTGATTATGTATCCTTTTACTGCTATGTTAGCATTAATGCCTCTTGCTTTATTCTATGTTAGAAATACCTCTTGTATTGTCATATATTTTGCTGTATTATTAAAAAATATTCAATTCTTCTATTGAGAATAAGACAAACAAGGAAGATAAATGAAACTAAATATAGAAGCAAAGACCTTGTGAAGCATATTAGGCATAGATAAAATAAGTAGATCCCCTACCTACTTTTGAGGATCTATGGCTTTAATATATGAAGGAGTAGAAGGACCAAGCAGTCACCAAATATTCACGAGGCACCCAACAATTTCTGGCACTTAATTTGTGAATGAATAAGTGAGTGAATGAATTACTGCAAGGCTCAGCTTCTCCACTACATTATACTCCTCCTACCTCTAACAGATTACTATTTTTTCCTATTCATTAGTGTGTCTCTTACTAGGTCATAAGTTTCTTGGAGATAAGGACCACAAATTATGTGGTGCACATGACAGGAGTTCATAAGTATCTGAAAGCAGGGTTACACATAGAGCAGTGATTGTCAGAGTCAAGGGTACATCACAATCACCCTGGATGCCTGTTTAAAATGCAGATATCAGCCCTAGCGGGTTTGGCTCAGTGGATAGAGTGCCAGCCCACGGACGGAAAGGTCCTGGGTTTGATTCCTGTCAAGGGCATCTACCTTGGTTGCAGGCTCCATCTCTGGCCCTGGTTTGGTCATGTGCAGCAGGCAACCAATCAATGTGTCTCTCTCACATCAATGTTTCTCTCTGTCTGTCTCTCCCCTTCCCTTCCACTCTCTCTAAAAATCAATGGAAAAATATCCTCCGGTGAGAATTAATAAAATGCAGATATCTAGAAACCACCACCAGAAGCTTTAATTCAGTAATTTAGATATGTGATTTTTTAAAAATCTGCATTTTTACGCAAACTCCCACTACTTTTGATGTAAGAATTCCACCAAGAACACATTGAAAACTATTGAACTAGGGAGTATAGAAAGTCTAGGGCAAATGCTAATCACTATTTCTTCTCTTATTATGACCAACACTATCAAATAGGTTGAAATGAACTTCAGAGCAGCCTGAAAGACACTGGGGGATAGGTGGACCTAGCTCCTTCACTTTACTTGCTGTGATTTGGGGTGGGGGGAGTGGGATAGAAGGAGAAAGCATTGCTATCTGTATATGAGAGAGAGAGGGAGGGAGGCCATCATAGAGAAAAAAGTAAAAGTGTGTTTTCTCCTTTCTCTTATTTTTATACCAGCTGGCAGAGCTGCTGCCTTCTGCCCAACCAGCTGCCTTTTACTATCATTGCCTATGGCCAGAGATGGGGGAGAAGCAATAACCATAGAGCTTAGTTCCTGAGGAACTGCCCCATTTTGTCACCCTAAGATTAGAATGGTTCTGCTTTTCTTTGATTGCATAATACTCATTCTTTCACCAAGCATTTATTAGCATGCCCCGAGTTGAATTTAATAGTCCAATGTGAAATTTTAAATTAGTATTTAAATTTTGTAAAAATTGTTTTACTTTCAGACAGTTTCAGATTGAAGAAGCACGTAAAAGTCATCAGTGATTTTTACGTTGGACATTTGCAAATGCAGAAAGGCTTTTCCAGTTGAGCAATGACTTTCTGTGTGGGCTCATAGGAGTTGAAAAAACTAGTCTATTGGATCTTCTTAATTTCTGTTTTACTTTATGAAAATTTTGCATAGTGTTTTCCAATCCTGCTACCATATCACAATGGATTTTAATTTACTAACAGGTGCCAGACCCCCAACTTTCAATAAAGCCTCTAATCCAAACACTTGCACTTTAATTTCTGGAACGTGTAATAATCAATTTTGAATTCTGGATAATATCTATATATATAAAAGCCTAAGCAACTGGCCAACCAGCCAACTGGCCAGCCAGTAGCTATGACATGCACTGACCACCAGGGGGCAGACGCTCAACCTAGGAGTGGAAACCACAGGCATGGAAACATGGAACAGACTGATGAATCTCAGAGGGAATGGGAGAAAGGGGAGGGCAGGAAGAGATTAACCAAAGATCTTATATGCATACTAGAGGCCTGGTGCAATGATTCATGCACTGGTGGGGTCCCTCGGCCTGGCCTGTGGGGATCAGGCCAAAACTGACTCTCTGACATCCCCCAAGGGGTCCCAGATTGCGAGAGGGCACAAGCCAGACTGAATCCGTACACTGGGCCTCTAGTATCTAATAATGAAATATATTAATTTATCAGGAAGAATTCTTTTACATATCTCTACATTGTTCATTTATTGTTCCATTGAACCTGTAAGCATTTGGATTAGAATTCCAAGCTTTTTCAAAACATTGAAATTCAAAGAAATCCACAACTAATCCACCATACTATAAACATTTGTATGCTAAGTAAAGGCAATTGCCTTTTTGCACAAGATCTTATTTTCTCCAATTCAAGACAGAGGTTCCCAAAGAAGTAAATAGCTAACCTAATAATGAAACAGATGGGACATTCACTGCCTCCTACCTTACATGATACACCAAGGAAATAATAGCTAGGTTCAGTACTAAAGGGACATTAAAACATCAATAAAAAATATACAGTAAGTATAATTCCCTGTTTACTTGTCTGGACTTTTCTTACTCAAATAACATAGGTTATGGCTCCAAAACTTTGATTTTTCCTTCCAATAAGACAGTATACAGAAAGAAAAAGAGGTAAAAATTGTGCTCTATTATTTAATGCTATACTGAGCCAGACCCAGGCAACTATACAAAAAAAACAAATAACCAAACAGATCTAATACAGTAAATCAATTTAGGCATATGCTGGGTACTGCAAAGGAAACAAGACCCCACAGTGAATATTAATCTCCTACCTTACAAAAATCATTCAAAGACAATGATATACAGACTAACATAATCACCTTTAAGGTTTACTCAACACTTTTACCTTGGTTTCATACTATTTTTTTTCTTTTATATTTACATAAAAACTAGGAAAAATAGTAAGATTATCTTAAGTTTGCTATTAATCCTATATAATAAAAGCCTAATATGCTAAGTGTCCGGTCAGCCACTCGACCAATCAAAGCATAATATGCTAATGATATGCTAAGGCCGCTCAACTGCACGCTATGACGTGCACTGACCACCAGGGGGCAGTCGACCGGTCAACTAGTCGCTATGACATGCACTGACCACCAGGGGTCAGATGCTCTGATCAGTAAGTTAGCTTGCTGCTGGGGTCCAGCCAATCGGGACTGAGTGAGACTGGCCGGAAATGCCTTAGAACCCTCCCGTGGTCCCTCCTGGCTGGCCAACCTCCCGAATCTCTCCCTGGCCCCAATCATGCACCGGTGGGGTCCCTCGGCCTGGCCTGTGCCCTCTTGCAATCCGGGACCCCTTGGGGGATGTCGAAAAGCCAGTTTGGGCCCAAATCCCACAGGCCAAGCCAAGGAACCCTACTGATGCATGAATTCGTGCACTGAGCCTCTAGTATATATGAGAAGCATTTTTCTTTGATTTTACTATTGCTTACTTGAGGCAATTACTATTATCTTCATTGTATGAGAGTTTTATCCTATCAGAAAGGGTAATTTGTCTTTTCAAATCTGTAAAAGCCCTAATTCAGACTCTTTACTAAAAGATATTTAAAAGACATATTTAAAAGAATTTTACATTAAAAAAATCATTTACATATAACCCTTCAGTCACTTCAGACCTCTCTAACTCTGAGATATGTGTAACATCTCACCAAAAATGTAAGATCTTTTTTTATAAAATATTGCTCTACTGAAGAAAATAAAGACCCTAATGAGAAGACTGGATATCAAAGAACTCTTATCTGGAGAAAGTTAATCCTATTGGAGAAAAGATCTACAGAAAAATACATTTTAGTGTCCTCAACAAAAACAGCTGGCCAATCCATCACCCTATATATAGTGAAGTACACCAACCACACCTATGGGGCTTTTAGTCTCTCAATATTAAGGACTCATGGACACCCTGGTAAATGTGGCTGAGTTGGTTGGAGTATAGACCTATGAACCACGAGGTCACGATTCAATTGGGTCAGGGCACATGCCTAGATTGTGGGCTCGATCCCCAATGGAGGACGTGCAGGAGGCAGCCAATCAATGTTTCTATTTTTCTCTCTTTTCCTCTCTGAAATCAATAAAAATATATTTTCAAAAAATTTTATTAAGTAGATAAATAAATAAAACCAATAAAGGCATATTCATGGGTGAGGATAAAAAAAAATTAAGGACAACAAGGGAATGAAGCAATAGGATTAAATAATCTTAAATGTTCCTTTTATCTTTAAAATTATTTAATTAAATGAGTTTGAGTGATTTCTCATAATCCAATTATTAAGATCAACCTTGAAGCCTAAACTGTTGACTTAGACAGAAAGTCCAGTTCAAACAAGCTTAAGAAGAAAAAAGAAAGTATTGATTCACTTAGTTGAGAGGCCAGAAATAATGCTGGCTCCATATATGATTGGATTTAGAGGTCCAATGATGTCATCAGAACTTGGTTTCTCTCCAGCTTTTGGCTCTGTCTTACACTGAGTTGGCTTCTTTCTCTGGCTTCACATAATGGCCCCTGACAGCTCCAGGATCATAATCTCCCAGGATTATCTCCAACTGGACTATTTTGGCTGCCACATATAACCCTGAATCACAGCAGCCTGAGGCTCATACTCAGCCCTGATTGAATTGTGACTTATTCCCCCACTGCAAAATTTCTGTTATTTTCAACTTCGTGTATTTTAACTAATATAAATTTTGATACCAGGAAATAAGGCACGATAGAAAACATATTGGTTTATATAGAAGATGAAGGATACAGAACAGGGAAGACTCTATTTCCTCTGCTCTTCTCTCTGGTAGTCTTATACCATATTGAAGATGTTAAACTATGGCCTCTTTTATGCTAAAATTCACTAAAGGTGTCTATGAAGGCTATTGAAACTGGGGACTTGTTAAGAAACTTGTGTGGAGTATTTTTAACACTTCTTGAGGCCATCCATGAAGTCTTACAAGAAAGAGATAAATAGGCTGAGTGTAACTCACTATAAGCATAAAGGGAAGAAAAAATAGCATCATTAGGAAGGCCCCTTTCTGTAATACAAAATGAAAAATTGTGTAGGTTAGAAAAATTGAATTATCTACCTTAATAAACATGAATGCTGGTACAGATTGGAGAGTAGATGATTTGGAAGGATATGATATTGAAGAACAAGAAAAACTTCAGGCTCAGGCAACTCCTTTTAAGTATTCTCTGCCTGAAAATGATACAGCTATTGTTACCCACCAACCCAAGGCTATTGCTTCAAATCTCTTCCGGGGACAGGCCAAATGTAGATAGAGGCCATTAAACTCAGATTCTAGGAAACAGAGACCTTGTTGCTAAGAGACCCAAGTCCCTAACTCACAAACCATGACCCCACTAAAATCTGGCATGGTACTACACAGTAAAAATTACAAATACCTATGGACTGAGCTTGACCATAAAGAGCTATGACCTGCCTTGTTAGGAATTTAGATCAGACCACCCTGTAAGATTACTTTCCATAGAACCCCTTTTTCATCCACAATGAGGTGATGGAGGAGGAATGACAAGTGAGTGTACTCCAGAGAGCAGAACTAGATGCTGCTACATGTAAAGTAAGAGGTCACCAGTCACTAACAAGTCGGAAAGCTCTCACTGTTTCCAGCCTCGGGTGTGGCTTATGCTCTGTCCCAGTGAACCATATGGGCTACTGCCCTTTTCCAAGTAGAATTTTCATTGAGCTTATTCAGTTCTTTCCTCACTACTTTTTAATAAATATGTTGAAGGGAGATAATAGTGTTTTAGCCTTAATACAACGAGAAGCCACATCTAGATGTGATAGGAAGAACAGGAATTCAACCATGGACCTGGAATCAAAACAATGGAGACTTTGAGCTGTCCCATTTTGGGGAAGAGTGAATGTATTTCATGCTAGTGTGAGCATTTTAAGGGTGTGTACTAGTATTTATTTGAGGAAGAGATAATTTTAGATGTTAAGCAGTTCAAGGGAAAGACTATTTTTAACATTTGGTTAAATCCTCAATATCCATCCCACAGTTTTCTCATTATATAATAGAAATAGAGTTTAAATATTGAGCCCTATTTCAGAAATAGTTCCTGAATTGACCAAATCAATGAGGTTAATCTCTTCTTCCTTGCTAGTGATTAGTTCAAAACCCAGCATCAAGCCAATCAGCAAATTCTTCTTATGCCAATAATTAATTCAGGATGAGGGTGTGACCTAAACTGTCTCCATGAGAGTGAAGATAAGAATTTTTGGTAGAAAGTTGTTTTCTCTCCCACGTGAATAGGAAGTCAAGGGTTGAAACCAACACAGATGATAGAGTATAAATAGGGAAATCAGAAGAGAGAGAGAGAGAGAGAGAGAGAGAGAGAGAGAGAGAGAGATATTGAGATTCTGTTTCTCTGGAGAACCTGCCTCAAGTCATCCCCATCTCAGTGTATAACCACTTAACCACTGAATGGCCTAACATTTGCCCAAGTGTACCTGCCAATACCTAGAAATCATTCTTTATTCAACTTTTATTCATCCCCTACCATTTACTGAATTCATCAGCACATTGAGTCAGTACTTCCAGTGTGTTTCAAATTAATCCACTTCTCTCCATCCCCAATGCCACCACTTTAGTCAAGTCACTGGACTCCTGATAATTCTAATTGGTTCCCCTGCTTCCACGCAGTCCTTTTCAATACAATTTGAATGCAGCTTTTACAATGATATTTTGAAGCCATAAATCAGATGTCACCTTCCTGCCCAAAACCCTCAGTGGCTTACTATTGCACTTTATTTTACCATGCTCTATAGGGTCTCACAAAGTGATTCATCTATATCTCTCCCTCATTTCATTACCTTCTTGCTCACTTTCAGCCACATTGGTCTCCTCTCTGTTCCTCAGATATTCCAAGCTCTTTCCCCCGCTCCAATTTTGTACTATCTAGATTCTAGAAAGATCTACCTCCATCTTTTCATGTGGCTAGTCTCCTCAGATTGACTATGCCTATTCTATCCAGTCAGTCTTTCATCATTTAATCATATAGTGCTTCCTAGCAGTTAATCATAATCTATAATACCAATCTATAATTATTTTTTATTTACTGCATCTCACTCCCCAAATATAACATATGCTCCATCAGGATAAGGAACTAGTCTTTAGAGTTAGTTAATAATTCTAGGTCCAAACACATGCTAGTTCTTAATCAATGCTCCAACAATATAGAGAGTGATCTCACTTATTCATTCAGCAAATATTTACTGAAGTCTTAGAAGGAAGTGTTCCAGGGGAGGTGGGGGAGGCGGGTACAGCAATACATGAAAGAGCCAGAGTCACTGCCTTCACGGAGTTTAAATAGTATGTCATAAAGAGAATATTTTTATAAAAACAGCTCACTGGGTATTTGTTCAGACTATTTTCTCTTTCTCAGAATTTAGACAAGGACTAGATGCCAAGAAAACATTAGGAAGTTTGGCATATACAATCCCTCCCAAATAAGCCCTGAGAACTTGAGAATGCTGTCATATATACTGGGAAACCAATGAAGTGTCAGTTACCCTGACATATACACAAGAGGCTCATATGATCTATGGACCACTGGGAGGGCTTGTTAAGTGCCTGTTAACGGAGATAATGAGAAAGGCAAGTATACAATAGTCAAACTCACTGTGAAGTTCCCAACCGTAATTATTCCAAGACCAAAAAAGTCATCAAGATGGAATGTGATGTACTATTACAAATGCCAAAATGCTGAACCAAAAGGAAGCTGGAGTTGTGTTGAGAAGAGAAAAACATAGTAAATAGAACACCAGATTAGATTACTGCTGGCTGCCAGCTGTGGGAAGGATGTTGACGAATGGCATGCCACCCGAACCATTGCATCCGTTCCATGCCAAGGCTCCTGTCAACGCACAGCTGGGCCTCGCTGGCTACGTGGCTGATGCTCTCTCTCAACACATTAACAACTGCTTCACTTTTATGGATACCAAGGACCGAATCATTCTAACATTTTTCATAGCTGAAGAAATTAATTACTGGATTCAGACTTTGGGGATTATTTTCCCAATGAATTCTTGCCGATTCAGTATCCATTTTCAATGTGACTGTTCGCAAGATCGGATGATTCTGCGAGTCGCACATTTCAGCCTCAGTGTGTTACATGATGTGAGAGGTTCTACTCAGCACAGAGTCAGTCAAAGCCAAATGCAAATGGGGGGAAAATCTAAGCAAATGTTACAGGTAAACAACAACAATAATGATAATAATGTTTTAAAAACTTAACAATGAGTAAGCCAGGCACTTTATTATGCATTACCTCACTCAGTCCTCATAGCAGTCTTGTAAAACAGAGACAATTATTTTCTCTATTTTACAAAAACAGGAAACAGGCAAGGAGGAGACACAGATGTCTGAAGTATATACCTATTGCTGTTTTGTAGGAGACAGAAAAGCAAGCTGGGAGGAAAAAGAAAAGGAGCAGAATAGCAAATAGTGGACTGACCACCTTTGGTTTTCCTCAATGCACCTTACCAGGATAGAATTCAAATTGTGAGGGGAAAAAGCAGTCATTTGCTTTAAGAAATCATGGAAAGTGGTTTGCTATGCTTAGTGACCAGCACTTCTTGTTAATCCATGTCAACATTTACAAGAGTAGAATATTTCATCATCACTGCAATGCTTATCTTAACCTAATCATGAATACATTGACAAGCCACTTCCCACAGAAATTGTGTGTATCTCCCTGGGACCTAAAGGACAGGTGATGAAAGAATGTTCTGGAATTAGAAAATGCTTATGACTGCATAACTTTGTGAATATACTAAAACCAACTGAATTATATCATTTCTAAGGATGAATTTTATGTACATGAATTACATCTCAATAAAAAAAATTAACCATATGGTCCAGCATTCCACTCCTAAGTATTTACCCAAGTGACATTAAAACATATGTCTACACACAAGCATGTACACAAATGTTCATAGCTTTATTTGCAATTGCAAAAAATGGAAACAATCTATATGTCCATCAACAGAACATTTACCACACTGTAATATATACACATACTACACACACACACACACACACACACACACATACACGCACACACACACACAATGGAATACTACTCAACAACAAAAAGTAATGAATGACTGATGTTATGAACAACATGGATGAATCTCAAAATAAAATGTTTCATGAAAAAGCCAAACAAACAGAAACAATACCTATTGCACAATTGCATTTATATAAAACTTTTGGAAATTATGTATACTTACAAAAAGCAGATCAGGTGTTGCCTGTGAATAAGAGAAGGTTTACAAAGGACACAAAGGAAATTTTAAAAGTGAGAAGTATCTTAATTGTAGTGGTGGTTTCACAGGTATATTCATATATTTAAATATCAAATTGTATGCTATAATGCAAGAAGTGTATTAAATGTCTATTGTAATTTAATAAAGTTCTTGTTTCTTAAATAAGCAAAATCTGCCTAACATGTTTCCTGTGCTATGCTCTTTCCATTGCCCCTTTGGCTTTGGAGGACAGAAGACAAAAGACATGACCCTGTTCTACTGTGGCTGGCACTGAGGAGATAGTGGCAGAAACACTATCAGCACAGGCCCTCAGCATCAGCGTGCACCCCGCAGAGCTGTAGGGAGAGACTAATGGCTTAGGGCAATGGTACTGATGCAAAACCAAACTGTTTCAAGGGATGCTTGCTGGGATCATCCTGGTAATTTGCTCTGTCCCCTGCTTCCTTCGGACTGTAGAAGTGTGGATACCTTTCATTGATTCTCATCATCTTCTCGGTTCCCAATTCATCCCAAACCCGGAAAAACTTATGAATCTCAAATAAGTGTAAGTTCCTTCATGAGATATGTGGAAAGTCAAAACTTAAGAGTCATAAAATCTAATGTTATCACACTATATAATTCCCTTGATTGCTACTGAATGTGTAAAAAAAAAGTCAGATCTATATCTCACACCCATTTGTGTGGTGTTTCCAGATGGCATATGCTGTGTCACTGTACCACTTAAAATAAAGAGCTGGAGGAATGAGCTACAGAGGTTTGCTGAGTCAGGGGCTGTTCAACAAGTGTTCTGGAGGCCCTGTCTGCACACACTACAGGGATGTGGAGTGGGGCGAGCTTGGAGGCATTTTATAATCGCCAAGCACCTGCTTGTGCAAGGCCTGTTCATCACTGCTTGCTTGTTTCCTGTGCAACACAGCATAATGAGCCTGAAAGCCAATGCGTAGAGCCTAGAGGAGCACAGGAGCTTCACAGAAATGTTGAAACAAGAGAATTCTTCTGAAGGTGCAGAAAAAAGGATGGTAGCCATGGCAGCCTTTCCCCCTCCCCTCCACAAAGGAAAGCAAAGGTTACTTTCCTTGTGATTAAGAGTCTACACAATTAAAAATTTTAAGTGGCTGATTGAAGGATAATGTAGCAGATTTTATTCGGCCTAGTCCACCTCCAGGGAAATTCAGCTTTCCTTTATTACTTTACTGCATGTACACATTTTCCCTTAGAAATAAAAGTTAACCTTTGTACAACTGCTTCCAAATGTATTTCCTCTTTACTCTAATAATGGTTTTCGTGACACATCTGTAGCAAATTAAAATGTTCCTTTTTCTTAAAAAAAATGCAGAGTTATCAAGAAACTGATGTAAAGTATGAATAGATGTAAGACTTTAAAAATCTATTGCTAATTATCCATCTTCTAAGTACAAAGGAGTGTTCATCCACCTTTGCTATTGGTTTACCTTTCAGAAACATTCAAGAATATATACAGGGGAGGTATGGGGGTAGGAAATCTCAAAAAACATTTATTTTTTCTCCTTTTCACACTCACAGTTCTTCCAGTGATATAATCGGAAATGAAAACTATTTGCTAAAATGCTTAACTTCCTATTTTCAATGATCTTAATTTACTTCTGTAGGCTCTGAAATGTAAAATAGAAATGAGAAAAGACTGAGAGACTGTTGGGGAGGTGTGGTCAGACCTACAATAACAATGGCTAATGTGTTGAATGCTTACTAGTTCCCAGGCATTGATCCCTTCCACGCTGCCCTTCTCTGTGTGGTTGGCACTTTTGTTCTCATTTCACAGATACCAAGATTCAGATGTAGCAAGGTCAAGCCACTTGCCCGCAGTCCTACTATTAGTAAGTGACCGAGTTATGAACCAAAACCATGTCTTCATGAAAGAAGCACATGTTATTTTATAAGTGAGAAAAAGTAAATTACAGAGTATTGAAAAGTGTTCTAGCACACTGTCAATTCTTATATAGAAAAATGAGGCTGATTTATTTCAGTGAGACCAACTTTTGAAAACCATATTTTTATGCCCCCAATGCATCTAAATTCTACCAACCTCTTTAGTGACCAATCGTCTTTTCCCACATCGTCAATTTGTTGATGAGCCTGCTTGTTACTTTCCTCACCATTCTGTGCCTAGAAATTAAACTGTGGCTCTGAAAACAACATGTGGCAACCTCAGATTTTCAACAAGCATACACGTATAGATAAGAAGCCTGAAAGCTGCTACCACACTGTATTTCACAAAATACAGAAAATTCTGGAACTCCCAAGTCATTATCCTTTTGGGTGAACTTTCTTATCCACTTGCAGACATTTAACTTTCAATCCTCACTCCATAATATGTTCCTTTATTACACATGCCCACTGCACATTTCCCTCTCAGTGAAGAATATCACTCTTTATTGTTTGGCTCTTCTTCAAATTGGATTATTGAAGGATGTTTCAAAGTTAATGACTTTAACTTTCTGAAATAAACCCTGCTCAGTCACCTAAAAGAAAAAAATCACGCATGCATGCACATGGCATACACTCAGAAATTCCCCAATTTTGGGACCAATGTCCCACTACTATTATGAAGAAGAAAATTGTTACAAGGTTTGAAATGTAAAAGCCAAACTCACCACCAGCATACAGGACTACTATTATTGAGTGGGAAAGGGCATGTAATAAGAATAGAGCCACAGTCGTCTAATAATTATTCCCCTTACTAACTATAGATAAGAAGTTTTTTTACAGACCCTGGGAATCTGGAGGATGAAACAAGGCTGTAAAAAAAATAACATGCCTGGATGGGTCCATGACTCAGAAAAGAAATATGTTTTGAGAACAAACTAAGGACAGGACATGCTTGATTTGGTTGCTGCTCCCAGACCCGGGGGGTTTTCTCAGAAACACTGACCATTCTCTGGTCCCAGGAACGGGCTGACCTGTTTGTAACATCATAGAAGATTAATCACCTTGTTATCGGACTTTGAGCCCCTGAAGGTTGGACTGCAGACTCTACTCTCCCCTTTCCATGTTACACTTGTAGCTATCTTCTCCCTTCTGTGTATATAACCAGCCAACTGGCAAGGCGGGGCAGGGGGGTGATCAGAGCAGATTTTTGTGGGTGACAGACTGCTCTCCCACACTGCCAGCATTATTGGAATAAATGCTCAAATATGATTCAACCCTTTCTCTGCTTAATTGGCTCAAGTAGTCACAGGCAGCCCGGAACCCTAGGTTGTCCGGTTACATGGTAGCAACTATTATCCTGACACTCTTCCAAGTCCCTTACATAGATTAATTTATTTAATCCTCAAAAGATAGATTCTACTCCCTCTGTCCCATAATAATAGTAGCAAGTGAATATTTAAACGTGAATTGTTGGCGAATGCAGCTGTAAGTTATGTTGTAGCGCAAAATTGCGAAGCCTTCAATCAAAATCAATGTTTCATGACATCTGTCATTTGTTTTGACCATTTCTTTCAATTTTTAGGTTAATCTAATTATTACGAATTATAACTATTTTTCTAATTTCATCCGCTGATTGAAATCAATTGTTTTATTTCAGTTGAATATCAACCCATTGTAAAAGTAAGATGAAAAAAAGAGAGTTTTCAAGCAAAGATCGAGTTGTGATTGTCCAGTTCTTGATGCATCAAAATAAAAAGGAAAAGTTGCAGAAAGGTGCAATTACGTTAGCTGCAAAACAATTTAAGTGCAACAGAATGACCATATCAAGAATTTGGAAACGTGCTTCCAAAAATAATTGTCAAGGAGAATCTTATGCTAATGTTGATTCTTTGAAAAAACAAAACAAAACTGTGAATGTAAATGCAAAGATTATGGAGAAAAACTTGAAAAACTTAGACATATTCCTCTTAGCAGAAGAGGCACCATATTAGCCTTTGATAATATTTCTCCCGAAATACTGGATAATACGTTTCTGTCACTTCAACAAGTTACGCTGGAAGCAATGAAGAACGATGGCTCCAATAATTTTAAGCTCACGCATATAGGGAAAGCAAAGTTTCGCAGCCAAGGGATCCTACCTACACGTTTAAAATGCAGTAACGAAATTATTGAAAAATCCAGAAACTATCTGAACACTCAAAATAAAAATCAGGAGTACTATTTTTAATTTATTGTTTAATTTAATCTAGTTTATTGATAATAAATGTTGCGTTCTATATTTATTTTCTTTTGCTACTATTATTATGGGACAAATTACATTCATCAACTGCTACTATTATTATGGGACAGAGGGAGTATTATTTTCCCTATTTTATGGATGATGAAAAGAGGTGAAGTAATTCACATACGAAGTCAACTCAGAGACCAGATCCAGATTTAAGGGATCTAGCCCCAGAGTACTAGGCTTTTGTGTTGTTTCTGTACTTTTTCTCCTTTGTTACCCACTAGTACAAATAGAAACTAGAACTAACAATGGAAGCCAATTTTAATAATAACTAACAATTGTGGTCTGTCGTATTCCAAATTATCCAGCTCTAGCTTAGCTTTTAATTAACAGCAGTGCCCAAGGAATGGGACAGGGAATTAAGACCTCCTCCCCAAAGTGTAAAAAATATTAAAGACAAAAAGAAACAAAAATCTGTCTCCTGTATGACTCCACTCACTCAGATTTCATTTTATTCTTTGGAAAATTTACATGCCCACCAAACCCAGATATAAAAGGTGATCATAGAAAAACGGTGTTGCAAATGACTTGAAAACATTATTTCTGAGAAAATGTTGCTTTAGGGAGAAAATGAGCATGCCTGTTTCAGTCTGTGTTTCCGTTCACCTTAGACAGGTAATGTGCAAGTGGAGCATTTATTTGCTCTGGATAAGTTGAATTCTTTCAGAGTAAGCATTGCCCATAAAACTCACACTGAGATCTTGATGTTATGAGCAAAATCCAAATAAATCCTTTGTGCTCCAGAAAAGAAACGTTTTGTCAGACTTGAGAACACACCTGGCAATGCTGCCTTGAGCTATATTTCCTGGACTCATTTGTTCCCTAGAGAAACCATGGCTTCTCAATGTTCTATTCATAATGTTTTTGTTGCCTATGCTAGTTTGCTTCATGGAAAGTCTTCCAATCTGAAAACATTTATTTCCAATAAGGTAGCTTGTGCCTTAGTAGTCCCAAGATTAATTCAATAAACCTTCTGAGCATTCACTAGGGTTGCGGTATTACATTAGATGCTAAAATAATAAATAATAAGGATAAAGCAATAAATTCAATACAACTTCTGTTGATGAACTCCAAAACCATAAAATTCAGAATATGGAAAAAATGTATATGAAATATTCCAGCTGAAAGGAATTTTTAAAAATATAATTATTATAGATGCAGAAACTAGTTTAATTAGAAAGAGAATAAAAGACACTTGACATGATAGCATGCTATCTGCCTGACTTGGGATAGGTCTCTATACTCGAGTTATTTACTCCTAACAACAAACCTGTGAATTATGTCATGTTATTTCCATCCTACAGTTAGAAAGTTACATGAGTTGCTAGTTGATGGCAAGTTGATGGCTGCCTAAAGGAGAAGGTCAATCTCCTGGTACCCAGCCATGCAGCTTGAACATGCACCACATTTTGAATAAATCTTTGGAACTGGAAAATGATATAACATACACCAATGCTTTATCATGATACCCAGCAAGACTAAATATTCCACAAATAAAGAGTTGGTTCCAGGGGCAGCAGAAGCGGAAGTAGATGGAGCCAGAATCTGATCCCTCCACTGCACAAAAAGCTCCTGCCAGGAAGACCCAGCCAGGCTCTCCACATCACACCGCTTTTCCACACAGGATGCTACCGGTCAGAACTCCGCCATATGTATTGTATGTGTGATTGTTTGTAAGATTGCACCCGAACCTCCACTTAGCCACTGCCACTTGCCTTTGCGTTCATTTGTTCCTTTCTTCACTATCATGTTGTTGGCCTAAAACAATTCTCATCCCTCCTTTCTTTATGCTCATCTTTTCCCAGATCACCTGATGACTTCTGTCAGCAGCAACTGGGACCTTCTTCCAGGACGTACACAATGACAAATGTAGAGTTTCACAAGCACTTGGAGCTCAACAAGGTGGGACTCTTCTGGGTCTCACCTCCATCTACATTATTTTAAAATTCAGCTCCTGAACATAGCTGGATGGCTATCAGCAATTTAAATAAGTTTTATCAACACTGAGTCTACAACGTTATTCCTTCAGAATCATACAGACATTGTTGTCAATGAAGGAAATATGATGCAAGAAAGTAAAATAATTTAGCTTATTTTTATGAAGTCTCCCTGATAGCTTGGCTGATGAAGAATAAAAAACATTTTTCATAAGAGTGTAGCTGTTGTAGATATAAAATATTCCTCACAAAATGATCCCTCTTCCCCAGCATGTTAAAACACAGGACCTTCCACCTGTATAATAACTATTGATTTAAAGGAAGGAACTCTTTCCTGCTTTAGCATTCATATTCTCTCAAAGTCTGTAATCTAGCCGGATAATATTATCTATTCAAAATGTAATCATGACTTCTGATGACCGCTATCTTTTACCTCCTTGTATAGGCAGGGGAGTTAGATCTTGAAGTCAATATATAAAACAATGTTCAGACCACGGCAGTCCCTTGCAATCATTCAATTCATTGAATAAAGCAATTTGTGTCAGCTTCATATGGCTAAGATTTATTTACACAGATGGAACCATTGAGTATCATTTGCTCTTCCAGCCCTGTTCTGAGGAGGGCACATAATTCAGGAATGCTGAGTCACAAGAGCCACCCCAGGGGACCAATTCTCAAGAACCAGGAAAACATGTATCTGCTTTGTCGATTTCCATTTACGCAGAATTAGAGGTTACCTTGCCAGATGCTCTAAGCCCTGGTAATGAACATGCATTTCTCCCTGTGAGTAGGATAATAAACTCAGAAAAGGTCCAGCTCTGACATCCAAAGGGCAGCAGCATTATATCACTGACAATACACAATTAGCAGTCATTTTCGCTTATTGCTGTTCTTAGGCTTATGGTGAAGTAGCTTATGTTTGATTTTATTGCGTCTTCACAGCATTTTCCAACTTGAGGCAAAGAGCTGCATTTCTCGTGTAAGCGCTGTAATTTTTTACACAAAGTCTGACAATGCTTCTCATGGGTTCTGTACATTAAAGGACTCAACATCACAGAGGAGTTTGCCTTCGCAACCAATTACTGGACAATACAGCAATATTCTCAGAGTCTTATGGAACAGAATTAAACCTTCATCCTCTTTTTCAAAGAGCTTCCCCTCAAGGGGCTACCCAAACATACCTCGTGGTCCCCATGTCAATCACACCTTCCAACCCTACCTAGAGTACAGCTGGGCAATGTTTTCAATGTTTCCTCAACTAAGCCTTTTGTTTCCACCTCCAAATTTTATCCAAGTTGTCTTTGCAATTGGAAAAAAAAAAAAAAGCAGCCCATTTGGCATGGCTCAGTGGCTGACATTCGACCTATGAACCAGGAAGTCATGGTTCGATTCCCAGTCAGGGCACATTCCCAGGTTGCAGGCTCGATCTCCAATAGGGGGCGTGCAGGAGGCAGCCAATCAATGATTCTCTCTCATCTTTGATGTTTCTATCACTCTCTGCCTCTCCCTTCCTCTCTGAAATCAATAAAAAATATATTTTTAAAAAAGCAATAAAATTTTCCTAAATCAGTACAAATGCCTGAGCACATTGTCATGCAAATAATTTATAAAGAATATTTTTAAAATTAAGGCTTAAATGTTACAAGTCAGTTGATAGCTAGCCAAAGACAAATAATTTTCTGATTTGTTTATTCCTAAGAATAATGAAGAAGGGAAGGAAGGAAGGAAGGAAGGGAGGAAGGAAGGAAGGAAGGAAGGAAGGAAGGAAGGGAGGGAGGGAGGAAAAAGAAAAGATTGTTTTGCTTTAATACCTGGGAACGGGGAAGGTGATGTTAACAAAGGAAGAGATATTCAGACCTCTGAGAAAGCTTTAACTGGGGATAGGCTGAACTCAAGCACTTCAACGGGGAAATATTCTCCATCACAGAACAGAGTAGTTGCCTACTAAACTTAATACAGATGACAGAGCAAGCATTTGTCATTTTTCAGAAGGCTTGTTTACATTTGGAGAATTCTCCACATTGTAAGTCCTGGTGGGAGAATTCTAGACAGAGGCCTCAGCTTTACATCAGAAGGCAGTGTGCAAAGATGCAGGACCTGTGGGGACTTCCCACTGGGGCGGGGGTTGAGGGAACGAGGCCAGCTCCTCTGGCACCAACGGCAGTGGGACAAAACGCAGGTCTAACTCAGAGGTGCAGCATCAGTTTTTCTTCAGCAGTTTCCTTACCAACCCTGTTCTGTGACACCATCTTGGGCATTTTTTTTTTTTACTGCAAGGCACCAAACTGGTTTTAAGCCCCCCTCCTTGATTGATTCTGTGACTTACCCAATATTCTGTTATTAAGTTCCTTTTCTGACTAAATCAGCCAGACCGGTGGAGTGTATAATTCATATTAATGGGTTATCCAAACTATAAATAATCTAAAAAAAGCTGCATTCTTGGTTAAATAATTATCTTAGAGAAACCAAATTATAGTATACAATATACCATACTTTTTCGTGTATAAGACACCCCCACGTATAAGACGCCCCCCAATTTTCCAACCCAAAATTAAGAAATCAATATTTTAAACATTTTGCTGGTTTTCCTCTTAAGGCCTTCTTTTTTGGCATCTTAAGGAATTGTTCTTCCTGCCTGATTGTACACTCAGTGGGAGGAGGTCCAAATTGTCTCTCTGCAGCTCTATTTCCATGCTCTTTTGCATAGCTAATTACATTCAGTTTGAATTTTGCAAAGACAATTGCTTACCGGTATTTATCTTTCTATTTTTTGACGTCTTTATGGGCTCAGAATTCTACGGTCCCTGTTGCGTCTGCTGTACTCTCCACCTCCACCTCCAATTAGGGCATCAGCTGACGTCAGTAACAATAAGGCCTGTGATTGGAGGAAGCCAGTTTGACCAGGTATGGGCAGCTGCACACCCTCCCGGCTCCCTCCTCGGCTGACTTCCATGTATAAGACGCCCCTTAATTTCAGTCTAACTATTTAAAAAAAAAAATAGCATCTTATACACGGAAAAATACAGTAAGTGAAATTATATATGAAACATATATACATATGAAATTCTCTAGTGTAACAGGTTTCTGTCAAAATCCTAAAGGAGCAGTGATCTAGTCAACCTCCTTATTTTACAGAGGAGGAAACCAATACCCAGAAGGACTAAGGAGATCACCAAGAGTCAACCATTTATGCGAGCAGAGTGAGGACTAGAGTGCTTTTCAGTTCAATGCCCTTTCCACCACACCGTGCTGATAGTACCTTGATTGTTTGGAGTGTTATTTTGCTACAGGTGGCTTTTGTCTTGTTTCGGTTTAAGAAAGATCATCCTAGGAGTGTCATTTGGTTATCTGAGTCATCTGTATTTGGTTCTCTGATCATTTTTTTAGTATTGAGGAATGCAGGAAAGGTGCAGCTAACTAAGAGAAAGAGATGGCAAGTGACTTTATGCTAGAACACTTCCTGGGAAAAACACTTATTAAATCTACATCCTTTTGAGTGGTGCTGCTTAGCTGGTTTTTCAGCTCTGGACTCAGAATTTTAATAGAACCCAGGTTACAGAAAGATAGCTATAATAGTTAGAATACTTCTTCAACCCTGAACTGTGTAAAGAAAACAAAAGGATTTGTTGAAAAGAATTGAATTAGCTTAAACACGACAATACATAACAAACAGAGCTTTTCTCATCACATCCAGTGTTAACTTTGGTCCCTTCATGCTTTGCAGCTGTGTAGCCTCTATTTGGGATCAGTTTGAAGTCTTTTTCTTCAGGCATTGCCCCAGTGTTGCTCATCTTCATCTATATGTAAATGCATTTTTGTCCCATGCTACCTTGGATTCATGTTACTTCATATATCACAATGGTAATTTTTTTTTTTTTTTGTAAAATAAAAGGTCCCTCTCTAAATCCAATAATTGCTGAAATTCTTTATAAGATGCTGGTTTTCCAATAGGATTCCTCAAGAGATTTTCAAAATGCCTCACACTAATATACCACCTCCCTTCTCTAGAATGGCTTCACTCACCTGAGCATTTTGTGCTCTCACTAACCTGTACCTTAAAGTTTTGATTTTTCATTTTCTGGCAGGATATAAAAATGGAAATACTAATCATCCTCTGACAAGTAGCCTACCTGTTTAGTTAGGCTCCAAGTTGAAATCAGATTCGCCACTCTGCAGAAATGTGGACTTCATGAAAGTGCACCCCACCCCCACCATAGCGTTTGCACACACATATGTACACACATGTACACATACATCCCAGTTCACTTCTATTATCAAGAGGCTCACAAAACCAAAAACAGGAGCCTCCTGGATTGCCACATACTTTATCCCCATCTCTCTTGAAACTCTCTTTTCCCTAAGCCAGTGGTTCTCAACCTTCCTAATGCCGCGACCCTTTAATACAGTTCCTCATGTTGTGGTGACCCCCAACCATAAAATTATTTTCGTTGCTACTTCATACTGTAATTTTGCTACTGTTATGAATCGTAATGTAAATATCTGATATGCAGGATGTATTTTCATTGTTCGCGACCCACAGGTTGAAGCAGACGCTATTCAATTGTATCTCCTTAAGAAATCCAACGTTATAATGATTTGCCTTTCTCTCTCAGAATGAAACTGAACTGACAGTTCATTTCCAAAATACTTTAAAATTACTCCAATTTATCTACATTATGGAAGATCCATTGTATGGGTTATCCAAACTACAAATAATCTAAAAATGACACATCCTTGGTTTTATAATCCATTACCTTTCTGAAACCAAATTACAGTATTAAGTCTATTTGGCTTCAGCAAATATTAACATTTCTTTACATGCCCTAAGCCCAAATACTGCATGAAGAGACTTGAGTATAAGTGAGAATCAGGCTGCGCCCAGAGAAAGCCAAATTGAAAGTTTAAATCACTAGCAATCACCTACAGAGCATCTTGTCTCCACAGAGGAGGTCAGCAGTAAGCCAGCCTGGGCTCCATCCTGGTCTGGTGGGCCTGTCCCTTCCACCTGGCTTAGCTGGCCTTGCAGAGGTCTGAGTCCTTGATACATAGAGATGCATAAACTGCTTTTCATGAGATATTTTGGGCTCTCAAAGTAGATCATCAAAATCTGGAAATGCTATTCTTGTAATAGCTGCAACACTAACCCTCTATGAGTAGTTCACTTTCTGTCTGATTTTGACTGAAGTCGAAGGATCCAAATGTTTAAAGCCTGGAAGGTGGACGTGGGGGCGGGGGAGGCAAAATCATGTTCACAGCACGATCCCTGAAAACATCAAAACACTGTCTGTTCTTGCCTTTTGTGAAGTCAGCCCTTCAGCTATTTGTTCAGGTTTCCCCACCAACTTCATGATGAATGAGGTTTTCCGAGGGCTTTCACACACAGCACTGTTATTTCACTGCGGCTCGGTGAGTACTTTAAACAGATGAAGACAAAGAAAGCCAGTCATATAATTCAGTGTCTGATTGCTTTTCCATATGTCAGTGGTGAAAAGCGCAGCTCTGCCTCGAGCAGCTCCGAGTGGCTGACTGATTGAATCCAGCAAAGGCTGATAAATTTTGGAATGCTCTTTCGACCCAAGAAAAAATCGCTCCTAGATGGAATACTGTACTCCAGCACTTTGCACCTTACAAGAGAACCCTAGAAATCAGTGCTTCTCGCCATTTGACAGAAGGAGAAGCTAAAAGCCATTCCCAGACTCTCCCAGGTACCAGCAACGTCTGGAGGAGGAGAGCTGACCCACATATAGCATTTTTCAACTTCAAATAACTTTTTGAAGTGTTAAACTGCAATTATAGGACGTAAGCAACAGGCTATGAATTTAGAAACAATTTTCAGAGTGAGCACTCGCAGAAACATTTGGAAAGATACGGTGGGGAAAGAACAGATGGAGTTTACTCTTGTTTCTATCACACTTTCTACTCCTTAGGAAAGAAAATGCCCACTTGCTTCACTCCAACAACTTTCCCAGGACAGGATGACAGAGGGGAAAAGAGAGGTAATACTAAGATCCATTTGAGCTATGGCTTTGGAACCCAGGGAATTACTCTGCCTCTACAAATAAGAAAATTTGATCATATTAGAGGGAGTTGACAAAAGAAAGGAATAAAGAACAGGATTGCACTTTGGGGTACAATTTAGTGCCAAGGGGAGGAGGGAAGCACGGGCTGCAACTGCATCTCCGAGACAACTTAGTTGCAGACACACCACCTCTTGGTGCTTCAAAACCTTCCCTGGAGGGTGATGTCTGCTTATATGTTGCTTTGAAAGAGTTGATGTAAACGGCTTTCAGTCACACGGCCCTGAGCAGGAGCTTTCCCTTGGACGCCAGGCACAAGGTATTCCGTACAGCAGCTCACAGTAAAATTACACAAAATCAATAGTCTGTCCACTGATCCAAATACCCCAGGGGCCCATTGCTGGAGATTTTATTGTACGCATATTCCAGGCGTGAGTGTGGTAGAGCGCATCGATTCATGCACAGCTGTTTTTCTCCTGTTAGTGCATGATTATTTTCAAGTGTTTTACTAGAACAGATGTTTTAAGAGCATGCTGAGTACACGTCTTTTCTGGACTGACACTTTTTTTTTTTTAATTCACATAAACAGCAGATTGCTGGGCCGCCATCCTCTGGGGGTGGGGTGGAATCAACAAACAATGTCAGTTTCCACGCTGTTCCTAAGCAGAGGCATCCCTCTCTAGTTTCCTCCCTGCAAGCATTGCTAGCAGGGGCCCTCTCACTTTCTCTCCCTCTCACTTGTTCTTTCTCAAACGCTTTCTCCCATCAGACTGATTCAGGTTGTTTTCCTGAGCAGGACGCAAGGGTGATTTCTTTCCCAGGTCCTTGTCCAGATGGATTCAAAGAATGAAGCCACGGACAAAAGGTGGTAGGTGAAAAGGGTGGAAATTGATTGGAAGCAAATACAAAGCCCCTTTTCTAAGGCTTATAAATGCTGTAGCTCTTTGTCTCTTCATGCTCCCTTCTAATTGGACCCCTTCCCCACTTTATGATCCTATGCTCTTCTAATTGGTCACTCTTTTTGCAGAATATCAGCTTCAAAGCCCAAAACCCATGTAGTGCGCTGCCCTTATCTTGTAACATTTCTCTATCTCCCGTGAAAATCTGTTTTCCTCTTTCTGCCATTTGTCCACATTTCTCTATCCTCTGTGAAAGTTTATTTTCTTTTTCCTCATTCTCTGTGGCTTTTCCTTATCTTCTGTAAACGTATATCTTCCTCTCCCCTGATCCTGTGGTACCTTTTTCATTCTCTGTGAATGTATGCCTTCTGGCAGATCCAAGCCCTCACCTATGCATTCCTCCCCTATGGACCCTCCTTATTCCTAAAATCCCCTAAACCTGACTATTTTATCCCTAAAATTCCTTTCAAGACTGTTTGAACTTGGTTTTTCTACACCAAGACTTTTTAAAGCTGAAGCAAACTGAATATACCAATGTCCTATATAGAATGCAATTTTCTCTGTTGGATTTGTTCCTTCTCCAAATAGCTGAATTTAGAGAACAGTTTATTTCCTGAGAGTCAACATGTACTTCTGCTTGAACCTACTGCAAAGTCAATCCCACATTGGTGCTACAAAAATCTGTTACCATGGAAAATACCATATTTTTCCATGTATAATATGCCACCCCCCCCTTTTCCAACCCAAAATTAAGAAATCAATATTTTAAACATTTTGCTGGTTTTCCTCTTAAGGCCTTCTTCTTTTTTGGCATCTTAAGGAGTTGTTCTTCCTGTTTCCTCCACTGTCTGATCATACACTCAGTGGGAGGAGGTCTAACTTGTCTCTCTGCAGCTCTATTTCCATGCTCCTTTGCATAGCTGATTACATTCAATTTGAATTTTGCAGAGTAAGACAATAGCTTACCAGTATTTATCTTTTTATGGGCTCAGATTGCTCCAGTCTCTGTGTTCTGTTGCATCTGCTGCACTCTCCACCTCCACCTCCAATTATGGCATCAGCTGACATCTGTAGCAATATGGTTTGTGATTGGAGGAAGCCCGTTTGACAGGGTATGGGCAGCTACACACCCTTGCGGTTCCTTCCTCAGCTGACTGCCATGTATAAGACACTTGAGGAGCGTTTTATACACAGAAAAATACAGTAATATTCTGCCATACATCCATCAAAAGAAGCTGCCAGTCTTGTCATTTTTGCATCAGCAGAATACGATAGTCCTACACAGAAAAGTTTTCCTACCTAAAGTACATGATTTCAGGTTTTTTAAGTATGGAATTCAGATGGAATTGTGCCTCTAAGTGATGTCAAGTGAAACTCCAAAGTATCTCAGTAGGTAAGTAAAAGTATTATTCTGACCATTACTCTTTGTCACTTTATAAACTGCTTTCGGTCTAGTGCAATCATTCAAGTAACTTTAGAATTACTCTAAATTTAGAATATTTGGGGAAGTCAACTGGAGGTAGGAAGAAGCTGATGATCCTTTTCAATTCCTCTCTGCCCAAACAGACATGTCCTTCCTCTTCACAGCACGTACTTGAATTGAATATAGCTTTGTTCTTTCCACAACTTCATCTTCAGGTCAGGTCTTTGAGAACTGTGATTCAAATGGCCACTTCATAACTATCTCGCTTTCACAATGAACCCATCAGCTCATAGTCACCAATTCAATCAACACCTATAGAGTTCCAGTTATAATTTACGTGCTGAGGACACTGGTGTGAGTGAAACACGGCCACTTTCTGTTAGGGAAGAAACATGAACAGTTTGCTCAATGAAAAAAACCTTGTTCAGAGAAGAGCACCAAGGCCACTAGGAACATATTTATGTTCTCTCCATACAAATGAATCAACTCACTTTGAGTTAGAATTTCTAAGAAAGGGAAGCTCTCTTTTCCCTTCCATTCAATTCAATACTTACGTCTCACTGGGAAAGAATGACTAGCATTGGTGAAAACAAATGTCAAGCACCAAAGCAGTGTTACAAGATGTTTCAGTGGAACTTTTCCTGCAATTGTGGCATTTCAGCTGAAGCATCAAAACTGAGTACAATAGATGATGAGAAACTTCACCTTCTAAGGAGAGATGTTAAGGTATTCTCATAAGAATTATTAACGGTGGCAAAACTAGTCTATCAGTTACCATCACCCACTCAAGCCCACAGTAGAGAAGAATAAAGATTCAGTAAGGAGTTTGTTTAAGGGGAATTTATAGACATAGAGAAGGTAATACCACTGTACTCTCCTCTGCTTCCCATAAGTGCTCCACCTCCCAGCCAAGTAAGGAAGGCTCTCAAGAGAATCAATCAGAGATACTGGGAGTTGCTGTAGGAAAGGAAATGGCTTCTCACTAGCAGATGGCTCCTTGTTGAGTACATCAGAGGCCAGCCCTATGCCATTACTGAAGTGGAGTGCAAGAAAATTCTTGGGGAAAATTAACACAAATCCTTAGATTTAGGTGAAATTCAGTGAGCAAAGACTAGTGTCAGCCTCATGCCTGTAGAAGCATAGATAGGGGTGCATCTAAGGCAAGTGGCAATGACAAAAACAATAATTACAGGGCAAGGAGTAAGCACAACTTTTGCTCAAACTCCAGCAGTAATATGTTTAAAGCGACACCTTGGAGAATAGCAAGGCATGAAATGCCTGTAAGGGTCTCACCTAAGACAGCTCACTGTAGGAAAGTGCTCCCCAGCAGGAAGGACCTATGGGTACACAGGTGGGGTCAGGGATAGCTAAGGAAGGGTCACAATGTGCATTAACCCACATGAGGAAAGAGTAGAGTATGGATGAGGGGAGAGGGAACCACTGTTTGAACATTTGTTATGACAGCAAGCATCAATGATCATATTATGGCAGCATCAATTACATCAGTTTTTGTCCTTTTTTCTCTAGATCTACCCACCCCACATCACTGACTCTGGAGGAGACAGGAGCAGAGCAAATAGGGGAGGTTTGGAGAATAAGGAAAGCAAAAAAAAAAGAGAGAGGTCAAACCCTCTTTCCCCTCTAGGTCAGAGCTATATGAGGAAAAAGAAAAAGTAAGCTTGAGCCTATTGTGTGTGTAAGAAATTATAAAATTAATCAAATGCATGTGGAGCCTATGGTTGATTTATGATAAGAAATACATTTAAATCTAAATGCCATATTAAAAATGATGTAGGATCCTAAACTTTAAAATTCTGAGTTTAAAGAATATATATGTATGTAGAAAAGTTTAAAATAAAACTGACTTGAAGAAAGAGAAATTATTAGAAAGTGAAAATGAATATGTGCATTTATTTCATTTATAAGAACCTAACTATGATTAAATATTTATGAAAAAATTGTTGGCTTGCGTGGCAAAATTGAAGAAAATTTAAATGTACTACATAAATGTGTTGGTTCTTTATTACAAACTAAAATAGTCTGAGATTCTTAAAGGGAGAAAAATCACAGTGAAATAGGAATTTAAAGTAATAAAGTGCAAGACAGTAGACTCGGCATATGCCTCTTCCTCTTCCCCTTTGAAATTCATTAAAATGGCAGTTAAAATAAAAAACACAAGTTCATAAAAGCACTGAGAACATATGGGACATCAATGGACCAGATATTCTTGCAGATTTTGGGATGACATAGTAGGGAATAGAATGGTACTATGTATACAGGAGAGTGGAGGGAGCCATCACTCAAACCATAATCGGAAGAACGGAGGGCTGAAGTGGGAAATTAATCAAGGAATTTCCAGAAAGAGCTAGTAAAAAAAAGCAGAGAATCAATTGCCAAAATTTTTTAATGCAATAAAATGGAGAGAAAAGGTTGAGACATCTTTCAGAATGTAGAGCAGAAAGGACAAAGAAATTGAAAATATGAGCAAAAAGATAAGAGACATATAAAAATCAATCTAAGTTGGCTACAATCTGATTAACAGAAATTCTATAAAAGGAAAACAGAGGTACAAAAGAAAGGATTCTATTTTACCTTGATGAGTGGCCTGGAGGGATGTAATAAAATCCAGAAGAAAAGAAATAGACACATAGTGCTCTACATGTCTCAGCAGTAAAAAATAATTACATACTTACAGTAATATAAATATTGATTATTTTTAGCCTCGAAGGCAACACACATAGGCAGAAGGCAGAGAAATTATGGTTGTAATTGAAGCACAGAACACAATGTAAATGTTATCAACCTTGACAATATAAAAGCAAAGATTAAATTGAAGGAAGGTGGGAAGAGAAAAACAAGAGACAGAGGAAGGGTAGAGCCACTACTGCTTTCATCTTAAAGCAAAATCAAGTCAATTGATTAAAGTGAACAAGAAATAGAGTTATTGACACATATTCTAATATTATGACAAGAACCAATAATGAAACAAAAATAGTGAAGCTATCAAAGTTTAGGAGATGGAAATGAGCATGGAGGGTGAGTGAGCCAAATCCTCATCTTTCACAGTAGGGAGTACAAGGAAACTGTCCAAGGTCATTAAATCAAGAAATAGTGGTTGACGATTTTATTCAGATAACTACCAGAATTTTTGTTATGGTGAAAAGAGATGCTGGTGAAAATGAGATTGGCCCTAGCTGGTTTGGCTCAGTGGCTAGAGCATCGGCCTGCGGACTAAAAGGTCCCGAGTTTGATTCCCATCAAGGGCACATGCCCGCATTGCGGGTTCGCTCCCCAGTAGGGGGCGTGCAGGAGGCAGCTGATGAGTGATTCTCTCTCATCATTGATGTTCCTATCTCTCTCTCCCTCTCCATTCCTCTCTGAAATAAGTAAAAATATATTTTTTAAAAAGGAAAGAAAATGAGCCTGAGCATGAGAGGGATAGGACAGGAGACTTTCACTTCTCACATAAATAAGCTCTTCTGCATCCCTGATTTCTTACCTTGGGTATGCATTGCTTGGAAAAAAGCAAATAAACAAGAATAAACTCAACAAAAGTCAGGCATTAAGAAAATGCCAACTGTCTCCATTTTCCAAATGCTAACTAAAGTCCAGGCTACAGCCAGTTGTAGGAAACAGAGTTTAATCTAGCAAGAAATTGAAGAGTAAAACAGCCAATGTAGATAACTCAATAGAAATGTATAGGAACTCAAACAAAAGAAACATTTTGTATCCTCTCCTTCCCTCTTTCTCTCTCAAAAACACATTACCCACAGAATTTTCAGATCTGATTGTCCCTCTGCAGTCTGTTGACACACAGCACAAAGTAGTAATGGCCATTTCTTCACAGATTCATACACTGTGATAAATCCTTAGATGAAAAATCATTCATCCTAGAAAAAAGAGTATGTGTTCAAAGACACAACATGTATAAACACCTTTTGATCAGCTACCCAGACATAATGATCAAAATAGGCAAATACCCGGAAAAGTCCACACCACCAGGACACTTGATGCAACCAAAGTGTGTGGCTTGGCACACTTTTTCTGTAAAAGGACCAGATAGTAAATATTTTAGGCTTTGTGGACCATACTCAACGCTGCCATTGTAGCATGAACGGTACCACTGACAGTACACAAATGAAGGGGTGTGGCTGTGTTCCAATGCAACTTACAAAACAGGCTGTGGCCAGCATTTGGCCCAGGAGCTGTAGTTTGTGCACCCCTAAACTAAAGGGTATAGCAAGGATATAAAGACATTTTTAATTACTAAAAGGATAGCACATAAGTGATAACTAAAGTCACTTGTATTAATATTACAATATCAAATAATATTCCATCAATTATTTCCATATGTAATTCCCATGTCCAAATGCCTTCGAATAAAATCTGGTCAAATGAGAACTAAAGCATACCCATTCCACTCCCTGTTTCTTCCCATCATACAGACAACAATAAAATAAAAATAATGATCAACTCAGGCCCTGTTAGATAGCTAACATATTTTGTCTCCTATTTCTCCATCAAAACAAGATCCCTCATAGGTTCAACTATCTAATTTTGTGTTATATTTTGAAAATAATGTCAAGGGACCAACTTGTAGCACTCTCTCAACAGCAGTTGACACTGACACCAGGATTTAGGATGGCTCATAAAGGATGTTTAGTGCTTCAAATAAGTGACATAAAGATTAGCATTTGGCAAAAACATTGATGGCTTGATGAAAAATGTCACCTTAGTCACTCTAATTTCATATTTATTAAGTAACTTGGTGCTCCTGGTGTCTAACTGAACATCTCTACTAAGGTATCTTTTAATGAATTGGCAGTGTGGATAAAAAGCAAGATTCAGAAGTTAAATCAGTTTCTACATCAAAATCCTAATTATATTTGTGAAGGCTGTGAGCAAAATATGGTCCTAAATAAAATTTTACATCATGTTAGCCATATGACCAAAAAAAAAGGATGAAAAAATCACAAGGGACAAGTAAACACATTCAACATATAACCAAAAAATAATAATAATAACCAAGGATATCTTCCAACCACCCAAAGAAATCCTTAGGATTGACTGGGCAGTTCATATCAGATACTATCTACACTAATAAAAGAGAAACATGGTAATTAGTGTACGACCGCTACCCTTCCCATTGGCTAATCAGCATATCCTTATGCAAATTAACTGTCAGCCAAGATGACGGCTGGCAGCCATGCACTGAAGCGAGCAGGGAGGCTTGCTTGCTCCAGGGACGGCGAACTCCAACGTTCCCCGCCTGCCACTGCCAGCCTCTCAGCTGCAACTCTAAGCAACTATGTACTACATTGCAAATAAGAAGCTAAACAAAACCCCAGAAACTGGCTTTCATTCAGCTGGGCTTCAGCCAGCCGGACTGCAACATTGTATTGATGTTTTCAGCAGCGAGGCCTCAGAGCTAAAGCTGGCCCAGAATAAAAAAAAGAAAAGAAAAAAAGGAGCAGTTGGGAGCTTCAGTCACCCGCTTCCGGAAAACAGCCCTCAGCCCCTCACCCAGACTGGCCAGGCACCCCAGTGGGGACCCCCACCCTGATCCAGGACATCCTTCAGGGAAAACCAGCCAGCCCCTACCCATGCACCAGGCCTCTATCCTATATAGTAAAAGGGTAATATGCCTCCCGGCACCGGGATCAGCTTGACAGGGGGCAGCGCCCAAACCCCCTGATCAGCCCTGCTCTGTGCCTGATAGGGGGGAGCTCCCCAATCCCCTGATCCCCCTGTGGCTCTGTGTGTGTGACAGGGGGCGGGGCCACAACCTCCCTATCCCCCCTGCTCTGTTCGTGACAGGGGAAGGCGCCCCAACCCCCTGATCAGCCCTGCTCTGTGCCTGATAGGGGGAGCTCCGCAACCCCCTGATTGCCCTGCGGCTCTGTGTTTGACAGGGTGCGGCGCACCAACCCCCTGATCGGCCCTGCTCTGTGCGTGACAGGGGTTGGCGCCGCAACCTCCCCATCGACCCTGCCTTGAGTGTGACAGGGGGCGGTGCCCCAACCCCCCAATGGGCCCTACCCTGAGCGTGACTGAGGGTGGCATCGCAACCTCCCGATCTGCCCTGCTCTGTGCATGACGGGGCAGCGCCCCAACTCCCCAATCAGCCCTGCTCTGAGCCTGACCAGGGGCTGCACCTAGGAATTGGGCCTGCCCTCTGCCACCTGGGAGCAGGCCTAAGCCAGCAGGTCGTTATCTACTGAGGGGTCCCAGACTGTGAGAGGGCACAGGCCGGGCTGGGGGACCCCCGCCCCCCCCCCGAGTGCACAAATTTTTGTGCACCGGGCCTCTAGTCTATATATATAAAACCCTAATATGCAAATAGACCAAACAGCAGAACAACCGAACAACCAGTTGTTATGACATGTGATGGCCACCAGGGGGTGCATGCAGAACGTGGCAGGCATCAGCAGCAGGCGGCAGAGCATAGAACATGGTGGGCATCAGCCATGGCGGGATGGTGGAGCAGGTGAGCGGGGGCACCAGAACAAGGTGGGGTGCCGGTCGCTGTCATTGGGGCAATCCTCTGGTGGTTACTGAAAATTCTTTGCTCCCATGTGTGGCGGTCCCACCCAGCAATCACACCTGCTGTTGGCACTGGCCCCGCTCACACCTACTGCCGGTGCCTGGCGCCAGTCCCGATCACTCGGTCATGAGCAGGTGCGAGCAGCAGCTGCCAGCCCCAATCATCCCTGAGGGCTTCTTCACCTCCACCTGCTCCTGAGGGGCAATCAGGACAGCAGCCGCCACTTGCACCTGCTGACAGCGCCGGCCCCACTTGCACTCACTGCTGGCGCTGGCCCCAATCGCTCTGCGCCGTTAGTAGGTGCGAGCAGGATCAGCGCCATCAGTGTATGGGAGCGGCGGCAGCAGGAGTGGGGCTGCCAGCGGACAGGAGACCAGGGCCATGGTGGGAGGGGCCAGGCAGGGACATGAGGGATGGGCCAAGACCCGCCCCTGTGCCCACCGCAGCCTCGTGGCCCACAGTTCCTTTCAAGGTGCACAAATTCGTGCACTGGGCCCCTAGTATGATTATAATTCCAGTGCCCAAGTGCAAAGGGAAAAAATCCAAACCTTACAAATTACAGTATGGCCAAGGTTGAAGACGATTGACAATAATAACCCCTGAGGAGACAAATAGTTCAGGGCAAAGGGGCCTTAAGTATCTGGGGAGTGACATCATCTAGTCACCTTTCTATTTTACCTACATGGAGGCCAACAATGTCCATTTGAATGGAATAATCAGAAAATATAAACTTTGTGTAGTGACTTAAAAGTTGATCATTAAGAAGCCAGAAGAAGAACTTTCTCCACAATAGAGAAAAATGTGAAGCAGATAAACTCAGTCTGAAGAGATAGAGGTTGAGATCACCAGTGAACTGGCATCTTTAAATAAGCCATCTATATATATAAAAGGCTAAGCGACTGTCAGACCATCCGACCAGTAGCTATGATGCGCAATGGCCACCAGGGGGCAGACACTCAATGCAGGAACTGCTGAGCTGCGGTGACTTGGCAGCAACGGTTCTCAGGTGACACACCCGGAACTAGAGAGGAGGGAGCCTGAGAGAGGGTGTGTCATCCAAGAACTTTCCTCTTGCAATCCGGGACCCCTCGGGATGTCAGAGAGCCAGTTTCAGCCCAATCCCCGCAGGCCAGGCTGAGGGACCCCACCTGCTGGAGGGTCCCTGCTCATTCCGCAGACAACCTTTGAGCTGAGACACCGCCCCCGGTGCAGCCAGCCAGGGAGGGACCGTGGGAGGTTGGCTCCAGGGTGTGTCCAGCCCGTCTCACCCAGTCCCGCCCCGCCAGCCACCTTCTAATTAATTTCCTTTCAATGTGAATGTGCACGAATCGTGCACCGGGGCATGAGTCTCTTATAAAGTGTCAATTTAAAGTTCATTTTTAAATCTCCACAAGGCTATATGTTTCTGCTTTCTAAAACAAATTAATTGAACAATTAAAAGTTAATATGTTTGAGATATATGGGCAAGATAATAGATTGGTGATGAGAAGATGACAGGTAAATTTCATGTATCTATGTATTTATCACATTATATCACAGAGAAGAGAACAAAACCAGTATTTCTCAAAGTGCGATCCAAGAACCACCTGCATTTGAATCTCTGGCTAAACCTTTTAAAATTCATATATCTGATTGGATTTCTGATTCTGAATCTCTGTAAGGGCCAAATCAACACTTTCAGCAGATTCACCAAATGACTTTAATGATGGTATTTCCACAGCATCCCATGTTATATTGCTTCCAGGTCATATTTTCTTTGTTGATGTCAAACATCATAACAGCAGACAAAATATCTTCAGAAGATAAGACTCTAAAAACAGGGTTGTCTCTTCCTGAGACCAGCAGGTTACTTCTATTGGTGACAGTAACAGTGCAAGAAAGCAAATGAAAATGTAATGCTTCTTGAGGCCCAGACTTGAACCTGGTATATCATCACCTCTTCCTCATTCTATTGGTTAAAACAGTCACATGGCCAAAACCAAATCCTTATATTTTATAAGGGTACATACATATCTGAAGACATGTATCAAACACATTCAAGTAAGTGTTGACAAGGTAGGCAGGAATGGGGCTGGGGTTCTGAGATGAAGAGTAATTAAATGAGTAATTAAAACAGAAAACGAACCTTGCACAGCCCAATGAAAATAATGTTCTATCAACAAAGTAGAATGAGCAACTCAATATTTTGCAAATGAATTGTGCACCCACTCCCCAAAGAGTCTGATTTGATGTGCCTTTAAGAAGCTTCCATTTAAGAAGCTTATAATGGAAACTCATATTGGAAAGATGACTTAAATACATAAGATGGATAAAGAACACATACTTTATATTTAGTTTAATTTGACAACTATTCTTTTCATTGCAACTTGTATGCTAGGCTCAGCAAAGGATATAATTTAGCGGGGGGCGGGGGGGGGGGGGGCGGGGCGGGACCAGAAGACAGATACAAAGTGTAAAAGATTTAAAGAAAGAAAATATCACATTAAGGAAATCAGGGAAGCGGGAAGCTTTCCTAGAGAAAGTGGCACAGACGAGCCTTTTTTAAAGATAAGTAAAATTTCAATCCGTCCAGATCTAGGGAAAAAAGGGGAGAAATTCCAGGTGGCAAGAACAACATAAACAAAGATAAGCAAGTAGTGATTAGAATTACAAGTTTTTAATATCACAACCTGGAGGTTCAAACAATCAACATATCAAATACCTTGCATGAGTTAGCCACTGTGTTTCGTGCTGAAATACAAAAAGTAATGCAACAGGAATCCCTCTCTTGAAGAGGTCTGGATGCGTGCACTGATTCTTGATGTGAAGGCGCTCGTGAGAAGCAGGGAGGAAAGAACAGTCATAAGAGGGATGGCAGAGCCATGAGCAGTGGGGCAGATAGAGAGGGAACAACCAAATGAAAGGTTAAGAAGAAAGGGCCAGTGGGAAAATATTTGCAATTTATATCAAACACCAAGGCTTTTATATAGAAAGAACTTGTAAAGACTGAGAAGAAAAGGATCAACAATCCAATAGAAAATGGACAAAAGATATGGAGAGTTTACAGAAGAGGGAGTGGAAATAGCCCTTAAACATATGACAAGATGCTTAAACTGGCTCTTGATAAAAGAAGTGTTAGTGAAAACTTCACTGAGCTGTCTTTTCTCACAAATCAGACTAAAAAAAACCCAAAAAACCTTATGCCTAACAGGTCAGAGTACTGTTTGAAGGGCTCTGAGGAAATATGTGTTCTCATAGATTGCTGGAGGGAATGCAAAAGAGTACAGTCCCTATGGAAGGGAATTTAACAACATGTACTACACTTTAAATTACATACATCTCCCCTCCCTTCTCCTCTCCCTTCTCCTCTCTCCTCTCCCTTCTCCTCTCCCTTCTCCTCTCCCTTCTCCTCTCCCTTCTCCTCTCCCTTCTCTCTATGCCCTTGACCAGAATCAAACCTGGGACCCTTCAGTCCGCAGTCTAATGTTCTATCCACTGAGCCAAACCAGTCAGGGCTTTTTGAAGGAACATAAAACAACCTCAAAAAGAATGATGTATATAACGGATTACTTTCCAGAGCATTCACGGGCGCCATTTATGTTGCAAGTCTTCCTTCCTGAATTGTTTTCAATTATAACTTAATGAACGAAAAAATAGATACAGAGGCAGAGAAGCATCGAACAAACTGTCAAATTACAGCAGGAAGGCTGGGGAGTTTTGCGGGGGGAGGAGTAAGAGATCAATCGAAGGACTTATCTGCATGCATATAAGCATAACCAATGGACACAAGACACTTGGTGGAGGGGGGGGGTGGGGAGGGAAGAGGCATGTGCCAGGGTTTAGGGGAGGCCAGAGGAAGGTCAATGGGAAAAAAAGGAGACATATGTACTACTATTTGTAATACTTTAAACAAGAAAATAAAATTTAAATTAAAGAAAAAGATCCAGGAAGGGAGAACACAGTAAAACCAGTGGGTGTATCAATTTCTAGGATACAAAGAAGTTTCTAGGGCAATTACAGCCTGAGTAAAGGTGGCAGATGTCAAAGCCAGACTGCAAAAGTCTGGAAAAAGTGATCAAGGATAAAGTGACCAAAAAATGTGTAAGACAATTCTTACAAGGCTTTTAGGCCATCAAGGAAAAGAGAGAAATTTGATTTAGAACCCAATTAAGTGTCACAATGATTAATAATTAAGTACCATAATAAGTATCACTAAGTCAATCACAGATTTCCAAAAGTCACTAGATCTTCAAAAGTATTATAACATGAAAATGGCACTAGTCTAGGAATCAGAAGGTCTAACTTCTAATTTCAAACATTAACTGTGAGAGCACATTCATTGGGGAATAAAAGTAGTTTTGAAAATGGAAAACTATGGAAATATAATTTTGGATCATCCTTCCCCAAGGTACCTATGAAGACGTGGAGAGGATTTAGGAGAGAAAGGAGAGCTAAGGAGAGTGAAACGCAATGTCTTGTCCAACTAATGGGCTCAGGAACAACCATCCTTTATCAATGAGTAGAGAGCTGAAGGGATCCTTCAAACCAGAAACAGAAACATGTAACCAGGCACAGTCTGACTCTGGTTACTGCAAGGAAGTAATTTATTACAGTCAGGCTACAGGGAAAGTTGGCATTGACTCGGTCCACATGTCCCCTCCCATGAACTGCCTCCAGATGTCAGCTAGAACTGAGCCTCATGAAAAAGTTAAACAAGCCTGAAACATCTAGTGAGTAGGCCTGAGGCAATTTTAAGGGAAAAGGTCAAATGTGAGGACAGGAATTCCAGGGACCCACAGCTTCAAACGGTAAGCTCTCCCACCTGACTCCAAATACCCCCAAAACAGGAAATATACCTCCAATTCATTTATTCAACAAATAGACTCCATGCTAGGTGTTAGAGATGAAAGAGTAAATATTATTCACCATAATAGCACCAACACTCAGAACAGAATAAACACAGTTTTGATTGCGAGAGGGTTTTACTTACAGGTGAGGAGGGCCAACTGGGGCTCAGGAGAAAAATCTTTATGAGCCAACGTGAAAACATCTTTCAAACCAGAAGCAGCTATTAACCCACACCTTGGGAGAAAAGCAGAGAACAGTTTCCAATAGGAAGCAATTAGGAACAAAGCAATTGCAACTTGTCAAGTAATACAAAGACAATAATAATTTAATCTTTTTGAAATAATTTTATTGATTTCAGAGAGGAAGGGAGAAGGAGAAAGAGATAGAAACATCCATGATGAGAGAGAATCACTGATTGGCTGCCTTCTGCATGCCCCCTACTGGGGATTGAGCCTGCAACCGGGGGTGTGCCCTTGATTAGAATCAAACTCGAGACCCTTCAGTCCACAGGCCAACGCTCTATCCACTGAGCCAAACCGGCTAGGGCTATATAATTTGATCCTAAACTGAGAGAGTGGTGGGCACAGAGAAATACAAAGGACAACAATGACTCAAAAGATAAAACTTTCCATTATGAGTAGAAAACAACTTCCCCTGGTCCAGGCAAGAAAACCTGGATAGGATTTAGAATGTGGAGGTAGTTGAAACATGAAGGATAGAAGTAGAATGACCAAATCTCATCTGCAACTGGACAGAGTGGAGCATGGATCAGAAAGTCACAAATATATTCAATTCTATGCTCTTGTATATGCTAGGATACTTTCTCTTGGCTTTTGGGGGGGGGGGGGGGGGGAGACAGGGTTTGCTATTTTTTTTTTTAATGTAACTTTATTTGCATCCACAATATACCCTAAACAAACTCTAACTTCAGAAGCATCTGGTTGATTCTTTTTTTAAAATTTAAAAAAATCTCTATTGTTGAAAGTATTACAGATGTCCCCTCTTCTTCCTCATTGATCCCTTCTAGCCTATCCCTGCCCCCTGCCCCAGGCCTTCACCACACTATTGTCTGTGTTCAAGGGTTATGCATACATGCCTGCAAGTTCTTTGGTTGATCTTTTCCCATCCACCACCCACCCACCCCCACCTTACCTCTGGGATTCAACAGTCTCTTCCGTGCTTCATGTCTCTGGATCTATTTTGTTCATCAGTTTATTTTGCTCATTAGATTCCACATATGAGTGAGATCATGTGATACTTGTCTTTCTCTGACTGGCTTACTTTGCTCAACACATTGCTCTCCAGGTCCCTCCATGCCGTCTCAAAGAGTAAGAGATTCTTCTTTTTTTACTGCTGCATAGTATTCCATTGTGTAAATGTACCACAGCTTTTTTATCCACTCATCTACTGATGGGCACTTAGGCTATTTCCAGATCTTAACTATTGAAAATTGTGCTGCTATGAACATAGAGGGCATACATTCTTTTGGGTTTCTTAGGATATATTCCTAGAAGTGGGATCACTGGGTCAAATGGCAATTCCATATTTAATTTTTTGAGGAAACACCATACCGTTTTCCATAATGACTACACCAGTCTGCATTCCCACCAGCAGTGCAGGAGGGTTCCCTTTTCTCCACATCCTCGCCAGCCCTTGTCATTTATTGATTTGTTGATGGTAGCCATTCTGACAGGGTTTGCTTTTTTTTAAAAAAACTAAAACTTTATTTTGGTTGAACTGGGCAGTTATAAATTGTTCTGACCTTGGTCAAAATGGCAAAAGGAACACAGAATGAAGGTCCCTGCTCCTGGAATTGGACTAGTTCGGAATTTGGCAAGAATGACAAGCTTAGACCGGAGACTTAAATCAAAGAGGGATAAAGTAGGACTCCCCTTCCAAAGTATACTATTTCCTTCAAACTCACCCTGTGATTAGCTTGAGTAAGAAACTTCTTGCTGGACTGCTCCTTGACCTCCTATCCATTCCACAGAGTAACTCCAACACACAGGTACATACACAGCTGTTGCACACTTCACAAGGTTTCATCTTATTTAATGTGATTGGTTGGACAAGCAATGCCCCTACTTGACACAGAGGGTAGTGAGGAGCTTTTGGCTTGCACAAGTCCAGCCCCTATTAAGCTCAGTGTAACAATGTGAATATAAACACATGTGTTCTCTCTCCCAGAGGTACAAATTCAGAAAGTGTGGCATGTAAAGAATAAAAATAGGGGGAGCACCCATGTGAAAAAGAAAGAAGAAAATAAAAACATTTGAAAGCATTATCAATGCGAGGGTGGTAGACAGAGACCAACCCACACAGACATGTTCTGTCTCAGCCCCATGCGCATGTGCATCTTTCCTGAACTTGCTGTGATAATGTCATTTGTCCATCTTCTGTTTATTTCACTTCATAAGCTTCTTGTCATCTAATTAATGCTTTCAAATGAAACATGAAATTTCCTTATCAACTCATTGTGAAAATATATTCTGACTTGTTCATCTCCCTCTGCTTTAACCAGAAGATTTCTATGGCTTATATTACAAGGAATGACAAGGGCAATTATCATTAAAAACTGAGCAGAACAAAGGTATGGTAATGAGGAGTGCTACAATTCATCCGCCAAGGTGATAAAAGGATAACACAGACCCACCTCTCTCTTTCTGATAACAAAGCAATTACAACTTGTAAAGTAACACAGAGAAAATAATAATTTAATAGGAAACAGAGAGAATGGTGGGCGCAGAGAAATACAAAGGAAGACAGCAATGTACAAAAATAATTCACTTTATCAAAACTTCCCATTATGAGTAGAAAACAACTTGCCAAAAATGTCAGGATGCACAGTAATATTTTTCTCAGAAAAAAAATAATTTTTTCTTATTAGTATTCAGAAGGTTGCTAGCAGAATGATACAGTAAAAAAGTTCAGCCTATCTTTGAAAGTAATAAGCAATGAAGCACAAATAGAGGTAAAGCAAGGATAGTAAGACAATACACACATGTGCACTTATATACACAGGCACAGACACAGACAGACACAACATATACCCACAAACACACACACATATACATATACACTCAGACATAAATACATACCCACACACATATACACATGTACTCACAAATATGTGTGCACATATATATATACATACATACTCTTACACACAGATATACATACACTCAAAGACATATGCACATATACCTACACACATAAACAGACATACACACACACACATACACTCACAAACATACTCAGGCTTAGAATGGAATTCTAAGGAAAAGAATCATGGACCAGAGACCACAGAATTAACATCTGAATGAAAGTTTGACATTTGGACACAGTGAGAGCCGGCAGCCCCTGTGACCTTCACAATATCTGGGAGCGCTCCAGCTGCTGGGACAGTAAAAGCAGTTCCGCTGCAAAGCCAGACATGCCTGGGCTGGCAGAAAGCACATCTGCGGACCAATTCCAGTTCAAGAATTGCTGGTTGGAAAGTGTTAATCAAGGAACTTGAGCATAAAACTGACAACCAAGGCATTTAAGCTTATGTTTGTAGCCCTGAAATCCACTCCTATAATCTTAAATCACTCCCATTGTTTCATCTTGAAATTGGGAATGGCACTGCTTACCTGTCAGGGATGCCGTGAAGACCGGGTAATGATTATAAAGTGCTCAGGAGCTAAGTATTAAAATTACAAGGTACGGCACAGGCCAGAATCTGGCCTACACAGCTGACACAGGCTCTACGCTGCTCCTGTCACACATGTCACTCTCCCTGTGGGGAGCAGGCCTAAGCCAACAGTTAGACATCCTTAGCAATGCCATGGGTGCAGGAGAGGCTCCTGCCACCGCCTCTGTACTCGCCAACCATGACCTGGCTTCTGGCTGAGCAGCACTCCCCCTGTGGGAGCGCACTGACCACCAGGGGGCAGCTCCTGCGTTGAGTGGGATCTGGTGGAAACTGGCTCTCCAACATCCCCTGAGGGGTCCCGGATTGCAAGAGGGTGCATGATCAGGGTTGGGGAGGGATGTGGGAGGTTGGCCAGCCAGGGAGGGACTGAGGGAGGGCTCCAGGGCCTGTCTTGATCAGTCCCGATCCTCCGGACCCCAGCAGCAAGCTAACCTATTGGTCAGAGCATCTGCCCCCTGGTGGTCAGTGCATGTCATAGTGAGCGGTTGAACATCCTTAGCATATCATTAGCATATTATGCTTTGATAGGTTGAACGGATGACCAGACGACTGGACACTTAGTGTATTAGTCTTTTATTATATAGGGTATATTACATTCCCTTTTTCTTTAAGCCAGTTTGAATTGTAGCTTCTGGCAATTGAGATTGAAAGGGTTCTTCTATCTGTTTGGTTACAATCTTATTAAATACTAGGGGCCCGGTGCACAAAAATTTGTGCACTCGGGGGGAAGGGGGGGTCCCTCAGCCGGGCCTGTGCCCTCTCGCAGTCTGGGACCCCTCGGGAGATAACGACCTGCTGGCTTAGGCCTGCTCCCAGGTGGCAGAGGGCAGGCCCAATCCGTAGGTGCAGCCCCTGGTTGGGCTCAGAGCAGGGCTGATTGGGAGGTTGCGATGCCACCCTCAGTCACGCTCAGGGTAGGGCTGATTGCGGGGTTGGGGCACCACCCCCTATCACACTCAAGGCAGGGTCGATGGGGAGGTTGTGGCGCCACTCCCTGTCACGCACAGAGCAGGGCCAATCAGGGGGTTGGGGCACTGCCCCCTGCACAGAGCAGGGCCCATCAGGGGGGTTGGGGCTCCGTACCCTGTCACACACAGAGCAGGGCCAATCAGAGGGTTGGGGAGCTCCCCCGTGTCATGCACAGAGCAGGGCCCATCAGGGGGTTGGGGAGCTCCCCCCTGTCACGCACAGAGCAGGGCCCATCAGGGGGTTGAGGAGCTCCCCCCTGTCACTCACAGAGTAGGGCCGATAGGGGAGTTAGGGCACCGCCCCCTGTCACACACAGAGCAGGGCGGATCAGGGGGTTGGGGCACCACCACTGTCACACTCAGGGCAGGGCCAATGGGGAGGTTATGGCTCTACCCCGTCACACACAGAGCAGGGACCGTGTAGGGCGGGGAGGTTGGGGCACCACCCTCTATCACCCACAGAGCAGGGCCGATCAGGGGGTTGGGGCACCGCCACTGTCACACTCAGGGCAGGGCTGATGGGGAGGTTATGACTCTACCCCGTCACACACAGAGCAGGGCCTGTGGGGGGGGGGGGGGGGAGGTTGGGGCGCCGCACCCTGTCACACACAGAGCCGCAGGGCGATCAGGGGGTTTGGGCACTGCCCCCTGTCACGCTGATCCGGTGCCAGGAGGCCTCGCGGCTCCACTGATCCTGGTGCTGGGAGGCATATTACCCTTTTACTATATAGAATAGACACCTGGGGGCCGGCTGGTTTGCCCTGAAGGGTGTCCTGGATCAGGGTGGGGGTCCCCACTAGGGTGCCTGGCCAGTCTGGGTGAGGAGCTGAGGGCTGCTTTCAGGCTGGCAATTGAGTGAAGCTCCCAACTACTCCTTTTTTTCTTTTTCTTTTTTTTTTTTTTTCTGGGCCAGCTTTAGCTCTGGCTCTAGCTCTGAGGCTTCTGCTGCTATAATCAAAACAATGTATAACTCTAGCTCTGAGATCCCGGCTTTTTTCTGGTGTTTTGTTTAGCTTCTATATTTGCAACATAGTTTCTTAGAGTTGTAGCTCAGAGGCCGGCAAGTCAGGCGGGGAACGTTGGAGTCTGCAGTCCCTGGAGCAAGCAAGCCTCATCTTCGCTTCCAGCTGCCTGGCTGCCGGCCGCCATCTTGGCTGACAGTTAATTTGCATAAGGATATGCTGATTAGCCAATGGGAAGGGTAGCGGTCGTACGCTAATGCTGGGGTCCAATCCCAGTGGGTCCAGGGGTCCCCAAAGGTGTGGACAGAGTCGGCGAAGAAGAAATGACACGAAGACAGCCTTCAGTTGATCAGCAGCCTAGTCAGGACCTCTAGCCAGGATCTCCAGCCAAAGTTCTGGTCGGAGTTCTGGTTAGGAACTGATGAGGATCTGATGTTTATTGTCTTGTTACATCCGTATTTATACCAGCCGATTTTAATCCTGTCAATTTCTATTACAAAGGTTAGGGCGTTTCTTATCTCCATTCCAGGGAGTAAAGATTATGTAGCTTAACTACCTGCCTGGCACTTAATTAAGGGGTTGTATCCCCTCCCTAACCTCAGGGAAAGATCCCCACCTGGGGAAACAACCTTTCTCGGAGAGGTGACCTTGGTTAAAACACATGGCGCTAAAGGGAGCAAACATACTAAGAACAGTATGCTATATATGCCAGGTCCATTGAAACATATGTTGTGCAGATGTTTCTTTCCTGCAGCAACTGTGTCAAGCAGCAAGGATGGACCGGCTTCCGGCACGCTAATTACCATGTTTCTCTTTTATTAGTATAGATTTCTACAGCAAACCTGGTCTGGACTTGGATGAAAGCTTAACTAGTTCTTAAAGGAAAAGACTTTCAGTGATAACTTTTCAAGTTATACCCAAGTGGGTTTGCGGGGTGGGCGGCTATGATATAGGTAGGGGAAATCGGACATTTGCCTCTGGTCAGTTACTTTGCCCCTCTTCATACCAACCAGGACAGACCTCCAGGGCTGGGCTTTGCCATCTGACACAGATGCTCCAAATCATTCCACACACACCATCCTCATTTTCTACCTCTCCTCTTGCTTCCTTACTTCCCAAGACCTTTCGTCCACCCACTTCCCAGTGTTATCACTGGAGTATCCACTGTCCTCCTCCTTTTCCCAGAATCCTCAGGCCTTTTTGTCAGTAGCTTTCTCTTCCTTCTTGCATTTCTACCACTTCCAGCCTTGAATGCCAATGGCTTTGTCGAGTTAGTGAAATTACACAGACAGTAAGAAAAATCTAGCTCAGCATCCACTGAAAGGAGAAGCTGATACTGCTTTCAGGGGATCTAAATTCTAAAAATATTTCAACACCACAAAACTATTCTTAAAAACATAAGACCACCTGTTTCCATTGGAAATTCCTGTAACTCCTATCAACGTAAGTTGTAGTGCAGTCTTTTCAAAGCAATACTTTATGGCCTTGTTATGTCTTCTCCTTAACCCCTTCCCTAAGCTTCATCATCAAGCATTCTACATGCCAAACTGCTTTTCTTGGATTCTTGTGGGGGAGGGGCACATGTTTCAGTTCACATTAACTTTTTTTATTTCTCTTGTGGATTAGGAATAGCTCACCAGACTTTCCCCTGGGCTGAGGGAAGTAGCCCTCAAAGGGCCCACTGTCCTTTGTTCTGATACCATGCTCCCCAGACAACCACTATCCCTTCTTCAGATCCCCTGGTTTCTGAGGTGCCCAAAATTCTGGCCCCTGTAAAGGAATATCCACCTCTGTGAATGAATAAACTGACATTCTGATTTACACACCTGCCCATCATGAGTTTAAATGGTGTGGGTGAGCAACTGAAAAACTATCGGCTTCTGAGTATCTTGCTGGATGTAGTTTCTGGGTCAACAAAGCTGGAACCAAAGCTTACATGTAATTACCCACCAACACCACTTCCCTCTACTTCCCCTGTTATGTAATCCAGCCAGCAGCTCTATATTTATCTGTACATTTCAGCTCTTTCTAAATGCAAGGCATGGTATTGAGGCTCTGATGTTGAAGATAGAGGGGACAGTCATGTGCAGGCAAATGACTAAAGACCAATAGAAATACTCACAGTTGTCTTATACCTCTCTGTCAAATACTCAGGTGAGCGTTCTTTGGGAATCCTTTGTCACAAGGAACCATCGACCTCCATCATCCCTGATGTTCCAGAAGAGTTGTATACCCAGGCTTCCATCTCCTTTTCCCTTGAGCAATCATGCTCACAAAACTCTTACTTGTCTTTTTTTGTTTTCATTTTATTTAAGCTCCTAGCCTTGGTTTCCCTTGTATTCATTGTTCTATTTGGAATTAAGGATAATTGTTCCAGTTGATAAATATAAATGTATTCTGATTTGTAAATCCAAGAGCTATCCTATATAATAAAAGACTAATATGCAAATCAACTGAACAGTAGAACAACCGGTCACTATGACACACACTGACCACCAGGGGGCAGACACTCAATGCAGGGGGAGCGCTGCTCAGCCAAAAGCTTGGCTCATGGCTGGTGAGTGCAGTGGTAGTGGTGGGAGCCTCTCCCACCTCCATGGCAGCACTAAGGATGTCCAACTTTGGGGGGAGTGTGCCTAAGCCATCAGTTGGACATTCCCTGAGGGGTCCTGGACTGCAAGAGGGTGCGGGACAGGATGAGATGAACATGGATGGTGAAGAAATTAAGGGAGTCTTTTTCTTTCCATACTTGTGTGGAGCATTTCATTTGCTCTTTTTAAATGACAAACCTGCTTACAGAATGTGAAATCAGTGTGTTAGTGCAGCTGTAAATCAAGTCTTTGAAGTTCTCTTATAATCAAATGGGATGACAGGGCGATTTCAGATCCCATGTACTATTTAGACATTTTCCCTGTGTCATCTCTATAGCTATTTTTTAGACTGATCTGAAAGAAAAACTGCTTGAAAAGTAGCATTTCACTAAAAGGTAATTTTTTTCTTCTTCTTGTCAAGAGTGTTAAAATAAACACTATACTTTTAGCAGATAAATAATCATTCCAAGAGACAGAAAATACTCTTGACATTTTTACAATAACAGGTTATTAATATAATTCACTGTGGCTGAAAGCATGCAGGATACATTTATAACGCAGGCTGAATAAAGGTTAAGTATATTTTCTGTTTTATTCTGCATCAGACATAAACATCTGTCATACCAAACCATAGACATAAGAACTCTCTTAGAAATGTATGATTTTCAGAGGAAGATGAGCAATTGGGAAAAGCTCCTCTTCTCTGGATAAATTCCCTATCAATAGACCTGGACGCCAACACTGAAAGAAGAAATAAAAAAACATCCCAATCAATCTGCAGAGTAATGTCTGCCAAGTGTCACCTGGAAGCCCCAGCAACACAATCCCACAGCATCAGAATGGCATTGCGGTCACACTATTACATTAACTCAGAGAATAAATAATCAAGGCGATCAGTGCTGGCTCTTCCCACAAAGACATCATCTGTTTTCTGAGCAGCTGCTCCAGAAGAGCATGAAGAAAGAAAGGTGCGTATCTGGAAAACTACAGACACCTGCACCTTTCTTGACAGTCCCTCCTCGGAATTCTCAGGAAGTTGTGATCTCCAATGGAAATGAAACAGAGAGGGTTTCTACCAAGGAGCTTCCTAAAAATAAGGAAGATGACAGAGAGATGCCAGAGGCCTTCCTACTAAAATATTTACAGACCAAAGAATATTTAGGGAAGCTGTTCTTGTTTTCAAAAGCACTTATTCACTGATTGTGGAATCAGAAGCATGGAGGAATGTACATGTTTCTCAGCATAAGTGTGCCCTTATCGCATCCACTAAAGGAGTGATTTACAAGACAGATTTGTTTTTGAGTCAGTAGTTTATAAAAAGGGTGTACCACAGGCTTCTTTTTAAACCCATACTCCCTGCTGCTTTTAAAATTAGTCCATTTACAAAAATGTGAATTCGCCACAATTCTCCAGAAATGCATGTGCTAGCTGAAACAAGGCACACCTACTGAAAACTGCAGGTCTGTTAGGCCCAGGAAACATATTTCAGGCTCTTCAGTAAAATAAAACAGCATTTGGAGTTAATAATCACTGGCTTGAATTACTAACCTGGCAAAAAGCAAGACAACTCCTGAAGTCTTCCATTCTCCTTCTGTAGGCACTGACAGCCCCCACCACTCACACCCATAATCCACCTGTTCAGTCTACCCTAGGATACAAAAGAGGCAGGCCTCCCCTTTCCTGGACGTTTTATGGCTCCCACAATAGAACATGCATGTCCAGCCACGCCCCACCTGCTGCCATCCCCCAATTCAGGGCTTCTCCACATGGCCTTGCTGTTCCCTCCAGCCCTCTCTCCACAGCGCCTTTCCTCTCACCTCTCAGCGCCTTTCTTCTCTGATGCAACTGGCAGCACTCTCAGGCTGGGTCAGTTCTCGCTCATACTCCCTCAGGGCCACCTGCACTTTTCCTACACAGCATTTGTCCAGAGTGTGCACTGAACTAACTGGGATTCTTTGGTAAATATCTTCCCTATTCCAGGTTTCTGGGGCAGAGACTATGGTTATCTTACCCCAGGCCTGGTGCCATGCATGGCACATAGTAGGCTGGAAAATAAAAAGATTTACTGAATGAATAAATAAGCCCTGTTCTCTCTCCTCCATTTTATTCATTATTTTAATTCTTTATTAATAAAACTTTATTTAAGCACACATACCTACTGTCTACACCCATTCCTTTCTGAACTCTCTTCAATCTCCTTCTACACCTACGGCTCTACTGAAACCAATCTCCCACGCTTTGCCAACAAACCTCTCCTAATGGATAAGTTCATTGGCCACCTCAAGCTTCATCCCCTTTCACTTCCCTTCAGTGGACACTGCTGAACTGACCACCTTCCTTTGTTTGCTTCCAACTTATCATTTCCCTGATTCTTTCTCTTTTTTTAATATATTTTTTTATTGATTTCAAAGAGGAAGGGAGAAGAGAGAGACAGAAACATCAATGATGAGAGAGAATCATTGATCGGCTGCCTCCTGCACACCCCACACTGGGGATCGAGCCCACAATCTGGGCATGTGCCCTGACGGGAAATCGAACCGTGACCTCCTGGTTCATAAGTCGCCACTCAACCATTGAGCCATGCCGGCCCAGCTCCTTGACTCTTTCTTCCACCCCTTCCTGTCTCCCTTTGTTTTTTCTTGCATTTTCTTAAGATGATCACCTTCCATCTCTTCCTTCTGACCTCTCTATCTCTGTTAATAATATTATCATTCTCCCAGGCCCCAAATTTTGAAGTTGTCCCTCACAGAAATTCATTTAATCAATGGCATAGGTTCCCTCCAGGGAAGATTCCTAATGCTAAAGTTTTAGTTCCAGTTCTCCATAAGACTTACTCTGGGACCAATTCAACTTGCCTCCTCACTCTAGTCTGTCCTACCTTTTACAAAGGTAACCCAACCCATCATCTCTCCTTCCCATTGCCACAAATACCAAATACAAAAGCCTCAGCTTCACTCTCAAAGACATCATGACACTGACCCCTGGAAAAATGAATGATTCCTAAACACACCTGGCAGTTCCTTACTTCAATGCCTTTAGTTACAAACCATTGCAAAACATCACCAAATTTAAAAGAAATCCTATATAATAAAAGGCTAATATGCAAATTGTCCCCTCAACTGGAAGTTCGACCCGGGAGTTCAACCAGGGGGCAGGCCGGCTGGCCAACTGCCCGCAGTCCCTCCCCTTGGCCCGCCCGGCCTGATCAGCCCCACCCATGCATGAATTCACGCACCAGGCCTCGAGTGATCATATAAAAGTGGTAGAAGTTTATGAGAGTCAAAAACTGGGATTAGTTTATGACAAAATTTAGCTATAGGACTGTTTTAGCATTGTTTAAAATAAAGACTGAAAATAAATAAAAACTGAACAAACTAGATATCTGGAGCATGGGATTGATGGAGTAAATTATAGCCTAGCCATACAATGAAATGTGCTTCAGGCACTAGATATTGGAAGCATATTTCTTAACATAAAAAGTTGTATTCAAACACAAATAAAAGAGTTCAGTATAATTCACTTTGTATTTTATATGTGATATATATACACTGAGTGGCCAGATTATTATGACCACCTGACGTTTGTAGACAAATTAGCTATAATTTCCCGCTGAAGTTGCTAGAGGGCCAGATCATTATAAACGTCTGAATAGCAAAACATACCTAAGTATCATTGCTGACCAAGTTCATCCTATCATGTTGATGGCGTATCCCAATGGAGATGGCTTCTTCCAACAAGACAATGAGCCATGCCATGGTGCTCGTATTGTGCAGAAGTGCTTTCAAGAACATGAGGGAGACTTTACCTTGCTTAGGTGGCCCCCACAATCACCAGATCTCAATCCAATTGAGCATTTGTGGGACGAAGTTAAAAGAGCCATCAGGCAGCTGGTTCCACAACCATCGAATCTCACAGAACTGGACAGTGCTATTCATCAGGCATGGTGTCAGATTCCTTGCATCACCTTTCAACATCACGTGGAGTCAATGCCAAGAAGAATCACCGCAGTATTGAAGGCAAAAGATGGCCCAAAGATGGTCATAATAATCTGGCTGGGTCATAATAATTTGGCCACTCAGTGTACATATTCATTAATATTCTGTAAGATAACATGCCAAAAAATGTAATAGTGTCCATTAGGTGGTATAAATTATATATTTTATCCTCCTTTTTTTGACATACACAAATTTTGTATATATTTCATTTTTCTACAGTGAACATGTATTTTTTTAAAATGTTGTCTATATTAAAAGGAAAGAATGGGACCAGTACTCATTAAAGGAAGATGGGAGCTGAGGAAAGGAAAAATAGGTATATGTAAAGCAAAGACTAATTAAAATTACAGCTACAAGACTTTCTGTAGTACGCAAAAGAGAATAATATTTCAAAGGAAAGAGTATTCTTATCATTATGTAAACAATTTTTTCACTCTCACACACCAGAATTTTTAGGTAGACATTTCAACAGGAAAGCAAAGTGCAAAGAGCCAAAGAGTGATGAAAGCATAAAGGAGGACAATAGGGTGGGGATGGGGGACATAGAAGAGTTCACAGTTAATAAACTAGTACAGATCCCAAGTAAGCATTTCCCCAAAAACTCACTCTTTTATTACAACCTCTCTGTGAAGTCTTCACTTGAATCTCACACATCCCACTTTTACCAGCAAGGACACTGAGACTCAAACAAAGCAGGTAACTTGTTTGGGGATGAGAACTCATAAAGGGCCAGGTTTGAATGTGAATATGCATACAAGTTCTTCTAACGCCACAGTGCCATCCACATGTCATTTTTTTATCAAATTAATGTAACATACGTGAATAAATCTCAGAGGAAAATATGCTCTCTGAGAAAGTAAAAGTGTATTGCATGTTGGAATACATTTTAGAAATAAGTGGAGTAACAGTGACACCAATAAATTAAATTAAAAATCTAATTGATCATCTAGGTGAGAGATAGTCGCAAAGAGAACAACACTGATTCAAGAAAGGTGCCCTTTAAACTTGACTTTAAAATATATTTAATGTAAAATTTTAAGGTACTACAACTAGTAAACTTATTTATAGTTTATTCAGAATGTGTAAAATTGCATTTTTCAAGTTCTGTATTCTGCTTCTGGTTATTATGGTGTTTTGCACCAGAAAGTTTGTTATAAAAAAAAATTTAAGGTAACACTATCTCATGAATTTTTCCCTGAAAAGAAAAAAGGATTTATACAGGTTGTGGCAAAACTAGGTTTACAACTGTGAGTATGGGAAACACAGTTTATTCTTGTATTATTATTCATTAATTATTGTATTATTTCCATATGAACAACTGTACACCTACTTTTGCCCCAGCCTATATATAAAATAGACATAAAATGTGTTGAAAAAAGATTATTTTATATGAAATTAATATTAGCAATTTATAACATGACAAATAAAATGTAAAGAGATAAGCTTTTGAACAATTCTATAAGCATTAGAAAATTCTTTACATAGCTACTCAAAAACAGCCATTTGATATTTTCCTACAAAAGGGCATTTCAATGTGTTAAATATCTTGACCTTGGTAATCATTCCACAATGTATATGCATATCAAATCATCACATTGGACACTTTAAATATATACAATTATGTTTTTCAATTATCCCTCAATAATGTGGGGGGAGGGGGCATTTCAACACACTAGAAGTCACAACGACCTGAGCTTCTCATTTTCCAGACAATGCACAAGGACAGTTGAATTGAAATCATAAAAAGGGTCCATAAAAATGCTAAAACTGACAGATTTTAATAAAATATAATTTTACTTTATTACATTTTATGCATAATGTTATCTTAGTTCAAAATTTACATAGGCCAGTCCTTTATAATTCATTTAAAAAGCTATGGGGAATAGTAGAAAGGACATTAATCTGAATGGGGAGTGGGGGTGGACTGTGGGGCTTGAGCAAGGAAGTAGAGCTCAGAGCAAAAAAAAAAAAAAAAGGTGGGGTGGGGGAGAGAGAGAGAGAAACTGTGGCACAGATCAGTATCTGGAGGTGTCCTCACAACCAAAGCTCTCAGTCATACCTTGTGTTATTGTGATTCTGCCCTGGGTAAATCAGGAAGGGATCAACCAGTGCCTCAGGTTGCTCACTTTCAATGAGTGGGGGTGTTGGGGGGCAGTGGAGAGATAAGGACACATATGTAATACCTTAATCAATACAAAATAAATTAATCAATTTTTAAAAAAAGAAAAGAAAAGAAAGTGCTAGTTCAAGTCTACTAGACCCCTTGAGAGATACAGCCACCCAAATTATCCCCAGGATCTACCTTACTCTGCATAAAAGATAAAGAAAAGTATTTTGAATTAATGTAGATTGTAGCAAGCATGTTCATTTCAAATAGAGTTAAAAGAGCAATGTTTTACCTGCAATATGTGTATAAAATTTTCATGACTATATTTTCACCTCATAGGACATTTCTAGGAGAAGCTATGTGGTGCTGTGCACAAGATATAAAGCATCCAAGGTAAGGTCTACCATTGGCCAGACACGTGAACCTGAACAGTCATTTAGCTCTCTGAGCCTTGTCTTCCCAATTTGTATTTTTCTTCCGACCCTTATATTGTATACTGTCCAGGATGATGTCACTATTTTTTTAATAACTTTAAAAAATATTGTAGTATCTTTACTTTTTAAAAAGGTGGGGTATGGGAAAGCAAGGTCAAAAAGCATATATGTAAAAAAGCAGTTACTTCTCATTAATCAAAACGTGGTGAGTTGGCTGATTGAATGAAGACCGAAAATAAAATTCCCTGTTCTTTAACAAAAAATTTCAACTTTCAAATCACTGTGAGCTCATCATAAATGTACGCCTAAAGAGAAAACAAAATTTTAGCATAAAATAATCTCTAGGGTTAATAAGTCATTCTGGCACCATAGTCAAAAGACTAGACTAGTTTTAAGACCCAAAATTAATCAAATTCCAGAAATGTGCTTCCTGCCTTGCTTGAACATCTCCTTGCTATTGAAATAGAGAAAAGGCATGAGAGTGAGAATCAATTGTATGACCAGTTTGTAATAAATATTGCTTTGAATTAGATGTGGTTTAATTTGCCATGACTGTTGCATCTCCAGAAACTCAGTAGGAGCTTAGCTGTTAAGATAAATTCAAGCATAGAGTTCTTTTGTTAATCATCAATGACCCCATTCCACCAAAATTAAATTTCCACAGCTGCCAACCACAAAAGTTCAGTTGCCTTCAGAATGCGAGAGCTGGAGTCTAATCCAATAATGAACACAGTAGTTCACCTTCAGCTATCAACAATCACTCGGAGGGGGTAACCCTTAACCCTGCAGTTAAGTGGATCAGAACCCACTAACTGAGGATAATGGCATCGAGAAAACTACTCACATTTTTTGTTGTTATAGCATCAGATTAGCAAACACATTATCTTTACAGATAATGAAAGAAAAACAAAAAAATCTCTCTCCAGTCCCCCTTACCTCAATCTCAATTCAGCTTTTTAATTCAACCTGTAAAACTAGTCAAAATACAGTCCTGTTTGATGACAGAGAAGTTATAGTAGTTAACATTTATGTAATGCTTTTATGTGTTGGATACTTTGTACATACCATTTTATTTAATCACCACAACATATCTATAAAGTAGGAAGTTAATACTAAACTCATGTAATAGATGAAATAACACAGGCTCAGTAAGGTTAAGTCATTTCCCAAATTCACACAACCAGAACCGGGATTTGAACCAATCTCTTTCCAGAACTCATGGTAAAGAAAATATGCTCTAGTAGAGCATGTATTACAAACATGGGAGGATTTCATTTAACTCTTTTTAGTGAAAAAAAATTTACACTGTAAGATCATACATTCTTAAATATGTGTGCACATGTAGCCACAGAAAAAGATCTGAAATAACATGTCAGAGGCATTAATAGGCCTTATTTCTAAGAAATGAAATTATGAGGAAGAATTACTTCTTTATCTATATTTTCTACAACAATTTGTATTGTTTCGATATATTATTTCAATAATTTAAAAAGTTAATTTTGGTTATAAAAATAAACCAGAGTTTACATTATCAGAGATGGAAACCATAGAATAGATGTAATATGATGATGAATTTAATTAAAAAAACAAAAACAAAGAACGGAAGGCCTGGATGAAAATTGAGTGAAATAGGTATGGATTAATAAAGGTCATACTAGAAAAGTCTGTAGTTATGTTAGCATAGGTAGCTAGATATTAATAAAGGAAGGGAGCAAAGGGAATCAGACATTCCCTGGTGAACTGGGGAACTGAATCCAACACTAAGCCTGCCGGGAAATTCAGCTTCACACCTCCAGGGCATCCTCTGCCCTGGAGACCTAATCCCTAATCCCTACAACAGGCAGGAAGGGGGCAGGAAGGATCATTACCAGTCATTACTGGGGAAGGAATAAAAACAGCAGGAGAAATTCCTCTGCTGGGTGCAGGGGGAGGTGCTTCTACTAGAAGCACATGTGCAGTAGGAACTAAGATAGTGACCATAAAGGCCCATCGATCTAGCCTGGAAAAAGGATCAGATTGGATAAGGGACACAAAACTTGGAAGTTCTGGGAAATTGATTGGTGAGAGGGAGGATCTAATGCCAGCCCTGAAAGATTGGGAAGCTGATTGGCTAGTTTGAAAAAGTGCCTGGTCCTTCCCAAGCCCCAGATAATACAATCCACCTAACAAAAGAGTTTTCTCTCTTTCTCTCTCTCTCCCTCCCTCTTTCTCTCTCTTCCTCCCTCCCTCCCTCCCTCTATCCCCCTCCAATAACACACCCTTGACCCATTAGATCCTTTGCGTGTTGTGTGTTCTCTCTTGATAGCAGCCACGCAGTTCTAGCAGCTGCCTGGCCGGTAGCCACACAGACTCCAAGCGTGGGCCTGTTCACAGCGCCAGCCAGAGCACAGCAGGAACACAGACTAAGCTAGCCGGAGGAGGGCAGGGACTGAATTGAACCAATGGCACAGATCTTTTGGACCTTGGCCTCTGTACTGGGCTTGATGAAGACAAGGCTGGACTTTTCCCACAGCAGGACAGACAGAGACGAGACACTGGGAACCCAGGGGCAGTCCTTTGATTTTACTTCTATAATGAATCTTACCACTAAACCTCATCCTCCCACACATGAGTCTCCTAAAATCCTTTCATTTCTTTTGATTCTTTATTGTTGAAAGTATTACATATGTCTCCTTTTTCCTCCACTGACCTCTCCCAGCCCGCTCCTGCCCACCTCCCCCCGGCCCCGCCCCAACCAGCACAGGCCCTTATCCCCCTACTGTCTGAGTCCATTGGTTATGCTTATTTGCATGCATACAAGTCCTTTGGTTGATCTCTTACCCCCACCTCCCACCCTCCCCTGCTTTCCCTCTGAGGTTTGAGGATCTGTTTGATGCTTCTGTGTCTCTGGATCTATTTTTGTTCATCATGTTGTTTATTATATTCCACAAATGAATGAGATCATGTGATACTTATCTTTCTCTGACTTATTTTGCTTAGCATAATGCTTTCCAGGTCCATCCATGCTGTTGCAAATGGTAAGACTTCTTTCTTTTTTTACAGCAGCATAGTATTCCATTGTGTAGATGTACCACTGTTTTTTAATCCACTCATTTGCTGATGGGCACTTAGGCTCTTTCCAAATCTTAGCTATGATAAATTGTGCTGCTATGAACATAGGGGTGCATATATTCTTTCTGATTGGTGTTTCTGATTTCTTGGGATATATTACTAGAAGTGGTATTACTGGGTCACATGGGAGTTCCATTTTTAATTTTTTGGGGAAATTCCATACTGTTCTTCACAGTGGCTGCACCAGTCTGCATTCCCACCAGCAGTGCATGAGGGTTCCCTTTTCTCCACATCCTCGCCAGCACTTGTCATTTGTTGATGATAGCCATTCTTACAGGTGTGAGGTGGTACCTCGTTGTCGTTTTGACTTGCATTTCTCAGATGACTAGTGACTTTGAGCATGTTTTCGTATGCCTCTTGGCCTTCTGTCTGTCCTTTTTCTAAAAATATCTATTTAGTTCCTTTGCCCATTTTTTATTGGATTGTTTATCTTCCTTTTGTTAAGTTGTATGAGTTCTCTATAAAAAAATCCTTTTCTTGGACTCTGTAAAAGGACACCATTTCCACCAGCAACAGTTACATTTGAAATAGTTAAACATACTAATTGGGGAATCCAGTATTTTCTGAAGAGCATTTTATGAATCAACTTATTTACAATTCACGAATGAAAGACAAGAAGTATTATTATGCTAGCCATGCTAAGACAAGAGTTCATTCATCTTCACAAGAAATTAACATTCCTTAGCAAGACTGATCCTAGTGTCTGACCTCTCCTCTCCATCTGGAAGGAAATTATATGTTCCAAACCCCTCTGCCTCTGGAAAACATAACATTAAATCAAACAGTTGGAAGGAAGGAAGGAAAGACAATCTCTCTGATAAGAAACTCTGTAAATCCAAGAGTAATCTCCATGGTTCCACAAACCTGTCAGTTTCATGCTGTCTTGCTGAAACCTCTATTCTTTTAACTGCTTGACTTTATTACTGATTGAAATTTATCCCAGTTATGATCATAATAGCCATTGTATAGTACAATTTTTTATAATTTTCATAATTTAGTCTGCGCCATCGCCCACATACAATAAACTTCCTAAAAGAGAGTAAGGGAAGGAAAGTCAGAGGTACCACGTTTCTGTGTTCAGCCCAGACTTGGTTGCATTGATCTTTTTTTTTTTTTTTTCTGAGCATGCCATTTCTCAGAGTGGAGCTTTGAGTGGCTGATCCTTGTTCCTCTGGCCTTTCTGTCTGAGGTCTGAGAGAGTAAGGATATAGTCAGTAAGCACTAATTCATGAGTGAGGTTGGAGGTAGAATCATTCAGTGTCTCCCACAGGGCAGAGGGATGTGGTACTACAGGAAAGTAAGGATCAGGAACTTAGTCATTTGAGGGATCCGTGTGACCTCCTCAACACTATGGAAAACTGTGCTAAAAGGTAATTTTTAAAGAGGTAAGCTCATGATTCTCATACAAATACAAAATGAATTCACGTGCAATTTTTATTTAATTCATTAATTAGTGCAGGGATCAGTGAGGCATCCAAAACAATTCAAATGAGTATTTGAAGGACTCCTATAGGGGCAATGCTGAAAATAATTTGCTAATAGAATCAACAAAGGTCGACATACAAGGACAATAAAATGTACTTTTTAGAATCATCTTGCGGGGAAGAAGCATCAATTACATGCCACCCATCTGACAAAATGTATTTGCATCTCACTGAACTGGGACCATTTGCTTTACTATGAACGTCAAACTCCTACATCACCCAGTAATCTTTGTGCCCAATTCTAAGTCTTTCACAATTTTCCCTAACACTAGTATAATCTGGATGTCCCCTAGTTGACTCTTCTGGGTTTACATTTTTCTGTAATATCCAATTTAATATCCAAGCCTGGGCCCCCAAACCATAGGAAATCCTGCACTCTTCCAGATGTAATTAACAATTCCCCTTCCTTACTCCCTACAGCACCACTCACAGGTTATAGGACTTAACAGATTCCTCCCATGGGTTTGGAAATAACAGAGAGGAAATTACAACACGGCACAAACCGACATCTCAAGATTCCTGAAGCTTATTTGACTAGTTCCATTCTTGGGAATTTCCCCCTGGCTGCTTTTGTCTGTAGATTTTATTCACTTGCCATGTTCCTGCCCCCTTCCTTACTTTCCCTGATGGTCTTTTTTTTTTACCTCTCTTCTCTTATTCCTGAAACCCCATATACCTTAGTTCCAGGATACCCACATGTATGAGGGACATATACCCCAACAGAAGAGCAGCACAATCTAACAGAGCATATTAGCCCTTTTCTATGAAGCCTCTTCTAGTGAGGATAAAAGTGGTAGTCAGGGCACTTGAGTTTCAGCACCTAAAAAAAGCCATTGTCATGTTTTTCTAAATAACTCGGTCATCTATCCTGGATTTCCATCCTTACCAGGGAAAGAAGCAGCCATATCCTTGAAATTATAATTTTCCTTAACATGCTCCAGATCAAGTCCTTAGTGCTTCATCCATCAGAGAAGTATAGAAGAGAAGGAAGCAATAGCAAAATATATGTGTTCCCCATTCCTCAGCAAATCACATGAGTAATGTCATTTTTTTTTCCTTTTTCCCATGATAGCATATATAGTGTACATAAATTAAACTTTAAAGTTTAGGGCAAAATATAAGCTATTAATATGTAAATCAAATTTATCAATGTTATTAAATCACCAATTAGAAAAAGATTCTATTCCAAATATTTCTAGGAGCTAAAATTACAGATTTTAGAATTTCTAAAACAGTAGCTCATTTTATATTTTATTTTTTTAAAGGCACGATGCACAGAGATTCTTGCAAGAATGGGCCTTCCTTCCCCTGGCTGCTGGCACCGCCTTCACTCTGGCTAGAGTCACCTTTCTGCCTTCGCTCCAGCCCGGAGCCACCTTTCTGCCTTCCCACACTGCCCCACTCGGCGCCTGTGTATGCAAATTAACCCGCCATCTTTGTTGGGTTAATTTGCATGCTCACTCCTGATTAGCTGGTGAGTGTCATGAAGGTATGGTCAATTTGCATCTTTCTCTTTTATTAGTGTAGATATATTTATTGATTTAAGAGAGGAAGAGAGAGGGGGAGAGAGAATCAGCTACCTCCTGCACTCCCCCCCACTGGGGATCAAGCCTGCAATCCAGGCATATGCTCTTGACTGGAATCGAACCCGACCCTTCAGTCCACAGGCTGACACTCTGTCCACTAAGTCAAACCGGCTAGGGCAATAGTAGCTTCTTTTAAAATGTATATGTATACTTCCAAAAAAGGAATTAAGATGGCTTAGATCAATGACACATCTCCATCAAATAACAAGAATCATCAAAATCATTAAAACAGGGATGAAAGGACCAAAACAAAATTATAAAGGAAAATGAGAGGAGGGAAAGCTCTCTTTGTTTATTATTGTTATTATTATAAAACTCTCTCAAGAACAGCATCTCTTTTGATGTTCAGAGCCTCTCCTCTGGAGAAGGTAAGAACCATGTCAATAGTGCCATTTGCAAACAAAATAACTAAGGCATAAGGGGCTGGGTGATTTGCCCCATCTGGAGAGTTTGAAGAAGCAAGTCCAGACCTGGAAATTACATCATCTGACTCCAAGCCCAAAGCGCATTGCTTTCCATCACACCACCTCGAGGATACAAAAAAAATAATAATTTTAACCTGTAATATAGGTGTAATTAACAACAGTTTTTAGAATTGTCTACCAAATGCAATACCTTTAATACTAACAACCTATATTTCAAGTCTAGGTTTAGCATCCCAGAGAAATATCCTAGAACTACAAGACGAGCAGCTGACAGAAACAAATGTTCTAGTAGTTCCTATCTGCCCTTTACCCATGGTCCCTGACTCAAGGCTCTCACCACTGCATTTCTAACCTGAACACTTGGTCTTGAATCACCGTACAATTCCAACCTACCTGATTCAGGGGGCTATGAGTGTTCCAACATCCCTCCCATTTAATTCACTGCAGCAGAAGAAATCTTGAGGCCAATGACTAAACCCTCCAGGACCTTGAAAATCTGGTGGCTAAATCCTTTTAACTGCACTGCTCTTCAACACAGGAAAACCCTTACATCCAGCTGGGCTATCATCCCAGGCCATTTCCCTTTCTAAATTGCAGCTACATTTTCCCCACATGCCTGCCTATACAGCATCAGCTCATAGTAAATCTATCTCTAGTACAGGAAACAGCCCACAGATAATGAATTTTAGTGATATCTCACAATAACTGTCAATCACAGCAGCCCCATGACCTGCATGCCAGCAACATAAAATAAATTAACACATTTACTCATGGTCTTATAGTTTGTGTTCTTTGGATGCTTTGTGTTATTTTTTTATCATGGTTATTCTTTTTTTTAATATATTTTATTGATTTTTTTACAGAGAGGGAGGGAGAGGGATAGAGAGTTAGAAACATCAATGAGAGAGAAACATTAATCAGCTGCCTCCTGCACACTCCCCACTGGGGATATGTCCGCAACCAAGGTACATGCCCTTGACCGGAATAGAACCTGGGACCCTTCAGTCCTCAGGCCAACGCTCTATCCACTGAGCCAAACCAGTTAGGGCAATCATGGTTATTCTTGTGATATACTGTATATATTGAGGCAATACACACTTTCCCAACTCCCCTCATGGTGAGAATTACCCATGATTATATTTTTGAAAAAATAACTTTTGCTGAATCATTTGGCACTTGCTGTTGGAAAAGAATTTATTTTAAAAGAAGCTAGTACTTAGTGTTTTGGAAAGAAATTTCTTGGAATTTCAAAGGGAAGAAGAAATTTTCTAAAGAATCAACTCTATTTTTTTTTTTATTATTCTCTTCTAATGTCCCCTACTCAAATATTTATAATAATAGAAAAATAATTTCAATTTTCACTAAAAATCAACATGAAAATCTAGCTACAAATTTCCCAAACTTTTTTTAAATCTTTCAAAATCATTGAATTCCATCCCCTCACTAAGAGATGCTTTTATTGTCTGGCCACATTTCTTCAAACACGCGAGTCTCCCAGACATGCGAATAGAGAACAATTTCCTATCAATTTTAGGTAGAGCATCTTTATGTGTTAAACTATGGGAACAAGGATCATTTATTTCATTAAATCAAGTATCTTTAAAAGTTATTATATTTAGACTAGATGCCCGGTGCACGAAATTCGTGCACTCGGGGGGGGGGGGGGGGTTCCCTCAGCCCAGCCTGCCCCTCTCACAGTCCGGGAGCCCTCAGTGGATGTCCTACTGACGGCCACAGTCTGGTAGCAGAGGCTTGGAGCAGGCGTCCCGTGTGTGTGTGTGTGTGTGTGTGTGTGTGTGTGTGTGTGTATGTGTCTGCTGGGGCCTGCCCCCAGCCGCACCACGTAGGCTCAGAACAGTTGCCCCGTGTGTGTGTGTGTGTGTGTGTGTGTGTCCCCACTGGGGGCCTGCCCCCAGCTGCATCGGAGGCTCGGAGCAGGCACCCCGTATGTGTGTGTGTGTGTGTGTGTGTGTGTGTGTGTGTGTCCCTGCTGGGGGCCTGCCCCAGCTGTGTCGGAGGCTCAGAGCAGTTGCCCTGTGTGTGTGTGTGTGTGTGTGTGTGTGTGTGTGTCTGCTGGGGGCCTTCCCCCAGCCACATCGTGGAGGCTTGGAGCAGGTGCCCCTCTGTGTTGATCTCTCAGGCTTCTGGCCTCCACTGCATGTTGTTCTGTCCCTTAAGCTGTGGCCAGGGTGGGGTGCTGCCTGCAGGCCGTGCTTTCCTGCTCATGGATTGCCACGGTGACTGGGGAGCAGGCCCTGCTGGGGGCTGCCTGCGGGCCATGCTTTCCTGCTCACGGATCACCATGGCGACCGAGGAGCAGACCCTGCTGGGTGCTGCCTGTGGGCCACACTTTCCTGCTCGCGGATCGCCATGGCGACCGGGAAGCAGGTCCGGCTGGGTGATGCCTGTGGGCCGCACTTTCCTGCTCTCGGATAGCCACAGCGATCCTGAGGCAGGCCCTCCTGGGGGCTGCCTGCGGGCTGCGCTTTCCTGCTCGCGGATCGCCATGGGGTCCCGGCTGGTGGCGGGGCTTCGGCGGTGCAATCGCGCCGCCGAAGCCCCGCCGCCCAGGGCCGCACACAGGGCCCGGATGGCGGCTCGCACTGGCCAGCCCTACCTGCAGTATGCAAATTAGCCGCCATCTTTGTTGGTGGTTAATTTGCATATCGCTCTGATTGGCTGATGGGCGTAGCGAAGGTACGGTCAATTAGCATCTTTGTCTTTTATTAGATAGGATATTAACATATCTGAACTATGAAAACAAAAGTAAGGAGCCCTTATCTAGTATGCCCCAGCTTTGTTCATGGGACTGCTTCCACAGTGAGAAAATCTATAGTTATAAAAGCCTAAGAAACTGGCCAACTGGCTGACTGTTTGACTGTCCAACTGGTCGCTATGATGTGCACTGACCACCAGGGTACAGATGCTCAATGCTGCTCAGCTCCTGGGCACTCAACCACACCCATCCCTGACTCTGGTCTCTGCCGCAGCCCATTCTGGGTACCATGTGGGTACCCCAGCTCTGACTCCAGGCATTCAGCTTCCTTCTCCCTCCTTCTCTCTTCTTCTCCCACCTTACCAGCTTCCCATCTGCACTGTCCTTATCCAGCCACACCAAAAGTCTTGTCTCATTTCCTTTCACAAAAGCTTGAATGACTCCCAGGGTGGCTGGGGAGCAAGGGACAGAGATTCACATGACTCTGTCATCAGAAAACATAATTGCATGATTCTTTTTTTGTCCTAAACCCCCTCTTTGAGACTTACAGAAAGAATCATACAGAAAGGAGAAAAATTACTATTGCCATTAAACTACATTTAACATTCACATTCTGCTATAGAAACTAAGATTTCCAAAACATAGACGGAACTCGTGAGCAATAGCTGAGTTTGTATTTTGTGTACACAATTTTCAACATTTTTGCTCTTTCTTCTAATATACAATGATAGAAATTAGTGAGGTGGCAGAAAAATGCAGAGAGAGAAGAGAGAGAGAGAGAGAATTCCCACTCTACTGCACTATAGATGGTGTGTCTGCACCACAAAACTTTCAAGATAAAAAAAACACACAACCTACTGTGATACAGGAAAGCCCTGGAAGAGGAGGGGAAGCTGAGCTTTCCGTGTGAGAGGAAGGAAGCAGCTTTTCTCTTTGAAAAGCAGATGAAGGTTTACGCCCTTGGGGAACCTGACCGATGATTCTCTTTCATGAACCAGCCCACCTTAAAAACATTTCCCTTAAGAAGTGGCATCACCATGTCATTTCATGTTCAAGGTCACTAAAATGCTCCAAAAATAAGTTAGAAGCAGAAGCAAAAGGAAGGAAACAGAAAAGCAGCTTTGACAACCAAGTGATTGTGTGAACAGGTGCCCTGTGCAGTGGCTCAGGGCTCTTCTCCAGGCAGGCCATTTGGACTCTGTGGATGTGGCCTTTGTGTCTCTTTCTTCCTCTAATGATTCAGCCTATTTTCAGTGGCCACACACTCGTGGGAAGAAAGAGACAGAGGACATGCACAGTAATCAGAGCAAGTAGTTTGGAAGATCACATAAGACTGATCCTAATGCAAAAGGACACCGTTCAAAGAAAAACAAAAGCCTGGTGTTTCTTCGGGGTCGCTGTCAGAGGCCCTGCCAAGGTTGTCATAATGAGCCTGGACGGTGTTAGGGAGTGTGGCAGAAGTGGCCCCAGTATGTTAGATGTACCACATCACCAAGCCAAACCTAGGGATCTCTTGCATGTTATTTACTCATCCATCTTCAATCCATACCAAATCCTGTTCTTTCTTTCCAGGAGGTTTATTGATGATGACCCCTTTGTTTGATTTCTGTCCAAGCTGTGGCTCTCTGACACCCCTGCTACCTGCAACATCTCCCCGAATGGTCTCCCGACCCCTGGTCACTTCCAAACTTCAGTCTCATCTGCATTCCATTGCCAGATCCAGCTTCCTAAACCACCATGCATAAAACAGCTTGTTCCATTGGTTACTTTTCTTTTTAAACTGTGCCTCTCTTCTAGTTCTATCCCACTACTGTAAAGCATGCTTTGGTCTCCCTTTCTTCTAACAACAAAATAGTCTGTTCTCTTAAGCATATTGTCCTCTCCAGCTACCATTTACTTACTTCTATTCCTTCACCATCATATATTTGGAGACCATGGTCTTCATCCAGCAAGTTCACATCTTCAACTCCCATCCACTCTTCAACCCATTGCATACTGGCTTCTGCTCCACTGTGGCTCTGCCTACCAAAACCATCCTTCCATGTGTCAGAACTGATCACAGAAGCCTCATCCTTCCCTGTTAGGATCTTAGGGCAACTTCTAACACTGATACCCAAGCTCTCCTGAAGTCTCCCACTGCTAGCTTTTGGGATCACACTCTTGACTCATCTTCCCCTTGGATCTTTATTTTCTGCCTTCTTTTCTAGCTTCTCTCCCCTATCCCTCAAACTTAAATGGTCACCAGATGCCATCCTGGATGACACTTTCATCTATCTACCCCAGTGCCCAACCCAATACTGCCCCTCTCACATTGGAGCCCCTTAATAATGCAGTTTATTGATTTACAGGTTTGTCACATCTGACACAAAGCTCCCCGCCTATCACAGATAAAGTTCAACTTCCTCAGCCCAAAATTTAAAGCTCTGCACAATCTTTTCCTCCCTCCCTGCTACACCTCCCATTTCTGTTCTTCAACCTCTCCAAGGAATCCCACCACTCTCTCACTGCCCCAATTCTGGACTCTCAGACTTTGCTCAAGTAGTTTCTTTGTTCTGATGTACCTTACCCCCACTCCTTTATGCCCACACAAATCATACCCACCTGCTATGATCTGGTTCAACTTTTCTCTCTTCTCAAAGGCATGCATGCCTAACCACTCAAAAGAACAGCCATCTTGCCCTCCTCATACTTCCCATCAACGTCTTCTCTATAACTCATTTGACTGCATACTTCCATGGTTACTGAACTGTTTGGGGACGGGGATGGGAACAGCAGAAGAGTGCATGTGTTCAGAGCAGGGATGGTGATCGGAAGCATGAAGTAGTCTCTGTGTGCATGTGGGCCTGTGGCAAGTTTCCCCAGAAGACAGGCAGTGTACTCATTAACTGCTTATGGACATCCCTATTGTCAAATACAATAAGAGATATCTACTTAGGGCCCAATAAGTATTTGGTAGAAACTGATTTTAAACTGGAATCTTTACTCTATATGCTCCATCCTGAATACATTAGAACCACATTGCTATGGACTAAATATCTGTATCTCCCCAAAATTTATATGTTGAAATCCTAGCCCCCAATGTGATGGTGTTAGGAGGTGGTCCTTTGGAATATAATCACATGAAGGTGGAGCCCTCATTACTGGGATAATCCTTATAAGAAGAGACTCAAGAGAGCTTGCTTCCTCTCTGCTCTCCACCATGTGAGGACACAACAAGAAGTTGGCAGTCTACAACCAAAAACAGAACCCTCACCAGAACGGGACCATGCTGGCACCTTGATCTCAGACTTCCGGCCTCCAGAATTGTGAGAAATCAATTTCCATTGTTTATAAACCACCCAATGTGTGATATTTTGCTTTCGCAGTTCGAACTAAGACACTATAAAGCACTACAAACTCTTGCAAAACAAAACCCTGGGTGTGCTAGGTGTGGCATGGGAGTCCCTGAGGAACTGTGAAGGGAAATCATCTGAGGATTTACTCCCAAAGTCTAACCCAGAGACCATTAATAGATGAATAGATCAACAATATGTGATCTATACATACAATGGAATATTCAGCAATAAAAAGGAAAGAAATTTTGGCCCAGACAGCATGGCTCGGTGGTTGAGTATTGATCTATGAATTCCCAGTCAGGGCGCATACCCAGTTGTGGGCTCAATCCCCAGTAGGGGAGGTGCAGGAGGCAGCTGATCAATGATTCTCTCTCATCATTGATGTCTCTATTTTTCTCTCCCTCTCCCTTCATCTCTGAAATCAATAAAAATATATTTTTTAAAAAGGAAAGAAATTTTGATATATGCTAGAATATGGAGGGACCTTGAAAACATTATGCTTGGTGAAATAAGACAGACACAAAAGGAGAATGTTCTGTGATTTCACTTCTATGAGATACCTTGCATAATTAGGAAAATTCAGTCAGACATTAGAATAGAGGTTACAAAGGGCTGGAGAGATTGGAAAAGGGGTATTATTATTTAACGGGAAAAGATTATGAAAAATTCTGTGGTATAGGATGGCTACACAATATTGTGAATGCATTTAATGCCATAGAATTCTACACTTGATAGCTATTCTGTTCTGTACATTTTCTGACTAATTGCACTCTGATGAGCAGACTGAGGAGAGACAGGGAGTCCCATTGGCTTGCCTGGCAACCCCTCTCCAGTGCCCCTCCTGGACTGCACACTCACCGATGGCCAAGCCAGCTGAGAGGCAGCAAGTCGCACGCTATCTCACACTTCCTCTGGCATCTCCATCCACAAGCAAGTTCTTCCCCACACAAAATGTACTAGACATTTAAAATGCACAGCTCAGCTTCTGTGCAGGAGGGAAGGAGGAATTAGTCACCAGGAAATTCTACCTCTCTCCTTAGCAGTATGCCAATTGAGCCTCCCTATGAGAAATGGGGAGCAGTAACACCTACCTTGCAGGGCTGTTGTGTGGCTCAAACCATGTACGATTCATAGAACACTTGTAATGGTGTCTGGCACAAAGCAGACCCTCAACAATGGTAGCTAGTGTTGTTATCAGTTTAATATTATCTTTGTGTAACCAGCATTACACCTACCAGGAATAGAGCTGAGACTGTTATCCTTTCCAACATCAGGAAAACGGACACATTCTCATGGCTTAATCCCCAAGAATAAGGAATTTATCAGAGATTTGACAGTCGTGTGTCAAAAGAATATACTACAACATACGGCCTTGGTGATTACAGATGGCGACAAAGGAATGGACCTAAAGAGACAAGGTTCAGGACCACTGACACCGTAGACTCACTAAGTAACGAACTTGCCTAGTCACTCGGGTGGTGACTGGCTCAGCATTTCTGAAGAGGAGCTGTGCTATTGTTATTGGTGACACCACAACTGAACCTAAAGTGGCATGCCTGACAAGTGCCCCCAAACGTGAGAAGTAGCATTTGTGGTGCACTTGAGACTCTGCTCTTAGATGGGAGCCTTTCCCGTAAGAGGGGAGTGTCTGTCCTTTATATGCCTTCTCTGGCCGGGTGGGTGAGGCAACTTCAAGCAGAGATAATGATGGCTCAGTGGTTGAGCATTGACCTATGAACCAGGAGGCCACAGTTCTATTCCCAGTCAGGGCATATGCCCAGGTTGTGGGCTCAATCCCCAGTGGGGGGCCTGCGGGAGGCAGCCAATCAATGATTCTCTCTCATCATTAATGTTTCTACTAGCTCTCTCTCCCTGTCCCTTCCTCTCTAAAATCAATAAAAATGTACTTAAGAAAAGAAAAACATAAAACAGGAAGAGAAGATATGGCCCACTCACAGAGGAAAGGGAAGTAAAACACGCACTCTCAATTAAGAAGAGTGGATCTTAAGGTTTGGGGGGAAATGTCCAGGAAATTTTTCATCCTCGTGAGGAAAGAGCTCTCGGACTTTCCTGCACCGATCCTGTCTTCCCTCCAGCCACGCCACATCCGTAACCGTGCACCAAGCCAAACCCCAGCTGGCAAACAGAAAGACAAGAGCCTTAGAGAAATGGTGGCAAACCACTTGGCATGGGAAAGAATCGTTTATTGAAGTCACCAAAGAACACTGAAGAAGCAAAAGTTATCAGGTAGGAAAAACACACACACACACACACACAAAACAAAAAAAAATCCACCTTCTCCACAAGGAGAAAGAACAAAGATGTCGTGTTCCTCCTTTGCTGTGTTGTCTGCTCACCCTAATGTCCATACGGAACAGACTCGTGGAAATGCCCACACTCCATCAGTTACATAAACACACCTGGAGGGTTCCCAATGGATTGTTCCAGCAGCTTAAATACTCTCTACACTTAGAAAATATTTGAGGATAAAATGAGAGAAAAGGGATAGTCAACCAGTTTTAAAGCATTCAGTAACATATATTTCCTTTGATAAGGAATCTAGTTTAAGATTTTAATGAGGTATTCAACACATATTTGGTTCTACAGCCACATTTATATAACAATGTTGGGAGCAGGGGTGAGATATAAGAAGGAACATTAAATATATTTTGGGCTTATCAACGTCTATGTCTACTACATACTATTTACACACACGTATGCACACACATATACCATATACATGTACATATAGAAGTTAATGTTTATTATAAATCCCTTATTAACCAAGCATTTCTAAATTCTTTAAATGTATTAATTTATTTCATCCTCATAACTCCCATGCAATCCGTACTATTAGCACCCATATTTATACCAACAAAGAAGCCAAAATAAAAGAAGTTCAGTGGCCTGTGTAACATTCCCCAGAGCCCATCTGGAAGACAAGCAGTCGGACTCAGAACCCCTGTTCTTAACCAACAGAAACACAGACACATACAAATGTGCATTTATCCACAGGTGCAGCGCTTCGACCTGGGCATTTTCATGTCTGAATTAAGCAAGCACGTAGTGGGCCTTTTATTTTTCACTGGACACATTGAAACATTGCAATAATTATTTAAACAGTTGAAAAAAATAGTTTCAAACTGAACCTAGTTTGGAAAATCTGGAGCAAATAAAATTCACTGAGGTTTGAACATACTGTGTTAAAGTTTTTTTCCCCTCTTGTCTTTAATGCTGTTTGGAGTTTTCATGAGCTGTGAAGACTCAAGGGAATATGTCAAAGTATCCTTGCAGAAATTGTGAATACCACTAAAACTAGCTGTCAACCATATATCAGTTCTTAGCTATTTTCCAACTGATTTATAAAAGTATAGCCGTGAAATATAAATCTGACTACATTTACCCGAAGATGGTACTTTTAGCAATAACCTTTTCAAATAAACAAATGCTGTCTCTTAGAAGCAAAATAATTGCATGTGTCAAAATGTTGGGGGTAGAGTACTTAAGTTACCCACGTAGCTTGTGTGATAAATAGTGGAATTTCACCGATGTCAGCTTCATTCTAGCTGCCCCGGGGCTTAACGCTAGCACCAGCCCAGATCTGGATTTTATTGAAAGAAGAAGAAATGTGTCAGAACCAGACAGTGTTCCTGGATTTCCAGTGAATACTCTCAGAGCTTCTAACATTTCATGCTCGAGATGAATTCAGTCTCCGAGGTTTACCCTAGCATATGTTCCATATCATATTCTGAATCAATTTTCTTTTCAGAGGTATTACCCCATTGTCCTGGAAATTAGACAAATGCCACATGTTTCCGATGCTCCTTTCTATGTTCATTCTCAGCAACTGCACATTAGTTTTATTTAACAAAATCAACCAGGAAAAACTGATACAAAAAAAGAATTTTCAGCTTCTTTGAAGCTCAAGATTTAGAGCAAAGTAGATACAGGCCACAACCACATGAGGCTCTGAGCAAACGCAGATGCCACTCACCAGTGTTGTTTCATTTGACGACCACGTTTTGATCACTGAGGCATTGTCATATATGTCCAACTGGAAAACCTCCGGCATTTTGTTTAATTGTGGATGACAACCTGATGCTTATAGAAAAGTCTGATCTCTATCACAATTCATAGGTCTTAAGTAGAAATTTAGGATAATCTAAAATGGAGATAGACCTCTGAACTGCCTTTAAGACAAAAAATACCACAATGTGTCCTAATTTCTACGTACAGAGAAATTCTCCAAATTCCCTACCCAAAAGAAAACACAGCATTTGAGAATAGCAGTGTTGCAAGTTCTGCTCAATCATTTCAGCTAAACAAAGCCCTTCTTTCAAGTCATGACCTCATTTTGTGTAAATATAAGTAATCTAAGTGAACAGTAGTCTTCTTTTTAAAAGGCAACAGAATATCCATGCTGATCAGTAAAGATAACTACTAATTTTAGCATCAGGCTATATTCCAAGGCTTACCAAAAAAAAATCGAATATTTTCTTGTTATAAGCAAAACCAAAGAACTACTGTCGAACCCAACGTTATCCTGTGAGCCATGGATTTATGTTACCGTAGACTTTCAAACTTCACTTCATAGTGCAATTCATAGGCTTTCGGGTATTCTGTGTGCGGAAGTTCAGCACAAATCTGCCTGTAATCAGCATTGTAGCCTATTGTTTGCCAGTCATACCATCTAGTGTACTGGGTGCTTCGCATATTGCTTCTAATCTTAACCACAACCTTTTCAGATTAAGAAACTACGACACGGAATTGTATACACTTGCTCCAGAGCCGCACGGTGCTGAGGAATGTGGGCAGGCCCAGAACCTAGATCTTTCTGACTATGAGGCTGATCTCTTCCTTCTAAATCATGTTTCTCCCAAATGTTCATCAACAATGGCCATCCTAATGCAAAGCAGTCAATACAACTTAAGTTTTCACTTTTAAAGCCACAAAAAGGTTTAATGAGGATGTTAGCTAGACTTTCTGTGGTGACCGTTTCACAGTATATACAAATATCGAATTATTATGTTGTACAACTGAAACTAATAATTTTATATGTCAATTAAATCAATGTTTAAAGGTGTGGTAAAATTATATTACAGCTAATCTAAAATTCGTGGCAAAAATAATAAAGTTGGTAAAAAATAATTATAACTCCAAAGAACTATGGGATAGAAAGAAAAGTGTTATTCTCATCACTCCCCCTTACCATTACAACTGACTACCATATTAAAACTAGAACTATTCTGCCCAGCCGGTGTGGCTCAGTGCTTGAGCATTGGCCCATGAACCAGGAAGTCACGATTTGATACCTGGACAGGACACATGCCCGGACTGTGGGCTGTTCTTGATCCCCTAGTTTAACCAAAAATTTCCAGGAAGAGAACTGTATGAAAGGTGATATATTTTCTAAAAGTGAAGCACTTCCCTTTTATTAATACAGTCAGCATACCAGTCACTCTACTTGTTTAATGATTTATTCATTTAAAAAATGCATGTGCCTTGGAAGACAGAAAAATACATTTAGTAGACCTATGCAGCAATGTGAAATGTGTGTACATGTTTAAAGAAATTATATATTATAAAATATACTAGAGGCCCAGTGCATGAAATTCATGCATGGGGCGGGGGGGGGGGGGGGGTTGTCCCTCAGCCGGGCCTGCACCCTCTCACAATCTGGGACCCTTCAGGGGATGTCCGACTGCTGGTTTAGACCTGATGATCAGGCCTAAACTGACAGTAGGACATCCCTCTTGCAATCCGGGACCACTGCCTCCTAACCACTCACCTGCCTGCCTGCCTAATCACCCCTAACCACTTGCCTGCCTGCCTGATCACCCCTAACTGCTCACCTGCCTGATCGCCCCTAACCACTCTACCTGCCTGCCTGATTGCCCCTAACTGCTCGCCTACCTGCCTGATCACCCCTAATCGCCTCTGCCTCAGCCCCTGCTGCCGTGGCTTCATCCGGAAGGACATCCAGAATGACGTCCAGAAGGTCGTTCGGCTGTCCGATCTAATTAGCATATTATACTTTTATTATTATAGATAATTTGAAATTTTAGTAATGGAAGGTTTTTAATAGTGATGTTCATTTTATTCAATATCTGCTCTCAGAAAGTGTGAGTTATTGATCCATTTGTATAAAATATACACATGGTTTATATGGAGTTACTTTGAGATATTATGAAATTTTCCCCTAAATGATGACAATTCCATTATTTTTCATTGTACTATCTTCCTGAATAATTTTAATTCAAATGGTTAAGAAAAGGTATGCCTTTTTAAGAAAATGTATCCGCATACCTGGACAAATTACCTGGCTACCTATTACACCTGGTCCTTTCAGACCTTTTTTTTTTTTTTTTTTGCAGGACTTATGTAAACCTGTGTCCTCATCCAAACCACACACTTAGCATAAATTTAGGATTGTGCTCAGAGAGGCAGTTTTTAGGGTTGTAGGATTGTTCTCATAGAGGCAGTTCATGAAATCACTCAGCACCAAATGGAGAATGTTTTCAATGGCTTAGAAAGTCAAAATGAATAATGCATTACCTAGACTCTAGGAAGAGGGTGGATGTGCTAAAGTCCACATATTTGAGTTGGATAGTGTTAAACACTCCCCAAAACAGGTGTGCATGAGATGTTTACAGCTGCTTCTATGATGTACAAGTTTCAAACTTTAAAACTGCCTAAGGAATTTATAAACATCCAGTATTGGTAAAACCCCACCAAACACCCTCAAAAACTCACTCCTAGAATGAAACCCCACAGCTTCGATTTCACAGCTGTGATGTTAACCATGAAGCAGGGCCTCCTCCCAGGGAACCACACAGGGCAGTCAAGTTAAAACTGGCAGGCTTACCATTTAGGAGTAAACAAAATGCCCAACACATGGGGACTACTTTTTTATTATGTTGCTGTAGGTTTTAAATTAGCTTGAGCACTTTCTTGTTACCTTTTAAAATAATAACATATTCTTGTAATTGGGCTAGGAGTTGACACTATGTGGGAGGCTGTATAATATCAAGGGAAATATTCAGATGCAGACTCAGAAAAGTTTAGATATACACCCTATACAGATCTAACTCTATTGGGTAGGAAGTTACACACTTTATATAGGAAAGTTATAAATATTTTATCAAGATATATCCTTTCAAATTAAGTTAGTTTATACTTTCCTAATTGTTTTCTTTCCTAAATGCATTTAAGAAATATCATTTGTACATGGGCTTTGAATAGTGAGTTTAGTCCACATAAGAGGGTAAAGATTAGGAAGAGAGAATAATAGCCAGTTACTCTGAATGATTAAATGTATATTTTTTCTATAACTAGAGGCCTGGTGCATGAAATTTGTGCATGGGTAGGGTCCCTAGGCCTGGCCAGTGATCAGGGCTGATCTGCAGGGCGACCGGTGGGGCAATCGGAGGTCCCCCGCTGGCACCCGCCTTGGCTGGCCTGGGGCCTATGGGATGGGGGCAGCTCCTATGTTGAGCATCTGCCCCTTGGTGGTCAGTGCACAACATAGCAACCAGTTGTTCTGCCGGTCGTTCCACCGTTCAGTCGATTTGCATATTAGGCTTGTATTATATAGGATATGTATTATGTATATAATATGCATATATACCTACACCACTTATGAACTGTTCTAATCACTTTACATTTATTTCATTTAATACTCACTTGATCCCTGAAAGGCTTATCCCTATTTTACTGTTGAGAAAACTGAGTGTTAATGAAATGAAAGGATTTCCCTAAAAGCATGCAGCTCTTAGGTGGCAGGGTCAGAATTCAGAATTCAGTTCTCTCCCTGCGGAACCTTGGTTCTATGCTCTATCGCTTCTCAAAAATATCCGAAGTTGTAGCTCATCAAGTCCCTCGCCCCTTGTTCACTTACAGGAAATGTTTAAATTGGAGGAATTGGGTAGGCTTTTGCTAAACCGCCAAGATTAGCCAGTTTAGAGACTAGAATTTGACCATAAGCTCTAAGGAAAAACTGTGGTTTAGTCTTAAACCATAAATGCCACACAAAAATAAATATCTGTTCACAGCCTAAACGTAAATCTAGACATTGCTTTCTAAGGGAAAAAAAAAAGTCCACGTTAGCCATGAGTCAGCATCCCCCATCTTATTTTGAAGTCACTCAGGTAATATTAACCTCAGGTTGAGTACAGGTTTTGACCCTAAGAAGGTGACAGGCCGAAGTGAGTATGAGAAGAGACATAACTCACCCGGAGCAAGCTGCCTTTCCCTCAGAGCTGCCTCCAGCAGAGGCCCAGCCATGGGCTTGCCCTTTAGGAGCAGCTGGCTCCCCTGGCGACACTAGGGAAGTTGTGCCCAGGGCTGTGCCTGGAAAATTCTGACAGCAGGCAGCCTCAGCCTCCATCTAGAAACACCCCTCCATCCTCCATCCTCCATCCTCCGTCCTCCTGATGAAGTCTTTCTCTTCCTTAGGACCAACTAAAAAACATGCAGGGTCCAGTGCAAAGTGAAAATGAAGGGCTTCGTGTTCAAAAAGGACGACGAATTTCCAGAGAGCGATAGCGGAGCCTTAAACTTGGGGCGGAGGCTTCCGAGCACAGGCCCTGGCTGGCTGCACCGGTTGCTCCCAGGAAGCCTGCTTCTCCCTGACCCACACTCTATAGGCGCGCACGATGCCTGATGCGTGACTTCCAGTCCTCACTTTGATCTTTCTCTGGTGGGTTTTAACTGAGTAGTAGCGTTGGCAAACATGGCCTTCCTGGGGCAGGTTTGGTCCTCACTGGGCCACAGGCCCCTGCGTCAGAGGGATCTCCTGCGCGCTCGGCCAAGGCCTGCTGGCATCACAAGCCCTGTGCATCACATCATTCAGAAGTCCATGATCCCATGTAACTCTCCAAACAGAATTTTAAACGAGCCCCGAAGCTCACCTGGTGTTTCTTAAGGCCCACCTGACTTGAAACATCGCTGCCGCCCAAGGATGCCCTTGGTTTGCTTGTTTTCTCGAAACAAACACATTTAGAACAAAAGGCATCACTGCAATGTGCCCATTAATTTTCTTCCTTTCATAAGCTCCCTAAAATGCCACAGTATGTGCTGCTTAGTCCTTTTATGTGTTTCAAAGCCTCCCCGCCAGTAGAACCGGCTGTCTGTGCCATGTGTACATGGGAGAGAAACGCGTCATTACCCAAGCCGATGCTAAGGGTCTTCTATCAAGAAAGGAAGCAACGCGTCAGAGAAAAGTTATGCAGAAAAGCTCCTGCCAGAAACCTCCCGTTCCCTCCCTTGCTCTCTCTCATTTGAAATTCATGAAGATGAAGTGCAGCTTTTGTTTCCCATCAGTGAGATGAGCCTTAATACACTCTTGCCAAAAGCAAGCTAACGCAGAGTAATTGTTTTTCATCTGAATTGCATGTCCAACCGGCTTAGCCTTCAAAGAACATAGATGCTACAGCTTTGATCCTCAACTGCAGAATGACAAAGGAGAGGGCACCAGGCACATGGGCACGATGAGAATTGTTAATAACCGCCTATCTATCAGCAAGCCCTGCAACTCTGGGGCAGTGGGAGAGAAGAAAAGAGATTATTCATAAGTCAGATAAGGTTCCATATTTCACTCGAGACCAACTCTCTCTCTCTCTCTCTCTCTTTCTCTATTTTAGGGGGAAAAAGTGATTTAGAGGGAATTAAGATTCCCCAAGGTGTTTTTAATCTCTTTTCACTCCAGGGCCAGGTGCCTCATGTAGCACTTAAAAGGATTTCAAAAAATGAAAGTAAATGCCTAGAACACAGAAAAGAGATATCCATCTACACAAAGCATCTGCCTTTGTTTAAGAAAAGTCATTTCGGCTTTATAAACTTCACATCCAGACACTGTATAATTTTGATGCTTTAGTTCTTATAGACATAGGCTGCGTGCACACTGCAGCCAATATAAAAAGAGGCAAAAATCATGAATATGTTTTGTTTTGTTTTTGTATCTCAAACCTCCTTTATGTCAATGAGTGAGTTCATTGAACTGCACCTAAAGGCAGAGGGTTGGCACGGAGGCCTATGTGATGTGAATAAAAATACATCTGGAGAAATGGGAGGCTCAAATCTGCTACCAATATGACCTTAAAGAGGTACAGATGCCACCAAAGTGCTGTGTGGCTTTTGTCATTGATCCTTGTGCTCCACTGTGTAACCAGGTGCTGAGACAAAAGATGTGATTCTGTTTATTGTGTTTGTTCCAGTTAATTTAATTCTTCTTGCCTGGTTTGAACTTCTATTTTCTAATTACATTCCTTAGCTCTACCAAGACTGGAGTGCTTGCACTTAGAGAATGTAGGCATGAGCTAAATTACCTCTGTGGTTGTCTATAAATAGTGCCACTGTCATGGAAACATAGGTTTCTGACCTCAGACTGCCCAGTAGTGGAAAGTGTCTCCCAGCATGCTGCCAAGGAGGAGGAGGAAGACTAGCAAGTTCATGGGCATGAGAAAGAGCGGGGAAAGTGCACCGCTGGAGACGGGGTGTAGTGTCAGCTCCACAGCTGGACAAGCTGGACAGCAAAGGCTCCGTCACCCGGACCCTTTGCGTCTCGGTGAAACCTATGAACACTTGGATTGCGGGAAACGAGTTAAGTCGGCTCGCGTGAATTGCGCGTACTCCGCGGGAGCCGTCTTAACTCGGTTCATATAGATTTGCGGTGGAGTGCGGGAAACGTGTAAACTCGGGCCGATTGTAACTGCGCGTTACCAAATATTAGTTTGTTTGCCGTTCACAAAGATACCTACCTGCGTATGCGAACCGTTTCATACCCATTGGGGTAATAGGTATCATAAAAATCCCTTGTAAGTAGAGAACACTTTATGGCGCTGGTCGAGTACAATACCGTTAGGGTACCAATGTATTGTTTTCTCATTTTATAACCGATATCCCTGGATATCTCACCATGCAAAGAGAATAGTTATTGAGAAATACTTCTTGTGTCTGGACGTCTTTAGTTTTGAGTTTTGTGAATATTATTACGTGTTTAAATATTTAAATATATTGTGATAAAGCCATTCATATAGAATTTTTTAACCAAATAAAATAAAATCGTTCCGCAAAGTGTTCGCATAATAATTATTTTTTTATATCAGATATCTATCGGAGTACCGCTATTTTCAGTTAGTATTATTTTTATTTGCTTTAACCTAGAATGTCGCAGCATTCAGACTATAGTGATGATGAGTTTTGTGCAGACAAGTTGTCCAATTATTCTTGTGATAGCGATCTTGAAAATGCGAGTACAAGTGATGAAGATTCTAGTGATGATGAAGTAATGGTGCGTCCCAGGACATTGAGGCGACGAAGAATTTCGAGCTCCAGCTCTGACTCAGAGTCAGATATAGAAGGCGGGAGAGAAGAATGGTCGCATGTTGATAATCCACCGGTCTTAGAAGATTTTTTAGGGCATCAAGGATTAAACACAGATGCTGTTATAAATAATATAGAAGATGCCGTGAAATTATTTATCGGAGATGATTTTTTTGAATTTCTTGTAGAGGAGTCAAACAGGTATTATAATCAAAATAGGAATAATTTCAAACTTTCAAAAAAAAGCCTAAAGTGGAAAGATATAACCCCTCAAGAGATGAAGAAGTTTTTAGGGTTAATTGTTCTCATGGGACAGGTGCGCAAAGATAGAAGAGATGACTATTGGACCACGGAGCCATGGACGGAGACGCCATATTTTGGTAAAACGATGACGAGAGACAGGTTCCGACAGATATGGAAAGCTTGGCACTTCAATAATAATGCGGATATCGTAAATGAATCAGATAGACTTTGCAAAGTGAGACCAGTACTAGATTATTTTGTGCCTAAATTTATAAATATTTACAAACCTCATCAGCAATTATCACTAGATGAAGGGATCGTACCTTGGAGGGGAAGATTATTCTTTAGGGTATATAATGCTGGCAAGATCGTTAAATATGGAATATTGGTTCGTTTGTTGTGCGAAAGCGATACAGGATATATCTGTAACATGGAAATTTATTGCGGCGAAGGAAAGCGATTATTGGAAACGATACAAACAGTAGTGTCTCCATACACTGATTCGTGGTACCATATATATATGGACAATTATTATAATAGCGTCACAAATTGTGAAGCACTTATGAAAAACAAATTCAGAATATGTGGAACAATCCGGAAAAATCGAGGTATACCTAAAGATTTTCAAACAATTTCTTTGAAAAAAGGTGAAACAAAATTTATAAGGAAAAATGATATATTGTTACAAGTGTGGCAATCAAAAAAGCCTGTATACCTGATTTCTTCGATTCATTCTGCGGAGATGGAAGAAAGTCAGAATATTGACAGAACATCAAAAAAGAAAATTGTCAAACCGAATGCACTCATTGACTACAATAAACATATGAAAGGTGTTGACCGGGCCGACCAATACCTTTCATATTATTCGATATTGCGGAGGACGGTCAAATGGACAAAAAGGTTGGCAATGTATATGATAAATTGCGCATTATTTAATTCTTATGCAGTTTACAAATCAGTGAGGCAAAGAAAAATGGGTTTTAAAATGTTTTTGAAACAAACAGCTATCCACTGGTTGACGGATGATATTCCAGAGGACATGGACATTGTTCCAGACCTTCAACCAGTACCGTCTACTTCTGGAATGCGGGCTAAACCACCTACATCTGATCCACCATGCAGGCTATCGATGGACATGAGAAAGCATACGTTACAGGCAATTGTCGGAAGTGGAAAAAAGAAAAACATTTTGAGAAGGTGTCACGTATGTTCCATTCATAAATTGCGCAGTGAGACACGCTACATGTGCAAATTTTGCAATATACCTCTACATAAAGGGGCGTGTTTTGAAAAATATCATACGCTAAAAAACTATTAATTTCTATTTGTTTTGATTTATTATGAAAATTTTATTTTAAACTTTAAAAATATGTGTATATTTTTAGGTAATAAGTATTTTTTGGGTTTTTCGTATTTAGTTTATATATATCGAATTATTTATGTACTGAATAGATAAAAAAATGTCTGTGATTGAATAAATTTTCATTTTTTACACAAGAAACCGAAAATTTCATTTCAATCGAACCCATACTTCAAAAGATATAGGCATTTTAAACTAACTCTGATTTTGCGCGGGAAACCTAAATAATTGCCCGCGCCATCTTATATTTTGGTGGGAAATTCACCCGACACCGTAGTGTGAATTGAGAGTCATGGACCCATCTGTAAGGTTCCTCTTTCAGTGCTAGAAGTCTACAATTTCAATCTCTGTGCTTTCTTTTCTAAATGCAGAATCAATTTCAATTTTGGATTAGAACAACTTTTTGTAAAGTGAACATTTTGGCCAAAAAAACCTTTGTTAACTATGGCTTTTACATGAAGCAACTACCTACAATCATTAAGGTATTTTTAAACACTAGAAAGTATTCACATTACCTAAGGGCTTTGAAAATAAAATGCTAATTTATAATGTTTATACTGCAGATCTGTGTTTGTCTACTTCCCAACTGAGGAGAGAGAGAGAGAGAAAGAGATGTTTATTGGATACCCATTACCTGGCCTTTTATAACACAGGTAGACGTGCTATAAGAAATTTCTGTGAAACTATTTTATGACTTAGAAGTTTGACACTACAACCATCAAGGTCCAGGTATTTCTCAAATACCCAACTCAGCTTATGTATTAGCCAGGAAGTTGAGATTCTTGGTTGTGGTTTTCAAAAAATAAACAAAAAAAACCCAACTTAAGTAAATAAGGAAATTTCTTGACTTACATAAACTGAATTTTCAGGGTTAGCACTAGTTTCAGGCATGACTAAATCCAGACACTTCATGTTGCCAGAGCTTAGTCTCTGTCTTTCCCTCTCTTGGTTCTGTTTTCTCGAATGTTTGCTGTGTTCTTGGGCAGGCCTTTTGGATATGGTGGCAAACACAGCCCTCTAGCATCTCTAGGTTTGAATGAAGGCTGATTATGATCTCAATATCATAGTGTTTTCTTCTATCTTTATGTTGTTGAGAAGGAAAAAATTGTTCTCTACTCCCCTACCTTCTTCTGGCTGGTCTAGGAATTAAGTTGACATAAGACCGGTTAACAGGAGAAAAACAAATTTCATTTCAGACATATGGGGGCTCTACAGGTATGGTACCTAAGAAGTGACCTAGATAGGCTCTTCATATATCCTTTTAGATGAAATGACAATTATTTATGAAAATTTGACAGACTAAAGGGATCTGGGCTTTGAGTAGCAAATTAATGAAGTAACAAAGTTTGTTTATACAGCTTTTTCAGCCCTGAATTCCCTACCTCTGGCTATCTGTCTTACCGGTGTCGGGAGGTACCTTCCCATGGGAGATTTAATTGCTGCTTTAAAGGGAAACTCAGAGTGTTCTTCTTGTACCAACTATTTCTCAAATAACTTTAACTCAAAATAAACAACATGCCAAAGTGGCATATTTTGGTGTGGCCTGCCCTGAGCCTCATCAATATGAAATTAGAATGACTGAAACCAATTAGTGCTATCTAGTGACTAGAGGCCCAGTGCATGAAATTCGTGCACTCGGGTGGGGGGGCATGTCCCTCAGCCCGGTCTGTGCCCTCTGGCAGTTTGGGAGCCCTCAGGGGATGTCGACTGACAGCTTTAAGCCGGCAGTCAGACATCCTTAGCGCTGCTGCGGAGGCAGGAGAGGCTTCTGCCACCACCACTGCACTCGCCAGCCATGAGCCCGGCTTCTGGCTGAGCAGTGTTACCCCTGTGGGAGCACACTGACCACCAACAGGCAGCTCCTGGGTTGAGCGTCTGCCTCCTGTTGGTCCCTGCGCATCATGGCAACTGGTCGTTCAGCTATTGGGCTGGAACCAGCTCTCTGACATCCCTGAGGGGTCCCAGATTGCGAGAGGACGCAGACCAGGGCGAGGGATCCCACGGGTGCATGATCAGGTCCAGGGAGGGAGGTGGGAGGTTGGCCAGCCAGGGAGGGACCGCAGGAGGGCTCCAGCGCATCTCCAGCCCATCTCACTCAGTCCCAATCGGCCAGACCCCAGCAGCAAGCTAACCTACTGGTCGAAGCATCTGACCCCTGGTGGTCAGTGCACATCATAGCAACTGGTCAAACGGTTGACTGTCTGCCCCCTGGTGGTTAGTGGATGTCATAGCTAGCAGTTGAGCGGCCTTAGCATATCATTAGCATATTATGCTTTGATTGGTTGAAAGGCCAACCAGACAACCGGACACTTAGCATATTAGGCTTTTTCATATATGATTAGAGAGCCACGCTAAAAATTTCTGAAGGAGGCAGTATCAGTGTGAGAGCTCTTTGGTCTCTGCCAAAATCAATTATTTTAATACCAAGCTCCCTTTGGCCTGATGCAATGACATTTTTAATGAATATGGTCACAAAATTCCTTTCCTGTGCCTCAGTTTGCAGGAAGACACGAGACTAGAGGTCAGTAAGTACAATGAAAACAAGAATACTTGGAAGACCAAGATTCTAGTTCCGACCCTAGAAGTTTGAAAAGTCATTTAAACTCTCAGTTTCATCATCAATAAAATGAGAGTGCTGAGTGAAGTCATTTTCAAGCTTGTTTCAAGTTCTGAAATGTCACGAATCCATGTAGTGTTGACCTTGCTGTTAGAATGTTGCAGGGTTTTGTTTTGGTTTTTTTGCTTTCTTGATACTGCTTTTTCCTCCACAAGGGAAACCTATCATTTAGAACACTGGGAAACACTGATCACTAAGAAGGTCAGAAACATTCTGCAAGAGATAAAAGCATTCAGAAGTTTTGCAGGAGGTTGGTAGATAAGCCATGGGCCATTATCCTGAAGACTTCGGCTTCCACAGGATAACAAGCAAGCACAGAAAGCAGTCAACCCAGCTTCAGTGTAAGCTGAGTGCCCACATATTGATCTTCTGTCTGACTGGGTCACAGGGGTGCTGGTGTACATTAAGTAGGGAAAGAACTGAAAATTACATTAATTCAAATGACTAAATCAATATTTAACAATGCAGTTAGTGGTCGTTGACCTTAAATACACCTTTAATAAAACACAGGTGAGTCAGGCCAGCCTCTAGCATATGCCATTCAGAAATATGAATTAATGCAGAACAGATATGATTTTTAAAAAATACAAATGCAGACACCTTTGCAGATTGGGCCAATGGCAAAAAGAAGGTCGAGCTGCTCTCTTCACAAAGGCAACCAGAATTTTATTCACATAATGCTGTGTCTTCACTTATCACCTTTCTCCCTGTCTCCCTGTCTCCAAAATTAAACAAGCTTCATCTCAGCATATTTAAAAGTAGAAAAGGATTTCTGCAACTATTTCCCCAGCAAACTGAAGTCATAGCTTTGTAACCTTGAGCCCTTTCTTCATGAGCAAACAAATGTTACCAGTTGTTACTCGAGGAACCCTGTTTACGGTAACATGATTTGCATATGTTAGCAAATAAACATTATGCTCCACTTGCGTTAAGGATTACTGAAATAAGTCTGCTTATATTAAAGAGGATGCAAAAAAGAAAACTAAATACATAAGCAATAAGTAGAGGCAATCCCTTGAAGATATTGCCTTGCTACCTGTAAAATACCTTGAGCTATAGAGCATTATACTAGTATATACTTATCACTACTATAGATTTGGTGATAACTCTAAGGAAAAGGTCAATCTCAGAACCTATTTCAATATAACTTAAGGCAGCAGGTGGCTCTAGGGAATTCCCAAAGGAGCACAGGCAAGTTTCCATCACTCTGTGACCTGAAGATGCCAGTGCCTACGGTACCATTTTCCTGGCAGTCTGGTTTGGTTGCAAGAACAACAAACGTGTGATCATTTGAAATCTCTCCTGAGACACTTCTCTTTGATTTGCTGTTTGGTGATGGCTACAGTTCTTCTGCAGCCTTGTTTCTCTCAGGTTTGTCTGCTGGTTACCATGGCAATGTGGCTCAATGCATCCTATGAGCTAAATCAACATTTTGCCTCATGCAGGCTCCTGGCAGTAGAGCTTCACTGAGAATTGGGCAGCAAGTTTCAAAGTAGAATATAAGACCAATTGCTGGGAAATATGAACACACACTTGAAAGAGGGAAGGGACAGTCCATGGAACAAGATCAGGGTTTCTTTGTCATCAAGAACATGGAATATATATCTGATCTCCCATAGGGCCAGCCAGGATTTCTCTTGGCATGACGGTGCTGGCAATGAATGTTAATCTCTCCAGCTAATGCTGAGACATGAACAAGGTTGCTTATGACCTAAAGAGAGCCACGCAACAGCTTGGCTCCTAGGAACTTCCTCTACCCAGGGCATCCCACATACAAACCACTAGGCACACACACCTTTCCATACAGCCTGTATGTCCAAATAGTCACTGAATTTAAGAAAAATTGTGGAAGTCCATAATATAAATACCTACATCAAGAAACAAGAAATATGTCAAGTAACCTAATGTTGCATCTTGAGGAACTAGAAAATAAAAGAACAAATGAAGCCCAAAGTTAGAATGAAAGAAATAGCAAAGATCACCGTGGAAAATATATGAAATAGACACACACACACACACACACACACACACACACACGCAACGAGAAGAAAAGAGTGCAGAAACCAAAAGCTGGCATTTTGAAAACAAACAAAATTGACTAATTTTAGCTAGACTCACCAAGAAAAGAAGAAAGAAAACTCAAAATCAGAAACAAAAGGGAAGCCATTACAACCAAAACCACAGAAATAGAAAGGATACCAGCAGACTAATATGAACAATTATATGCCAACAAAGTGAACAACCTAGAAGAAATGGATAAATATTTCGATACAAACAACCTACCAAGACTGAACCATGAAAAAATAGAAAATCTGAAGAGACCAATTACGAGTAAAGAAATGAAATCAGTAATCAAAACATCCCAACAAACAAAAGCCAGATGGCTTCACTAGTGAATTCAACCAAATATTTAAAGAAAAGTGAATACCAATCCTTCTCAAAGTCTTCCAAAATAGAAGAGGAAGAAACATTTTCAAACTCATTTGACGAACCCAGCATTACCCTGACACCAAAATCAGACAAGGAAGCCACAAGAAAAGAAAATAATAGACCAATATCCCTGATGAATATAGATGTGAAAATCTTCAACAAAATATTAGCAAACCAAATTCAAGGAAAGAGTAAAAGGATCACACTCCATAATCAAGTGGAATTTATTCGAGATGCAGAGATGATTCAACATCCACAAATCAGCAACATGATTCACCACATTAACAAAGTAAGGGATAAAAATCTGTTTTGTACTTTTTGATAGATTTGTTGATTTTGAAATGAGCTTATAGTTAGAACAGCTAAAACTTAAGAAAATATTGACTACTATATTTCTCACCTCCTGGCAATGATCTTAAAATAGTTACAAATTCACATCTATTGATAGGCATGGCTAATACAGTCAAAGAAATCACAAACATAATATGGTCAGGTTCATTAAGCATATAAATTATGAACTGCATGAAAGTTGTATTTATTTTTTTCTTTTATCAAATAGATCCAATAACACAACAACCTCTATCAGGGGCCTTATAAGGGAGGCCTTGGTCTCTAGGAGGATAAGGAGAAGTGGATCACTGCAAACCCAACAATATCATTAGAAAAACAACTCAAAGTTCAGTCCAGAGTATCATTTTCATAAGCAAACACACATTTTTTAAAAACCAGACCTAACGCCCTGGCTGGTGTGGCTCAATTGAGCAACAACCTGTGTACCAGAAGGTTGCCTATTCAATTCTCAGTCAGGGCACATGTCTGGGTTGTGGGCTCAATCCCCAGTAGGGGGGCACGCAGGAAGCAGCCCATCGATGTTTCTCTCCTACATCTCACCTCTCTCTTTCTCTCCCCCTCTCCCTTCCTCTCTTAAAAAAAAAATAATAACATCAATAAAACAAGACCTAACATTTGCCAAACAAATATTCAGATCTGAGAGTCTGGCTGAACAAACACAAAACATGTGCACTAGTAAAAAATAAGCAATGTGGAATAGAGAATAGTTATTCTCACCTCTAAGATGTAGTAGGTCGAATTCAAAGTATGAAATTGCATCCCAGGATGCAGCAACATTTTAAATAGTATCAAGGGGACTTCTGCTTCTATTTAAGATATGGAACAAGCATTGGCCAACTTTTTCTGTAAAAGGCTAGATAGTAAATAATTTTTTAAAATATATTTTTATTGATTTCAGAGAAGAAGGAAGAGGGGGATAGAGAGATAGAAACATCAATGATGAGAGAAAATCATTGCTAGGCTGCCTCCTGCACACCCCACACTGGGGATCAAGCTTACAACCTGTGCATGTGCCCTGGTCAGGAGTCGAACTGTGACTCCTGGCTCCCGGGCTGCCAGAGGAAATGTCTGACTGCCCCCCCCCCCCCCACCCGAGTGCACAAATTTTTGTGCACTGGGCCTCTAGTAATAAATAAACAATAAAACCAGATGCAGAGATAGCACAGATGTTTGAATTGAGTCAGGGACTTTAACACAATTGTCAAAAATAAATTTTTATTTCTGCTTTACCTGAAAAACAATTCAGTCTTATTTAAAGAAGCCATTACATAATGGAATAGTATATGATCTTAACATGTTGCCCATAATCACTATTGAGAGCAGATAAGATACTGGTAGGTGAGGAAGTCATATTGTGAACACTAAGCTTTTTCAGGGTGAAGTTTAAATAGGTTGACAATGAAATACACTGTTAAGTCTAGGACACTATTGCTAGTAAAATGGGTACTAAAGTAATTATATAATTTTTAGCATAGCTAATGGCCAAAATATTGGCTTCATTATGTTAGTGGTCCTATAAAATGTTATCAAAAATTATTCTCAAACACAAAATTATTTCAAAAAAATTTATATTACATATATGTATATATCTACTTGTATATACAGGATTGTGCAAAGTAGCTTTACAGTTGTTTGTATGAAAAATAACACAATAATTAATAAATCATAATATAAGAATAAATTGTTTAGACAGATCCAGAAACATAGAAGCATGGAATAGACTGCCGAATCTCAGAGGGAAGGCAGGGGTGGGTGGGTAGGTGGGAAGAGATTAACCAAATAACCTGTATGCATATATGCATAGCCCATGGACACAGACAATCATGTGGTGAAGGCCCGGGGGAAAGGACTAGAAAGGGTCAATGGGGGAAGATAAAGGGACATATGTAATACTTTCAACAATAAACATTTTAAAATAAAAATAATAAAAGAATAAATTATTTTACATACTCATAACTGTCAACCTACTTTTGCCCCAACCTATATATTAAAGCACTTCATACATATTAACTTTGTTCTATTTCTTGGCCATATCTGTTTATAATAATTCCATGTTACTTTTTTCTAAAAAATATATTTTTTAAAGTGAGCTTATTGCTTTTAAGTTTATATAACATTACCTGTAAATCTGTTAAATTTGCATTGATGGCTAATAAATTTAAACTTCTTGACAGCTTCAAATGATTCTTCTATATAAAGCATATTTTTAAATTGAGATTATATTCTCTCTAAAAAGGCTGAGGTACCTGATAAGCTCAGAGCAAAGTCTGCTAAGTGGAAGATAATCTAAATTCTAATTGTTTTTCCAATTGAAATGCATTGCATAAAAATTTTAGCCCACATATTTTAAAAGGTACTGGTTGTGTGTGTGTTTTTTTCCTTCATGCAGAATACAAATTATTTCTTTTTTCTGTTTCTGACTCATTTAAATGAGGTAAAACCTTAGACCTTCTCAATGTCATCCCAATCCAAAATATAAATTTAACCTGCTGAAAATGGAGTGCCATGAAAATTCTCCCAAGAAATTGAGATATTGCCAATCATTATTACAAAATTTCAAAATTAAAATTTGAAACCACTAGTTTTGATTATGTTATTTAGTTACTCTCTTGCTTTTTAGGGATAACTTTCAATGTCTTCCTGTTTTTAAGTGTTTTCCGTTATTGAAATTTGCTTAGAAAGCTGAAGTTTTGGTGTTAAGTGTGTTGAATATTTTGCTTAAAGGATTTTAACTGATTTAGAATAATATGCAACAAGAGTTAGAGTACTTGTTTATAAAATGCTTAATGTCACTGTGAGACACTTATGTTGATTTAAAAGCAAATGTCCAAAGGCTCAGACATGTCCACAATCTGATTGATGATGGGCAATAAAAAGAGAAAGAACTTATTGACAATCTAGTATTTTATTTTGTTTCATTTTGCGTACATCAGGTTTCTTACAAAAAAATGTTATTTTCTTATTCTATCTTTGTGTGATAACTACAGGTCTTTTAAGTTCATTATTTTATTTAGGAAATTATTCAGGAAATTCAACATAGTTTTTTCCCCTGCAATGAAAATAATAATAATATTGCCAAACAATTTAAAGCACACTACTCCTTGAGAAGCATTGCTTTAATCTCCAAAAGGGTACATTTTTAAAACTGGAGGCTAAGCTCATCCTACACCTGCTAGTGAAGATCTTTTGCTGAGTGGTGTTTGTTTGCAGACTGTTTTGTGATCACTATTGCTCTTAGAGTAAACTTGTTGAAATAGAGCATACATGCATAAAGGTGCACATATCATAAATGCATAGCTTGATGAAGTTCCACAAACTAAACACACTTATAACCAGCACCTAGATCTGGAAATAGACTAGTACCAGCACCCCAAAAGCTACTCCATATTCTCTCCCAGTAATTACATTCCTTCCTCTACTCCCCGATCCCTGTGACGAGAGTAACCACTATGCTACAAATATCCATGGGCAGGTATTTGTGTGGACAGAAGTTTTCGACCCCTTTGGGTAAATACCAAGGAGCATGATTGCTGGATGATACAGTAAGAATATGTTTAGTTTTAAGAGAAACTACCAAATGGCCTTGCAAAGTAGCTGTACCATTTTGCATTCCCACCAGCCATAAATGAGAGTTCCTGCTGCTCCACGTCCATTCCAGCATTTGGTGTTGTCATTGTTCTGAATTTTGGCCGTTCTAATAGGTAGAAGTAGCTGATTGTTGTTTTAATTTGCATTTCCCTGTCTTCTGGCAGTCATGTGGTCAGTGGTACCTTATGGTGCCCATGGTGGGTGGTAAATACTACCCATTCATTATGAAATTTCTTAAAATATTTTTTAGTATTTAGTTTTTATGATGCATGTACTTCCATCCCATTGAAATCTTTGTTGACTAAAAGATATGTCACAAAATTTCTTAAAGTATTATTAAATTAATAAGATAAATAGTTATTGTAGCAGACATCATCAGTGACCTAAGAATATCCCTCAGACCTATCAGTGTCCATTAGCCAACTTCCTGCCAAGGAACAGCTCCTTCCCCTCCCCCACCCTCGGAACTGGGACAACTGTAAGCGCTGAGCAATGAATACCTCCCTCCCCAGGGGCAGCCCCCACTAACAACTCTTCAGAGTAGGGGTAGAAATACCCCCAACACGGTGCCCCTTCAGTGCAATCATTCTGAAATGTGTGTTTTGTACCATTTCCCAGAGTTTCTCCACAGGACTAAGCCTCAGTCAGGTACTGTGGTAAATGACTTCACTGTGCACCCTTCACTGACCCTCTTCCTCTCCCTGGTCCCCTTCCTCACTACTGACGTTACCTTCACTCCACAGATCAAGTATTTTCACTCTAACCCTTGTCTCAGGCCTGCCTCTGAGAGAACCCAAACTAATCAAATGAATGGCACATTCACTCTGCAAGAGCATTTAGACTGTTTTCTCTGTGCATGTCCCCTATTTACCTGACCCGTAATTCCCCATGGATCCCATTGAATGACAACTAGCAGCTTCATGTGTCACAGGCGGAACCCTGGCCACTGCACAACAGGCTTGTATACCACGTGGCCTGAAGGGGCAGCAACACCAGACGTTTCTCCACCACTACTCAGAACTGGAAGGAGTTGGCAGTCCCTCATCACTAGTGGCCAAGGAGACCTCATTGCTGTCATTGAGCACCCGTGTGCTGGTCTCCAAAGGGAAATACTGGTCACATTGCCCACTCCCTGCTCAGAGGTCTCACACAGCTCCAGACGAGACCATGGAAGGATCTGAATACACAAAATGGAAATCTACTTATCACTTTCCTGCTTATTTTAAGGTAACTAACGATAACAAGATTTCATTTTAAACAACAGCAACAAAAAGATAAACATTATAAATGCTAAAATTGGCCAAAACCGGTTTGGCTCGGTGGATAGAGCGTCGGCCTGCGGACTGAAGGGTCCCAGGTTCGATACCGGTCAAGGGCATATACCTTCGTTGCAGGCACATCCCCAGTAGGAGGTGTGCAGGAGGCAGCTGGTCGATGTTTCTCTCTCATCGATGTTTCTAACTCTCTATTCCTCTCCCTTCCTCTCTGTAAAAAATCAATAAAAATATATTTAAAAAAAAAAAAAAAAAAAAAAAAATTGATGGGACACCAGGATGTCTGTCTCAGGCAGACAGTATATGTTCTCCCAAACTTAATGAGACTGAAGAGTCCTGAGGGCAGACAGTTAGCACTGACTCCACAAAGCCGTTCACAGCTCCCTTCTCCTTCACTTTCTCAGCCCCACGGCTGGAAAGTCAGAGGCCTTCTCATGCTCCCTGCCCTCTGGGTGACCTCTTGGCGCAGCTCTATGCGATGACCTGCAAGCAGATGCTACTGGGTGGGACTTGGGAGAAAGCTTTTGAAGAGGCCTGCTGACGGTCCCTTCAGCTCTTGGCCTTCGGCCTTCCCTTTCTACTTTCGTGTATTTGAATGTGATGGCTGGAGCTGCCGTGGCCGTCTTCCAGCTGAGAAGACGGAGGAAGTGCGGCAATAAAGACGCCCGAGTGTTTGATGATATTTTTGATGTCATGAAGCAGCTGCCCCAGCCTTGGCCTGCCTGTGTCTAGCCCGTGGTCGGCAAACTGCGGCTCTCGAGCCACATGCGGCTCTTTAGTCCCTTGAGTGTGGCTCTTCCTAAGCCTTAGGAGTACCCTAATTAAGTTGATAACATTGTACCTACCTATATAGTTTAAGTTTAAAAAATTTGGCTCTCAAAAGAAATTTCAATCGTTGTACTGTTGATATTTGGCTCTGAGAGAACCCAAACTAATCAAATGAATGGCACATTTACTCTGCGAGAGCATTCAGACTGTTTTCTCTGTGCATGTCCCCTATTTACCTGACCCGTAATTCCCCATGGATCCCATTGAATGACAACTAGCAGCTTCATGTGTCACAGGCAGAACCCTGGCCACTGCACAACTGGCTTGTATACCACGAGGCCTGAATGTTTATCTTTTTGTTGCTGTTGTTTAAAATGAAATCTTGTTATCGTTAGTTACCTTAAAATAAGCGGGAAAGTGATAAGTAGATTTCCATTTTGTGTATTCAGATCCTTCCATGGTCTTGTCTGGAGCTGTGTGAGCCTCTGAGCAGGGAGTGGGCAATGTGACCAGTATTTCCCTTTTGAGACCAGCACAACTGGCTTGTATACCATGTTGCCGACCACTGGTCTAGACCTCTGATTATGTACAACACACACACACACACACACACACACACACACACAATTAAAATCTGTTTCTGTTCATCTGGCTGCAGTGTGGTTTGCTTCTGTTTGCAGTGAAACACTTTCCTAACTGAAATTCACCCAAGTTCTTTCAGTAAAAATAACCAACAGTCATTATACCTACAGAAGGATTTCCCTCTCTGCTAGTCTTTGTCACCTCTAACATAGAACCTTGGTGACCTACGACTAGTATATATTAGATCTGAAGTGTCATTTGAACTTAATAATTAAAAAACACACTCTAATCATCATTAATGCATTTACTTTCTTTTCCAGTTATTGAGCACTTACTTTCCAGAGGCTGCCTGATCATTTAATTTTTATGCATATAAATCATCACAACTTTATTGAAAACTCCTCAAGGGCAGAAACAGGACCACATAGCTTGGCTGACCTTATGACACTTATCAATAATTGATTGGAAGCACTTTGCACATGATTTTACTTTCCTAATATCAGTAACTGCTAGATGTTTTCTCAAAGCTTTATGTTTTAAAGAGCTCTAAAAACATTCTCTAATTCCAAGTTATTCCAAAAATTATGTCAAAAGCAGATTTTCCTCCTTTTTAAAATTAATCTTAAGTAAATTAAATTTTATATCCCAGTTTAAAATTTTTTTAAAGTTAACTGCAAGAAGCCAGCTTTCAAATCCATGCAAATTAACCACCTGAGTTAGTTATTTTTAAAAAAGTAAATAACTCATTTAAACCCCACCAAAAAGCTATTTTTTTACTTCCCTTAGATCTGCTTTAAAGAGATGATTGTAAATCACTCTAAATTGCTCATAGACTGTGTTATATTGTTCCCCAAGATGAACTTTAAGAGGCATCTTGTGATCTATATATTTGTGATCAAAATAAAGGCAGCCTGATACATTTACTGTGGGAGCAATTTCTATGTCAATATATGTGCTTAGTCAAATTCTAGGTATTCAACTGAGGTAGAGGAATGAAGAAAACAGACTACAGTAGTCCCCCCATGGGGGATACTTTCTAAGACCCCCAGTGGATACCGGAAACTGTGGATAATACTGAACTCTCTCTATATATACTATGTTTATTCCTATACATAATGTTCTTGGAACTATGATAAAGTTTAATATATACTAGTACATTAGTAACAGTAAGATATTAACAATAGTAACTAATAATAAAATAGAACAATTATTATAATACACTGCAATAAAAGTTATATGACTATGGTCTCTCTCTCTCTCTCTCAAAATATCTCATTGTACTGTATGTACAGGCAGTGGAGATGTGCCTGGGAAATAGAACTAGAAAACACCATTTGCTACGTGGTAACTGTGCCAGGAACTATTAACGCTCTGCCTGTTGTAATTTCATCATCACGGTAACCCATATTACTATCCCCATTTTACAGATGAAGAAGGGCTAAGCACAGGGTGGGGGCTAGATTGAGGCTTGCATATGGGGTGACCAACAGCCCTGCTTTGCCTGGGATGAGGTCTCAGATTCTAAGATGCAGGACTTTCAGTGTTAAAACTGGGACTGTCCTGAGCAAAATGGCCCATTTTGCTTGGTTACAGAACCAGTGCAACCTGTGCTTTCTCATGAACATCCTCAGTACGTTCTCTACACCCAGCTCAGGTGGGAGAGGGTGGCTATCCTGCTCAGCGGTCAGGAGCTTCCCTCCCACACACACACCCTGCCCGGTCATGGCACAGCTGGGTCAGGGTGCGCTGCTAAGAGGAAGGGGAAGAGGGAAGGAACCCGAACCGAGGTGTGGTTCCTCTCATCTAGCTCTGGGGAGCATCCTTCTCCTAAGCTTAACTGGCTTTCTCAGGGCGCTAACCACCAAGTTTTGAGGACTTTGATGGGGAAGTAGGTACCAACTAGATACCTCCACTCTCACTCTCCACAGGAGAAACAGAACAAAATGCAGGTCTCTGCAGAGTTGCATGATGCTGAAGAAATACAACATTTTACCCAAGGGCCTGATGAACGGATCACCAAACCCCTTCAGACCCATCAAGGGAATGCCTAACCCTTCTGGAAACCCTGACAGCCCTAGATACACAGACAGACCCAATGCCCACAATCCTGTACATCCAAACAAGTGCAAACAACCACCATTTGGCATAAACTGGCCATCCAAGAACATCTGCTCCAGATAAACAGACTATCACCCAGAAGCATCCTGCATAACCAACTTGTGCAGGGGCAGGCCAGAGGCAGATGTCACCTGAAGCGTCAAGCTAGTGAGTAGGTTTCCCCGCAATTCATTTGGGCCTGATTATATGTGATCCTCAGGCTCAGTGGTTCTCAATCCTTTTAAAGCCCAATTAAATCAAAATGGCCAGAGTTAAAGCATAGGTAAATCTAGAGTTAAAACCTATTGCTCTAGCCCAGTGACGCTCAGAGTGCTATCCCTGTACCAGCATCATTGACAGTTTGTTTTCATGCGAACAGGTAAAATTACACTATAGGATAAAATCAGTTCTGCATTTCCCTTGACTTCCATTACAACCATAGAGGTAACTCTTTGGGAAAATTACCTAAGAGGCAGAGTTCATGCAAGAAAGATGTAGTATAGCCTGGCCGACGTGGCTCAGTGGTTGAGCATCAACCTATGAACCAGGAGGTCACGGTTCTATTCCAGGTCAGGGCACATGCCCAGGTTGCAGGCTCAATCCCCAGTAGGGGGCCATGCAGGAGGCAGCTGATTAATGATTCTCTCCCATCATTGATGTTTCTATCTCTCTCTCCCTCTCCCTTCCTCTCTGAAATCAATAAAAATATGTTTTTTTTAAAAAAAGAGATTTAGTATGACTATGTATATAGTCTGTGCATATAGAATATGCTTAATTAAAATAGAAATATGACTTTGTGCTACTGAAGCTACAGGACTGCCTCTCTGCCTCCATTTTCCTTCATGGGACCCACCTCCATCTTTCATGGTTTGCTACCATTTTTCTGAGTTTGGAGGTCTTCTGAATGAGCACTCCCGGATTTCATATTTAGCCTCTCACCTTTATCTGGAAAGCTGCTTCTCATTAAGCCATACTGTTTCCACACTCTATTCTTAGATGTTTGTATCTCACAATCTAGGAAGCACTGGTTTGCAGATTTTACTTACCTGCTGCCCATACCGAAGTCATTAAGTCCTCAGTTAAGCTTCAGTCTCCTGTTTACACTTGTCAACTAGGACCCAAAAAGTTGGTATATATTTCAGAATACTACTTTGTTAATTCCAAACAGTTTTTAGGGGGGAAAATTATTGAAATGACGCTCTGGAAATGTTATAGTCTGAATTTTCTAACATTTACTTTTTTAAAATTATCTTAATCACAGTCATTATTTTTTTTAATGTTACAGTAAAAGTGGCCGTTTAAAATGCTGAACAGGAAGAAGATGTAATTTAATGAAGGGCATCTTTCTCCACATTGACATGGATGTTAATTTTTTTTAAGATTCTAATGTGGTCTAATTACTTTAATTTAAAGTCCTGGGAATGCATGTATTATTCATAACTTTCTAGATGATTGGGAAAGTTTCTTCCACTCCTTTGAAGCTCTAACTTTGGAAATATAACAAATAATGAAGCCATCATATTTTCAAAATGCTCAGATAGAGGAGACTTTTGAAAGACAGTGTAATTGTGAATCAAAGCTTAATCAGCTGCTGTGAAATGAGTTTTTAATTATCACATTGCCCCCGGTATGCTGGAGTTCACCAAGGTTAAGAGAATGACCTGGCACACATTTGCTCTGAAACGGTAGATTCTTTTTTGGCTTTGCAGCGTATCACCTTGAATATTCAGAGACCAAGTTATTCTGCTTCCCATGAAAATACTCCTCAGAAACAATTTTTCACACTAACCCTTGGCTAATCTCACATAAGAAATGGAAAGTGTCACTCATTTTTCTCTTATTAAATGCATTATTTCTGCAGTGTGCAGAATGGCTTCTGAATCAGAATAGTCACCTACGCACACCGAAAAACTCACATTTTCCAAAGTAGTTTGTAAGTTTATTTAAGAATGTCCAAAAGGGTTGCTCAAAGCATAAATGTTTAGATTTCAGAATTCTGTATCAAAATAACTAGTTTTATTTCAAGTGGTCAAAATAATACAGATTTTCTAAATGGGGAAGAATGTGTTTACACAAAGAGGCTCTCCAGCCGAAATCGGTTTGGCTCAGTGGATAGAGCGTCGGCCTGCGGACTGAAAGGTCCTGGGTTCGATTCCGGTCAAGGGCATGTACCTGGGTTGCAGGCACATCCCCAGTAGGAGATGTGCAGGAGGCAGCTGATTGATGTTTCTCTCTCATTGATGTTTCTAACTCTCTATCTCTCTCCCTTCCTCTCTGTAAAAAATCAATAAAATATATTTTTTTTAAAAAAGAGGCTCTCCATACAGTCATTACCTGATATCTCTCTCTCTCTCTCTCTCTCTCTCTCTCTCTATATATATATATATATATATATATATATATATATACACACACACACACACACACACACACACACACACTCTAGAGGCCCGGTGCATGAAATTTGTGCACTCGGGGGTGGGGGGGTTCCCTCAGCCCGGATTGCAAGAGGGCACAGGCCAGGCCAAGGGATCCCACCGGTGCATGATGGGGGCCAGGGAGGGACACAGGAGGTTGGCCAACTGGGGAGCGACTGAGGGAGGGCTCCAGGATGTGTCCGGCTCAGTCCTGATCGGCTGGTTATATATATATATATTTTTTTTTTCAGAGAGAAAAGGAGAGGGAGAAAAAGATAGAAACATTAATGATGAGAGAGAATCATCTATTGACCACCCCTACTGGGGATCGAGCCCACAACCCGGGCATGTGCTCTGACTGGGAATCAAACCGTGACCTCCCAGTTTATAGATGGACACTGAGCCACAATTTCTGGCTAGTACCTGCTGTCTCTTAATGTAAAGTTTAACTCAAATTTCCATTTTAAGCCAATAAGAAAGAGATGTGGTGTGAATTACTTCTCCAACTTCCTGCCTCAAATGTAAGTCTTTACCACTTTCTGGTCACTAAATAAAACTAAGACATGAGAACTTAAATGTTGTCAAGTTCCCTAAGACTTTGGGTGGTGAACACAGTACAGTGTACAGATGATATGCTGTGGAATTGTGCACCTGAAACCTGTATAATTTGGTTAACCAGTGTCACCTGATAAATTCAATAAAAATGAAAAAAAAACATAAATGAAGTTCCCTAAGAATCATTAAAAATTTTAATGATTTAATAATCACATGTTCAAAACAAAATCAAAAGACTTTTGATTTCAACTCAATTGCCATATTTTTTCTTTTAAAATTGCCTAATGAATTTCTAACTTCTGCACAGAAATCAGCACTAACATCTTGACCTTTTCTGAGCATTCTCTACAAATGAGTTTGAACTGTGAGTCCTATGCAATTGTTGAGCTACATTTAACTCATTATTTGAAACTCACAATCTCTCTGGATCCTCAAATATATATATGTATATGTATTGAGTCAAAGAAACAGATGTAGATGTTGTCTGAAGTAGGACTCAAGAGTTCCTATTGACAGTTCCCCTTTTTGAGGAATCCAAACCTTGGGCTCATTAAGTGAGATTAAACAGGATCCAGAAATAAATGTTACTGGTAGGAGAGTTGTCATTAAAATGCTGCACCGGTAGTTTGATTTGCATAAGATCTGATTACATTTACTAGCTGTTCAGGTATCTGTGCTGAATCAATGTCACTTCATCAACACACAGGTTATCTTTTCTGCTCACGTTAGAAGGGTCTCAACTTCTAATTGAGAAATACAGCATTCCACATTCCATGTGTCCCTCAGTCACATGCTTTGGGCTAGTTCTTGGCTTAAAAGGGAGATCAGTCAAGTCTTACACAGCATTTCTAAGGATGAGCAATCCCTATGCAATTTATCTCTTGAAAACACTACCTATGATAATGTCTGATATCGCTGCCATGGGGATAAGTGACATAGAGCCAGTAGACTTACTAGAAATAATAACTAGCATTTGTTGAGCAATTATTAACTGCCAGATACTAAGCTAAGTGTTTGCTCAAGAATTTAATCTATCATTTAACCCTCTGGCAGCTACTGTTATTAACCTCCTGTTTCTAGGTGAGGAGACCAAGGCTTAAGAGGTTATTTAACTTGCCCAGTATCACAGGCTTCTCAATGATGGAGACAAGACTTAAATTATAAAGTCTTGCCCAGATGTACATGACTCAGTGGTTGAACATCCACCTATGAACCAGGAGGTCCCTGTTCGATTCTCGGTCAGGGCACATGCCCGGGCTGCAGGTTCAATTCCCAGTGGAGGATGTGCAGGAGGCGGCCTATCAGTGATTCTCTCTCACCATTGATGTTTCTAACTCTCTCTCCCTTCCTTTCTGAAATCAATAAAAATATGTCTAAAAAAATTAAAAAATTATAAAGTCTTTGTTCCTAGGGGTGTGCAGAAGGCATTCCCCAGGGACTAAGTAACCAATGTTATAAACTTGTGCAAACCCAAAAGTTAAGTCCAAGCTCTGCTCTCACAGCACTGTTGAAGATTGAAACTCTGGAAACCAAGTCCACCGCATCAGGACAAAGATCATTCAGAGGTGTCATTGTCCTCTCAATGTTACTAAGCGCAGAAAAGGACTTGAGTCCCTGCCCCCACCTCCCACCATTGCATCCAGGTAGTTCAGGTCACTGGCACTCCCTACTCCAGATCTTAACCCCCAAGCACAAGGAAGGACAATTGACAGAAAGCTATAGTGATGTTTTCTGTAATGCAACAAAACTCAGTTTATGTTAAGAATTTCTACTATAGCCCTAGCTGGTTTGGTTCAGTGAATAAAACATTGGCCTGTGGACTGAAGAGTCCCGGGTTTGATTCCAGTCAAGGGCACATGCCCAGGTTGTGGGCTCGATCCCCAGTACGGGGCATGCAGGAGGCAGCTGATCAATGATTCTCTCTCATCATTGATGTGTGTGTCTCTCTCTCTCCCTCCCTCCCTCTCCCTTCTTCTCTGAAATCAATAAAAATGTTTTTTTCAAAAAAAGCATCTTTTAAAAAAAAAGAATTTCTACTATAGACACTGAAAATAGGAATTGGTGATAATATTGTAAGCTAGCAACAGTAATAGAACTAAAGAATTCCCAAAATCATTAAGCCATATTGACCATGCATGCAATTGGTAAACCCAATCATGTTCTGCCACACTGGCCACACATGCAATTGCTAAACCCAAACATGTTTTGCCATACACAGACATACCTGTGTGCATTTACACTAAGTTAATGGAGAGCTTCGCAATGAGAGATCCACCAACAAGCAAGTGGAGGGCTTCTGATGTGCGTGGCTCTGGTCCCAGTTGCACCCACGCTCTGTTGGCAGCATGAAATTTGTGTATATTATACTTGTCTAAGTGAGATTTCAAAACTCAAGTACTGTGAGCCCTCGCCTTTTTCAGAGTGCTGTGCCTCCTTTGCCACAAATACTGAATATGGTAGTAATGTAAATCGCTACAGGCTGTGCCCTGCTGAAACACACCTGTTAAAACAACAACAAAATCCAGATTAAAATAAGAGATCACTTTATGTAATTAGGAGATATTTGTGTGGCTGAATTCGAAACATATCAGTTCATAAATAGCATATGCTGTATTCTACAATAAAGACTGTTACTTCGGCATATATTTACCAATTAATTTTCCCCCAAGAATAATTTTAGCCTCCAAATACACACCCTGGCGGGCAGAATAAAATACAAAACTTGTTACTATGGCATTTAAGTCCCTTCACTTCAAGGCCGCTGGGGAACTAAGTGACCCCCATGCAGGCCATTGTGACCACTGAACGCATGCCCACATGCTTCCCAACACGAGAAAGGAGATACTGTCTCCCAGAGAGACTCAGACCAGCCTCGAGCCACTCTGCACATGCACGTGAGCAAGTCTGTTGTGGTCAGAGGCTGGGTCTGTTTCTAATCTGGTCTAAACATACTTTTCTGGGATGCATCTCACCTCATGAAAGCACTGAGGCACTAATTCTCACTTAAGTACATTTTTTCCCCAAAGCACATAAATTAACAGGAAAAGACACATATTTATTAAAAATTTTGAAAAATGTCAGGATAACATAGGTTTCCCTAAATTGCTAAGAGCTGTGCAGAGGAGGATTTTCACGTGAGTGTACATTCCTGGTCCTATTTCCCCTGGAGACAAACTAGAAATCATTTTTCTATAAAAATGGAAATAGAGTAAATCTTGGCTCTGCCTTCTCCAAACTTTCCAAATTTGATTAATACTCTTTTCTAGTCTACGCATATCTTTATTTTCCAGATTGTGCTAAAGCTTGAGGACATTTTGGTTTTTTTGAAAAATAACCCTGCTTCCTGGAAAGCGATGCAATATAATGCACTAAACTTGGAACTGTTTGAGAGTAAACAGTTTTAATTATATTTGTAGCTTTGTTTTCTAGCCTATGCCTGGTCATTATCAGGATAAGGACGGGATGGGGAAGCATGCTGGGGAAGGTAGGATTTCAGCCCTTGGTCTGTTACCTGCCGACAATATGATTTGGAGGGAAGCCCTTAGCCTGCTTGAGCCCGAGTTTGTCCCACTGCTAAAGAGACGTACTAATCACCTACTGCACAGGGCATTGTGGTGAGGACCAAAAGAGATCATGTATTAAATGTGGTTTGTAAATGATAAGCACTGCATAATATTAGCTCCTATCACTCCCAAATGTGGCCTTAAAATCACAGAATGAGTAGGACATAAGAAGAGAAAGCCGAACAACTGCAAAGCAAGTATCTTCTCAGTCATGAATGACAATGCCAAAGCCAGAAAAACATCCGATCCATCTGAAAATCTTCCTGTGGTATTTCTCTACAACAGAAGGAGCAGGGGTAAGGGGGGACGGCAGAGAAAAGATTTCTTATATAGGGCACAGGAAGAGCTAACCATGAAGAAAAATGCTGATAAACTGGACTCCACAACAATTAAGAAAGTCTACAAATCAAAAGATAGCATTATAAGAGTGAAAAACAAAAGCCACTGAATGGGAAAAGATATTTGCAATGTGTGTTTTTAACAAAAACGCATTTCCATGATATACAAAGAGATATGACAAATCAATAAGGAAGATTATAGGCAACTCAATTTTCAAAAATTGGACCCAAAAAAATCTGAACAGGCATTTTGTGCCAAAAAAAGAGAAATATCAAATTGCCTAATAGGTATATGAAAAGATGTTCAGCATTATTCATCATAAGGAAATAAGATACCACTATGTAATCACTAGAATGGCCAAAATTTGTTTGTACGTTTGTTTGTTTGGGGTATTTTTTAAATGATAATGCCAAGTGTCAGTAAAAAATTAAATCATCTGGAGCAGTAGTAGTAAGCTGGCACAGCCACGTCAGAAAACGTTGTGTTGGTATCTGTCCAAGCTGAACACATACATTCCTATAATCCAACCATTCTTACAACATAAAAATATGCACAAAAGATACATATAGGAATGTTCACAGCAGCCTTATGCATAAGTTCCCCACACCAAAAAAACAAACATCCATTAGCAATAGAATGGATAAATACATGTGGTCTTTCAATCAAATACTATACAGCAGGGTCAGCAAACTACAGCCTGTGGGTCAAATCCCACTATGCCCATGGACAGTATTGTCCATGGCTGCATTGGCACAGCAATGGCGAAATTCAGGAGTTGCCACATAGACCACATGGTCTCCAAAGCTGAAATTTTTTACTGTCTGGACCTCTACGGAAAAGTTTGTCAACCTCTGCCATACAACTATGAAAAAGCACGAGCCACTCCTACTAGATACAACAAGAGCTCAGAGACACAACACTGGTAGGGAAAAGCCAGCCATGAAAAAATGCATATGACGATTCAATTTATATAAAGTTCAAACACAGGCAAAATTCACCCGACACCGTAGTGTTAATAGAAGTCAGATAGAAGTGGTGATAGGAGTCAGAATGATGATTACATTTAGAGATACATAACTTGAAAGAGCAATGGTGCAGCTGATCTCTCTCTAAAGTTGACCGTGTCACTTAAAAGTCAGGATGAAGCCAAAACCGGTTTGGCTCAGTGGATAGAGCGTCGGCCTGCGGACTGAAGGGTCCCAGGTTCGATTCCGGTCAAGGGCATGTACTTGGGTTGCGGGCACATCCCCAGTGTGAGATGTGCAGGAGGCAGCTGATGGATGTTTCTCTCTCATCGATGTTTCTAACTCTCTATCTCTCTCCCTTCCTCTCTGTAAAAAATCAATAAAATATATTAAAAAAAAAAAGTCAGGATGAAGCAAGCAAACCTACAGAGAACTACCCACACTGGACTCCACCCTCCCCACCACACTGCAGAGGCCACTGGTGAAGCTCTCAGACCATCAGATCTCATTACAGTCTCCAGAGTTGGGAAGACAAAAGGAGGCAAAATCAATCGTTCAATAGAGGCTGGGCAGGTTAGATAAAAACCTATCACAAATCTCCTCTGATCCCTACTGGTTTTAATTACTTTGTATTTGAACAGAAGAAAAAAACAAACAATGAACTACAACCATCTAAACTAAATAGAGTGTTTTAATGTCAACTAAGAGATTATGTCCACCCCCAAATCCACCTCCTTATTCAGATGAGTGAGTGGAATTGCCTGAAGCTCATGAGAGTATTGATTTTGTAACAATAATTAAAATCTAATGGAGTTAATCAGTTTCACATAGAACTATAAATTTCATCCAAAGACATGATAAATTGCTGAATAAGAAGATCTGACCGCTCATCTACTCAATTTTTAAAAATTTAGATTTCATTTTCTGACAATGTTATTCATTTTAACTGAAATACTCATACTATCTGAAGTGCTGGATATTTTATTCTAAGAAAGGGAAGGAAAAGAGAATCATTTGGTTCTTTATGGGGGTCAAATTATACATCAAATAAAGTATGAAGTTCCTTTGCCAGATACATTTCATAAAGTTAAATGGTTCTTTCAAGATTATGCTGACAATAGAGTCTTCAGTCTTTGTTATAATATAGTCTACGACCTCTCTAATAAGGATAATAATGTATCATCAAAAAATGCTGCTAATTGAAAACTGTAAGTCTAATTAACCAGGGATGTGACCATGCATAACAGATTATTAATAGAATGAAAAGATTGCATTACACCAACGGCTACCCAGGAAAAAAAAAAAAAACTACAAGGACAGTCCAGCAGTTCAAAGACTCTTCACATCCATTTTGACACAAGTTACTGGGGATATTTTCCTTTCATTAAACTGTAGGCTTCATAGCAAAATGACTTAAAACCAGAAGAAGAAAGTAGAGCCAGATTTAAAAGATGGGTCACAGGGCAGCTGCTAGGGATCCAATCTATAAAGGGCCCTTAAACTCTGCTGGAAAACATCAGAAATATGGTGCCAATTAACTCATTCATGTTTCCACATGAAACGCTTTACATAATGGGCAAAATGTAAATCGGTCCCACTCCCAGTGAATTAGTTCCCACTAATGAAAAATATAAATACTCTGTCCTAGTGCTCCCCTCTTTCACTGAGCATTTTGTGATGTACACATGCACATTCAGAGGGCTTGGGGGCCACTACGATTTCTCGAGCCAAACCTAAAAACAGCCAGCTGATAGTTACCCGATGTCAACAATTATGGCCCAGTCAAATCTCCACACAGGGAGAACATGTGGTACTGGACTATCTTCAGAGAAAAATGGGTCTATTTTATTATCTAAATTTAAATCCTATGCCTCCTAAGAAGTTAACCTATATCAGGAAAAGCCTTTCTTTTTTTTTTCTTTTTTAACAAACAGCACTACTACAGAAAAATGGAACTCATTTTGCTCATTAAAAGAGAGTATCCAGATCAAGATGGCTTATTGAGAGCACGTTCAATGCTCCTCCTCTCAGCAGCTAGCACTTTAAATGATCTACACTAATAAAAGGGAAACATGGTAATTGGCGTACGACCGCTACCCTTTTCATTGGCTAATCAGTGAATATATACAAAGTAACTGTCAGCCAAGATGGCGGCCGGCAGCCAGGCAGCTGATGCGAACAGGGAGGCTTGCTTCCTTCAGTGACAGAGGACTCCAACGTTCCCCGACGGCCTCTGAGCTTCAGTTGGAAACATAGTAACATTTATAGAAGATAAACAAAACTCCAGAAACCTCCTGTCAGTCAGCCGGGATCTCAGAGCTGGAGTCGCAACATTGTTTCGAATACAGAAAACAAAGGCCAGAAACCTGCTTTCAGCCGAGCCTCAGAGAGAAAGCTGGCTCTCAGCTCCAGTGACAGCCATAGAAGGTAAATAAATGCCAGAATTTAAAAAAAAGAAAAAAAGGAGAGGTTTGGAGCTCCAGTCGCCCGCCAGCCTGAAAACGGCCCTCAGCCCCTCACCCAGACTGGCCAGGCACCCCAGTGGGGACCCCCACCCTGAAGCAACAAGATGGCGGCTAACTTGCATACTGAAGGCGGGCGGCAGCAGGCAAGGCTGTCTGCGGTCTGGGACCCGGATATGTGACCCTGCCGGCGGGATCAGTGGAGCCACGAGGCCTCCCGGCACCGGGATCAGCGTGACAGGGGGCAGCGCCCAAACCCCCTGATCGGCCCTGCTCTGTGTGTGACAGGGTGTGGCGCCCCAACCCCCCCCCCCCCCCACGGACCCTACTCTGTGTGTGACAGGGGGCGGTGCCCCAACTCCCCTATTGGCCCTACTCTGTGCGTGACAAGGGGGAGCTCCTCAACCCCCTGATCGGCCCTGCTCTGTGCATGACAGGGGGCGGCGCCCCAACTCCCTACTCGGCCCTGCTCTGAGCCCGACCAGGCGCTGCACCTAGGGATTGGGCCTGCCCTCTGCCCCCCGGGAGCAGGCCTAAGCCAGCAGGTCGTTATCTCCTGAGGGGTCCCAGACTGCGAGAGGGCACAGGCCAGGCTGAGGGACCCTTCCCCCCCCCCCCCCCGAGTGCACAAATTTTTGTGCACCGGGCCTCTAGTAGATTAAATACAATGGATATAGACATCGAGAAATAAACATATGTATTTTGTAGTCAAAGACAAGAAAATAAAATCGTCTTGAGTTAAAAATAAAGAAGAAATCAATAAAAACAATAAATACTTATGCCTCATGGCTCAAGGAATTTGGATCTGGGTTTGGAATGTTGAGACTACAGCCTCAATGGCCTCATGGGATTGCTATCAAATGTACCCCCTACAAGGCAGGTGGCTCAAACCAGGCTCTACTATTAAAGCTGGGAACTGCTTGACCAAAACCACCTCTGCCTCATGTGCACAGTTGTGGCTGGGGGAGAAGCAGAATCTGCTACATATCACAGAACGCAGTCCCTATCCCATGCAGAGAGTATAGAGCCCAAGTTCACCCTAGTCAGGGGTGGGCAAACTTTTTGACTCGAGGGCCACAATGGGTTCTTAAACTGGACCGGAGGGCCGGAACAAAAGCATGGATGGAGTGTTTGTGTGAACTAATATAAATTCAAAGTAAACATCATTGCATAAAAGGGTACGGTCTTTTTTTTTTTTTTAGTTTTATTCATTTCAAACGGCTGGATCCGGCCCGCGGGCCGTAGTTTGCCCACGGCTGCTAGCTGCACCAAGCAAAATCCCACACTGAACAACCAAGATAAGATCCATTCCATATGCCGAAGCCGGTTTGGCTCGGTGGATAGAGCGTCGGCCTGCGGACTGAGGTTCGATTCCGGTCAAGGGCATGTACCTTGGTTGCGGGCACATCCCCAGTGGGAGATGTGCAGGAGGCAGCTGATCGATGTTTCTCTCTCATTGATGTTTCTAGCTCTCTATCTCTCTCTTTCCTCTCTGTAAAAAATCAATAAAATATTTTTTTAAAAATCCATTCCGTAGGGCTTAGATGAAGGGGTTTTAGGAACATACTAGTACTGAGATCCAAAGTGGCTCTGTTCATTGAGCTAGAGCTAATTTTGATGCTTTTAAAATAAACAATATCCATGGCTGGTGTGGCTCAGTTGGTTGGAGCATCATCCCACGCACTGAAAGCTCGAGGGTTTGATTCTCGGTCAGGGCACATACCCAGGTTCCTGGTTCAGTCCCTGGTAGGGCTGCATGCAGGAGGCAACTGGTCAATGTTTGTCTCTCATATTATGTTTTTCTCTCTCTCTCTCTCCCTCTCCCTCTCTAAAATCAATAATTTAAAAAACATTCTCAGGTGAGGATTTTTAAAAAGATGAATAAATAAAATAAGCAATAAATAATAAAGGCATGAAGCAGAACTTTCAGAACATGAGGAAACCAAAAGACTAATCCAAAGTTCTTTGTTCTCTATCATCATGCTACATGTAAGCAAAACTCAGATATCACCCACTACCTTAGCCCTCTCTTTGTGAGATGTATTTTCCTTCAGATAAAAAAAGTCGAAGTGAACCCACATATACATTCCACATTTAAAGACAATAAACAAAAAATGTTTTACCCACAACCAAGAAATAACTCCAAGTTGAGGTAGTGTTCTTCCTCATTTTGTAATCCATCCCAATGTAGTGACAGGGTAGTGACAATTCAGCAATTCCCTTGTCCTCTTGTGAGGCACTTTCAGTGAGGAGGCTCTCTCTGTTCCTACAGCCTCAAAATTAAGTAGCAATCTAGGATCATTTTTAGAGAGAGGTATTTCTTCATGAAAATTCCGAATTCACTACATGTTTATTTTGGTGCAATAAATATTTTATTATTTTATTTCTGGTAAAAGTGTATATAAATGTTTGTGTGATTAGCACCAGCAAAAGAAACAGTTGTAACAAATTATTACATCTATTTGCTTCCCACAAGGAAAACGGATGGAAAGGTTAGAGGACTTAAACCTTTTTTTTTTAAATATGTTTTTATTGGTTTGAGAGAGAGAGGAAGGGAGTTGGAGAGAGAGATAGAAACATCAATGAGAGAGAGACATCCATCAGCTGTCTCCTGCACGCCCCCTACTGGGGATTGAGCCTGAAAGCCGGGCATGTACCCTGGCTAGGAACTGGTGACCTCCTGGTTCACGGGTAGACGCTCAACCACTGAGCCCCACCTAACCCTTTAAGCAAAAATTTGACCAACGATCTTCTAAAGCAAAGTGTTATTTTGATGTTATTTATTTTGTTCAGCAAATAGAAATGATATATTTGAGGCAAATATATATATATATATTATATATATATTAAAATTTATTGCAGCAAAATAAAGATAATAGTTGACATTGCGCTAAAAATAACTTTTAACGTAAGTGTTTAAGATCCTTAAACATGTAAAAGTGGGATTAGGATTCATAAAATAAAATCAGGAGTCATGAAGCAAGAGAAATCTAGAAACCAACATTGTAATCACTGAAATTTAAACATTCAATAAACAGACTATGTAGTGTATTGGGCACAAAGAGAAAATTGCTAAAGTGGAAGATGGAATCAAGAAAATCTCTTAAAGCATAACATAAGGAGACAATTGCAGAAAATTATATGAAACTGAAGAGGACATGAAACCTCAGGTGAAAAGCCCGCTGAGTGCCTGGCAGGATAAATTGACTTTAAAAATCCATGCCTAGGCATATTGTTAGTAAAACAAACCAATAAAAGTAAAAAATAGGGTGAAATTCCTAAAAGCTTCCAGAGTGAGAAGTCATTACCTATCAATGAAGGACAATCTGATCGACACATCTTGCAATCCCAACATCAGAAAGAATTTTAGTAACAGAGGTCAGTGGAGTAATATTTTCAAAGAAAGTTCAAGAAGTAGCTTATAAACAAATTGCCATTTTCAAGTGAGGGCAAGAATAACACTTGAGATTCAGAAGACCTCAAAAACTTTATTACTGATAGACCTTCATTGGAAAGTGCCAGTATCAGCAAGAAGAAATTCAGAAGCAGAAATAAGCAATCAGTAAAGTGAGCAAAGAAAGTGGTAAAGCATACTGGCAAATTGAAACGAGTGTAAACTTTATCAATAATAGCAACAACATTATGTAATTTTTTAAATGTAAGAAATTAAAATTTTATACACCAATCATGTAGCATTTGCCATCCAGCAGCCTGTGGAAGGCAGCTAAAGCTTTTCACTATCTTCAGCAGGGACTAGAGATGTTTATTTAGAGTTTGTTAAAAAATATATACATATATTAATATAAAATAATTTTAATTAAAAATAAAAATAATAAAAGAAGGAAATTTCATATTTAAAAATATACACATTCCTACATGCAACCAAAAAAAATTTTTTTTCAAACATATTTTGGACAATCCATGGGAATGTCTTCTACATGTCCTAAGTATACTCCCCAGTTATGAGTAACTTCACAATCACGATTGAAAGGCAACACTGAATAAAGTAAAATACTATATTTAGTTCACAAATCAAATCCCTGATTTTTAATATGTGGACACATGTTATACATTTTTAAATGAAATATAGTTTTGCAATATTCACATTAAAGAATACTAAAGCACCCTAACCACTAGGTGTATCTCTGTTATCAGTATGTTCCTCTTAATTCCTTTTGATTACTTTTATCCACTTAAATAGCTCTGCAAAGATGAGTGAAGAACACATTTCTCCTCTTTCAACTGTTCATTGAAATGATTTTTTGTTTAGTATCATGAGTTAAGGTTGATTTTGATAAACAGCTTTTAAAAATATGTCTAATGGGTTTCCTTTCAGAAAATATGTAAAATGGATTTGTATATCAGCTTACATCCACAGTAAAGAAAAAAAAAATCTTACCTGATACAATACAAATTTTCTCAATAAGCAACATCCAGGCTCAATTTACATCCTTGTCCTACTACTTAACATGTTAAACCCTTCACCACGCTCCTCATACCCCAGCCTTCTTAATAAACTTACTACCTGTACTTACTAACTTTATCAAAGTTCTTCATGTCAAGGCCAGAGTGCCTGATGTTGAATTGCAGAAACTTATAATTACTATTCCCACATATGCACTGTTATACATAAGAATTCAAAGCTCTTACAAGCCATAAATATCACCATTCTTTGTGAAGAATTCTTCCCTGGGATGAACTTTCCCATTCTATAAAACAAAGATTTGAATGTAGAAGAAAAAAGTGAATTTCCATTTCCTACATAAGGCAGTGCAGTAGCAGTAAGACAAATAGCAAGAGAAAGCTCAAGACTTTTGCACGTTGAGTGTCTTGACATGTTGGACACCATAATGGTGTAGAGAGAATTAAATGTCCTATAGAATACATGAGACATATTTTATTTGAAACTAAATTTTTTAAAAAAACAATAAAATGAGGAGCCTTTCCAATTCCTTGAATAAAGCAATTGTTAACAGAAAAGCTCAGCAAAGACAGTTTTTCACCTTGAAGAGAAAGATTGTGGTTATATTTTTTACTTTTGAATAAGCTCTTCCACCTGCATTGTATCTCTGTTTCAGTCTAATTGAAAATGAAAAATCTCTAAGTTGGAGAAACACAGTGACATTCAAAGCCTAAGGCTTGACTCACAAAGTAATACCACTAGCAATATTTTTATGGTTGCAGAAAGTAGAAAAACACGTATTTGGGCTTGTAGTATTAAATTTAATTCATAAAGTTTAGTAGCAATTCTTCTGAGGATAGAGAAAAGTCAGCTTTCAATATAATTAGTTCAGAAAAAAATTGCTGGTGCAGAAATTGCCCACTCAAAATCTCAAAGTATAGGCTTTCGGGTTTTGAAACAGGAGAAAATATAAATGGTTTATTATATATCAGAGATTGCAAAAGTATCTAAAGATTTCCTAAGGTCACAATAGCTATGTAAAAACAAAGAACAAAATAGCAGAACAAAGAACAAAAGGTGTTTTCCTATTTTTATTATATTTATAATAAATTAATAGGATTCCAGTTTCCCCAGCGTCCTACATAGATATTCTGAGGTCCATAAAAACAGCCTAGAGACTATTTTTCAAAGAAATATGTTTTTAAGAAAATAAAGAGAAGGAAAGGAAAAGTCTTGGTTTGTTAGTATATGCACACATATATCATTTGAGGGACTCTCCAACTATAATAGGTTTACCATTTAGAAAGACCAAGCCACATTTATTCATTGTTATCTGGCCATATGTTAGGATACTAACTCATTTGAGACCGTTATGCTCATTGAGTGAATATAAAAATGAAGAAAACTTCTCCCAAAGAAAATAGTAAGTGCACCATCTTGTTCATTTTAACATTTTATCTACAATAGGGAAAACATTAGAAGCAATTTAAAATGTTCAAATAAGGACTTCAAAGAGGGTTTGCCTTTTGCATTATAACGTATAACACCCATAATAAAATAACAATATGCTTAAACATACATTAAGTAAGGAAAATATTTACATTTATACTTTAAATAAAATACTGCAATTTTTTAAATTAAGGTATACTTCACATATAACTACAATTCTTCACTTTTAAAGTAGTATAATTTTTCCATGATCTGATTCCAAATTCTGTTTCAACTTAGAAATAAATACCCTTTTCCTTTTATTTGGCTCTGATATTGTTCTAAATTTTCAGAAACCTAGCAAACATTTCACTTTATTAATGGTCCCTAGTTTCCAGTCAAGGAAATAGCATCTGCCAGAAAGCTTTTTCTCACTGTTACAATTTTCAAATTCCTTATTGTCTGTTGTCTTCAATGAATAGCAAGATTTGATAAACAATTACTAACATTTCAGTTCTATTAGATAATCAATATTTAAATATGATTTGGCTTCATCAAATAAGTTTACAAAGGCATAAACTAAAGCATATTTTCTACACAAATGAAAACAGAAATGTAAGCATTGAAAAACAACTAAAAATAGTCATTAAAGGGATATTCCAAAATGGTTTCATGAATGATTTTTTCAAACCTTTAATAAATGGATATTTTTATCCTGTTTATACTTTTCTAAGCCATAAAGAAAATATTTTATGGGGCCATCATAAGAATGATATTAAACTTAATAAATACAGCATAAAAATAAACTTCTAACCAATCTTTTATGATTATACTAAAGGTCCAGCGCACGAAATCCTGTGTGGTTAGGGTCCCTAGGCCTAGCCTGCAATCAGGGCCATTTTTCACCCTCTTGCCAGTCCCTGGCTGCCACCGCCACAAGCCAGCCACCCGGTTCCCCTCACAGGCCCTCGTCCTGCCCCTCCACCTCTGCCAGCCAGCCAGTTCCCCTCGCCGGCCCCCCACCTCATAGCAACTGGTCAAGTGATTGTTCTGGTCGATACGCTTATGGTCTGGCCTTTTATTATATAGGATATGTACAGGTGCTAAATTAAATATTAGCATATGGACTCAAGAAGTTTTAATAGAAGATTATGCCATGACCAAGTAAGATTTTTATCAGGAATAAAAGGATAGTTTAATATTAGAAAACAATTAGAGGCAATATGTAATTATATGCAAAACATATGATTGTATATATGAGAACCCAAAAATATTTTCTTGAAAAAGCTATTAATATGTGAAAATTTATAGAAGGTACATACCTCAACATAATGAAGGTCATATATGATAAGCCCACAGCTAAAATCATACTCAATGAGTAGCTAAAAGCCTTCCCTTTAAGATCAGAAACAAACCAAGGGAGCCCACTCCTGTCACTTCTAGCCAACAGCGTACTGAAGTCCTAGCCAGAGCAATTAAGCAAGAAAATGAAACAAAAGGCATTCAAATCAGAAATAACGAAGGAGGAAGGAAGGAAAGAAAGAAAGAAGGAAGAGAGGGAGTAAGGGAGGAAGGAAGGAGTAAAACCATCTCTATTTTTAGATGATATAATAAATGTAGAAAATGCTAAGGATACCATCAAAAACTATTAGAACTAATAAACAAATTCATAAAGTTGCAGGATCCAAAATCAATATTTTATAAATCAGTTGCATTTCTATACCTAACAACAAGCTATCAGAAGGAGACATTAAGGAAATAAAATCATTCCACTGACAACTGCATAAAAAAACAAACAACAACAACAAAAAAACCTTCTACAGCAATTCTTCCCCTACTTAAACGATTTCAGTAAATATTTATTATGTCACATGGTTACTGTAAGGCATGAATTTAGGGAAAATTTAGCAAGATGATTTAGCAGGAGGCTGCAGTCAAGATACGATGCAGGGCTATGGTCACCTGAAGGAGACAATGGAGAGGAAGGATCCACATTCAAGACAGCTCCCTCACACACTGGTTCTGGCTTTTGGTGAGAGGCTTACCTCCAGAGGGTTTATTGAGTGACACTGCAACATGGCAGCTGGCATCCTTCATAGAAAGTAATTCAAGATCTGGGGACATCACAATGTCTCAGAAGTCAAATACTGGCATTTCCACCACATTCTATTCTTTAGAAATAAACTACTATGTCTGGCCCACACTCAAGGGAAAAGAAATTATGCTCCACCTTTTAAAAAAATAAATGTCAGCCCTCGCCAGTCTGGCTCAGTGGATAGAGCATCAGCTGGTGGACTGAAGGGTCATTGGCTCCACTCCCCATCAAGGGCATGTCCCTCCACTACAGACTTCATCCCCAGCCCTTTTCAGGGTGCGCACGGGAGGCAACCAATCGATGTGTCTCTCTCACATCGATGTTTCTCTCTGTCTCTCTCCCTCCCTTCTACTCTCTCTAAAAATCAATGGAAAAATATCCTCGGGTGAGGATTAACAAAACAAATCCAAAAAAAAGAATGCCAAAGAATTAGTGGATATTTTACATTTTTTAAATCACTACAGGAAAAGAAGTTAAGTATCTATTAATGAAAGACTGGTTAAATGAGTTATGGCCATTATCTACAAACATTTTTTATAGCATACTCCTTCAGTAAAAAATAATAAAATAAGAAAACATAGTCTTCTAATATGAAAATATGAGTTATATTTCTTTTCCAATTATATACACACTAGAGGGCCAGTGCATGACATTTGCACTGGGGAGGTGGGGAGTCCCTCAGCCCCGCCTGTGCCTTCTCACAGTCCAGGACCACTCCGGGGATGTCCGACTGCTGGCTTAGGCCCGCTTCTCCCAGGCCTAAGAGGCTTCTGGCTGAGCAGCGCTCCCCCCATAGGAGCACACTGACCACCAGGGGACAGCTCCTGCGTTGAACGTCTGCCCCCTGGTAGTCAGTGCACATCATAGCGACTGGTCGTTCCACCATTCGGTAGATTCACATATTAGCGTTTTATTATATAGGATACACTTTACTAATATAGTGTGCATGTTACAAAATTTCCACAGAATGTTTTAATTTTAAATGAAATAAAAATAAACATAAGTAGAAGATCCAATATCTTCTCCCCACGCTCCTTAAAGTGGAGTACTTATTTAAGAGACACTGAAATATATAGTCATGAAAAAATGAAATAGTCCTATGAATACAAACAAGAAAAGGTATCTAAATAAGAAAAACAAAATATCAAACAGTACGTATAAGTTGATCCTATCTTTGTAAAGAATACACACATATATGCTTCTACACACATAAAATTTATGTAAGATAAAAGAAACTCTTAGGAATAGTTATCTCTATGAAAGAGAATTAGTCAGCTGGTAATAAGAAAAACAGTTTTATTTATCTTTTTATTCCCTTCTATAACTTTTGAATTTCATATATAGATGTTTTCGTTGTTATAATTTATATTTTAAACATTTAAAAAACAAATGCAACTTAATATAAAATAAAAACAACTCACTTAAAAATTAGCAAAGGATATGGAAAAGTAGTAATCATAAAAAGTAATTAAAATGTTTCTTAAACATTTTTTAAATGTTCAACCTCACTTACAATAAGAGAAATGTAAGTCAAAACTACATAGAGATACCACTTTTTACTTATCAGATTGACAAATACCCTAGAGATTGATAACACTTGGCAGGGGAAAAGTCACTTTCATTCATTGCTATTAAGATTGTAAATGGAAATGACTCTTTCAAAGGCCATTCGACAATATCTACCAAAATGTAAAATGCACATACGCTTCAGCCCAGCAATTTCACATCTAGGAATTTATACCACAGACATATGCAAATAACATGTCTAAGATTATTTGTTTCAGTATAGTTAGTAATAGCAAAAGATTGGTATTAACCTAAATGTCCATTAACAGGTATCAGGTAAAATAAATTATGGTAAATCCATTCTACATAGTATAATACATGTATTAAAGTGAATAAGAACCTCTTTACATATATGTATATGAGCTTAAAGATATATTATTGTATTTTTAAAAGGCAAGGGTAAAACACTACATGTTTTTTTTAAAGGGGGGAGCTATATATTGACATTTACTAATGTATATATAAAATTGCTGAAAGGAGATAGAAAAAAATAACTGCCAGTGGGAGCAAAAATGGATGATTGGCAGAGAGAGGGGGAAAGCAAATTCTTCAATCTCTACACTTTTATGTTTTGATCTTTGACCCATGCTACTGTATTCTTTAAAATAAATTTAAAAGATAGCATAGAATAATGATATTGGCTAACACTTAATAGTCACTTGCCTTGTGCTAGGTACTCTACTGTTTTCCATATTATTTTATTTTATTCACACATGTTATAGACAAAGACATTGTGGCCCAGGAAGGTTAAAGATCCAAAGATCAGCCAGTAGTCAGGAGAGACCTAGCCAGGTACTACACCACCTCTCACAACTAAAAGGTGATAATAGCATCACCGTGTTAGAAGACAGCATTGCGATTGTTCCCTCTCTCTAACAGTTAATAATGACCAATGCAGAAGTGATTTTTTTCAGTGATACCATCTCAAGAGACTTTACAAATGATATTCGAACAGAGTCACCAGAATGCGCAAGAACAGCAATCAGGAGGATATAGATTCTAGCCCAATTTTGCCATCCCTTCCATTTCTCTTGGCCTTCGTTTCTACATAGAGAGGATGGAGTAAGGAAATCTTTGTTTCCTTTCCAAATCCAAACCCATTATGTGACCCAAGTCATCTGGATGATCACAAGGCCTCCAATATTGGGGGGATTACCCTTTTCTATAATGCACGTCACCTGGTTTATGTGCCCACTCCAGGTCATAGCAGGGTCTGGCCTCCCCACCTCTGCCCCCTTCCAAAGGTCATGCTTCTAATGTGGTTAAGAAAACAGGAGTTGTTTCCCACCCGCCCCTAAGCCCGGCCGCAAGGAAGCCCACTTCTCTGCTGTGGCCAGACACCCAGCATGCTGCAATCAGCTTCGACCCTAACTGCGGGTCACTGCCCAAAGCCTGGAACTGACACCTCTCTCTCTTCATCACTACTGCACGGTGAACACAATAACGAACATTTTCAGACTTTACTGAAAGACCATAAAACAAGACAGAAATGGCTCCCAGTCAACAATGCAGGAAGTCCAATCACTTCACTGCCTGAGGGGCGGGGGCAATGCCTCTTTCTAATGAGGAAACAGAAGGAACTCTACGCGTCCCCCTTTTCCAAGCCCTCTGCTAACAACAAAACTCCTGTTATACAAGGCACAGTAATTCATAGTTATAAGAGAGGGTCTTAAACCCCAGAAGTTTGGTTTAGTCTGAGTGGGTGTATATAGCCTCCTAAGAGTGGAATGTCCAAGGAGGTGACTACCTGGGAGGGTGTCTGAGCTTTCTTGTATTTAATCACCCCTCCCTGAAGGTCATAACCTCCAGAAAGAAGGAGAAAACAGCTCCCCTGTTTCTCCTAATTAAAGCATCATCTCTGTAATAGGTGAAAGCAAAGCCTTCCAGTTTCCATGCGATTTGAAATCCCTTCTATCAACAGTGTGACAGAGAGCAAGAAAATTAACACACCCTTGGAACAAGACAGTGAAAATATATTAATATGCAGGCAGATGCAAATTGCTACTGTGCATATATATATACCTGGTATATATGCATAAATAAATGCACCGGCCAAATATGTTATTAAACATTACAGGGCATATTGGACATCTCTCCCAGATATGAATGGGAAATTCGACCATTCTTCTTTGCTCCCATTATCCAGGTCAGAGGTTCGGATGGATGGGGTAGCCCATGACGCAGATAAAGCAAACTCCCTCCTTCAATGAATGATTTTCACTTCCAGAGCCTGGCTGGGCAGCAGTCAAAGCCCCTCTTTTTACCATGTACTGAAAGGAGCCGTGGTCTCGCCATTCCCTGTTACTCTTGTGGAACATGGGAGCATTCACTGCCAACTGCCCTCAGCCTTGGGCTTTCAGACTGAAATTATAAGACAACAGGAAATTTCCCATTTGACATCCTATTATATTCACACCTGCTTTGTCCTGGGGGCTTCTTTACCTTCCAATGTATTTGGAAATTCCAGGTCATCTACAAAATGTAAAGCTATACACAATGAAAGAAAGAACCCTGAAAAGTCTCTTTTGGGTCTGTCAGCAGGGGAAATAGCAGCGCATGGAGCATTAACAAGGGCCACCAATCAAATTTAACCAAAGGCAAGTTGTCTGTACTCAGAACTTCCCACAAAGAGTAAATGCGAAATAAAATTGACTCGATTCATTTTGGCAGCCAACAGATAGATTGTGGGTTCTTTTTCTTCTGTCCTACAGAATAATGTATGTGTGTGTTTTTTTAAGCAAAGAAAATAAATAGATGGAAGGAACAGGGTAAATCCCAGGTCAATTTTTAACTCATTTGTCTGCTTTGTCCAAAAGCAGGACCAAGTTCACATCACGCATAAGAAACCCAGGATGAACACTAGACAATTTAAAATGTAATCAATTGCCAGTGCCCTTGAAGGCCACAGGGCACCGAGTAACAGCCAGCAGGACTTTGTGCAAAGCAAGTCCAGTCAAAATGCAAGCATCCCCTCCTCTAATGGGGACAGATCAAGGAGAGATGATGGGTTTGCTACTGGTTTGTGACAAGTGTATTTTTTTATTCTGTCACATACAAGCTAATAAGGTAATAAGCGAGGCTGCCTCCAGCCTTGGGGTTTAAAATATACCTAAGCTCACACAACACAGTGAGGAGTTGATTATCGACTACTGTTTCAGAAAATACAATCTCTTACGTCTTAGATTTGGGATTTATACATTTATTATTTCCTATACCAGATATTCTGACAACTCTCACTCCTACTGATAATGAAAAGAAATTATAAATGTCTTATAGGTATAAGCACATTACCCTGTTATCTGGCCATTTAACTACAGATAATGATCCTTTATGAATCAAGCCCACAACCTGGAGATTTTCGATCTCATGTTCCTTTGGACCCTTGCAAAAACAATATAGCACGCCTGCAGTGTAACATTAGGCCTGAACTTAATTATCTTGCAGCCTATTTCCTGAGTTTAATTAACTTTTCTGAGTGGTTTCTACGGCAATGAGGACTAGGCCCATTTTGTATTATTTAGTGTCATAATTTCTCTTCTCTCTCAGTTCCAAGGACACCACAAGCTCCCTCCAGTCCTAATTGCCATGGCAAATGCAGAGATATGAGAACTGAAAAACAGCTCTAACCAAAATTAACAATGCGCCGCTGTGCATACTAATGTAGGGATGGAAATCCGTGAGTGTGCTATCTATAATCCCTTCTAGCCTCTAAATGAACTGACTTTAAATATTTAATTATCCTGTTAAGTAAATTCCGATTATGAATTCAAATCCTCGTCATTACAGATCACTGGGCTGCTTCAGAAGGAGAATAAATCGAGGCCAGGCCTGCAGCCTTTCATAAACTAGACATGACACCGTTTACAATGTAAGCTGCCCTCCTTCTCCCCACTGTGTGTGCTGCTTCTCTGGGCTCTGAGGAGACGGGATGTGGCAAGATATTCCGCCTCTCGAAAGTGTCCCAACCACTGCCCATGCGCAGTGGAGTGCTGGGGGCCTTTGGAGCCCAACAGAGAGAAATCCATCCGGGCTGTTCATTATTAGCTCTGTAGCCACTGGCAAGTTTCGAAGTCTCTCCCAGCCTGGATTGTCCTGCTGTTGAATGCAGGTAAAAGTAAATACCCCATTCGGGGGGGTTGATTATGAAATGAAATAACCCATGAGCTCCCTGGCCTCCTTTCTCCTGTGAAATGTCTTACAGAGGAAAATCATTTCCGCAGGGAAAGTTGGTGGTTGGCTGTTAACATGCCAATATGTGCATGGCTGAGAGGGGATACGAACAGGAAAATGGATTTGAAAAAGGATGGGGCCTCTGTTGAGACAGGTCAGAATAAAAATCTAGAGAAAAGGTGGTAAAGACTTAAACATTGTTTGTGGCAATAAACGATAGATGGATAGGAGATAGATAGATAGATAGAGCGAGCAGTGGTAGAAGAAGAAGGAGAAATAAAACACAAAACATCTAGAATACTCTGAGGTAATGTGCCACAACTTCTAGAAGAGTCTATGACAAAAACCAGGGAGAATCCAGACCGAACACAAGGACCTCTCCTAATTCACCTCTGGCCTGCAGGTCACACTTCCCCGTTTACCCATGGTTTTGCTGCTGCCCTCCTCTACCCAGAGCCGGTCTTCACACCAGAGGGATAGGGAGCCACTGGAGGTCAGTATTGGGAGATGCTGCAAACCTTTTTGATGCCACCAGCTACTATGAGCCTATGCACCTCTCCACTCATTTGCTCATTTCTGCAGCTGGTCCAGCCTCATAGCCAAGATTTTCCTTGCTCTGAGCAGACCGTACCTCCTTAGTTCTGCATGGGGAAGAGTGTCCCACCATTGTCCAGGGTCAGAGGGACACTCCGACCTGGCTCTATCTAGCTCCCCTTGGTCCCTCCTTGGCTAGCCATGGGAAAGGCCCCTTGCACACTAATATACATCTTCATCTTCCAATCTGGGTACAAGGGGAAGTCAAAGGAGTCATGCTCAAGATTATTCTGAGCCATGGAAAGGGACATCTCCACTCCAAGAAGATGGGACAAAGATTGATGTCAATTGTGATGGGCAGGCAGCGGCCATGGAGATCCTCACAAGAGAGCAAAGAAAAGGACAATCCCTGCAGATCTTTAGCTCAGGTGACATGAGTGCTGCCGCTTTGGCTAACACTAATGACAATGGCTGATACTTGCAATGCTCCTCCCTGAGCTTTCAAGGGTTGTTGTTCAAACGCTAAAACACTAAGCGTCTGTGAAAACATTCTGTCCCCTGTGCCAAACGTCCCAAAATTGAGGATGTCAGGCTTGAACTAGGCAATGACATGGAAATAACGAGAGCAGTGGCATATACAGTGGGGCCTTGACTTATGAGTTTAATTCGTTCCGTGACGGAGCTCGTAACTCAAATTACTCATATGTCAAATCAAAAGTGAATGAGTGAGACATGTGATGCTGGGCTGATGTTGTGGCATTCACTGTGATGTTCGCTGCGCCAACTAGCGGTGGGGTATCTGAAGCTGGCTCGTAACCTGAATTTTAGCTCGCAACTCAAAGCAAAAAATCGGCCGAGAGACGGCTCGTATCTCAAAAAACTCGTTAGTCGGGACACTCGTAAGTCAAGGCCCCACTGTACCAAGGTCTGGCATTTTTGTTACTAAGGCAAGAGTACATAAGGCTGTTGTTACTGTACTCACATCATTTCAAAAAATGAGGAAGAATTCCCCTCTACACATTCATGTTCTTGCCGTTTTCATTCAGAATTTTTAATCTACCTTGTTCAAGGAAACAATCCTCAAGACTTAGTCTAATACCTGATTCCATTATTCAAAGGCTTAGATATTAGAGGGCCTATACTATCCTCATATTTTGTTCATAACCTTGGCCACCACAGGCCCTCACAATCCACAGACCAGCCCTCCTTTTACATTAGAATTAAAGTACTTAGCCTTGAGATTCTGCGTCTGCTTCCCAGCCTCCCACACACTCTAGTGCGCAGGCCTTAAATCATCCCCCACACCCTGCTCTTGTACCTGCCAACATCATCCACTGTCTAAATGCAGCTAGCAGCTGTTTATTTACAATTAGATCTGCCAGCTGGAAAGCAAACATTCTACATTACCGAATCAATCAATGTTACAGGGAGAGAAAAAAATCAGGTACAGCATGAAATGGAGGACAGGAACATTACATTATAGTGCAGCTGTCCTTGTCCAATGCCATTAGATGTTCTCAGCACCAAGGACTAATACAACCACAGTCTATGATCAGCTGCATGCTACTCACAGGTTTGACGTCTAAGAAATACAGCCCACTGGAGGTAAAGAGCCGGGCCTGGGAAGCCCGTTGTCTTCATCTGCTGACATGAACAATACGGTCCTATGGGGTGGTTCTCTGTAATAGAATCAGGGCTTCTGCCCTACACTATGTTTATCAGTTTTACTTCCTCTTTATTCAAGTAGCAATTAGAACTGAATCACACACATGGATGTTAGGCTTTCAAAATATTATATTATCAGGTAAGTTATTTGGGAGTACACTCTCATTTTTGAAAACTCAAGTAATGATGAGATTATAACAACTATACAGTGGCCCTGCACCAATAGCCTTCCATTTTTATTGATTTATATATTTATTGATGTTCATGACCTTGATTTGAGTTTAGCTACTGATTCATAAAGCGTGGGTTAAAACTCATTTGCCTGGTTTAGTCCTCAAAATTAGTAAAGCAAAAGAGACACAATTTAGTAAGAATACAGCAACAAAAGCATAACAGTATGGCTTGGGCTTAAAAACCAATGCTCACATTGGTGAGGTGAATGATAAGAGCCTTGACCAGAAAAGAAAGGCTAGTAATTATAAAATGAGATTACCATACAACATTTTTAACCCACAAAAATTTTTTATAAATGGGCTCATACTTGTCAACGCTCCCTAAAAGCCACTGCAGTTTGACTGAGCAGCATTTCAGGTAAATGAGGCATGTCCTTGTCTGGCCCTGCTGTGCTATGAATTTGGAGGTTTCCCCTCTGTTGAGTTGGCTCCTAATGGGCAACTCTACTGCCCTTGGTGTAAACGCAGAAACACTGGCTGCAGCCACTAAAAAGCGTATTGCAAATGTGCAACCAAGGCTGCTGCAGAACCCCTCTGCCCTCATTGGAAAATACGCTGGCAGTCAACAACAGAAAACAGTGACGACTGGAGAGCTGAAGGAATCAAGAAAAGACCGTGAAGGCCTTCTGGAAAGGAACAGACACTCCCAGCCAAGCAGCATGGTTGGCCATTAGTGGATCCAGAACCTTCCTTAAGAGCTCCCCATTTCCTATATCCAGGTTCGGTTTAAAACCGCAGGCCCAGCCTCCACCCTTGTCAGCTAACAACCTCAACCCCGAGGGCAGGAACGTCCATTCCTACGACCCGGTTCACTTAAGGCTCCAAAGTAGCCTTATAAACACTGAGCTTCCCAGAGTGCCTGGGAGATGATGTGGTTTAAAATTATAAGCAAACACGGGAGGCGTCTATGTAAACTTATAAAAGGGTCAGGCTGAAGGAAAGGCAATCAGACTGGTGCAGGACCGCTCTGGATATGAGAAGATAAAGCCCCAGACTAAAGTGAAAGCAATAAAAATGAAAGAATGGGCCCAGTGGTAGGAAGACTCTATTGGCCACAAAGTGTGGGGCAGTCATTTGCCTCCCTACTCATGGGACCTAATGTGGACCTTTGTGAATTGAGATGAAGACTTTTCCTCTCTCACAACAGCTCATCAAGTACAAATTCTGTCTGACCTACTGGAAGTCCCTGTGTAATTTTGGTTTCCTTCATTTTCATCCTCTTGTTTTGCTCCTAGAAAACTCCCTCTTTTCTCTCTTACCTTATTTACTCATTTCCATCCCTCATGACATCCGAGTAACAACATCATATGGGTTTGGATTACTGGGTAGAATTCATCAAACATGGGTTCTGGCCCTAGCCAGTTTGGCTCAGTGGATAGAGCGTCAGCACACAGACAGAGGGGTCCCAGGTTTGATTCTAGTCAAGGGCACTTAACTCAGTTACAGCTCCATTCCCAGCCCCAGCTGGGCCCGTGCAGGAGGCAACCAATCGATGGGTCTCTCTCACATCAATATTTTTCTCTGTGTCTCTCTCCCTCCCTTCCACTCTCTCTAAAAAAATCAATGGACAAAATATCCTCAGATGAGGATTAACAACTAAAAAATCAGACAAACAAAAAATGGTTTATAATTTTAGAAGAAAAAAAAAGTAACTTTCTGGAAGGAAATGGGGTAGTACCTCACATGGAAGGACAAGATGAGTGACCAGATCTCAGGAAGCATGAAAACCAGGGTAAAGCTAGGGAAATAGTGGGCAGTCTCTTCAGATTCAACAAAAGGATGAGTCAAAAACAACTATTTTCATTTCTGTCATTCTGCTCAGGATGCAATTTCTTAGTTTGGCATTCCCACGGAGATTATCTGGAGGAGGGGAGGGGAAGGCCCCGAGTGCTGGTGGTACCAAAGGAAGGCAGACTGGATGCTGGACAGGCATTACCACCGGCTGCCCATCAAGCTGTATGTCCCTGTCCATGCAGCAATGACATGAAGCTCAAAGAAACATTAGACTCGGCCCTTTAAAGCACAGGTCCATTCACATGCTCTTTATTTTATGGCTACACACATCCTGCTCCACCACCTGCATTTGATGCATTTTATTCCTTCCTTTAACATAAAATTTCTCATTTCAATATCTAACTTTCACACTGAACATTCACCTAGCTTTAATTCCCCACTCTTTCCCATTAAGTACTTCTGATTATTTCTGTTTATCATAAAGAAAAACCAAGGTAAGGCTACAGGAAATGTCTCCAAAAAAAAAAGGGCATGTTCAACCACATCAATGCTGCCCGAGAGAACTTTCTACAATAATGGAAATATTCTCTATCCAGGCTCTCCAATGTGGTAGCTCCTGACCACATGTGGCTATTGAGCACTTGAAATGTGACTAGTGACTCCGAGAAACTGAATTGTATTTAATTTCAATTAACTTAAATACAAATCTCAATATCCAAATGTGGGTAGTAGATATCATATTGACATAGATAGATATATACTCTCCAAAAAAATTCCTTGTTCTATTTATTTGAACTCTGTATTGCTTGTATGCCCTGCAGCCCTCATATGTTCCATGAATGTGGGATGTTCAAAGCTAAATCAAATATTTTTCTAAAACATTTAAAAGCCATTCTGAACCCATTATGTGAATGGTGGGGGGGGGGGGGGGCGGGGGGCGGGCAGGCACCTTGTGGCTAAAAAACTTGCATCACGGCACCCAAAACTGAACCCACCCCCAGGTAAATACACAAAGCTCCAGAAAGACCCTGGGCAAGCCCAGCTTTCGCTTTCACTTTTTGAAAAGAAAGGGGTTAAACTAGATGTACTCAGATCCCCCTTCCAACTCTAAAACCTTAATTTCCTTTCCCTCCCTCTAAAATCTAGAAACTGTAGAATAGAGATTGCAAACATAAACGGTGGGACCTAGAGAAAATGCATCCACGGCTGAATGTGACATGGATTGCTTCAGACAGATTATCACTAAACACCTGGAGCCCTCAAACTCAGACCTTTCAAGTGACCCCCAACCTTTGGGGCTTTCTGACTTCCTCCACACTCCCATACTGCTCTCCCATAAATTTAAATTTAGATTTCCGAATTCTCCTTCCGGGCTCCACACATGATCTACCTTAAAATGCTGATTACTAGATACAGCCATGATTGTGAAGGTGACTTTGTGTCTATTAACTGAAACCGAGAAAAAAAGTATCATAATGGGCCAATGATAACTGACAGGTGCCCATCTCTCCTGGATCGTTTGTGACTCTATGAAAAGAACGCAACCATAAAGGGAATTCAAGGCTTCTGTGCATCATTAAAATTTTTGTTTTAGAGAAAACGCATTCAATTTATACTCAGATAAAACTGCAAATAAGTATGGCCTAGGAAATTATAATCTTGTCACTGAAACAGTACTTGTCAACTTCACAAATCCTACTGCAGTGAAAGAGCATCAACACCAGGTGGCAGCATTATATCAGTAAAGGTGCTCAGAACTTGAAATGGAAGTATTTTTATAAAAAAAAAAAAATTGTCTTGGCACAGTATCAAATCAACCTACATTTCTTCTAGATCTCTTCTTAGCTGATTAATGCCTTTCAACTTTATTTTTAATCTATTATTCGTACTTTAAATCTGTTATTATTGGAATATTCAGAGTTACCAATACCTTTGGAGTTAAGTGGTGTAAAATTGCATTAGGGAAATTTTTAATGACATTTTTTATCATTTTTAACAAATTTTTAAATATATTTTATTGATTTTTTACAGAGAGGAAGGGAGAGGGATAGAGAGTTAGAAACATCAATGAGAGAGAAACATCCATCAGCTGCCTCCAGCACACCCCCTACTGGGGATATGCCCACAACCAAGGTATATGCCCTTGACAGGAATTGAACCTGGGACCCTTCAGTCCGCAGGCTGATGCTCTATCCACTGAGCCAAACCGGTTAGGGCTTTTTTAATTTTTTTAAAGACATGTTTTTATTTATTTCAGAGAGAAGAAGGGGGAGGGAGAGAGAGATAGAAACATCAATGATGAGAATCATCAATCGTCTCCTGCATGCTCCCTACTGGGGATGGAGCCTGCAACCTGGGCACATGCCCTGGCCAGAAATCAAATTGTGACCTCCTGGTTCATGGGTCGATGCTCAACCACTGAGCCACACCAGCTGGGCTTTAAGGACATTTTCTTAACTTTATTTTTTATTGTTGATGCTATTACAGGTATCCCCATTTTCCCCATCTTTGTCCACTTTCCCCTGCCCCTCATCCTTCTGGCCATCACCACACTGTTGTCTGTGTCCATGGGTTATGCATATATGTTCTGACTAATCCCTTCACCTTCTTTCACCCAGTTCCTTACCCCCACTCCTCTGACAGCCATCAGTCTGTTCCATGTAGCTATGCCTCTGTTCTATTTTGCTCATTAGATTCCACATATACTAGTAAGTGAGATCATATGGTATTTGTCTTTGTCTGACTGGCTTATTTCACTTAGCATAATAATGACCTTTTTTTAAGTAGTGTCCTTGCTTATTATTAACCCACTAGAGGCCCGGTGCACGGATTTGTCCACTGGTGGGGTCCCTCAGCGTGGCCTGTGGGAATTGGGCTGAAACCAGTATCCAACATCCCCCAAAATCCAGGAATTGTACCTCCCTGTACTCTGGAAATAAAACCCAAATTCGGATCTCAACTCTAATGCTTAAAAAACTGGTTGCCAGACAACTGGGAATCAGAGTCTCTCCTGCCATCCCCTGCTTCCACTTGCCCATCCCTGCACCTCATGCTGTCCTTCTACTAAAGTGATTCTTCACACATAAACTCTTCATATAAAGCTGACAATGATATATATCCAAGTTTCTATAGATTCTAAAAACTGGCTCCCAAAGCCTTAGCCTGGGAAAAAGAAAATATTTATTTTCACTTGCACATCCCTGCCCTGGTCCAGAGAGAATTGCCACTTGTGTGGAGGAGAAAACTCGGCCCTGTCCTAGATAAACAAGATTAATAATAGACTCAAGTTTTGCGGTCAATGGGGCTTTTTAAAAAGGGACATTGAACTTGTTCCTTTCTAAGTCTGAGCCCTTTTAACTCAAACATATATTACTATCAGAATAGGTTCCTTATATTTGTGGGCCTTGATTGATTTTTCTCCTCTAACTTATGTTTCTAGTCTTCCCTGCCTCTCCTCAATGGGCTAACGTGTTCTATGACTACATCCTCAAAGCACAGATCTCTGCAGATACTCCTCAACGCAACAGTGACAGTGCCTGTTTTTAAAAAATAAAGAATTCTTCATTTGCATGACTTAAAGACTATCATTTATGGCAATATTATCTCGGACCAATAACTCAGTGTCAATCACATGGGTACAGGAATTTGACTTACATTGGAGCTCCATTTTTGTTAAGATGGTAAACATGCAATTTTCATAAATTTGGAAGTCCTTCCTTTTCATTGGTTGTATCTAAGTTTGGGGGAGTTTATATAAAGCCAGTATCTTAAGAAATATGCTCCGTGGTTTTTTGTCATCATCCATATCCCCCGGGCTGCACCCAGCTGCCCCAAGGGCTGAGAGGAGCCACACCTCTATGGGTTGAATACACCATCTGGAAACCCTAACAAAGTGAGTCAAAGTTGGTGGAAGTTCACCAACTTTGTGCCAATGGTATTTTCCCCCTGAACGGAACATTAAGTGGCCTATCCAATTCTGATTAATTTAATGAGTGAGAGAATCTCTGCCATAGATGGGGGGGAGGGTCATTCTGTTGGTGCTATAACTACTAGTATCTATCATTTTCTTGTGCATGTATTTATCCTAGGTCATTTTGTAACAGAAAGCTATTTATAAATCATCATTATTCAATTCTCTTAAACCTTCCCTTTTTTTTACATTTTTGTGTTTCTAAATAATTAATTTAGATTTAGCATATACTTACCTGGTCTGTACGCCATCTTCCCAGTTGGGTGGGGTGTATTATTCCTATACTATGGTCTTTATAGGACATTTTTGTGCCTCCCTTCTCCTTCAATCCACCCTGTAGTACGCCATTCTGTATTCCCCTTGTGGTGATGGCAGCAGCAAAGCGTACTATGGGCTCTGGGTGCTAAGTGCTGGATGTGAATACCGGCTCTTCCCCTTACTAACAGGGTAATCTGGAGCAAATTACTTGTGTTATCCACACCTTAGTTTCCTCTTTTGTAGAATGAGGGAATAATATTTCCTGTTACATTGAGTTGTTTAAAGGATTAAATGACATAATGTGTACTGAGCACATAGAAAGGTATGTGGCACATATATAGGCCATTTTTAAGATTTCCATTAAATCGGTCACAAAACAGACCCTTCTAAAATGAATAGTGGCCTTAGCTGGTTTGGCTCAGTGGATAGAGTTTCGGCCTGTGAACTGAAAGCCCCTGGGTTCCATCCCGGTCAAGGGCACATACCCAGGTTGTGGGCTCTATTCCCAGTGCGGGGGCATGCAGGAGGCAGCCAGTCAATGATTCTCTCACATCATTGATGTTTGTATCTCTCTCTCTCCCTTCCTCTCTGAAATCAATAAAAATATATATTTTAAATGAATCATTTTTTCTCATATTACTTTATAAGCCTACTACATACTTGCCTTGGCTGGTTGTGGATCAGTTAGATGAACGTTGTCCCATGCACCAAGAGGTCACCTAGTCAATTCGGGTCTGGACACATACCTGGTTTTCAGGCTAGATTCCCCAGTAGGAGGCATGCAGGAGGCAGCCTATTGAAGGTTCTCTCTCATCGATGTTTCTCTCTCCCTTTCCCTTCCTCTCTCTAAAATCAATAAAAACATATGTTTAAAAAAGAGTACTACACACTTATATAGTTGTTGTTTTTGTTTGTTTGGGGGGATTTTTTGTTTATTTGTTGTTTCTACAAAGACTGGTGTCCAATGACTAGTTGCTAAGCTAGCAAAATTCTATAGAAACAAAAACAGGGCCAATGTAAACTTTTGTAATTAATCAAAATAGTAATATGATTCAAATTCCATATTAGTACACCAACCAAATCTCTATTTCGGAAAGCTTCATCTTAAGAAATCTTCCTCCAATACCCATTCTCACTAGATAGCAATGCCCATATATACAAGTGTCTAAATATAAAAAGACCCACATAAAGGAAAAGTCAAGAGGAGGGATTACCCTTTTGACAAAGACCCTAAGGAATCCTAATTCGCAGGATATATTCCTTTGATATTTTGGATACTGACTCTCAGGGTTGCAAGATATTATTGTTCAATGTTGGAGGTTATTTCCCTTCTGAAACCTCCTATGAAAATGTCACCGATCAGAGCAAGCAAGTGCTCCTTAGCCGAGTAACTACCTGTGTGTTGATTTAAAATCCTTCCAAAGATAACCTCTCTGCTGTGAAGAGGCCTCCTTAGCCCTAGGCATTTCATTCATCATCCTTAGCTTTTACTGAAAAAAAAGTTAGCTGTTCACCTCTCTCTAAAGATCAAATCTACTGTGTTCAAGACAAATTGCTTCCTTCTTAGAGCTTTAAAAAGAATATTTACTTCTAAGTCCTAATGAAGATATATTACTTCAAAGGCCACAAAATAGAGGTCCCAGATACAGGTTCTGAGTGAATCCCAAGAAAGGTCAGCAAGGTTGTAGCCATAAGAGGATTCTGCTGCCTTGAATCAATCCCCTTAAAGCATTCCTCCAAGCTCTCTGCACCCATGCTCACCAGCAGCCTTGGAGGGTCAAGGAAGGGCCACCCATTGGAAATGACTTGCATCTCTGATACAGCAACAGAACAACGACATGACTTTTTTTTTCCTTAAAAAAGAATAATTCTCCATGGCTTTCATACACTATGTTCAGAAGGCAAGACCAAATGGCAGCATAAAATGCGATCCACAAAAGATGTAATAATCATTCTCTTTACTCAAGCCCTTAGAAGGGAAGTGGCTAAGAGTATCCTCCCAGACAAAGAGATACTCAGAGAGACATTGAGGTGCAGAAGAGCTTAAACCTTCACTCCATCAAGTACAGACACCTCTTCAAAGGGCAGGTACCAGCTCCCTCTTTCCTCCCAGAACCTCTGAGCGGTGTACCTCCCACTCAGAGGTCTTCACAGCACCTTTATGAAAAGGTGAGGGGAAAGTGAGGTATGGAGATGCTGAGCGATTTTCAAAAGACCACTCAGCATGACAGTGCAGATAAGGAAAAGGGTGTTTCTTATTCTTATAGCTACATTTCACTTTATCCAACACAAGAACTACTAGATGACCACATTAAAACAAATTTTTCTCTTTTTTTAATATATTTTTATTGATTTTTTACAGAGAGGAAAGGAGAGGGATAGAGAGTTAGAAACATCGATGAGAGAGAAACATCGACCAGCTGCCTCCTGCACACCTCCTACTGGGGATGTGCCCGCAACCAAGGTACATCCCCTTGACCAGAATCGAACCTGAGACCTTTCAGTCTGCAGGCCAACGCTCTATCCACTGAGCCAAACCGGTTTGGCACAAATTTTTCTTTTTAAGAAAGCCAGCTGAAAATGTAATGTGGAAAAGCAAAATATCCTCTTAACAAGGGTCTTGATTGTCCTCAAGATACTCCAGGCCACAGTAATCTCGCCTGGCTCTGGGGAGCACAGATTCGGGTCCAGTGGTTCTCATACTCAGCTCTGTGGAGCCCCATGTAGGGAACACTGGAGGGTAAGAAGAGCCCAATGGAACTTTTCCACCCGACTTCAACCAGAGCAGCTCTAAGCTTATCTGCTTTAAGGGGTTCATAACTTTTTTAATATTTATTTTTATTGATTTCAGAGAGGAAAAGAGTGGGAAAGAGAGATAGAAACATCAATGATGAGAGAGAATCATTAATCAGCTGCCTCTAGCATGCCCCGCACTGGAGGATGGAGCCCACAACCCAGCATGTGCCCTGACCGGGAATCAAACCGTGACCTCCCAATTCATAGGCCGATGCTCAACCACTGAGCACACTGGCCAGGCCATCCCTTTTAAATATATTTTTTAACAATGTAGTCATTTAAAACTGAAGGAACAGAAACCAGAGAGACATACTGGTAAAAGAATGAGTGATGGAAATCGATATTAAAGCAAGCAGCTAATCCCGGAGCCAAAGAAAGAAAGGGAGTGAACATGGATTTGTCCCAGGACCCAGGAAAATGGGCACTTTCAAGAGGTGATTCCTCCTACACACATAATACGAACCCAAGATGGACTTTAGTTGATTGACTTCGCATTGATTGGCCCTCTCCTTTGAACATCACTTTCCTTTGTAACAGTGCACTACCAATGGCAGCACAGCGATTGATCTCTTTAATCATAAATACATTTATCCTCCTGCAAATTCATCTCACTGATTCTTTTTCTTCTCTTTCAATTCTGAACTCCTCCTCCTTGCCTTGACTACCTCTTCAAACCTCAACCCTTCTGTGAGGTTTTATTCAGAATTAGTAAAATCAATTTGCAACCACACAATTGTATGCAAATTGTATTATCCAAAAGCATCAATGCAATCTTGCACTTGTGGCCAATTTTGTTTTGTGACAAACTCAGGAAATAATACTTCAAGCCCTGACTGGTTTGGTTCAGTGGATAGAGCGTTGGCCTGAGGACTGAAGGGTCCCAGGTTCGATTTCGGTCAAGGGCATATACCTTGGTTGCAGGCACATCCCCAGTGGGGAGTGTGCAGGAGGCAGCTGAATTGATGTTTCTCTCTCCTCAATGTTTCTAACTCTCTATTCCTCTCCCTTTCTCTCTGTAAAAAATCAATAAAATATATATATTTTAAAAAATAATACTTCAAATAATACAAGAGATAATAGAAGACTGTTAGTTCCCTTCACCTCTTGGAACAGTAGAAGCAGATGATACAAAGAAAAGTGTTCAAGAAGCCATTCAAACCACCACCACCTTCACAGAGCAGCATCCTTAGACCTGACAATAAGAAGCAATTTGAAAGGCATCCAGAGATAAACTTTAACTGACACTTCAAATAAAATTGTCCTTCTGCCTCCTCTTCTCAGTTCAATAATCCCATTTCTACAGTCTGTTCTCATATTTTTACTTTCTCTTTTTCTTTGTTATCGTTTGACCCTTCTCTATGCTCCTCGTGGTTCTGCATATCCCCCCTCTCATCTTGAAATGTCAGGCTGTCCACTATATTCCCATAAGGGTCAGGATATGGAAATAACATTTTTCTAAGCTCCCACATACTATATTCCTAACTGGGCGTCTGAGTTGTTTTTTTCCAAATTACCCAAAAGCCTACCAGCAACTTAATACTGTTGTTGACATTTTGGTGTACTGTGTATTCTCTCAGTGTTTTTTACTACGTAGGCATATTGATAAAGAGATAGATGATTGACAGATAGATAGATAGATAGATAGCCTTATTGCTCAAGTTTTTTTTTGTTTTTTTTATATGTTTTATTGATTTTTTTACAGAGAGGAAGGAAGAGGGATAGAGAGTTAGAAACATCGATGAGAGAGAAACATTGATCAGCTGCCTCCTGCACACCCCCTACTGGGGATGTGCCCACAACCAAGGTACATGCCCTTGACCGGAACCGAACCCGGGACCCTTGAGTCCGCAGGCCGACGCTCTATCCACTGAGCCAAACCGGTTACGGCTGCTCAAGTTTTTGTAAACTTTTTTATTCAACAATATCTTTTGGGCATCTGTCTACATCATTAAAATGGATTGAGACTGCTTTCATGCTTTTACAGCTCATCATCTGAATACAGTAACTTATTTAAATCCAGGATGAGTTCTGCCTTCTGAGAAGTTGCTTCCTTACACTAGTTCAGAGTGTTGATTGTTCCAACGATTCCTAACTGACCTCCTTGTCTGCTTTCCCTCTGTAACCCACAATTCACATCATGGCTGGCCTTACCGTCCTGAAACACAGGGCAGATCATGCTATTCCTTTTCTTACAATCTTTCTACTGCTCTTTGGGTAAATCCAAACTCCTTCCCAGACCCTCCCCAAACCTGTCTCTATTCCAGCTTTCCTGCTCCATTCCCAGGCCCCACCCCCCCATCTCTTGGAGCCTGTAACTTATCACACTTCTCACCATTCCTGCTCACTGTGGAAAAAGCAAGCTGCTGTGCTTTCGCTACTACCTATAATGCCCCTCCCCACCTTGTCTATCCTCTTTTAAGATCCTCCTTTGTGACCTTCCACACCACGAGGAGAGTTAGTTGCTTCCTTTTCTCTGTGTGTAAAACCACTTCTATATCTCTATACAATGGCACTTATAATATTGTTATACTATTTATGTTCATGCTAACCTCTCCCACAATTATGGCTTCATCCCTAATGTTCTGGATAGTAACTGCCACTCAAACAATGTTTGTTGAGGTGAATTCAATCCCTCAATATGTGGGCTAGGTTTACAACAAGTTGGGATAAAGCATTCAGTTCTGCTTAAATTCTAAGCCCAAGGATCAACTGTACTTCCACCCATCACAGTTGTATGCCTGATTGCTACTCTATTTTTCCCTCTCTAAGGTCCAGCTTGAAGGTAACACCCCAGATGCAGGAGATGGAGCCTTAACCATTTGAATCCCAAGCAGCGCAATCGCGCTGCTTGGTATTTCTCGACATAAAATAAAACAAGCGCTATCACGCTGTTTGGGTCTTTTCGTACTCATTTAGAGAAAGCGCGGTTGCGCTGTTTGGGATTCTTCGACAGTGTTTTTTCAATACCCCCTGGGACTCAAACGAATCGTATGTTTTCTCGACATAAAATCTCAGCAGCGCAATTGCGCTGCTTGGGACTCAAACGGTTAAGGATAGTATCATTGATATTATTTCAACTCTTCCTACTAGTAGGAGGGAATGATGAATTCAGGCAAGATGTCCAGCATTCTATTATCCTATATAATAAAAGGCTAATATGCAAATTGACCAAATGGCGGAACAACCAGTCGCTATGACACACACTGACCACCAGGGGGCATATGCTCAATGCAGGAGCTGCCCCCTGGTGGTCAGTGCACTCCTACAGGGGGAGCGCCACTCAGCCAGAAGCTGAGCTCACGGCTGCCAGCACAGTGGCAGTGGCAGGAGCCTCTTCCACCTCTGCGGCAGTCAGACATCCCCCAAGGGATCCCAGAGTACGAGAGGGCGCAGGCCAGGCTGAGGGACACCACCCCTCCCCCCCCCCCCCCCCCCCCATGCATGAATGCCATGCACTGAGCCTCTAGTGATCTATAAACCTCCTGGAAGAGGCACCAGCTGTAAGAGCAGTCAGTGCTATTACAGAGAACAATAAAAGTTCTCCAACAACACATAATTAACATTTAAATGTAAATTTTCAAATGTGAAATATCTCATTAATTTTACCAGTCCATTTCCTTTTTCCTCCCCCTCCCAAGAAAGACTACACAACTTTCTGCTGAACAGAATCAACCAAGAAATACCAGATGACATAGTCTTAGAAGGTGTTTCCAGGAAACCAAAAAAAAAGATGGAGGGGGAGAAGTTGTCCAGATAACACTGGCTTCGGTGATATCAATGTGTATTTTCAGTTTCCTCTTAGGACTTCTTGGTTTAGTGGAGCATGCTGCGTCTTTTTCCCCTCTAGCACTGCAATAGTAATCCTGTCTTGTTCTGCTTTGTTCTGTGCTGTTTTCATTCTGTTTCTGATTGCCACTGATTTATTGGACGTTTGACCTCCTAAGAGTGGTTTACATGGAGACTGAAACCCAATCAAGTCAAAATCAACACTGCAATAAAGTAGATCTAAACCAAAAAACTAAACGTTGCCAACTTAAAAATTCTTTTCTTAACAAACCACTGAAGATAGCGATCTCAGACTTCCCTTGAAAGTCAAAGAGAACCATTTTTCCTTTACTTCCCACTTTTTAAAGGAAATGTCACAAAGAAATCAAAAAGTGCACAAATCATAACTGACAGCTCAAACACGTTTCATAAATCAAGCCCACCAATGTCACCAGTATCTAGATCATAAGCAGCACCCCCAAAGCCCCATCTGTGTTCATGCCCCAGCCTGCCCCCCTAAGAAACTCCTACCCTGGTCAAACTCTAGATTAGCTTTGCTATTTTCCAACTTCACATAAATGGACTCATGCAGTGTGTGCTCTTTTGTCTGGTTTCTTTTGCTCCAAATTACCGATGGGATTTATCTTCGTCTTCTCATGAGGCAACAGTTTGTTCACTGTCAATACTATATAAGAAATGCCTTTGTGTGTTTGTTTATTTGTTTCAGGAGCATCTAGACAAACAATTGTTCTGAGGAAACCAGGTTGAGGCACATGGATCCCAGTGTTAGAATATAAAGGCTTTAGTCAAAAGAGGGAACAGTGAATAAGATGACCTTTTGAAATAGCCTGAAATCAATTGTTAAGAAGCAGCTGTTTGAGGGAAGAAATGGAATAGTAAAAAGAGCTCTGTGAGATAAGCCAGAAAAACAGTCTTGGAAAGAAATGCCCAGAACCGAATCGGGGACCTTGGTTCAAAAGAAAAGAAAATTTGGCCTCTGAAAAGGTTTTGATTCAGGCTGGCTTTGCTCTCTTCAGCAAAACCTTTCTTCCTCTGCCTGTGAAGTTCTGCCCTCAAAGGCCAGTTGGTCTGAAGGCAGCAGCTCTGCGAGGGAGCAGGTCTTGCCACACCTTCTCACACATTGTACGATATTTGACTGAACAATTCCTCGCCTAACAAGGCATTTGCATTCTCCTTCTACCTTTTAAAAACAGAGGGTATCAAAAGCTCTCTGTGTGTTTTTGATATTTCCATTACCGTGAACTATCACTTTGTGAAAGTTTGTACTTACTAAATTGTTGTTACCAGCTGGTTCTGGTATTTAAGATACTGAACTTTTTACTAGTGCTTCAGAAAACTACCTGCATTTAAAACATAACTTACTTTCATTTCATTATAAAGTTTTTTATTAGCGCAATTATCAAAATGGCCCCAGAAATACTGAGTAATGCCATGTTATGAAAATAAAACTATCCCTTTCTTCCCCCCTTAAAAAAATTCACACAAAACTTTCACTACTAAGAAAAAACTCATTCAAAGTCATTTACTACAGTTTTTAAAAGATATTAATTGATTCCAGTGAATTTGGAAAGTATTTATTCTGTGACTCTAAGCTTTCCTTTACATCTTCTATTTACAGAAGGTTCACTAAACCTATCACAGATTTCCAGGATGCTGGCTTAAAATACCGGTATTCATCAGGAACAAGAATAGAGGTGTTGGAATATCTACCAGGGGTATTAGTAAGAGAGAGTAGGAGTGGTCTGCCAGCACATAGATAGTTTGAATTCTAGTTTTACAACCAAACCCAACAGTCATTGCACTAAAATATCTATACTAATAAAAGGGTAATATGCTAATTAGACCAGATAGATCGGACATCTTCCAGTTGTCTGGTCCTCCTTCCAGACAAAGCCATGGTTGCAGGGGCTGAGGAAGAGGCAGTTAGGGGTGATCAGGCCAGCAGGGGAGGGCAGTTAGGGGCAATCAGGCCAGCAGGAAGAGGCAGTTAGGGGTGATCAGGCAGGCAGGCAGAGTGGTTAGGAGCAATCAGGCAGGCAGGCAAGTGGTTAGGGGTGATCAGGCAGGCAAGCAGAGGTGGTTAGGGGCAATTAGGCAGGCAGGCGAGCAGTTAGGGGTGATGAGGCAGGCAGGCAAGTGGTTAGGGGTGATCAGGCAGGTAGGCAGAGGCAGTTAGGGGTGATCAGGCAGGCAGGCAAGTGGTTAAGGACAATCAAGCAGGCAGGCAGAGTGGTTGGGGACGATCAGGCAGGCAGGCAGGCGAGTGGTTAGGAGCCAGTGGTCCTGGATTATGAGAGGGATGTCCGACTGCCAGTATAGGCCCAGATTGTGAGAGGGTGCAGGCCGGGCTGAGGGACCCCCGGCCTGTGCACAAATTTTGTGCACTGGGTCTCTAGTAATAAATATTTTTCAAAAGGGTTGGGAGGAGAGGAAATCATACAAACAAAAGGCTAATCTCCAAAGATGTAATTCTGAGTTTTAAAACCATCACCTAAAGCAATCGCCTTGGAAACTTGTTTCTTAAAACTCTGATGCCCAAGCCTTATATTAAACCTATAGAATCAGGGTCTATAAGAGTAGGGTATTTGTACAAGGTCACTGAGTAATTCTGAGACAACCAGGAAAGTTTGAGAACCATCATTTGAGAAAATGACTGGTCTCTAAAACAAGATTCATTAACCACTAGGTGGTGCCAGGTTATCAAAGATGGAACTTTCTGGAACAAGTATTTTCCTTTCAGTATGCACTGTACTCATTTTCTTTTTCTCTCTCCACATGTACCCAAACTTTTAGAAAAGGATAATGTCACACCAAAATAAACATGTCACTCAGTATCAGTTTGGCAGTTTTCCCTTGAAATCATTTTGGTTATGACAGGCAAGCTTGTTCTGAGGGACTCGGGGCAGTGTTTCAGCACTCCTGACCTTAGCATCTTCTTTTCTGGCTGCAAATGTTAGAAAGAAGGAAGTCCACTGGGAGTAGTGCCTGGTCAACAATGAATGATTGGATAAGAGAGAATGAAGTGACAAGTTCCTGAAAGCCATCCAAAACAATGACTTCGGAAATATAGAAGAATCATCAGTTTACTCATTTCTAACTCCCTCTGCTTTTGTGCAAAAGTATTTGACAACTTCTTTAACAGTTTTATCCTTTCTTCTTTCTCAGATTGTTTCATGTTAAAAAAAAAATCCTGTGTGGATGATAATCTCATTTCAAAATTTTTCTAAAGAATACATTTGTTTGAAAGTTGCTTCACATGTAGCCTTACATGTATTTCAATACTTTTTATTTGTAAATGTGCTTTGCACAGAAATGGAGTACAGCTCAGCAAGACAAATAATACATTTATTCTATTAATTCTACAAGTATCTATGGAGTAACTGTATGGTAGCAGGCATTGTGTTATATACTAGCATAGAAATACAGGGCTGAGCAAAACAAACAACACAGAAGCTTTCGTGTACTTGCATTCTAGTTGGGAGAAACATCTGGGGAAAACAAAGAAAGTAAGTAAAAGAGCAAAATAATAACAGAGTGACAACTCTTTTTTAAAAATAAAACAGACCATTCAGGTAAGGCCCTCCAGAGAAATGGCTCTGGTACCCAGGTCTGAAGTGAATGTATACGGTTGTGAGCCAAAACTGAGCAAAAATAAGCTAAAGAGACACCTGAACATTGAGGAGAAAGTAGCAGAGAAGGATGCCAAGAACAAGGAGCTCCATGAAGAGCAACTAAGCCAGGCCAATGCTCCTGCCTCCAACCACACCACTGACAACAATGTGGGTGCCAAGGAGAAGATCCTGGGCTCAACCAATACTGCAAGATCTGCAGCCAAGCAGTCTACCAACTAAAGGTCATTGGGAAGACCCATACCCACACAAGTTCCATGTAGATGTCTCGCTCACTCACTTCATCCAAGAACAAAGTCAACTGCAGCCTAGGGACCACCTGAGGGACATCACCTTAAAGGTGACAGGTGGGATCCATGACAAAAGAGCTTCTGGGGAAAAACTCATCTTCTATGACCTCTTAGGAGCGGGGATCAAATTGCAAGTTATGGCCAATTACAGGAATTATAAATCAGAAGAAGAATTTATTTATGTCAATAACAAACTATATTGGGGAAATATAATTGGGGTTCAGGAGAACCCTGGGAAAACCAAAAAGGCTGAGCTGAACATCATTCCCAATAAGATAGCACTCCTTGTTTGCATATGTTACCTCATCTTCACTTTGGCATTAAAGACAAGGAAACACGATATTATCAGATACTTGGACTTGATTCTGAATGGTTTTATAAGGCAGAAATGTATCATCTGCTCTAAGATCATCACATTTATAAGAAGTTTCTTGAGTGAGTTGGGATTTTTAGAAATTGAAACTCCCATAATGAACACCATCCTGGGGGAATTGTGACCAAGCCCTTTATCACCTACCACAATGAGCTGGACATGAATTTATTTATGAGAGTTGCTCCAGAACTCTACCATAAGATGCTGATGGCTGGTGGCATTCTCCGGGTTTATGAAACTGGATGCCAGTTCTGGAATGAAGGAATTGATTTGACTCCCAATCCTGAGTTCACCACCTGTGAGTTCTACATAGCCTATACAAGCTACCACGATCTCATGGAAATCATGGAGAAATTATTTCGGGGATGGTGCAGCACATTAACAGCAGTTACAAGGTCACCTACCATCCAGACGGCCCCAACGGCCAAGTCTATGAGACTAATTCACTCCACCCTCCAGAGAGTCAGCAAGATAGAAGATCCTGAGAAAGCCTTGCAGGAGAAGCTACGAGACACTAACTTCTTCAAAACTGAAGAAACTCTCAAAATTCTTGATGATACCGGTGTGGAAAAAGCTGTTGAATGCCCTCCACCTAAGATAATAGCCAGGCTTCTTCATAAGCTTGTTGAGGAGTTCCTGGAAGTGGCACACATCAATCCTATATTCATCTGTGATCACTCACAGATAATGAGACCTTTGGCCAAATGGCATCACTCTGGATATGACTGAGTGCTTTGTCATGAAGGAAATATGCAATGCCTACAGCAAGCTGAATAATCCCATGTGGCAACAACAGCTTTTCAAAGAACAGGCCAAGGAAGCCAAGGCCACTGGCAATGATGAGGCCATGTTTATTAATGAAAACTTATGCACCACTCTGGAATACGGGCTGCCCCCCACAGCTGGCTGGGTCCTGGGCTTCGGCCGAGTCACCATGTTTCTCACAGATGCCAATGACATCAAGGAAGTATTTCTGTTTCCTGCCATGAAACCCAAAGACAAGAAGGAAAAGGTAGTAATTGCTGATACACTGGAAAACACAACAGCTGGCACTTCTGTCTAGAAAATAATAATTGCAAGTCAAATGATTCAGGTATCTTTGCAAAAGGTCAAGGACTGCAGGGAATTCTTGTATATTGCTATCTACTTGACTACTGTAGTTCAGTCACCAGAAGAGGGAAAAAGAATTAAGAATTCCTGTTTTACTCCTTGTTATTAAATAGACTGTCACTAAAGAACAAGGAGGAGGAAGAGGAGAAAAAAAAGAAGAAAGAAGAGAAGCAAGAGGAAGACAAGGAGGAGGAGGAGAGGGAGGAAAAGGAAGAGGAAGAAAAAAGGAAGAAGAAGAAGAAGAAGGAGAAGGAGAAGGAGAAGGAGAAGGAGAAGGAGAAGGAGGAGAAGAAGAAGAAGAAGAAGAAGAAGAAGAAGAAGAAGAAGAAGAAGAAGAAGAAGGAGAAGGAGAAGGAGAAGGAGAAGGAGAAGGAGAAGGAGAAGGAGAAGGAGAAGGAGAAGGAGAAGGAGAAGGAGAAGGAGAAGGAGAAGGAGAAGGAGAAGGAGAAGGAGAAGGAGAAGGAGAAGGAGAAGGAGAAGGAGAAGGAGAAGGAGAAGGAGAAGGAGAAGGAGGAGAAGGAGAAGGAGAAGGAGAAGGAGAAGGAGAAGGAGAAGGAGAAGGAGAAGGAGAAGGAGAAGGAGAAGGAGAAGGAGAAGGAGAAGGAGAAGGAGGAGAAGGAGAAGGAGAAGAAGAAGAAAAGGAGGAGGAGGAGGAGAAGAAGAAACAAAAATCTATATATATAAAAGGCTAAGCAACCATTTAACCGTCTGACTGGTATCTATGACATGCAATGACCACCAGGGGGCAGACGCTCTGACCAGTAGTTATGACGCTCACTGACCACCAGGGGGGCAGATGCTCAACGCAGGAGCTGCCGAGCTGTGGTGACTTGGCAGCAGCAGTTCTCAGGTGACACAGCCCGGAACCAGAGAGGTGGGAGTCAGATTCTGGGATGCATCACCTGAGAACCACCCTCTTGCAATCCGGGACCCCTTGAGAGATGTTGGAGAGCCGGTTTTGGCCCGATCCCTGCAGGCTAGGCCGAGGGACCCCACTCACTCTGCCACAGTGCCACCCCAGGTGGAGCTGGCCGGGGAGGGACTGCAGGAGGTTGGCTCCAGGGTGTGTCCTGCCCGTCTCACACAGTCCTGCCTTGCCAACCACCTTCTAATTAATTTCCTTTCCGTGTGCACTAATCTGTGCACCGGGGCACTAGTTAAAAATAAAGCAGAGTGGTCCTAGCCGCTGTGGTTAGAGTGTAAGGGCACATATCTCAGTCGCAAGCTTGGTCCCAGGCCCTGGTCCGGGCCCATGCAGGAGGCAACTAATCAATGTGTCTCTCTCACATCGATGTTTCTCTCTCTTTGTCTCTCCCCCACCCTTCCACTCTTTCTAAAAATCAATTAAAAAGATATCCTTGGGTGAGGATTAATAAAAATAAATAAATAAAGCAGAGTGATGTATAGTTTCTGCACAAGGTGGAACTGTTTTAGACAGGGTGGTCAGGAAAGGCATCCCTGAGGACGTGACATTTGAGCTAAGAGTTAATGGTGACACGAAGAGCTGGAGGTCCAGCTATCTAGGTGGAGGGCAGTGCAAATGCAAAGTCCTGGGGGCAGGAACAAGCCTGGCACGTTGCAGATCAGGAAGAAAGCCAATACCGGGAAGCGTCAGCCAAATGAGGTTGGCAACGTGAACAAAGACCTGGTCAGAGCCATAGATCGCAATTTAGATTTTATTTTTTGTGAAATAGGAAATCATCAGAAAGTTTCCAGGAGGAAAGTAACATGGCTTAATTCCCCCCCCCCCCCCCCCCCCGCAAGATCATCTGGGCTCCTGATTGTAGAGGGACACAGCTGAATTTATAAGGTGCCCATAGTAGGCTTTCAGGTTGAGGAGATGCCTGTCAAAGGCCTCAAGTTCCCTTATTTGTCTGAGTAGTACCCATGTGGTTTATGAAGAGTTGCCTAACTAATGACTGTGCTACATATCCATACATGGAATGGTAAGTAGGCTTTAAAAAAATTGGGCACAAATTACATAATCAAATTATTACTGTATTTATAACTTCATCACCAATCGTATGTGTGATTTGTATCTGTCCACATCATGCAAAATCTCTGAACTTTCATTGCTGTGGCTGTTAATAATAAGGCAGTAAAATGAGGGTTAATATTTACTAAAGCTGTGACCCGTAACTCAAAGTTTCTAAATCAGCAGAAAGTATTTTTACCAGTGATCAAAAGAACCTCGGGCTAACTTTCCTCAAAACAATAGCTTCTGATTTTTTCTAATTTCTTTCTTCAACTGCAAGGTGAGACAGCAGAGAGAAAGAACAGAGCTTTGCTGAGGGCCTTTTCTCATCACCGTTTTGCAGAAAAGAAAACTGGAACACGGGGACATTAACCCTTAGCGTCGGAGGCTCCTAACACGGTAGGCTTGAGGCGGGATCAGAAGCCGGCTTTGTCTTACGCTGAAGGTGTGCTATTCCTTCAGTGCAAAAACCTGGAGTGCAGTCGATAGGAAGAGAGAAGAAGAAGGACTTCCATGACAGAGCTGAGAAAAGTGAGTGGTGGGTACTGCTGTAAGCTTCGTGCGGGGAGCCGAAGAGGAGAGGGAGGACTGGGGGAGGCTGGGAGGAGGGGGTGTGGGAATGTGGTGGCAATAGTTTATAGGGCTACCAAATACAGTTTTGAGCTCTTTAATAGTGTCACCTACCCTACCCTATCACTATTCTTTCTTATTTCTTCTGATAACAGCCCTCTTAAATATATTAGGGGATTACCCCAGGAAGACCCTACCGCACTCCCTAAGTCCCTCCTGATCACTTGCTAAAACTGAAGACACTCAAAGTTCCATTCATTTAGCTCAAGCAGTTAACAATAGTTCAGATTTAATTTCCCCTGGGAAGAGCTATTAGCTTCTTACCCTATTAGTAATATGAATATCGGATATGAAGCAGTTCGCTATTGCTGAATAACAAACTACCTCAAAACCTAGGAGTTTAAAACAATTGTTTATTATTTCTCATGAGTCTACAGGTTGGCAGGTAGTTCTACTGACATAGTCCAATTAGATGTTGGGTGGGCTCAGTCCTGTATCTGTGGTCAGGTAACAGGTCATCTGAGAGCTGAGTGGTCTTTGATAGATGGAATAAATCAACTCTGCTCCGTGTGGTCTAATGCTCTGATTCTGCCATGTTGTCATGGTGACCACAGAGAAACCAGAGAGGAAGCAGAAACATGCAAGGCTTCTTCAGGTCTCGACTCAGACTGTTACATTATTTTTGTCACATTGTACTGGCCAAAGCAAGTCACAACACCAGCCCAACTTAGAGTGGGCAGAGACTACAAAGTTATCAGGCAAAGGGTACGGATACATAGAGGCCATTAAATTAATTGAAAGCATCAATGCCTTCAATCTAATACAGAGTGAAAGAGCAAACTTCAATTGAAAGAGTAGAAAAGGGGAGATAAAGAATAAAAGTGATTTGCATTCCCAAGAATCTCATGCATGGAAATCTCTTGTTCTATTATCTAGTCTTGACCTCAAGCAAATTGTACTCTTCCTTCACATTTGTAAAACGTCATCCTGATATTTCCTATCCAAGAAAATCATATCCTCACATACATATTGGTTTACAATGGTCTTAGATTAAAATTAACTGAATACTTAAAAATATTTAATCAGCTGAGTTCAGACAATTAGATTATTGTTTGATACAAAGTAAGTACCCTTTAATGACATTTTATTCTTCTTCTAATTAATGCGCAACTTTAGTGTTTGCATTAATGACATGGAGGAACAGCTATAAAGAAGGAAGAATTTAAAAAGATCAACTTCCCTGTGAGTTCACTTTCTAGCCTGACAGGTTTATCATCAGTAAATATTTATTGAGCCCCCACAGTGAGGAAAGATCCATGATGAAGACATTATAAAACATGTTGTAAAAAAAAAAAGCATATTCTGATTATAGAAAGCACAGATGAGACAAGGGTGATAAAATATTAATAATATTTAACAACGAATATCAAAGTTGTTAACTTAGGTAAGTTTAATTTAAATAATGTATAGTCATAAACTTAAAGGACTAAACTGAAGACCATTTAGGGGAAACTGGGGTGGAACCTAATATGCTCACCACCTTCTCGAGTAAGGACAGATGTTGGGATTGGAGTGAGACAGGTCATCATGAGTAAGGGGTCAGTAAAAGTGACCCCACACCAGCATCAAGATAAGATAAAGCTCCTGAGGAGAGAAGGTAATATTATCTTAGGAGTTACATGCAATGTCTCTACGTGGTCATTTGCTGACCCACAGATGTGGTTTCAGGTGTGGTTGAGCCGGTCCAGCTGAGCACGCTTGGAAAGAGAAACCTTCAGAAGAGCAACAGGCCAGTGGCGGAAAGGGCTGTCATTGGCCAGATCAGGAGTCAACTCAAAGTTTCTTCCTGGCACTCCACAGAGTTCCTGAAGATCAGCTGGCTTCTAGAAGATGTGGAGAAGACAGCAGTCCCTGCCAGCAAATAGTACCCAGCAGACAATCCAACCTCAAGTTCTGATCTGGAAGACTATGTTCCCTGGAAAGAAACTGAAAATAGATGCAGACCTGAAATCGTAAGTAACAGGTCTCTGACTTGGAAAAAAACAGTTGAGAGTCCAATGCTGCCTCTTTGCTATCTATAACGTCTTTTTGGACTCTGTAGGACAGAACGTCTCCTTGTGCAGGTCTTTGGTTGCCCACTGGGGGCATTTTTCTTGTTTATCGTCAAGGGCTTGGGCACAAATAAGAGTGGTCCCGCATGCTTTAATGTCCTCTGGAACAGCCTGACAGGGTGCATTTTGCCTGTAGGCTTACTGCATAGAAGAACTGGCAGAGTTTGTGGTTTTTCATGTTATACGAGCTGGAGAAAGAGAAATAAAGAGGGAGACATGAGCAATGCTAGCAAAGGCTTAAAAAGCGTGGTTGTTGCCCTAACTGGTTTGGCTCAGTGGATAGAGCGTCGGCCTGCGGATGGAAGGGTCCTGGGTTTGATTCCGCTCAAGGACACATGCCTGGGTTGTGGGTTTGATCCCCAGTGAGGGGCATGCAGGAAGCAGTCGATCAATGATTCTCTCTCATCATTGATGTTTCTATCTCTCTTACCTCTCCCTTCCTCTCTGAAATCAACAAAAATATTTTTTTAAAAAAGCATGGTTGCCATCTGGGGCACAATTCGTTCAGAACTCGGTCTTTCCCAGTGAAGGGAAAAAGGGTTCAGAACACACTTGCACTTTCACACTTGCCGTGTCAGCTCTGTAAGTCCTGGTTTTAAGTTCCTTTTCATCTAAAAAGATGGGTTTGGTTTTAGGTTACATGTCTTTGACTTCCTTGTAAACAGACACTACGTGTTAAGCTTTGGGTTTTTTAGCTCATGCTTTATTTTCTAGTTTAAATTTTGTGCAACTACTAGCAGAGTACTAAGTACATGTATTTATTTTTTAAAATTCCTCTAGAATTCCAACTACAATTGCTTAAATGAGCCTCAAAGAATCCTAACATCAAAGGAAAGAGAATTTTATGGGAGGTTATTCGGCTTAACCCAGACCAGGGGCCATAAAGAGAAAGCCTCCAGGGAGACATGTGAACGCACAAACACTGTAACGGCAGACACTGTGTGTGAGGCGTGATGGAAACAGGAAATACACGATGAAATGAAAATGGGCCGAGGAGACGAGGCGCCATGTGCTTTGTTTCTCTGGGAGGAGGACTGTGTATAACAGTGGGAAGATACGTGGCTTTGGATTCCACAGACCTGCCTTAGAATGCCAGCTCTGCTGCTGTTTAACTGAATGTGTGGACTAGGAAAAGGGACAATGTCTCTTCAGTTTGGCTTTCTTATCTCCAAAGTGAGGAGAAATATACCTATTTCCTGGTGTTGTTAGGAGGTTATAATAAAGTTCCCTTCCACTCCTAATCTTCCTCCCTGAAAACCTAATAAGAATGGAACACAGTCTGCCAGAGAAACAATCTAAGTCTCCGAATCACCAAACCTCAACCTACTCTGCAGAGCTTTCCCGGGTGCATAGGGCAGATGTAGAAGTCAGGTACTGGGTTACCAGCAGCCTCAAAATAACATCTGACCTGCCTGGGCTAAATGCTCGCTCTGGCTATGGTGGAGTTGGTAAGCTGTGACTGTTTCAGTCTCAGCTTTCTCACAAACAAGCTGTGGACATGGCTTATGTTCACTAAGCTCTCTCTCTCGGTGCCTCTCTGCCTTCTCTTCTGCAAAATGAGGATAACCCTCTACGAGATCATGTCCAGTATTGCACACAGCATGACCTTTAAAAAACTCGTCCAACTTGTTACCTAATTGGGTTATTTTCTGCATTTTTTCAGTAATGGGTAGAGAATATTTTTCATTTGGTTATTAGTCATGTGCATTTTTTCTTGCATAATTTGTGTGCTTTTGACCTAACTTACATCTTAAGAGATCCTATGAGCTAAATTCTCAAGATTAAACGATCACAGACAGCACTATCTCAGTCACCTCTTCTGAATTCAGCCCATCCTCACTGTCCTTCACTGTTTCAGAAAAATCTCAGGATGGTCACTAAATTGAAGGAATAGAATCAACAGTAACAAAGAAACATATTAGTATATGAACTCTTTCTCTTTGCCTATCTTTAAGAGGTGATAGTTCAGCCCAGTCTGCATAGCACAGTGGTTGAGCATTAGCCTATGAACCAGGAGCTCATGGTTCAATTCCCAGTCAGGTCACAGGTTTGATCTCCAATGTGGGGCATGCAGGAGGCATCGGATCAATGATTCTCTTTCATCATTGATGTTTCTATCTCTCTCTCCCTCTCCCCTCCTCTCTGAAATCAATAAAAATATATCTTAAAAAAGAGATGGTAATTCATGCTCTTCTGAAGGCCTAAAGATTCTGAGAGAATCATAATGATTAGTCTTCTTTGTTATCACCATTGTTACAAACAAGTGAAATAACCACCTAAAAAACGTGAGTTCAGGATTATCAGGAAGAGTTAAGGGAAAATACCAGAAATCTTGGCCCGGGACTTATGTAGACATATATTAAAAATAATAAAAACACATGTCTTCAAGAAGGACAGTGATGATCAAATGCATCATTTCTAATAGGCAATTATTTCCGAGGTACAATACCACAAGCACATGTGATAAAAGAGAAGATTGATAAATTGGACATTATCTAAATTAAAAGCTTTTTTGCTTCCAAAGACACCTTTGAAAAAGTAAATATTTGGAAATCATATATCTGATAAGGGACTTGTATTCAAAATATGTAAAGGATTCAACTCAATAATAAAAAGACAAATAACCCAGTTTGAAAATGGGCAAAGGATTTAAATAGCTTTTTCTCCAAAAGATATATAAATGGTCAATAAGCACAGAAAAGATGCTCAATATAATCAGTATTAGGAAAATGCAAATTAAATGTATAATAAGATACTGCCATCCACTAAAATCACTATAATCAAAAAGAAAAAAATGTAAGCATTGGCAAGCATATGGAGAAATTGGAACCCTCACCCATTGCTGGTTGGAATATAAAATGTTGTGGTAACTTTGGAAACAGTTTGGCAATTCCTCAAAAAGTTAAAAACAGCCCAAGCTGGTTTGGCTCAGTGGATAGAGCGTCAGCCTATGGACTGAAGGATCCCAGGTTCGATTCTGGTCAAGGGTACATGCCCGGGTTGTGGGCTCAATCCCCAGTAGCGGGTGGGAAGGAAGCAGCCGATCAATGATTCTCTCTCATCATTGATGTTTCCATCTCTCTCTCCCTCTCCCTTCCTCTCTGAAATCAATAAAAAAAATTATTTTTTAAAAAAGTTAAAAACAGCAATTTCATTCCTAGGTATATTACCAAAATTATTGAGAATATATATCCACACAATACTTGTACACAAATTTCCATAGCAGCATTATTTGTAATATCCAAACTGGAAACAATCCAAATAGCCATCAACTGAAGAATGGATAAATTAAATGTGGCAGATTCATACAATGAAATATTACTTGGTCGTAAAATAGATGAAGTACTGATTCATGCTACAACATGGATGAAATCTGAAAGCATACTAAGTGAAAGAAGCCAGTCACGAAAGATCATATAGTTTGATCCCATTTATATGAAATGTCCAGAATAGGCACTTCCTTTCTCTATAGATGAGATATGGAATGTCTCATCTATAGAGACAAAAAGCACATTAGTAGGTTGGTTAGTGGTTGTCTAGGGCAAAAAAAGGGGAGATGTAGGGGAGTGAGGAGTAACTCCTAATGAGTGCACAAGGCTTCTTTGCAGAGCCATGAAAATGTGCCAAAATTAACTACAAATTGGTAGTCACAAAACGGTCCTGGGATGTAAAGTACAGCATAGGAAATATAGCCAATAATATTGTAAAACTATGCATGGTGCCAGGTGGGTACTTGAAATGTCATGGAGACAATTTTGTTAAGTATATGATCATCTAACCGCTAGGCTGTACCCCTGAAACGAATACAAAATAATCTTGAATGTACACTGTAATTGAGACTTGAAATTTAAAAAATATTTTCTCAGAGCCTGGCCGGCATGGCTCAATGGTTGAGCATCAACCTATGAACCAGGAGATTATAGTTTAATTCTCAGTCAGGGCCATGCCTAGCGTGCCGGCTCAGTCCCCAGTAGGGGGTGTTCAGGAGGCAGCCTATCTATGATGCTCTCTCATCACTGATGTTTCTATCTCTCTCTCTCCCTCTCCCTTCCTCTTCGAAATCAATAAAAATATATTTTTTTAAACTGCTAAGAGAATAGAACTGTTTCTGCCAAAAAAATTAAAGAGAAATAGGTGGAAAAAAGAAACTATTCTAAAATTAGATGATGGTAGCTATGTAACTCTATAAAAACATACTAAAAACCACTAAGTTATACACTTTAAACAGGTGGATTTTATGTTATATAAATATCTTAAGCTGTTTTTAAAACCTTCAAAAACAGTTATTTTAAGTAAGGCCCTATGGTTTTGTTTAAATGTTGGTAACAATAATGGTAACACCTCCTGAGTGCTTATTACAGGCCAATATTCAAAGTCTTTACAAGTATTAACTAATTTACTTTCCCAACAAACCTATTAGATACATGCTATTATTTTCCCCATTTTACAGATTAAAAAATTAAAGCTATTAAGTGGCACTGTAAGAATTCAAACACAGAGTCTGTGCTTTTAAGTAAAATATGTACTGGCCCTGGAATCCAAGGACAAACTATGGGGAGGAAATCCCTGATTTTCAGAAAACTGGGGAAATCTATATAATAAAAGGCTAAGCGACCATTATGGCGGAACGACCAGTCACTATGATGTGCACTGACCACCAAGGGGCAGATGCTCAGTGCAGGAGCTGCCCACTGGTGGTCAGTGCGCTCCCACAGCGGGAGTGCCGCTCAGCCAGAAGCTGGGCTCACAGCTGACAAGTGCAGCAGTGATGGCAGGAGCCTCTCCCTTCTCCGCAGCAGCACTAAGGAACAGCAAGCTGAGCAGTAATGAGCAGCGAGCAGGCGAGCAGTAAAGAGCGAGGGGTCCTGGACTGCGAGAGGGCACAGGCAGGGCTGAGGAAATCTCCCCCGCCCCCAGTGCACGAATGTCATGCACCGGGCCTCTAGTTTTAAAATATTGTATTCATGAGAGAGCCTAAGAAAGTTAATGCCTAAGAGTAAAAAAAAAAATTTTTTTTGTTACTGCATACAATACCAATGGAAAACGAAAGATTGTAGATTGTGTGATTGTGTCCCTCTCTTGTCCTGGATGAAGACAATAGAAAACCCAGGTGGGGTGTTGCTGGGAGTCCCTGGCATGGGTTCCATTCTCCCCTGAGTGACAGGAGGAGGAGTTCCGCAGAGCAGCACTGTGTGAGCAGGAGCCAGATTACCAGGCCAGGAGTGGAGAGAGAGGCAGGAAGGCAGCCCTCGCTCTGCCACTTATTATTCATGTGGCTTTCGGTAAGTCACCGAACCCCTCTGGGCACATAGATCTATGACACCAAAGTGTCTTTATCAGATGCTTCCCAGGGTCCCTGTTTCATCTATCACCTAGTTTCCAGAATAATCTCAAAAACATTTTGGCCAGTGTTCTGTTTGCTCCCAAACAAATCTTCCTCAAACCTGTGTCATGGATTTCTCCAAATATGTCTGGTTTTCTGTCAACGACTCCAGCCCCTGAAGCTCCCCTAGGCGGGAGAGGTTAGGGGAAAATGTGTATCTTTGTACCTCGTGTTGAATGGTAAGGTCCCTTGAAAATAATAAAAATCTATTCAGTAAATGTTGGATATACTTGCAGGATTATCAAATGATTTTGACAGTTCTTTAGAGCAAAACATAATTTTGATGATGCTAAACTGTTCACTATGATTATCTCTGGGGGCTGAGAATTACAGATGATTTTGTAATTTTCTTCTTTATATTTTGTGCATTTTGTTTTATAAACAAATTGTGTGTGTGTTAAAAGCCTTATGGCACAACAGTAGAAATGCAGTTAATGTCACTGAACTGTGTACATATTATCATGATAAAAACAATACCAAAAATATCTTTTATGGGGGTATTTTAAAAATCATATGACATTCATAAATATTCCTCTGGAAAGAATTGCCAATTTGTATAAAATCAAACAAAGGCAGATTATACAACTACTATGCAATTTGTCAGAATATAATGGTATTTAAATCAAAGAACACCGTTATTTTAATCTGCTAAGTCTGGGGCCAAACTCTTATGTTTTACTAAACACCAAAGTTGGGTGGTTAAGTGTTTAGAGTGGTGTGAGGGAGTCAGCTCATTCTGGCTCAAAAGAGCTAATTATCAGCATCTCTTTCCAAAGTTCTGTTCAGTGGCATCATGTTTGTAGCTTACATCAGCCATGCTGGGAGTATTTTCACTCTGGACATTGGCAAATACTACAAATCCGTGCTCCCCCCACCCAGGAAAACCAGCTTAGCAGCACACCACTGTTTAAATAATAAATATATCAATAGACAGAAATTTACATGCACAAAATTTTTTAAATCAACTATCTCAACTCATTTTATAAATTTAAGCAAATATTATTGAGAGCAGTGGAATAGACTTGCCCAAGTGAGTTGTGGGACTAGAATAAGTACATGGGTCTTCAAATTTCTTTCCCTTAGATCACAAACACCAAATGCACAGAAAGAAAGACTGCCTTAAGTCTGCTACTGCTGTGTTTACTAAAACGGCTGGATCAACTTGCTAATCTTCCTGGAGGCACAGCTCCCTCTTCCAAAAGACACCAATTGCTGCAGATACTAATAGTTTTCTGTCCAGGGAAACACAGTGTCTCTGCATCCTCTCAGAGAAGGGCTCACAACTTTAAGGGAGAAACAAGCCTCCTCTCCAGTATTTACTGGGAACCACAGAGTAAAGGAGCTTGAGGCGAGGGGAAGGGACTTTAGATATGATCTGGTCAATTATTTAGACTGGAATATTCCATGATGTTTGGCGGGGGCATTAACACCAATATCACCATTCCTAGTTCCACTTGCTCTCCCTCTGAGATTAGGTGTTCCGCAGCCACATGCAGACACACAGCTGATGTCACGTTCAGAAAGGAAATCCTATCTTTCAATTATAGCATAACTGGTGGCCCGGTGCACAAATTCTTGCACATTGAAAGGAAGTTAATTAGAAGAAATATTTTAATATTGCTATTCTCCCTTTCTCTATAATAGAAGTGTCAACTAAATTCACGAGCGAGAATGACAGATCGAAACACACACATGCGATTGGCACCAGCAAAAGCTTTATATGTATCTGCATGCACGAGTCAACTTAGCCTTTTATATATATAGAATATACTTGCTTAATTAGACCTGCTTTCTGACGTAGCTAAACTTTTTCCAGCCCAGTGAAGCACCCCAACTTTTCTTTCAGGTCATTGTCAGCAATACAGCAGTAAATATCAACATGAAGCACATTATTATTATAGATCACGCAGGGAGAACAAAGGGTAAAATATTTAACTGCATCAGTGTTTGACTATATTCTGCACAGTGAGAAAACCTGAAGTCATTAAGGTCCACCATTTCTTCTTTTCAGTCGGGTCAAGTTTCTAAGCTTTCTAAATCTCTGTTTTCTGGCTAATGAAAAGAAAATAGGATTCCACTGAGTCTCCTATCTACCTACTCCAGGACTTCTGTGAGGATCAAATGAGATGAGGCCTGGGAAAATGCTCCACAGACATTTGGTTAAAGTGTGAAATGTTTGCACCTGGCTATAAAGCAAGTCATGTTCCTGGGTGGAAGAAACTACAAGGAGGCTAGTCATCGCTAGGGAGAGGAAGCCAGGCATTGCTATGCGACATCATTACCCGGCACCCACAGCAACCATTTCCGGGCTGGGCTGGGCTGTGGGTCTCATTTTGCACCATGGGGTCTCAGCAGTGTAGGCTGCGATTTGGTGGTCTGTCACTGGGGGGGGGGGGGGTGGCGGGGCCTGTGTCCCACTTGGGGGAAGCCGAGTGTTGCTTTGTGGGCGCCAGGTCCGCAATGGTGTTTTTCTGTGCACGTCACAACAGCTTCTACATTGAGCGTCTGCCCCGTAGTGGTCAGTGTGTGTCATACTGACCAGTTGGACGGTCGGACACTTAGCATATTAGCCTTTCATATGTATATAGATAAGACTTCATTCAACTTTAGGGAAAATATAACCAGTTCAAATCATAATCTTCCTCTTCCTCATCATCCATAGTATTTTCTGGATGCTTACTATGCCCAGGCTTCATACTTAAACTTTCCATTATCAAGTCCTCACAATGGCCTTTTGAGGAAGACACTATTATTACTACTTTTACAGAGGCTTGGAAAGGTCAAGTGCCTTTCTAAAATAACACAGCAAGGAAATAATAAAGCCACCCTTCCAATCTAGGCAACCTGACCCCCCAAGCCCACGCTCCAAACCACAACATCACACAGCCCACTCCAGGATCATGGGAACATTCACATTACACCTCAACACTAGCTTTCCACGTATGGCCATTCCATGATGAAGTCTGAATCTCCAGGTAACTTCACCAGACTGTATGCTTCTCTACCCAAACGGCAATAGTATGTGCTTAGAGTATACAAACTAATTTTTGTTGTTGTTATTAAACGTCACCAGAGGATATCTTTTTCCATTGATTTTTAGAGTGAAAGGGAGTGGTAGAGAGAGAAAACCAGAGAGAGCGCGAAACATCAATATGAGAAAGACACATCGACTGGTTGCCTCCTGAATGTGCCCTGACTGGGCCAGATCGAACCTGCAATCCAGGTACGTGCCCTTGACTGGGAATTGAACCCGAGACCCTTCAGTGCATTGGCTAATGCCCTAACCATTGAGCAACACCAGCCAGGGCCAAACTAATTCTATTAATACTATCCTGAACACGGCATAATCCAGCAGATAAATCTTAAGGCACAATTATTTATAATATTACCTAGTTGTAGAGGCAGTCCAGTTTATTTATAAATGGAAATGTATATTTGGAAAGCTCAATTTTGAAGCCCTTCTTATCTGGTGTTTTCAGTTTGGTCTTTTGCCTCAATTCCAAGTCCCATGCCTCCAGCGCCTCCAGCGGGAGGAGGAGAGCATACAGGTATGAATTCCCCAACCCCCATCTAGGCATCAGCAGGTATATTAGTTCCTTATTTGTGGACTTCAGAATGCTTGGATGTAATAACCAAAGATTATCATCATTGCACAAGATTAAACTCTTGGAGTTATCTATGGACCTTGTTTCACTGGAGACAAAAAAGAATCTTACAGTCAAACTTTCATGAGTGGAGTTAAGGAAAGACAATGAGGGCTAGAGAAGACGTTCAGAATCATCTAGGCTGGGGTTTTAAACGCAAATGCAGGTCATGAGAACAAGTGACCCAAAGCAGGCAGAGTGGGCAGCGAGGGAGACCACTCCAGGCGACTGCAGAGGCTGGCCACGTCACAGGGAGCACGCCACTCGGCCCCAGCCAGCCATTGCCCGTCATACTCTTCCTTGCCAGATCTGATTCTCCAGGCAAGGCCAGAGGGCCAGGTTTTCTATGAAATGTATAAAAATATCTACTTATAAAACGTGGAAAAGGCCAAAAGGAACATGTCAGCAGGCCTAATCTGGCCTAGTATCTAGCTCTTCCTTTGGTAGAAGAGGAAAAAGGTCTAACTGAACTTACCAAGTGGGAGAGCCCAAATTCGTTATTCTCTTTTCTGTGGCAGACTCTCTTTTACAATCTCTGTTTATAAAAATGTAACATCGTCACTTATTGGAGAACATCAGAAAAATGCGATATTGCAATCATTGGTAATCTTACTTAAAATTGTCTTCTCGTTGTCGGTTTTTGTCTTGTTTGGTTATGGGTTGTTGTTTTTTTTATCTCAATTTCCATGGAAGGATATAAAAGGTCTCTGCTACCTTTATTTTGGTTGTGTTTCAGGTGTTATCATAGATGGTTCTTTCTTTTTTTTCTTCTTCTTTGCTAGTGGGTATGCTCCTTTTATAGTTATATTTACATAAATGTCCTACTCCAGTTGTTTCTCTTTGATTGCCTGGTCTCTGTTTTTCCCTTTTACACAATAAAAATGAAAGCTGTGGCAAAGGCTAGGAATGCACTGAGCAGAGTTCATGTCTAAACAGTTGGGGAGCGGTGCGGGGGGGTGGGGGGGGTTTACCCAGTGGCAGCTCTGTGCCAGCATCAGTGAATTTACATCACTGAATTGCTACACAGCCGTCTACTGCCATTCATCTTAAAAAGAAAGCAGTCAGCTGAAACTGGTTTGGCTCAGTGGATAGAGCGTTGGCCTGCGGACTGAAAGGTCCCAGGTTCGATTCCGGTCAAGGGCATGTATCTTGGTTGCGGGCACATCCCCAGTGGGAGATGTGCAGGAGGCAGCTGATCAATGTTTCTAACTCTCTATCTCTCTCCCTTCCTCTCTGTAAAAAGTCAATAAAATATATTTTTTAAAAAAATTAAAAAAAAAAAAAGGAAAGAAAGCAGTCAGACAGGATCTTACTCCTGTTTGAACATAAAGTCTGAACATAACTACCAGCAAGTTTGGAAAGATTTAGCATAGGCAGCCCCTATCAAGAAGTGAAATTCAGCGGGCAAGGCACGGGTGGGCGACTCCTGCCCTCAGAGGGCGCTAGGTAGCCCCTCCCACCAGCATCTGCAGTTTAAATGCTAATGTCACTGGGGAGGGGATGGCCACCGCACCTTTCTGCCACTTCTCTCCCCATGTCGTGGTTTCACTTACCTTTCTGGATCTTGAAGGCATTTGAGTTTGTGACCCCTGCTCTAGACTTTCAGCAATCTCCTCTTTAACACAATTTCTTATGATAAGAAATTAACTCAACAACTTACATAAGAGTTGAGTCAATACTGTTCCAACGACTTCAGAGTTGCTTCCCATAAACTGGTAGTTGCTGCCTAAATGAAATGACCGTATCAACAGATGACTGCAGTAACGAGCCACCTCGTCTCTTTCTGCTTCCAAAGCATTAGCCACATGGCCACCAAACAAATCTGTCATCATTGCATTCCCATTACTTACAAGATAAAGCTTGAACTACTCACTGGCACTCAGGGTCCTTTGTAATTCAGCCTCCATCTAAATCAGTGATTCCCAAAGTGGGCGCTACCACCCCCTGGTGGGCACTGCAGCGATCCAGGGGGGCGGTGATGGCCACAGGTGCATTTGTTTTAACTTTTTTTGTATTACCTTTCTATTCTGAGTTCAATAAATAGTTTCATAATTTCAAACTTCAATGTTTCTAATTTAAACCTTTCTTTACTATATTTTACGAAAAAGGTAGAAACATTAATACATATATCTTTCTGTTTAATTGCTATTAAAATTAAAAAAAATTAATTTCCAGGGGGCGCTGAGTAATATTTTTTCTGGAAAGGGGGCGGTAGGCCAAATAAGTTTGGGAACCACTGATCTAAATGACCAAAGTTATTCCCCTCCCTCACCAGTAGTTTCCCGCTCACACACACACCCGGCCGATGTGTCTTTATTTGTTCATGAGCCCTACTCCCTTCCCCTTTTGCCTCTCCAAAGACTCCCCATTCTTCATAGCTCACCTCAAACTCTACCTTTTCCATTAGGTTTTCTAAACCATTCCAGTCTCAAATGATCTTGTCTCCTTTTGAATGTCAATGCTCAGCTAACATGTATTGAATGAATAAATAAATTCTGTCATGACCACATTCTTATGACCACTTAATTAGGGCCAACTTGCTTAACCTTTTTAAGATATAGCTTTATCATCTGTAAAAATGTACTTTGGGCAAGGATTAAATGAGACGTTATTACGTATCTAGCAGAGATGCCACGTATTCTCAAAGATGTCAGGTATACAGACTCAAGAAATACTAGCTTGATTTACTGCCTGCCTTCCTTTTTTATTGTTAGTTAACTTTTCAAATGTGCACACTGTCTCTTCCTAGCTACATTATTGGATCAAGGACCTGTTTCTTAAAAAATTTTTTGTATCACACTGCAGCTGGCATGGAGCCTGGCTAATAAAATATTGTTGATTGAGTGAGTACTAAGAAAGCTTCTCTGTTAAAAAAAGATATTTCCAAAGCCTGGCTGCTGACACTGGAATGTACTCCTTTACAAACATTTTGTTCTAAATTAAGCAATGCCTCCAGTTAAAATCCAGCCTTCCCTGGGAGACAGCAACATTATATTTCATGATTTATTAGTACCTGTGCTCATTAGACTATTTTGGTTACGAGGAGCAGAAACTGCCTTGCAGGTTATTGCTATTATATGAGGTATGGTGATGAGTCTGTTTAATCTAACACATTATAACTTATTTAATGTGTTTCCAATATAACCACAACATAGACGTAAGGGGGAGAGAGAAATACGGATATTGCACCATCAAGGAAGGACAAGGAGAGACGCTGGGTGCAGGATACCATCAGAATTGTAGCAAGACGGCACTGGGATGCAGATGTCCCCCAGCACTAACGGGGTTCCTAGGATACAGAGCATTCAGCGTAAAACCAGGAAAATCCCAGACACACAGGGAAATGTTGGTCATCCTATTAGGCACCAGTGAAATCTCACCGAAAGACACTTTGTCTAATTTCAAAAGTGTGGTTAGAGTCCACTGCTCACAGAGCAGCACAAACCTGTCCCTACCCAGTTATCAGCTGGTAGAGCAAAGTGCTCAAGAGGTCAAGGCTACAGGTTTGATATTCCAGGAAAACTTTGCTCCCTGCCACAATCAGAATCTGTGTACCTCGCTTAAGGCAGTCCTTCTCCAGTGCCATTGACCAATCACCAGGGAAACGAGAGAGCACAGCTCCTTGGACCGAATCTTTCACTGCTGCTAGGAATAGGGTGGAGAGACGCTGGTGTTTTCCCTGTGGGTGAATGTTAAGTGATTGAAGAACATCACAGAAAGAAATTCTTTTTCTGAACTCCCTGCTTAAACGGGTTCTAAATAGCAGCAACAATACTACAGGGGTGGGCAAAGTAGATATACAGTGGTGAGTACACAAAACACAGAGTTCATTCTTTATTGATTTTGTATTGATTTTTTAGAAAGGAAGAGAGAGGGTGAGAAAGAAACATCAATGATGAGACAGAATCATTGATCGACTGCCTCCTGCATGCCCCCGACTGGGGATCAAGCCCGAAATCCAGGCATGTGCCCTGACCGGGAATTGAACCCTGATCTGGTTCATAGGTCGATGCTCAACCACTGAGCCATACAGGCTGGGAAACTGTTTATTCTTGTATTATTTATTATTATTATTATTATTTATTATTATTATTATACTTTTGCCCACCCCTGTATATAGCCTATTTGCAAATTTCCACAACACATTCTCCTATATGAGTCCATCCTATTCCTGATCCTGTGATGTGGGCATGGCAGATGCCAGTTCAGCAGGGTTGGGATCACCCATGGCTACCCAAGCAGCAAGCGCAGCCATGGTGCTGGAGCCTGGCCTCGCAGAGTTCTTGTCTGCCTTAGTTGTTGTGTTGATACAGGTCACAGCCTCCTGCAATGCGGCAAAATACTCAACACTCGAGGTCCCCTGACATGATACAGATTACTTCCCTGAGAACTCCCAACGCTCCAGGTCCCAGGACCAAGCAGCACAGCCTTAAACCTTCTGCACATCTTGCCAAATGCCACTGGCGGGTGGGCTGGTTGCTTCTGTGCGTGCAGAGGCATAAAGACATCCACATTCTTCACCCCATTGGGCAAGCCCAGGGAATTAGAAAAAGAACCTCTGCGTTTCATGTCGAGATACTGCCGTTCTCTGCACCTCATTGTTCTAAGCCTTTACTGTTCCATGGACGGTTCTGCCGAAATCCCCAGAGCTGTGTGGTGCTCCGGTTAGTAAACTGAGAGCTGAGTTTCCCAAACACGTTTATTTCCCTTTAAAGCAACTGCGGGGAGGCTGAAAACCACCATGTCATACTTGCCTGTTACTCATTAACGAACTTTAAAAAAAAAAAAGCCTCAGCCAGGGTAGGAGTCAGATGCAGCGCTGCCTGCCACGCGGGGACTGAGCAGAGGAAAACGCAGGTTTCCACGTTGGGGCGGGGGATTCAGAAATGAGCCTCTGAGCTCGCTCCTTGGCCTGGCGACGGACGGACAAGTGCAGGATGGTGAAGAAGAGGCGGTCCTCCAGCGACACGGAGTTCAGGTTTGACGTGCCCGTGCCCAGCAGCCCCAACAAGGTCTGCGAGGCCCAGCAAGGCGACCCGGACAGCCCCGGCTCCGTGTTCCTCAGGTGGGTACCGCCGGCTGTCTGTCTGTCTGTCTGTCTGTCCGGCGGCTTCTGAAAGAGCTCTTGCCTCATTCCCGGGGGTGGCAGTGTGCCAAGGGGGAAGGGAAGGCAGCCTTGGTCTCGGAGACAGGGGACCGCAGGGGGACATGGCAAAGGATGTGAGCGCCTGAACAAACAGACCTTCCCACTGTTACGGGAAAATAACTGTGGTGTCTGCTTTAGGACTTCTTAGCACCAGGTAACCGGCCAGCCATGCAGTTCCTCGGGTCCTGACTCGCTCTCAGGTTCATAGGAAGTGAAGCCCTAACTGAACCAACTACCCTACTTAGGTGTCAGAATTGCCGGCATTATTATTCAAATAGCAATTATTAGAACACTAAAATAATTGCACTCTTTCTGGTTTTCTAAATTAAATTTTGAAATAGTACTGCCTATGCTCTGGCTCCACTATTTACTGTGCGGTGACTTTCAACAGCTATGACCAGATTCAGGACATAACCCTTTTAGCTGTAAGTATTAATGTCTACATCAACGCCACTCCGATAATGACAAACTTTTAATGAAAATTCACTTATTAGCTCTTTATTCAGTTTGTCTCATAATAATTCTCTAGCAACTTATAGAAGGTAGACATCAGGTGCAAGAGGAAACCAATCACAAGGAAGTTTCCCCTCCAACTGTGATGTGAACTGTAATTACCTGCCGTGCAAACTTCTCCGCTGAAGGCAGAGAGCGGCCTCCACACCTGGAGTTGCCCTTCACATAGCACCATATCCAGAAAGGGATCATTGGTCTTACTTTCCAATCATTTTAAGTCATTTACACAACAAGGTGCTCAAAATTATTATGTTTAAAAATTAAAAAGAAAGCAAAGAAATCCCATCTCATTTCATGGCATCCATGTATCTAAATGCAGGTTATGAGTACAAGTTAAATAATTTTTAGAGACCAAGAGTCTGAATTTATGCAAAATGTTGCTTAATGTCTATTTTAAAATTAGCTTGGTTTTTCCATCCACCACTAAAATGAGTCAACATAACTTGCATTATGGTTGTTTGAGCAAGAGCATAATTGCTGTAATTGAAAATGCAAAAACTCTTGCATTATTTTCATATTTTGCTGAAATTTGAGTATTTCCCAAATCACTTTGTCTGCTTAAGCCATTTATTTTTTAGATTGTAATGTAAATTCTTTTTGGAGCTCAATCTCTAACCAGAAAAATATAATTTTAAAAAATGCATAAATTAACTACTTAATTAATTGCACAAAGTATAAATTTTTGCCATTCATAATAATTTTCTTTTTAAATTACAGTTGAAATACAGTATTATATTCAAGTGTACAACCCAGTGATTAGATATTTATATAGCGTACAAAGTGATCACCCCAATAAATCTAGTAGACATGTCGCCATACATAATTATCACAATATTATTGACTATATTCCCTATGCTGTACTTTACATCCCTATGACTATTTTGTAACTACCAGTTTGTACTTCTTAAACCCTTCGCCTCTTTCACTCATCCCCCTAATTCCCCTCCCATCTGGCAACCATCAAAATGTTCTCTGTGTCTATGAGTTTCTCTCTGTTTTGTTTGTTCATTTATTTTGTTTTTTAGATTCCATACATAAGTGAAATTATATGGTATTTGTCTTTGTCTGACATTTCATTAAGCATAAATAAATATAACACATATGATTTAAATAAGTATAAATAAATAATGTAATAAAAATAAAATAAAAACCGACATCAACTAAATTCAAGCCTCTTTCAAAAAGAGCCCAGGCCAATTTCACCAGCATATTTAAATATTCAACATAAAACCTCTATGCTAATACCTATAAGTGTTTTTTAATATGTATTAGGAACCAACCTAAACATATTTCCAATGTAAGCAATGGAGGACTTTTAGTCTAGTTAAAAGATCTATTTAATATATGGTATATCAAATCTTTGGAAATAATTTGTAGAAGCATTCAGGCACATGTTGGTTAATTATTTCAGCTCAAACATCAGACCAGGTAAACACTTCCCTTGATCTTCTAAATAAGTATTAAGAATTTATGTGGCAGTTCTGGTATCCCATTATCCTTTCCATGAACAAGAGCTAATAAAATGTCCTCTCAGATGAACAAACTGCAGATATAATTTATGCAGTATTTTTATTCAACAAAGATCTGTGAGTGTTATGCGCTAGGCTATGCGGAAGGCACAGAGGATCAAATCACGAACAACTAGACCTAGACTCTGCCCTCATGAAGGTTATTAGTTTAATGTTGAAGACAGGCAAAAAAAATTAGGAATACATGCAACATATATGAGATTCACATATTTATGTCTATTATTATAGGAAACAAGTACAGGGCTGAGATGGAGAATGGGATGGGAAAACTAATTTAGATGGGGTGTCAAGTAACGGGTCCTTAGGGAAATGATATTTAGGTCAACTTACAGGATGAAAAAAGAGCCAACCATGGAATGATCAGGAAGGAGTATGGTGCCCTGAGGAGGGAAGATCTTATGTCTTGAGGAACCTGGGAGAGTGGCATGCAATGAAATTAGAGAGATAAGCAGAGGTTGAAGGTGTTGAAAGTTTTATTCTCATTGCCACTGGAGAGTTCACAATAAGGAGTGTAATGGTGTGGTGTCTCTTTAGAAGGGCATTCTGGCTGCCCTCTGGGTTATTCCCAGTGTTTTACTCATTCAAGTAATACTACACCTTGCCCAGACCTGTATGTGCCTAGGAGAGGCATTGCTGAGTCATACATTATGGACATGCTTAACTTTACTTATTATGTCAAATTGTGTTCCAAAGTTCTGGGCCATTTATGCTACTACCAGCAGTGACTCCCCTGCCTCAACACAATTGTCCCACTTTTTAATTTTTCCACTCTGAAAGGTGTGAAATGGCATCTCGATGTGGTTTTAATGTGCATTTCCCTTACTAACAGAGGAGGAGCGTCTTTTCAATGTGTTTATTGCTCATTTTCATTTCCTCCTTTGTAAAACGCGTGCTTATGGACTTATGACCTTTTGGACTCTCTATTTTTAGATAGTTTTTTAAATACTCCAGATATTGATCTTTTGTTAGTTATGTGAGCTGCAAATATTTATTCCAGCATGTGATTTGCCTGTTCGTGTTCTCTGTCATGTCCAGTTCTTATTTCTAACTTATCCATTTATTATTTACTAGAGGCCCGGTGCACAAAAATATGTGTACTGGGGGGCGGGAGGAGGTCCCTCAGCCTGGCCTGTGCCCTCTCGCCGTCTGGGACCCCTTGGGGAATGACCACCTGCTGGTTTAGGCCCGCTCCCTGGGGAATTGGGCCTAAGCTGGCAGTCAGACATCACTCTGGCAGCCTGGGAGCCCTCGGGGGATGTCCACTTGCCAGCGGGGAGCAGGCCTAAGCTGCAGTCTGACATCCTTAGTGCTGCTGAGGAGGCGGGAGAGGCTCCCACCACCACCGCTGTACTGGCAGCCATCAGCCTGGCTTGTGGCTGAGCAGAGCTCCCCCTGTGGGAGCGCACTGACCACCAGGGGGCAGCTCCTACATTGAGCGTCTGCCCCCTGGTGGTCAGTATGTGTCATAGTGACCAGTCATTCCCAGTCTTTCTGCTGTTAGGGTCAGTTTGCATATTACCCTTTTATTATATAGAACTAGAGGCCCGGTGCACAAAAATTTGTGCACTCGGGGGGGAGGAGGGGTCCCTCAGCCCGGCCTGTGCCCTCTCGCAGTCTGGGACCCCTCGGAAGATAACAACCTGCTGGCTTAGGCCTGCTCCCGGGTGGCAGAGGGCAGGCCCAATCCGTAGGTGCAGCCCCTGGTCGAGCTCAGAGCAGGGCTGATTGGGGAGTTGGGGCGCCGCCCACTGTCATGCACAGAGCAGGGCGGATCGGGAGGTTGCAATGCCACCCTCAATCACGCTCAGGGTAGGGCCGATTGGGGGATTGGGGCACTGCCCCCTGTCACACTCAAGGCAGGGTCAATGGGGGGGTTGCGGCGTCACCCCCTATCACGCACAGAGCAGGGCCAATCAGGGGGTTGGGGCGCTGCCCCCTGTCACTCACAGAGCAGGGCCCATCAGGGGGGTTGGGGCTCCGTACCCTGTCACGCACAGAGCAGGGTTGATGAGGGGGTTGGGGAGCTCCCCCCTGTCACGCACAGAGCAGGGCCCATCAGGGGTTTGGGGAGCTCCCCCCTGTCACGCACAGAGCAGGGCCGATCAGGGGGTTGAGGAGCTCCCCCGTCACTCACAGAGTAGGGCCGATAGAGGAGTTGGGGCACCGCCCCCTGTCACACACAGAGCAGGGCGGATCAGGGGGTTGGGGTGCTGCACCCTGTCACACTCAGGGCAGGGCTAATGGGGAGGTTATGGCTCTACCCCGTCACACACAGAGCAGGGCCGATCAGGGGGTTGGGGCGCCGCACCCTGTCACACACAGAGCCGCAGGGCGATCAGTGGGTTGGGGAGCTCCTCCCTATCAGGCACAAAGCAGGGCTGATCAGGGGGTTGGGGTGCCTTCCCCTGTCATGAACAGAGCAGGGTGGATAGGGAGGTTGTGGCCCCACCCCCTGTCACACACAGAGCCGCAGGGCAATCAGGGGGTTTGGGCGCTGCCCCCTGTCACGCTGATCCCGGTGCTGGGAGGCATATTACCCTTTTACTATATAGGATAGAGGCCTGGTGCACGGGTGGGGGCCGGCTGGTTTGCCCTGAAGGGTGTCCTGGATCAGGGTGGGGGTCCCCACTGGGGTGCCTGGCCAGCCTGGATGAGGGGATGATGGCTGTTTACAGCTGGTCACACACCCTTCAGGGTGGGGGTCCCCACTGGGGTGCCTGGCCAGCCTGGGTGAGGGGTTGAGGGCCGTTTTCAGGCTGGCGGGTGACTGAAGCTCCCAACCTGTCCTTTTTATCTTTTTTTTTAATTCTGGGCCAGCTTTAGCTCCAACTCTTAGACCTCGGCTGCTGAAAGCAGGTATCTGGTTTGTTTGGGTTCTATAATCGAAACACTGTTTCAACTCCAGCTCTGAGATCCTGGCTGGCTGAAAGCAGGTTTCTGGGGTTTTGTTTAGCTTCTATATTTGTAACAATGTTTCAAACTGCAAGCTCAGAGGCCGGCAGCCGCAGGTGGGGAACGTTGGAGTCCTCTGTCACTGAAGCAAGCAAGCCTCCTGTTAGCTTCAATCTGCCTGGCTGCCGCCCGCCATCTTGGCTGGCAGTTAATTTGCATATCGCCCTGATTAGCCAATGGGAAGGGTAGCGGTGTGACACCAATTTGCATGTTTCTCTTTTAGTAGTGTAGATAGAGGCCTGTTGCATGGGTGGGGGCCGGCTGGTTTGCCCTGAAGGGTGTCCCGGATCAGGGTGAGGGTCCCACTGGGGTACCTGGCCAGCCTGGGTGAGGGGCTGAGGGCTGTTTTCAGGCTGGCCAAGACCCCTGGCAATGGAAGCTCCCAGCCTCTCCTTTTTTTCTTTTTTTTTATTCTGGGATTTATTTACCTTCTATAATTGAAACTTTGTAGCCTTGAGAGGAGCTCAGAGCTGGCCAGAGCGGGTGGGAGGGAAGCTTGGCTTTCTCCATCGCCAGGAGCAACCAAGCCTCCTGCTCGCTCCAGCTCCTTGGCCACAGCTGGCTGAAGCAGGTATCTGGGGTTTATTTATCTTCTATAATTGAAACTTTGTTGCTTTGAGTGGAGCTCAGAGCTGGCTGTGGCCGGGAAGCTTGGCTTCCTCCATCATTGGGGCAACCAAGCCTCCTGCTTGCTCCAGCTCCATGGCTTCCGGCCGCCATTTTGGTTGGGTTAATTTGCATATAGTCGCTCTGATTGGCTGGTGGGTGTGGCTTAAGGCGTGGCAAAGGTGCGGTCAATTTGCATGTTTGTGTTTTATTAGTGTAGATGTTATGACTTGCACTTTCTGTGACTTGTTTAAGAAATCCTTCCCTACCCTGAGGTCATAAGCATATTCTTGTGTATTTTTTCTAAAACTATGTTTTTCTTTTATACAAGGATCCTATAAAGGTTTGGGGCTTTATTTTTGTTTCTGGTGTGAATTAAGGTATCATTTTCATTTTTATATACATAATAAATTGTCCCACATTACTTATTGAATAGTCTTTTCTTTCCCCATTAATCTGCAAAGCCAGCTCTGTCATATATCCCTGTCTTCATGACTATCACTTTATAATAAAAGTTTTGTTATCTGATCACTGTCTTCATGACCATCACTTTACAATAAACTAGAGGCCAGCACCCCTGGGGGTCCCTCAGCCCAGCCTGCACCCTCTTGCAGTCTGGCACCCCTCGGGGGATGTCCACCTGCTGGCTTAGGCCCAATGCCCCCAGGTATCAGGCCTAAGCCAGCATTCAGAATCCCTCTCACAATCTGGGGTTTTCAAAGTCTGGGACCCCTCGCTCCTTACTGCCCACCTACAGCCGAGGCAGGAGAGGCTTTTGCCACTGCTGCTGCACTTGCTGCACTCGCCAGCCATGAGCCCAGCTTCTGGCTAAGCGGTGCTCCTCCTGTGGGAGCACACTGACTACCAGGGGCAGCTCCTGCATGGGGCTGGGGAGGGATGCAGGAGGTTGGCCAGCTGGGGAGGGACCACAGGAGGGGAGGGATTGCAGGAGGGCTCCAGGGTGTGTCTAGTCCATCTCACTCAGTCCTGATCAGCCGGACCCCAGCAGCAAGCTAACCTACCAGTCGGAGCATCTGTCCCCTGGTGGTCAGTGCCTGCCATAGTGACTGGTTGACTGGTCAACTGTCTGCCCCTTGGTGGTCAGTGCACGTCATAGCGAGCAGTTGAGTGGCCTTAGCATATCATTAGCATATTACGCTTTGATTGGTTGAATGGCCAACCAGAGGACCGGACACTTAGCATATTAGGCTTTTATTATATAGGAAGTTTTGTTAACTGATAAGACTTCTTACCTACCTCAGAAGTGATTGGCTGCTCTTGACCCTTTGCTTTTCCATTTAAATTTTAACCATGACCTCCTGGTTCATAGGTCAATGCTCAACCACTCAATTTAAATTTTAGAATCAGCTTATGAAGTAAGACTTTTCTTTCATTGAAATTGCAGTGAATCTATTGCTCTACTTGAAGAAATTTAATTTTATGGTATTAAATATACCTATTCATGCACGTTATATCTTCCATTTATTTAGGTCTTCTTTAATGTCCTTCAATAAAGCTTTAGAATATTGTACACAAAGATCTTACACATCATTTATTATATTTATTCCTAAGTACTTCACACTTTTGTTGCTATTAAAAATATATTTCAAATTGCATTTTATTTTGTTGATATTGTACAAAATGTAATTAAATTTCTAAATTGATCTTACATTCAACATCCTGGCTAAGTCTTCTTATTAATTTTCATAATCTGTAGACTATGAAATTTTCTTTGTAGACAATATTATTTGAAATAATAAAATTTTTTTTTTTTTTTTTACTTTTCTGATCTTTACTCCTTCTAAATCCTTTTCATTTCATTATACAAACAACGAACTCCATTATAATGTTGAGAATTAGTAGTAATTCCAGGCAATCTTGTTTTGTTCTTGATTTTTAAAGGAATGCTTTTAACATTTTAGATTTTATCAGCCTTTCTCAGGTTAAAAAGTTCCCGCCCGGCCAATGTGGCTCAGTGGTTGAGCGTCAACCTATGAACCAGGTCACAGTTCAATTCCTTGTCAAGGCACATGCCCAAGTTGCGTGCTCAATCCCCAGTAGGGGGTGTGCAGGAGTCAGCCTGTCGTTAAGTTTCTCTCATCATTGATGTTTCTATCTCTCTCTTTCCTCTCCCTTCCTCTCTGAAAACAATTAAAAAAAATTTTTTTAAGCATAACTAAATAACCTATGCTTTAATCTTTGACTCACTTTTTAAATGACATTTTAAAACCTCTTGGAAATCTATTTTGGATGAGTTCAAGAGCTACTTAAGGTAACAGATTTTAAAAATTCAATCAGCTTCATTTACATACCTTCATATCTCTTTCTCTCTTTCTCTCTCTTTTCCTCTCCCTCTCCTCTGTGTTTAACAAAACCAGACAAGTGCAATTGAACTGAAAGCTGAGTCTAGGAGTTGCCCCCACGTGTGATTATGAGGAGTTCTGTGAGGCCAAATTGGGAACCCCTCCCGAGAAGTGCCTGTGTGATGGATGAGTGTTTCTGTCTCACCCAGCAGTAATAAGAATACTCTTCTATTTGCGTATGGGCTGACTCATGGGAACTCTTCACAGACCACCTGGTGGCTTTTCACTGTGGTAGATGGATTACTGAGATTATCCTCTGCACTGTTTAGATGAGGAAAGCAAGTAACAGAAAAGAAAGTTTCCTGTTGTTGCTGTAGGGCAACAAGATTAGTTCAAGGAGTGAATACATAGCCAGAAGCATGACCAAAATAGCCTTACGCAATCCCATTGACCATTTTATTCACCTGGCTTGGCTTCTAATTATTTGGCCTATTTCCAAAGTTCAAATCCATCTTCAAGGGTCATTTGCTTCAGTTTCTTCATCTCACCCAGGATGACTTTTATAACCACAGAGCGGACACTGGTTTGAGAAGTAGACATGCTACTCTGAAAAAGCAAAGTTAAGGGACCTACTTGGGACTCTCAATTTTATCCAGGCTCATTATCTGATTCTGTGGGTTTCATTTAAATGTATCTGTAAAAAGGCAAGGGTAGCCCTAGCCAGTTCGGCTCAGTGGATGGGTCCCTGGTTTGATTCCTGTAAGGCAGCGGTTCTCAACCTGTAGGTCGCGACCCCTTTGGCGGTCGAACGACCCTTTCACAGGGGTCGCCTAAGACCATCCTGCATATCAGATATTTACATTACGATTCATAACAGTAGCAACATTACAGTTATGAAGTAGCAACGAAAATAATTTTATGGTTGGGTCACAACATGAGGAACCGTATTTAAAGGGCCAGAAGGTTGAGAACCACTGCTGTAAGGGCATGTACATCAGTTGCAGGCTCAATCCCTGGCCCTTGTCAGGGCACATGCAGGAGGCAACCAATTGATGTGTCTGTCTCTCTCTCACATGGATGTTTCTCTCTCTCTCTGTCTCTCCCCCTACCTTCCACTCTCTCTAAAAATCAATGAAGAAAAATCTTCGGGTGAGGATTAACAACAAAAATTAAAAAGGCAAGGGTATTTGTCGTATGTACTTTTGAGAAATGGTGAATTGAAAAGTATGATGGGTGATTTCATTTAACAAATAGTTTCTTAATACTTTCTGGAATCTCTGTATAAGGACACTCTGCACATCTGGTTTCTGCACTTATTGGCTGTGCAATCTCTTTGGGCTTCACTTTCCTCAACTGCAAAATGGGAATAATCACTGAATTGTGGTAAGTTTTAAATGAGATAATATATTTGGCACACAGCAAATTTCTGATGCTTGCTGTGGTTATTCTAAGGCAGTGGGGGGAGATCCACAGAGAAATACAGGGTGGTACACATATCCCCTAAAGCTCTTGTGGAGTAAATAAATGGCTGAAGTCCCGGCTCCTGCTCCCAGGGGCTCCAGCTACACACCCAGGCTACCATAGAAGGCAGGCACTGTGCATGCACTTTAACGGTTAAATTATCAGTCTAACTTTCCAAACTATAATTTTCTGCAGCATGTTGCCTTTAATCCCCATGCTGCAATACTTAGGTCTAGAAATAAACTGCTCATTTCAAATACTTAGTGGAACAAAATAAACTTTGCCTAACGCGAAAAACTGATAGCTGCCAGGATGACCTTAGAGGAAAAGAAACCTTTTTACTTCTCCAGTAAACCCAGAGGGCAGAACAACGTGCCCTGAACAAGCCTTACTCCCAACACACTCCTGCCAAAGGGGAAGGAAACTTCACCTGAAAGTGGGAACCGTGAAATCGCAGACGCGTGTTCATTTAGCTCACAGGGCCCCATCTCTCGCCCTTCGTGCCCCAGGAAGCCCACATGCCAGCCACGCACGTAGTTCCAGGCTTCATACCTCCCCTGCCTACAGCACTCAGGAGAGTAAATCCTGAGCTGTCCTTCCAAACCCAACCAGGTACCACGGCTTTGAGAAAGCCTCCCTGACACCCATCTCCCTCTCTCTGGCTCACGTTACACGTTACACCTTTACCGCCATCCCTTACAGGAGTTAGCACACGCTAAAGCACACACATCCACATCCTTAGGTTGGTCTTTCGGCCTCCCTCTGCTGCCTGTTGTTTCCAACCCACCACTCAGCGCAGTTCCTGGCAGCAAGTCCACATCCATACATGTTAGAGGGATGAATACATGGTGGCGGGTGATGGATAGATAAAGAGCTCCCCTGAGTTGACAAGCGAGGCTGACCCTGCTGGGGTGCTGTGACCGCACCCCAGGAAGGCCGAAGCTCAGCCGAACAGTCAGGGCACACAAGTCAAGAATCTGCTGGATGCAGAAGAACAGCTAGTGGCAAACTCAGATAACGTCCCAGACCTTCTGACTCATAGGCCAGGTCCTTTCCACTGCTCCACAGTGACTTACTAGGAAATCTGAACTGATACCGGTCCCATGTGTTTTATCCTCACCATTAGGAAAAGAAATGGGAGGAGAGCGGGAGGAGCAATTACACGATTAAAAGGCTACAAGGAGCGATATAGGCTGAAATTTCTGTTTCCATAAATGTAAGCGTAAACTTAATTTCAACTTAATTTCACATTGAATTAAGTTTCAAAATAAACGTCATTACTGTAAAATTGGATTAAACTAGATATGAAAGAAATAAGAATTTAATCTACTAAAGCATTGCTTTTTAATTTCATAAATAATCCCTCACACATGCCATACACTTTCATATCTTCATGCCTCCACACTTGTCTTCTCTCTGCCTGGAATAATATTTCCCTCAGATGATGCTTACCCACAGTCTGGTGCATTTTTGCAATATCCTGTTGGTTTCACAGGTCCGCCCTGTGTGCTCAGCGTGGATTCTCAACACCAGCGTGCGAATACCGAGAGAGGGCAATCACACGGGGCCGCCTCAGAAGCTGGCCACCACAACAGCCGTGCTGACACCCAAACTACCACCTACTTCTAACCTGAAAGGTGGTATATGGTGAAAGGGCAGTGGTCTTGGAGTTCTCTGTATTTGAATCATAACTCCAGCCCTTGCTGTGTCACCTTAGTCCAGTTATGGAATCTTTCTGACCCTCGGTTTCCTCACGTGTCAGGTGGGACAGGTAACACCTACCTTTTAGGACTGTTTTGAGGATTGGGTAAGAGTCATACATGGTGGCTGGCAAGTGGGAGCACTCAAGAATTGTTACCCTTTAATATAGTTACAAGGTAGGTGAAGCGTTGCTATAGAAACACAGGTGGAAGTCACAATCCACACAACCCTGTGTACAACTCTAAGGGTTTTTTCCTATCTGCTTGATTATCCCCGCACATTCTTTTATAACTTCTAAATGACGTAGTGAGAGCTAAACACAGGGGGAAGAAAGAATAGGAAACTTTCAAAATTCCCGCTTTATATTTGAACACATGGAGAGGCACGAGGACTTTAAGATCCAAACCTGAAGAGCCAAATGGGTCCAAGCTCTTTCATCTCTCCCCATGGCTGAGTCCATATTATATGAGCTTAAAGAAACATGAAAATAAGGTAGAGGGAAAACACACCAATACTGAGTGAAGTTGTTTTCTCAAAATGACAGCTCCTCTAAAAAAGAAAAGAAAAAAGTGATTATTTCTAGAAAAAAGATAGGTTCCAATGGTCAAGGTCTGTCTCACGTTTAAATTAAACATTCTTCAGTGATGCTACTGGTGAGCAAGCTGGAACAATGTTCTCTATTCAGGAATTGGAGAGTTTGTGCTTTGTCTTTGTTATCAATTTCTCCAACCTTTGTGTCTTCTCTGGTAAAATAAAAATAAAGACACTGAGAGAAGAGGCTCTTCGTATCTGACTCAAAAGATTATTTCTCCAATTTCATATACTGAAAGGATAGTGGGAAGTGCCCAGGGCTGGCCTGACAGGCGTCTGTGAGCTGAAGAAAATTACTGACCCTCACCTTCTCCTCATCTCACAAAACAGGCTTTCTGTGGGGAGCAAGATTTTTCTATGGGGAACAGGATTTTTATTTCTATTGGGGAAATAAAAAAGAGGGAGGGGGACAGAATGAGGGAATATACATAAAGTTTTCAATTACAAGCTCCTCGGGAGGGAAAAAATTAAGAATTCTTTTCAGGTATTATTTTATTCTTATTCTTACAGTATTTTAAAAAATTTATTTTAGTTGCTCTCTTAAGTGGTGAATTTGCCATAAAGCTAATAAAGCTGAAACTTCAGGGCCTATCGTTTGAATAAACCTCTTCTTAGTCAATAGTCACCTAATTTTGCATTGTTTGCACCTCATTTTGCATTGTTTTTCTTAAAGAAGTCGCCCATATTATATAAGCTTCAAGCCCTACAAAACTGAATCGGCTCCAGGTCTGCGGTTAACTTCAAGATGCATTTTTCAACCAAGACCAGTTTTCTAAATATTATCATCAGTCTTTCTTATCAGGAAATGGGGCATTATTTACTAACAGTTAACAAATCTAAACAAGAAACTGTTAGTATGGTAGGAAAGGGTATTTCCAAAATGCCAGATTCCTGGAAAATATGGAAATGAAATTTATTCCCAACACAGACATAATTTTGGGGGGAACATCCATATGGCCATTATCCAAGATGACTATAGACCATATATCCTAGAGTCTGTAACATATACTTAATGTAGAATTGAAACATGGATCTTTATTTTCGTTCTTAAAAGAGAAAAAATATATTGAATTTTATTTTTTACATTATATCCCACATTTTAGAGGTTCTATAAAAATGAGATTCCAGAAACCCAAAAGCCGCTCTACTAATAATCCTATTTGAGTTGAGAAGTAAATAGCAAAGAAGAGTAGTTAAGAACACCAACTCCTCAGCCAGACTGCATGGGTCCCCATCTCCTCTAAGTGGCTTGGCATGCCTGTACCTCAGTTTCCTCTCCTGTGAAAGGTGAGTGACAGCTCCTACCTCACTGGACTGCTGTAAGGATCGAATGAGTTACCATAGTGGTGACGGGCTTAGACAACCACCCAGCATATGTGAGCACTACACAAGTGTTATTTAAAATGCCTTTGGCTGACTTCTAACTTGGGCTGTCATCTCACGAATTATGCTATCAACCTGGGTAATGATTAACTTTTTTTCCACTATCATTCTCCCATGAGTGGCAATATCTTTCTTCTACATCAGCTACTGAATTGCCACATTTATGGTGGAAAATATTTATTTTGTATCCCCTAAGTGTTGTAATCCCTAACTGGTTTTTTTATTACAACTTAAGATAGGAAAACAAAAATAGAAAACCACATAGCTTAACCTAAAGTAAATGTACCACAGCATCTGATTATTATGTGCTATTTTTCAAAATGGTTTTTTAATATTTGCTAAATTGTCCACATTAGGAAATATAATGATGTCAATTACTGACCGAGAGTTTAACTTCTGATGATGAAGAAAGTGGTAAAATTTTACAGAGTTGTTTAAATAAAAGTTTTTTTAAGGCCTCTTTCTATTAAGTATTACTAAGCATATCTCTATTGGAAGGTACCTTGTTCATCAGTCCACCCGCCACGCAGTAGCAGGTTCAGCAGATGATGTGACTTTGAACTTTCACCAATATCTAGGTTTTAATGATAAAACAGAGTCTGTTTCACTGTGGCCCTAAACTACTCTGTACCTGTGAACATCAAATGATTGGGTCATTAATATGAAAGTTCCAAGGTAATGCTGTAAAGCATGGTAAATATTTAACTGAAATATCAGGTGACCTTTCTTAAAGGCTTACATCTAAGTGACAGGGAAGGAGTTTCGTTAATGTCCAAGTAGTTATATAAATGGCCTTAATTAAGTATAAATAATAATAAACACACGCTGTGATGAAACATTCAATTATGCCAACACCACAGTTTTTTTGGACTAGAGAATATTTTTGGATCCCAAAGAGCAACAGCATTGTTTGTTCCTGAATTCAAAAGAAATAACATTATTCTACTGTGTGTCTATCAGGTTTTCCCATGGTCCTGAAGACTACATAACCATAAGCAGAGCTATAGTTTAATATAATTTCAACAGCCTTCCAGAAATGCATGCTTAGGAATAGAGCAATACTTTAGTTCTGTTAGATAATTCTTGGTTAAGTCCAAATTTGATTCACAATTTCTTCATGACAATGACAAATGTACATTTATTAGACGCCTACTGTGTGTCAGGTATATGTTAAGCTCTTTTCACAAATTTGCTAATTCAAACTTCACAATAACTTATGAAATAGGAACTCTTATTACCCCATTTTCCAGATAGAAAACTGAACCTTGGAAGATTAAATACTTAATTCCCATGATAGAAGAGCTGGATTCGATCTTAAGACTCTAACACCCATGTTATTTCTACCTCGCTCTACCCCAACTCCGCCCACCCCAACGTCCTTCCATCATGGAGTAATGCATTGTGCTATGGAAAGTAGACTTCCTAAAGTAAGCTGGATGATTAAAATCTGACATGAGAGTAGGATATGACACTTTCTATTAAGTGTCCTAACTAAAAAGCATGAACTACAAAGTAAATAATAAATAAATTAGACCTCATCAAAATTAAATACAAAGGACACCATCAAGAAAGACAAGCCACAGAATGAAAGAAAATATTTGCCGATTATTTATCTGATAAAGATCTAGTATCCAGAATATATAAATAATTCTTACAACTCAATAATAAAAAGGCAACACATTTAAAAATGGGAAAGGATTTAAATAACTTTTTCTTCAAAGAATACATATAAATGACCAACAAGATGCGATAGGGTGCTCAATATGTTAAGTCATTACAAAAATGCAAATTAAAACCACAATGAGAGACCACTTCAACCTACTAGAATGACTATACTTGAAAAGACAGAAAACACCAAGTGTTGATAAGCATGTAGAGGAGCTGGACCCTCATGCGTTGTTGGTAGGAATGCCAAATGGTGCCACCCCTTTGGAAAACAGTTGGGCGGTTCCTCAAAAAGTTAAACACAGAGTTACCATATGATCCAGCAATTCCCCTCCTAATTATATACCCAAGAGAATTGAAATCACATGTCCATTCAAAAACTTATATTATTCATAATAGCTAAAAAGTGGAAGCAACCCAAATATCCATCCACTAATGAATAAAATGTGTTATATCTGCAGAATGGAATATTGTCTGGCCATAAAAAGAAATAAAGTACTGTTATATGCCATGACATGGACGAAAGAAGCTAGTCACAAAAGGCCACATGATTCCATTTATATAAAACTAGAGGCCTGGTGCACAAGATTTGTGCACTGGGGCGGGGGGGGACGGGTGTCCCCTCAGCCCAGTCTGCACCCTCTCGCAGTCTGGGGCTCCCAGTGGGAAGTCTGACATCCTTAGCGCTGCTGCCACTGCCGCTGCACTTGCCAGCTGTGAGCCTGGCTTCTGGCTGAGTTGCTCCCCCTGTGGGAGCACACTGACCACCAGGGGGCAGCTCCTGCATTGAGCATCTGCCCCATGGTGGTCAGTGCATGTCATAGTGTCATAGCTCAGTCATTCTGCCATTAGGTTGATTTGCATATTAGCCTTTTATTAGATAGGATGTCCAAAATAGGCAAATTTATAGCAATAGAAAGTAGACCATAGTAGTTCTCAGGGACTGGGGAGAAGAAACAACAAAAATTGACTAATGGTTACAGCATTTCTTTCTCTGGTGGTGAAAATGTTCTGGGATTAGTGATGATGTTGTTTACTAAAACCACTGAATTGTATACTTTTAATAGAGTGAATTTCATGGCACATGAATTATATCTAAATAGAGCTATTTTTTTTAAAGCTAGTGAGTCTAAGAACTCATTCCTTTTTTCAAAAGTTCACATTGCCTAAGTGCAAAGTATATAAATAATTTTTGGTAATTGATAAGCTAGCTTCCTGATTTCTAAAAGGATTGACACATTTTTATTAGATCAATAGTCTCTTTAGTTGCCAGTTAATTTCTCAAAAACACTTCCCTTTCATCCTTGCACTGAAATTGTGTAGGGTTAAAATAGGGATGTAGGGAGATGAGTACCAAAAGGAAGGGAATTGTGTCAGGGGTCACCAAGACTACCCACACTCAGAGAGTCGCTAAAAGGATTCGTGGAACTCAGCATATAATTGAACACATGGCTCAGGCTTATTACAGTGATATAGTATGCTGGGTCACAGGGGAAAAGATGTAGGCAGAGTCTGGAGAAATCCATACATAATCATTTCCTGCTTAACAATAAGAACACATTGTGGGAAATGTGTCAATACACAATTTCACTGTACAAACATCGCAGAGTGCACTTACACAAACCTCGGTGGTATAACCCACTACACACCTAGGCTGCATGGTATGTAGCCTATTGCTTCTCCAAGCCTGTACCGCATGTTACTATACAAAACAACACAAGACTCCATCAAGCACTAGAGAAAATGACGCAATGAAGAGATGGAGTAAACACAAGATGTGCTGGCATAACACACTGATTGCAGCAAACTTGTGTTTTCTTAATTACAGTTTACAATCAATATTATTTTGTATTAGTTCCAGGTGTATAGCATACACAGTTATTAAAATATTATTGACTATATTCCCTATGTTGTACTTGACATCCCCATGTAACTACATCCCCATGTAACTATTTTGTAACTACCAAATTGTACTTCTTAATCCCTTCACCCAGCCCCCAATTCTCCTCCCCTCAGCAGCCATCAAAATGTTCTCTGTACCTAAGAGTCTGTTTCTGTTCTGTTTGTTTGGTTACTTTGTTCTTTACATTACACATATACGTGAAATCATATGATATTTGTCTTTTTCTGTCTTACTTATTCTACTTAGCACTAGGTCCATCCATGCTGTCGCAAATGGCAAGATTTCATTCTTTTTTATGGCTGAGTAATATTTCATTGCAATAGAGGAGCGGATTTTTAATCTGCTTCTCTATTGATGAACACTTGTGTTGCTTTCATATCTTGGCTATTGTAAATAACACGAAAGTGAACATAAGGTGCATATATTTTTTGGAATTGGTTTTTTAGATTGCTTTAAATAAATATCCAGAAGTGGAATTTGCTGGGTCCAAAGGTAGTTCTATTTTTAGTTTTTTGAGGAACTTCCATATTGTTTTCCATAATGGCTATACCAATTTGTAATCCATTTATTGACTAGACTGTTTCTACCTTATTGTATGTTCATCTCCTCACCAATACTTGTTTGTTGATTTACTGATGATGGCCATTCAGACAGGTGTATGGTGATATCTCATTGTGATTTTAATTTGCATCTCTCTGATGATTAGTGATGTTGAGCTTCTTTTCAAGTCTATTGGCCATCTGTATGTTCTCTTTGGAGAAATGTCTTTTTAGGTCCTGTTCCCACTGTTTTTTTTAATATATTGTTTATTGATTTCAGAGAGGAAGGGAGAGAGAGAGACAGAGACAGAAACATCAATGAGGAGAGAGAATCATTGATTGGCTGTCTCCTGCATGCCCCACACTGGAGATCAAGCCCACAACCTGGGCATGTGCCCTGACCAGGAATCCAACTGTGACCTCCTGATTCATAGGTTGACGCTCAACCACTGAGCCATGCCAGCCAGGCCCACTTTTTAATTGGATTGTTTGTGTTCTGGTGTTGAGCTGTATGAGTTCTTTATACATTTTAGATATTAGCCCCTTATTGGATATATCATTGGCAAATAACTTTTCCCATTCAGTAGGTTGTCTTTTTGTTTTGTTGGTTTCCTTTACTAGGCAAAAACTTTTTAGTTTGATGTAGTCCCATTTGTTTATTTTTTTTCTTTTGTTTCCCTTGCCCAAGGAGATGTATCAGAAACATATTTCTAAGAGAAATATCAGAGGTTTTACTGCCTATGTTTTCTTCTAGGAGTTTTATGGTTTCAAGTCTTATATTTAAGTGTTTAATCCATTTTTGAGTTTATTTTTGTATTTGGTGTAAGAAGGTGGTCTAGTTTCATTTTTTATGTATCTGTACAATTTTCTCATCACCACTTATTGAATAGACTGTTTTTACCTTATTGTATGTTCTTGCCTCCTTTGTCATATTAAAAGACCATATGGTCATCAATTTATTTATGAGCTCTCTATTCTGTTTCATTGATCTATATGTTCATTTTTATGCCAATACCAAGCTGCTTAGATTACTATGGCCTTGTAGTATAGTTTAATATCAGGTACTGTGCTACTTTCAACTTTGTTCTTCTTTCTCAAGATTGCTGTAGCTTTTTGGGGACTTTTGTGGTTCCATATAAATTTTTGGATTATTTGTTCTAGTTCTGTGAAAAACGCCTTTGGTATTCTGTTAGGAATTGCATTGAATCTATAGATTGCTTTGGGTACTATGGACATTTTAACGATGTTAATTCCTCCTATCCGTGAGCATGCTTTGATTTATTTGTATCTTCTTCAATTTCTTTCTTCAGTGTCTTATAACTTTTTGAGAACAGGTCTTTTACCTTCGTGGTTATATTTATTCCTAGGTATTTTTTAATGCAATTGTAAATGAGATTTTTTTCTTCATTTCTCTTCCTGGTAGTTCATTATTAGTGTATAAAAATGCAACCAATTTCTGAATATTTATTTTGTATCCTGCTACTTCACTGAATTCATTTATCAGTTCTAGTAGTTTTTTGGGGGAAATCTTTAGGATTTTCTATACATTTATCATATCATCTGCAAATAATAATGACAGTTTTACTTCTTCCTTTCAAATTTGATGCCTTTTATTCTTCTTCTTATCTAATTGCTGTGGCTAGGACTTCCAGTACTATGTTTACTAAGAGTGGTAAAAATGGACACTCCTGAACTTGCTCCTGAACTTAGGGAAAATGCTTTTAGTTTTTCCCCACTGAGTAGGATGTTAGCTGTGGATTTGTTGTATATAACTTTATTATGCTGAGGTATGGTCCCTCTATTCCCATTTTGCTGAACCCAGTAGATAGATTCAGACTACATCAGAATACAACCTGAATAGCTCCACAAGCAGCATGCCCAAATGGAGGTCTTGGCAGGTACCAGACCCCACTGGGGCTAATTCCACTTTGAGGAGTCAGCTCTTCTCCCTTCCCCGCCCCCTCCCCCCAGCAGCTTGTACACTGTGATCAGGGTCATTCCTCACTGTCAACCAGCCTGAGGGTAAACCCCACCCACAAATGGACCAAATGCAACCAAGACTCATCTACAACAGGAAGGCTCACAAAACCCACACAGAGACATTCTTAGAGATGAGGGAGACTGCACCACTGAGCCCCACAGGACACCTACTACATAAGGCCACCTACCACGGCTGGAAGGCATAGCAGATCTACCTAATATACAGAAACAAATACAGAGAGGCAGCCAAAATGGGGAGACAAAGAAACATGTCCTAAATGAATAAACATGAGAAATCTTAAAACACACACACACACACACACACACACACACACAACTAAATAAAATGGAGGCAAGCAATATACCTGATACAGAGTTCAAATCAAGGTTATAAGGATGCTCAATGAACTTAGGGAAAGAATGGATGAACTCAGTGAGAACTTCAACAAAGAAATAGTAAACATTAAAAAAGGACGTAGAAACCTTAAGAAAGAACCATTCAGAAATGAAGAATACACTATCTGAAAGGAAAATTACACCAGAAGGAATCAACAGCAAATTATATGAAGCTGCTGTCCCTCCACAGGAGCTCAGAACAAGTGCCCACAAATGAGATTTTGTGTGCTGGCCCTTTAAGAGAGCATCTGATTTTCCAACAGTCTCTTGTGTCACCTGGGGAAGACAGAATCCCTAGTGATTTTCACAGCCAGATGTTATGTGAGCTGCTCTTCCTAGCTCTCATGCTCCAGGCTAGGGAGCCCAGCATGGGGTTGAGACCCCTCTCTCCTCAGGGGAGACCCCTGCAGCTTAGGTATCCCTATGGATTTCCAACCATCGCATGTGGGTGTGGGCTCAGCCCTTTTTGCGTTTCCTCCCCTCCTACCAGTCTCCATGTGGTTTCTTCTGAATATCCTTAGTCATAAGATTTCTGTTTAGCTAATCTTAAAATGGTTATCCAGGTTGGTTGTTCTATAATTTAGTTGTAATTTTGATATGGTCCTGGGAGGAAATGAATGTAACTTCTACCTACTCTCCCACCATCTTGGGGCTTTCCTGGAATCAGCATGTCCTTTAAAGGAAAGGTAAAAGGAAGGACAGATGAAATACAAAACTTCTTTGACTTTTACCTTTGCCCTGGCATTCAAGGAAGAATCTCACAGATGTACAGATGATGAAATGGTTATCACGAAGAACAGAGTTCATGACACACCCCTGAACAGTACTTACTGGCCCAACTGTCCTTATTAGGCCAGACCAAAGAGGTAACCTTGAGAAAGAAACCCTGAGTAGGAGGGCCCCAATTTAGTCCTCTTCTCCCTGCCAATGCTTAGTAAGAGTCGCCATCTATCTCATGGAAGGTAGAAGGATCTGTTGCTGTCTCCGCTCTTTTTGGAGCCAGTAACCATCACAAACCAACTAGAATATATTTGAAAAATAGAGCGGAAGGGACGTCCTTTTTCCCAGAACAATAAATGCCTGTTACATAGCATTGTTTAACTTCAACCAGTGAGTTACAAAATATATCCTAAAAGCTCACGTAAGCAAACAGTTTAAGGACCCTGTGGCTACTTAGAATTTCTGAGACATTCCACCTGCCTGGCCCCTCCCCTTCCTATCCCCCTTTCTCTTTTTCCCTTCCCTACTTTCAGCCACCAGCTTCTTCCTCTGCCTTTCCCCTCTTTCCATCACTCCCACCTCCACCAACAATTAGAAACTGACTGTAATCTCAAAGGATTCAAATAACTGAAAAGTTTTTAAAAAATAATTGAAAAGTTGTTTTCTTTTACAATTTTATTTCTCAATTACCCAAATGTAAGATACTGCCTCCCTAACAGATTATTTCTAATAAAAATTGCAACATGTTTGTATATACATGTGCTTGCATCTCCCACATTAATAGTTTGATTTTTTAATTGCCTTCAGTAAATATCCAAAGTTCATGAAAATCAAATTATTTTTAATAATTGTACCTTTAGCCCTATGAGAAAATAGATAGTAAATGCTTATTTAGAAGCAGCCTTACAAAATCTTCAAAGTTCTGCCTTAACTATCAACAACCATAAAGGGAAATCTTAGTTCCTAGAATCAGACTGGGTCCCAATCATTGGCTTGGCTGACATGGAAGAAACAGTCCCAACAAAGATCATCCAGGGACGCCCTAACCAGTTTGGCTCAGTGAATAGAGCGTTGGCCTGTGGACTTAAAGGTCCCAGGTTCAATTCCAGTCAAGGGTATGTACCTTGGTTTCGGGCACATCCCCAGTGGGGGGTATGCAGGAGGCAGCTGATGGATGTTTCTAACTCTCTATCCCTCTCCCTTCCTCTCTGTAAAAAAATCAATAAAATTTAAAAAATAAAAAAAAAAGATCATCCAAGGAATGGACCTTCCTTCTAAATCTCCAGGTTTAAGCTTCACAAAGTGTCAAATTATCTTAATAATTTACTTATCCAAATAAGTCAACTTTGAAACAAGACACAACGAATGAACCATTATTTGCTAAACCTATCGCCTAGATAATAACTATCTCCCATTTAATTTGCCTCCTATTAAGGCAGGGTTTTGTTAAAACTAAAATAGAAGTTCTCACTGAAACACTTAAAAAAATCCTCAAAAGCATAAAAACGTACTTTCCTCACAAGTGGCATAAATAGACTCTAGAATGCATAGTTAATATCCCCTGAAGGTCAGGCTTTCCCTGACCCACCCTGGGTACTATGCAAAGGTGCTCATGAGGAGCATGCTCAGAAATGAGCATGTGAGAGCATGAGGGGAGCTCAGACCTAAGTCTGTTGTGAAACTAGGGATATTAGTCTCAGAAGCAAAGCTCAGAGGCCAGAAGGGTCAACTCAAACATTTAAAGGTTTGTCATGTGGCAGAGCAGCTCTATAGGCCTAAAGAGCTAAAGTGGGAAAATGAATGGGAAGAGATGACAGACAGTCCAATCATTATAAAAGAGAACTCTGAACCATCGGACTTACCAGAAGATCGGCTGGGCTTCCTTGAACAGTCATGATTTCCCTGTAGCAAGAGCTATTCAAGTCTTTGATCGATTCATTCAACATTCTGCATTCTTTTATTGAATAGCTAACTCAGGAGGCTTCACCCTGGCTACACACAGGTGAATAAAATAGTCATGGTTCCTGCTCTCATCCAAGGTAGAGTCTGGTAGGGTGATTTGGTCAGACATATAGAGGAGACTCAAACACACATCCAATTCTATGAAATAAAGGTCAGGGTCTTTCTCCATTTGGAGAGCCCCAAATATGGGTTTTTTCCTTACTAAGAATGAGACAGCCAAATTAACAGCTTAAGGCTCGCTTAAAGAATATGTAGAATACTACTGGGATCATGGCATTAAAGTTATAACTGTGGGTCTGCAAAGTACAACAATAACACACACAAAAAGCCTCAAACCCATTTTCCTAAAGTGACGATGCAGAATCAGCCTTTTGCTTTTGCAGTTCTTATAACTCAGAGTCCTACATCTATTTTATGGTTAGAAGATGCTTTTCCTTTGGAAACATGGAAGAACAGTGTTTTGTAATTAGGAAGGAAACACAAGACTGGTATATATTTAAGAAAGAAACTAAGGAGGATTTTTTTAAATAGTTAACATTTAGTCTCATAATTAAAATCCGAAATGCACAAAGTTGATTGAGTACAATCTCTTCTTGCTTATGAATTATAATTAGTGAAATTCATTTTCTAATCACTTTCCTAATCAGCACACTTCAAGATATAATCACTTTGCCTTAATCTCAATGTAACAACTATGATCTTAGACTTGAATCACGTCATTTGGGGAAATGACCTGTCGTAACTAAAAGGCCTGGCTGGACAGAGGAGAGCTGTCTGGGGAAATTCCCGGTCAGCCTCGCTGACCCCCTAGCCTGGCTCCAGGCAATACAGAATTCACAAACATCCTTCATGGAAAATAAACCAGCATTAGAAAAAGCTCATTTCATTTCATTTTTTAAAGCTTTTTTTTATATTTAAGACTAATCCAAAAAAAAAAAAAAAATCTATTAGCAACCTGCATATGAATCAATGCTAGAAGAAAAAGAACAATTCCAGGACTGAAAAGTCAAAAGCAGCAGGAGAGAACATGTACTCAGTTTCCCGAATAAGAGGAAATGTCTTACAGCAACTTCTGGAAATGGGTCAGCTTTCCCTAGTACTGAAACAGGAAACTTTACTATCAAATAGAACAATGACCCTTTACCTTATTATACAGTTTTCTAACCAGATGACCCAAGTAGTCCATGTCTCTGTGGCTGGCTAGGCTCAGAGCTCCTGAGAGAATCAATCCTTATGACTCCAGGTCGTACACCAGGGACAGACACTGTAATCCCAGCAGGTTACAAAGTGTGTAAATCAGAGAAGTAAGATCATAAGGACCAACAATAAATTGGAACACTCCCAGTTCATTGTTAGGCTTTTAAATTTTAACCAAACACACTGGTTGGTCATCTGTAGCTGAGGGTCACTATTTTGTGACGGCTGACCTGACCTTAGGGAAAAATCAAAAGCCTGGGGGGGCGGGGGCGGCGGGGGAGGCGGTCTGAGTCAGGTTTTAGACCCCAATCTGTTCCAGTATTGACCCTCCCCTCATCCCTGCCCCCTTTCCATGTCTCTGTGGGGCTTCAGCCAACATCCCCACAGGAGCTCAGGCCGTCACTGTGCCTGCTGTCACCCCACCCCAAGTGGAAAGAGGTCTTCCCTCCAAGTGTGACAGTTCTTTCAGCCAACTCAGAAAGCCTGGCACAAGCCCACTAATAACAAACATACTGCTATTGAGCCCCAGGTTTGGCAAAATGCCACCTGGAAGGCCATTCTCAGCCTTCTCAAAGGAGGTGACTTACCTCTGTGTCTCTGCATAGGGGTCCCTGGGCCCCCAGAGCAAAGTCCAGGGTTCACCATTTCTTCCTTGAGACATTGTCCTGACCAGCAAGTCTGAGATAGAAAGAGCTCTGAAAACTAACCAGCCTTTATAACTTTACTAGCAACACCTGGACTGAAGAGATGTGAGGCTGTAAGCAATATCTGTTCATCTCCCTTAGTGGGAATATTCACACACTTAGTGAAGCTGTGTTACTCCTTTGAATTACAAGCTGGGGATAGTCTGTAACATGCAGCACATGTGTCATATTATCTTTTGAAAATCCAAAAATATCCCTGAATTCCAAAACATGTCAGGCTCCTGGGTTTTGGATAAAGGCCTGTGGATCTGTGGTAGCTTCAAAATGAGTTCCAGGGTTTTCCTTCACTAGTTTCCTCAAGGGCCTGAGGTAATTATGCAGGATGTGTAGCTAAAGGGAGAAAGTCACATATAGAAATTAGAAGTTCTCATAATTGAGTCGACATTTACTGGGAGGAGAGGACTCTCATAGAGCCAGGAATTAGGGTAGAGTCTCCCCGAAGTCCTGCAGAAGAAATATCTACCCCTTAGGGGCCAGTTCCTCCTCTCCCTTGATCCCTTTGATTAATATGTACCCAAAAAGGAGGCTACATAGAGGGAAAACTATCTTTGAATTCAGTGGAAAATTCACCATACAATAAACCAGTTTTAAAATGATAATTTCATAAAAGTAAAATAAATAAAATGATGATTTGATTCCCAAGTTTACCCAGAAGTTTGCTTCTGGAATACCATATTTTTCCATGTATAAGACACTATTTTTTTCTGAAATTAAGGGGCATCTTATACAGGGAAGTCAGCTGAGGAGGGCGGCTGAGCAGGGAGCCCCAAGACTGCATAGCTGCCCGTACCTTGTCAAACAGGCCTCCTCTAATCAGGAGCCTTATTGTTACTGACGTCAGCTGATGCCGTAACTGGAGGTGGAGGTGGAGAGTGCACAGATGCAACAGGGACCAGAGCGTTCTGAGCCCATAAAGATGTCAAAAAACAAAAAGATAAATACCGGTAAGCGATTGTCTTACTCTGCAAAATTCAAACTGAATGTAATCAGCTGTGCAAAAGAGCTTGGAAACAGAGCTTGCAGAGAGACAATTTGAACCTCCTCCCACCGAGTGTATGATCAGACAGTGGAGAAAACAGGAAGAACAACTCCTTAAGATGCCAAAAAAGAAGGCCTTAAGAGAAAAATCAGCAAAATGTTTAAAATATTGATTTCTTAATTTTGGGTTGGAAAAGGGGGGAGCTTCTCATACCTGGGGGCATCTTATACATGAAAAAATACAGTAGCTAAAACAATAGAATTCTAAATATCGGATAAAGTAATCTTTATGAGTAAACCTAGGAATTTAAGTTCTTTTCATGTTACTCTTTACATGAGAAAATACATTCTGCATCTTATAAATAATGAAATACAAAAGGCCATTTATAACACATGCATTTCTAGGTTGGATGTGGCCTACAATGTGTAGCATTTTTCTGTCATCATTTGTTGTTCAAGAAATAATAGGTACTAGAAAGAGAGGCTCAACAAGAGACAATGAACCAGCCCCCACAGCTTAGACACCAGGGGGAGAGAGGCGGGGTGTGGGGGGAGTAACACAGTTAAAGTAAACTCATCTTAATGTAAATTAAAGTTACATTTTTATTGTAATTTTATGCATCAACACTTTCCAATGATCAGTTTCATCTTATTTTAAAGCAGCTTTATATAACAGTTTGACGCACTGAAAGATTCACCTTTGAGTAACATGAAAGTCTCCAAATCTTCTCAAAGATCAGAGAGACTGTCTAAATACATACACTTATCCCCCAAGTTCTGCTCATGAGGAAGAGGCTCTCTGCGAAAGAACAGTTTACAAAGTTCACAGTGGAATGCCAGCATCATTTCCCTCAAAATCAGACGTTCAATAATATTTGAATTTTAAAACAATAGAGGTGAAATCTGTCATTTTAAAAAAATCTACAACTTTGCCAAAAGAGAATGGAATGTTAATGACCGATAGCTGTAGTCCAAATTTTTAGAAAGTTTGTCACAACATTCTACATACCACACCTTTGAAAACAATGGCCTGGTGCTATTGAAATCCCCAGGTGAAATTGTCTGAGTGGAAATTAAAACACAACAGCGACTTTCCTTGAAATCAGGAAATCTCAAGATTCCACAGGGTCAGCACAACCCAAAGGAATGAAGTCTTACATTCGTCCTTTCTGTGATAGCAACATTTGATGGGGGGGGGGGGGGGGGGGGGGGTGGTAAAAGGGAAATAAAAAGAGTTAAAAGCCTTACTTTTCCTCCTGAAAGCTCGTAGGAGATGTTGAAGGCACCAGTGTCAATGGAGATGGGAAACTGGGTAGAAAGCACATATTAGAATTACTTGTTGGCATCAACCACATAATACCAAGGATAGAAAATCAGTCCACACTTGATGTTAATCCCTGCAAGGAACAACAAAGAAATAACTAATTACCGAATTCAATCATGGGCATATGCAACTTTTATTCCTAAAAGCAATGAGGAATCCAGGGGTAAATGCCAGCCTGGAATTCAATAATCAGGATCCTCAAGTAGCAGGAAAAGGTCTGGAAGGCTTGGCTTCTGTATTTTATGGCGTTATTAACTGGGGAAATTTGGAAACTGTGGAAAATGTGGAAAGTCATTGACTAAGAAAATGAAATTAATCCAATTGGCCTTGCTCGGTGTCTAGAATTGGTAACCACTGGTCTTGGCACTGAGAGATTACAAAGATGTGCAAGACATCATCTCCATCTCAGTGGGTAGACAAGCTTGTACACATGTAAACCAGGAGAAAAGTAGTATGCAGCAGCCTAACAGAAACCAATCACTAATAGTCATGAGATTAGTTGCTCCCTATTCTAAAGGTCTTTCCATGTTTTAATTCATTTAATTATCACAACCATTCTACGATATTGCTCTCTCCCTTTTCACAGTGAGGAAACTACAGCTCAGAGAGGTTGAGAAATTTACCCAGGGTCACACAGCTCATAGGTGGTAGATCATAAGTTTAAATCCAGTGTCCAAATGTTACTCACCCTTGCCCACCACACAATACAGCATGTAAAGGATTTTAATTCTGACTATGGTGGGTTGGGTGGGAGGCAGGATGAGGTGGGGAAATAGGCAGAGAGGTAAAAAATTTCTAGGAGGAAAGGCAACTGAGATGTACATTGCCCAGATGGGCACAATATAACCTCCCTAGACCAAGTTTCCTTACCTCCCAACAAGTGGAATTGATGAGATTATCTCTGGAAATCCCTTTAAATTTTTTAATCACTTAGGAATTCACTCTTGTGACAGCAGGAGAGAGCACAAAAAAGAACAAGCTTCAGAAAACAACACAACAGGAGTAATTAATAGCTGTGTGAGCGTGGGAGAGTTGTTTACCTGTCCTGAACCTTCGTTTCTTCACTGATGCAATGAGCCAATCCTCAGAGTGTTATTATAAAGAGTAAATCATCTATGCTAGATGCAGTGCCAGCACAACAAATTTTAGTATCTCCCTCCCTTTTCTTTCTTTCTTGAACGCACCTAAACCTTAGATCACTGTGTGGCTGGCTACATATTAGTGGAGCACACTTTGGAGGTAGATTGAAAAATAAAAGAATATGTGAGAGTATGAAATATCTTCTAAAATATCTGAAAGGTTCTAATTTGCAATACATCTATTTTATGTTAAAACTAGTGGCCCGATGCATGAAATTCGTGCACGGGGGGGAGGGATGGGGGGAGGAGTCCCCTCAGCCCAGCCTGCACCCTCTCCAATCGGGGACCCCTTGGGGGATGTCCTAAACCAGCAGTCGGACATCCCTCTTGCAATCTGGGACCACTGCCTCCTAACCACCTCTGCCTGCCTGCCTGATTGCCCCTAACCCCTCTGCCTACCTGCCTGCCTGATCACCCCCAACTGCCTTCCCCTGCCAGCCTGGTTGCCCCCAACTGCCCTCCCCTGCCATTCTGATCGCCTCTAACTGCCTCTGCCTCGGCCCCCACCACCATGGCTTTGTCCAGAAGGAAGTCGAACATCCAGAAGATGGCTGGTCGACCCGGTCTAATTAGCATATTACCCTTTTATTAGTATAGATACTGGGTGTTTCTCTTGATCCTTTTAATTATACAAGTCAACGACCTCATTGAACAGTCACATGATAAACTGGAGACCCAGAGAGAAAGACACGTACTACTTATTCATAAGCTATGACTGGTATGGCTTAGGGAGCTTTCAATAGATAGTTAATAGGTTATGCAAAAAGTGCATAGTTAAGAGGTAAAAACTTTGTACTGTTACACACTGAAGTTAATATGTGAATGAAAGTGGGTAGAAAAAGTCCTCTCCAAAAACTGTTGTCATCATTTAATTTATTATCAAAGATTTAGACGGAGCTAGTAAGACGCATATCCATAGAAAAGAGCAAGTAAAGGGACAGTGATCAGATTGATATCCAAGAGAAATAAAGAGATTAAAACCTGTATGTAAGTAGGCGTTCTGTTTCTTTTTTCTCTTAGTTTATTAACTTAGAATACACTTTTTAACCAGCTTTGGCTAAAGAGGTTCAGTGACTCCTTTGTTAGCTAAGCTACAGCTTTTACAGTGGCAAAGGCATCTGAGAGGAGAAAAGCCATGGACGCAGGCGAGATTGAAGCCGAGATCTAGCGGTTAAACATACCAGCCTGGCCGCTGTTCTGAATGTGCAGCCTTAGCTTGTGACGTCAGCCTGACGCGGACGCAGTGGGCCTGCTACAGAGGTTCCGCCTTCTACAGCTTTAGTAACTCCCTCTAGCATGGGACACAGATCACTCTACGCACTGTGTGTTGCCATTAAATAATGAGGGCTGATGAGCTAAGGGAGGGCAATGCCCTTCATTTGTTAAAATGTTATTCTGGTCGATATTAATGTGATGATGATAGTCAACAGTTTATATGAACGGAGTGCTCGCTATATACCTGGCATGCTGTACTAATGCCATTATGTACATTAGCCCTTTAAATCCCCCTATACAATAGACACCACTGCTGTTCCTTTCTTTTTCTAACATGAGGAAATTAAGGCTTAGAGGGGTAGAAGGATGCATATTAGGATTCCATTATCCTACTCCCCACACCCCGTCCCGCCCAGGTCAGGGCTCTTCTATTGCCAAGACACGTCATCGGCAAGCTCAGCAAGAGCTGTTTACTGAGAGGATGTCACAGGCAGTGCCTGGGACAAGGGCAGAAAAGCAAAGAGTGTAGGACCACGTAGGGGTTTCATCTAAGAAGCTAGGAACCAAGTCCATTCCCACCAACTCGCATCTCCTTCGCGCTGTCTATTACAAATGTATACAAATATCTTCTCAGAATCTGGGGACCTGGGATTCCACAGGACCAGGCATTTCTTTATCTTTTTTTCTTTTTTTTTTTTGGTGAGGGGGAGGTAGTGGGCAGGGTGGGGACCAAGCATTTTTAACCTCTGAATCTCCCTCTACTATATCATGTGTCTTATTAAAGAACATATATTTTTTGGTATGAAGGAAAGATGAACTTTTAACTTCATTTCTTTGACTGACTACTAATAAAAATTAAATTCTGATTTTAATTCGTTCACGATCTTAACACACAGGGAAACATTCTGAGTGCATCTGGTTTGCTTTTAAAAGTAGGAACTAACTCAAAGAAGCACAAAGCTCGGAAAGGGGTAAATGCACTGAGCTTCACAAGTGAATCTATTTTAATAATTACTTTCTCCACGTAAAATTCATTTAAAATCTCCATTTTGCAATTTGGCAGATGTAACATTCCTGTGTAAAGTTGGGGTGCTTTTCTCCATTCTTATAGCTAATCTGTGTAAGGCAGAAAGTGATAATGCTGTGCCCATGAGCTCTAGGGTCTTTTCCTTGAGGCCGGCATTCTGCTGCTGTATTCCATTAATAGACTCACATTCCAGCACAAAGCACAGTGCTTGGACTAGAGCCCAGTTCTCCTGACTTTCCGTCTAGGGCCTTTCAACAAGTTGTGCAGATTGGTGAGGAGGGGGTGCAGGGGAAGGGGGGGGATGGCTTGTGTTTGATCCAAAACAGAAGAACATGAAGCATCACAGGGCCATCTCCTGCCCCTTCCCATCACTTGACATCATGATGTCACTTGGTCCGAGAATTTGGTTGTGACATATGAATGTGAAAGTTCTGTGTATGTATGTTTTGTGAATATCTGTCTATTGAACGCTCTCTCACTGGATAGAAAATTCATTTATAGCAAGCAGATGCTTATTTATTTTTATAGCTCCATCACTCAGAATATAGCCTGGCACACAATAGGTAGCAAATAACAAACAAAAAATGTTAATAGGAAGGAAGGAAGGAAGGAAGGAAGGAAGGAAGGAAGGAAGGAAGGAAGGAAGGAAGGAAGGAAGGAAGGAAGGAAGGAAAGGAGGGAGGGATAGAGGGATGGAGGGAGGGAGAGAGGGAGGAAGGGAGGGAGGGAGGGAGGGAGGAAGGGATGAATAGAGGGATGAATAGAGGGATGGAGGGAGGGAACGAGGGAGGGAAGAAAGGAAGCATGGACAAGCTGTTCAGTTTGTCTCAAATGAAGAATCTATTTATGATTCAACCAAAAGATTGTGAAGCTACTTTCGAGAAATAGAAAAACTTTGCCTGAGGTGTTTTCTGCATCCCCTTCTCTCATGCTCCTTCTTCGCCAGCTGATTTGTTGGATGATTTTCACCAATGAATAGTGCTACATAGAGGACAGATTGGAAGAAAAGATAACAAAATGCTAATAGGAACTGTCAAGAAGGAGTAATAAAATGAAAATACGTAAAGACAAATGAAAAAATCAGAAAAAAGCAATAAAAAGTATGCAATGCGTGACATAAAGAAAAATGTAACATGCAGAAACTACTTGAACAATTATTGACTACGACTGTAACTGCTTCAAAACAAGGTGCTGACTGCACTGCCCCGACTGCATTGTCAAAACATCCCACAGGGAGGAACGCAGAACATGCCTAACCAGGGTGTGAGGAGAGAGAAAGACCAGTCCTCCTTGGGCGATGTGATCATTAATTCCCAAAACAAGGAAAGGAAGTAACTGTATGCCTGCTTCTCTAAGGAACCATGAGAGAGTCCATAACTTTAAAGTGTTGCCTGTGGATTATAAACAGGGATTCTTGGATGTGCTCCGAAGCTAGACCATCTGGGAGTCATGGGACCTCGCCCACCTGTCTCAAGCACTTGCTGTCAGCTAGCAGACAAGTGACAAGCAGCATGAGCCACAGATTTTCTCTTTTTAGTTGGTGGGGTGGGGGTAAAGGCATATAAGTTACATTTCTTTTTCATTCACTCTTGTCCTTTCCCCTGCAAGTCACAAGAAAAGACCAACCAATGACACATTCATTCATTCTTTCAACAAATATTTACTAAGCGTCTAACATGAACCAGCACTGCGGTGAACATGACAGACATGCCCCCTGTTTCTGAGAAGATTCCATTCTTGTAAGAGAGGACAGATGATCACCAAACGGACAAAGATAACAGCTCTGCGAGACCGTCTCCCACCAACCTTCTCTTCCCTCCCCACACTCCAGGCACTGAGTATGCCACGATCAGTCCTGCCTTGAGTTCTCCGCCCTCTTCCCTCTGGCTGGCAAGCCCTGTGATCACACCTCACGGGGCTTCTTCCTTCCCCTCACTGAAGTCTCAGCCGAGGTGTCACCTCTCGAAAAGGCCTCCCTCGCCCTCCTGTGTAAAACCGGCCTTCCTCCCCCTCCACGGCTTTCTGTTTTCCTTAGGTCTCTCATCTGTTGACACTGTGTTCTGTGCTTGCTTTTTGCATTTTTGCTCTCTCCTACTCGAACATAAGAGTCACTGCAGAATGAGTTTTGTCTGTTTTGTTCACTTCTGTATCTCATGCATGTAGAACAGTGCTGCTAGAAAATGCCCATTGACTCACATGCCCAATGACAAATATCTATAGTCAGATTGCCAGATCTATTATTTGCACTGTGATAGCTGGTCTCCAACGACAGTCCCCAGTGAACTACACTCCTTATTCACACCTTGCCTTGAGCCTGGGCTGGCCCAGTGGCTCACCTTTGACCAACAGAATACAACAGAGGTGAAGCTGCCTGATGTCCAGTCTACCCCATAGACAGCCTTGCAGATTTGACCTTGAATGGAACACATGCTCTGTAGGAAGCCAGACACCAAGTATAAGGTCTAATGACACGGAGGCCACCATGCTGTAAGGAAGCCTAAGCTAGCCCTGCGGAGAGACTAAAATGCTCAGCCAGTGCCCAGCTGTCCCAGCCATCCCAGCTGAAGCACCAGAGAGAGGAGTGCACATCCAGCTCAGTTGAGTCTTCAAATGACTCCAACCCAAGGTGCCATCTGGCTGCTACTGCATGGGCGACTCCCAAGTAAGAACCACCCAGCCGAGCCCCATCAATCCATCACACCATGAGAAAGAAAAAAGTTCTTGTTAGGTCACCAAGCTTTGAAGTGGTTAGTTATGCAGCAATAGATAACTGTCAAAATGCAGCTCCAAAGACAGCTCTATATTCAACCACTTCCTTCCCTAACAATGTGATGCATGTATCTGAGAGTCCTGGGCTTCCCACCCCTACCCCCCAACCACACACACACACTCTCTCTCTCCCCTATAAGTCATTTGTCTCTGCCATCAACAAACCTTGCTTTGTTCTGTTCACTCTCTTACACCCCTACAAGCACGTCACTAGAAGTCAGGAAAGCTGGGTCTTCATCCTCATGCGATGCTGTAATTTTAGTCAAGTCACTAAGCTCTCTGAAGCGCAGGCTCTTTTCTGAAGAATGACAGCGAGAACTGGATTTTTAAATTTTGTTTAGTGTGTGGCAGGCAACCCTTTCCCCTATCCTTATGTAGAAACTAATACAGAACGGAAACATACGAAAGAGGTCCTAGCGGAAGAGGTCTAACTGGAGCAGTTAGTATACTGGAGTAGTGGTTAGAGGTAGGCAGTGGAGTCTGAAGACCTTATTTCAAATGCAGCCCTTTCCCCCACTCGCTCAAAGAGCCCTGGATTCCCTCAGAATCTGGTGGGGAAAAATCACGCTACTGAATGGTCTCAGAGGCCTCCCCACTTCACATATTATGATCTATGACATTCACCATACAGAAAATAGACATGTAGTTTAAAACTTCGGGGTAGATTTTAACTTATTGTTTATATGCCATCATTTATTTTAATTTTTTAAAAATACATATTGAACTAGAAGAGTTTGTATTGCTTCTGCTTTCTCACAGAATCAGATTTATTCTATGTTTCCCAACTACCATCTGCCCCTAGACCAGTAAGCCCTTGCCATCTTGCCTAGTCTTCCCAACACAGGTGCTAAGCTTAGTTCTTGCCTCATCCCTGGAGAGAGATAGAGTACATGTTTCAGATTTCTCCATCTGCAGTATAACTTGGCTTGGGAAAAAGTGGTGCAGAACTATTCTATTTGCTTTTTTTAAATATATTTTTTATTGATTTCAGAGAGGAAGGGACAGGGAGAGAGACAGAAACATCAATGATGAGAGAGAATCATTGATCGGCTGCCTCCTGCACGCCCCCTACTGGGGATTGAGACTACAACCCAGGCATGTGCCCTTGACTAGAATTGAACCCGGGGCCCTTCAGTTTTCAGGCTGATACTCTATCCACTGAACCAAACTGGCAAGGGCCTATTTGCTTTTTTTTAAGTGTTGTTTCCACAGTCTTCTATAGAATCCCATCCCAATGTTAATTCATCAGGAAACTTTCTTTCACATTTGACAGAAATCATTCAATAAAGGTCCCCTACATGTAATGTTTCTCAACTTTCATCTTACAATGTTTTTTAAAGTTTTATAATTAAGTTCTTCAGTGTTACCATATATTGCTATCTTCTGAACTCTCAATTTTTCCCACTTCCTCTTTTGGATATTGACCTTAATTTGTAAACAGGGATGATGTAATGAGTGTTCCTGGAATTCTTTGACTTATGACATTGATGTATAAAATATTATGCATAAACTATTACTCAGCTTTCCAGGTTCCATCTTGATAAAAGCATCATCTTCTAAAACAGTGGTTCTCAACCTTCCTAATGCCGAGATCCTTTAATACAGTTCCTCATATTGTGGTGATCCCCAACCATAGAATTATTTTCGTTGCTACTTCATAACTGTAATTTTGCTACTGTTATGAATCGTAATTTAAATATCTGATATGCAGGATGTATTTAGGTGACCCCTGTGAAAGGGTCGTTCGACCCCCAAAGGGGTCGTGACCCACAGGTTGAGAACCGCTGTTCTAAAACATGTCCTCAGACAATATGCATTAAATTATAGGCATGTGACAACACTTTACGTGAACTTATGTTGGCTATTAAATACATAATCTGCCACGTGTCATAAATTAGGTAACTATTTAACTATACATTACAACCTTAGCACCATTCAAATCTCCAAACTCATATTTCAACTCTGCCACTAGGACTATGGACAGATGCACAGCGTATCTGACCAATCTTAAAAAGAGACCAATATTTGATCAATATTTGAAGCTATTAAAAGAAATCCCCTACCTCCTGAAAAGCGATGGTTTAGGCATGCATTTTCTACTGGTCTGCTTCAATAACTGCAAGAAAATATCAGCTGGAACTAATTTTGATATTAGAAATAAGAAATTATGTTCCCATAGGCTTGGAGGAAGAAAGGCAAACATTTTTTTTTATTGGAGCAAAATCAAAGAGCCTCCTAAAATATATTTTAGACATAATGTTCACTCTCTATTTTCTCACACTACAATGAAGTTTCTCCTATCGTTTGCCTGCTGCTGCCTTTTAAATACTGCACTCTATTTTATTGTATAATAACCCCAAGAATAAACAAATTGGGAAGCTGGTTCACAATGTCTTTTAACTTCAGGCAAATGTCACTATGTAAAATAATGTACTTTACTTGCTCCTTTCTAACTCCTCCCCACTCTAGGAAAGGACTATCTGCTATTTCCCCACAGGCTCCTTCCTACCCCACCCTCCCCCTCCTTTCTCACTTAAGATCTACTATTGAAGTCCTCATCCCACACACTGAAGAACAGGTTGCAGGGCAATTTCAGCGCTCCTTAATTGAGCTGTAAGCCCACGCTGGGGAACACTTGCCCTTACTCATGCAGTAAAAGAGGCCTGACCACGGTTTGTCAAAGGTTAAACATAGAACTACCATCATGACCAGCAATTCCATTCATAGGTATTTTTACCCAAAAGGTAGCCACAGTAGCCAAAAAGCAGAAACAACTCCAATGTTCATCAACAGATGATTGGATAAACAAATGTACATATAATGGAAGGTTAAAAAGAAATGAAGTACTGATACATGCTACAACTTAGATGAACCTTGAAAACATTAAGTTTAGTGAAATAAGCCAGACACAGAAGAAATACTATTATCTGATTCCACTTATATGAGGTACCCAGAACAGACATACTCATAGAGACAGGAAGGAGAGTAGAGGTTATTGTTTTTTGTTTGTTTGTTTGTTTTTATATATATATATTTTTTTTTTATTTAGAGGTTATTGTTGAATGGTACAGAGTTTATGCTAGGGATGACTTTTTTTTACGTTTTGGGTATAGATAGTCGTGATGGTTACACACACTGTGGATGTATTTAATGTCACTGAATTATACACTTAACCAATGGTTAAAGTGATAAATATTACATATATTTTACTGCAATGAAAAAACTACTTGAGGGCAGAAAAAGTCAGTTCTGGCTTGAGTTCTGTAGTGGGAACAGCATGGTGGGCACCTGAGAGTTACAGAGAGCCTCACTACCCAGCGTTTGGGAGGGTGACAACCTCTTCTAAATTCCAAGCCCATCCTCATCCTGAGTAGGGGGTGGAGCTAGAGAAAGGATGTGGAGGCTAAAGGCATAATGTTCCCAGGAAGAGCCTGCAATGGGCACTGAAGAGCATGGACTCCAAGCTTCCAGAGCCTTCCCCAGATGGGCTCCTGCAGGAGGGGCTCAGTGCTCGGGAAGCAAAAAACCAAACCAAACAAACAAAAAACAGAAAAACATAGAGTGAATATTTATAGAATCTATATATATAAAAGCCTAAGCAACCATCGCAAGTGAACGCACGACTGAACAGGCTGTGTGGGGCAACTAAGCCAGCAGGGGGGTTAGTGAGGGGCGACCAAACGACTGAGCAGCAGGCTGCATGGGGCGACCAGGCCCCCAGGATCAGGCCTAAACCGGCAGTCGAACATCTCCCAATGGGTCCCGGATTGGAGAGGGTGCAGGCTGGGCTGAGGGGACCATCCCCTTCCCCCCCTCCCTGCATGAATTTTGTGCACCGGGCCACTAGTACATTTATATAACAATATGGTTGCATAGTCTTTATAATTACTCTTAAGTCTAAAATTAATTTTAAAAGAAAAACGAAGGACTGCAGCCCCAGAGCAAAGAGTTAATAATATTTTCCCCCAGCCATGTCATACTCTACTATTGCCACTTATAATTGTTTTAAAGTAAAGTTTGGCTCCCAACAAGTTATTCTTCTCCTCAACTACTCGGTAACAGATTTAAAAACCAACAACACATAAGTTATTTGCTATGTAAGGGAATGTTTAGAAGAATGCCTGGAACGTTGCAGCTCTCAAAAATTTGTTCAATGAATAAATGGATGCTTCAGACAAAACCAGCAAGTCAAAACCTCACCAAGAGCCGGGAAGAAGAGGCATTCATTGCATTGGTAGGGTGCATAAAAAATAAGTTGTTAGGAGCTTTTGATGAAAGCTTCTCCCACACAGAACTAGGAACGGGCAACGAGACAACCACTGAAGGCAACCACCTCTCATTACCTTTGCTATTGAACTAATTAAGGCCCTGGGAAGCGCTCCTCAACGAGGCAATATCCTATGTGAATAATTTAGGGCAGGACATAGCCAGCCCACACAGCGCATCTGTGTGAGAGCCTCACGCAGTCGTATCCATTTCCTGTGTCTACAGCTGGCTGGTCACTTTTCAACCCTCTAGTTACAGTGCGGATTTTAAAAAGCCCCTCTCATCAAGCACTGAAATACAGTGGATGCTGCCTTCCTAGGCAAATGTCTCACCTGCTTGGCCAATTAGCTTCCTCCCCAAGAAAGACTAGTTCAACAGGTTTCCTTTTTCTCTCCCTCCGCCCCCGGGGTGGGGAAGGAGGCTGTCCTTCGCCTCGGCCCTCCCCTTCCCTCCCTCGCGGCTCTTCCCCGCTCGCTCGGACCAATCGCGGCCGCTCGGACGTGTCCAGGTTGGCGGCCGGCAGCCCGGGCCCGGCCTGGATGCGCGGGGGGCGGCGAGCGGGGGGGAGGCGCGGGGCGGCGCGCTGGGCCTGCGCCCCCGAGGGCGGCAGCCGCGGGAGGAGGACCCGGAGGCGGGACGGAGGCGCGCGGAGGGCTGAAGGTGCCCTCCGGCCGCGGCCCCGATGACCGAACTACAGCAAGATGTGGACGACGCCAAGCCTGCCAAAGTGATCGGGAAGAGGGAGAGCAAAGTGGGCTCAGCCCAGTGAGTATTCTCAGCCGCCCCGGCCCCGGCGGGGGGACGCGCGCTGCCCCAGCCTCCGTGCCAGGGGCGACTTTGGAGTGGAAAGAGTTTGGGGAACTTTTACGCGGGCGGTCCTGAGGCTTGAACGCTCTCCGCGGCGCCCGATCTCTCTTTTTCTCCGGTTCCGTCGCGGAGAAAAGGCACGGCCGCATTTCGGGAAGGTACTGTAGCTTGCAGTCCGGTGGGGATGTGAATTCTTGGAGCCGAAAGTCAGACTGGTGTTTTGTGATTCCCCAGGGAGGGCTGGGGAACCCATTCAGATCTCTGAGCCCTGTCGAGAAACAGTGCTGACATTTGCTTCACTTGTCCTACTTCTTCATGGCGCGGGGGAAGATGCCGCTGCCTTGTGGCTGTTACTGGTCGTTAATGTCACAGGGATGTGTACTCGTCATTGGATTTAGACTTTGAGGGTGTCTTTCCCCCAGTCTTTCACTCTTTTCCCCTCAAGGGAGTGGAAAATATGAAATAAGCTTAATCTTTCCCCCCTCCAAGGCTGCCTGCCTTGGGTTGGGTACTTAACACAAACTTATTATACATTATTTTTGAGAGAGAGGGTGTAGGAGCTGCATCGAGAAGTACAATGAATACCTAATAAAACACCTCAAATACTGGGTTGTGACTCCTCCTAAAGGATTAATGTGCATAATAGGATTTGCACATTGTTTGACTTACACGCTCTTCTGGTTTAAGAAACTGAAAACTCAGATATTTTGGTCACAGGGATTAGCTTTCTGTAATGAAACTTGTCTTTGCCTGCACGGCTTTGTTTTTCTTTTTCTTTTTTTATCCCAGAAGCATGTTTGTTATTCCCAGACATTCTTCTAAGAAGGAAAAGAATCTTTCGGCATTTGCTTATTTGCTACCACCATGACATTAAATGATGTTAAGATAAATATCTGAATATGATATATAGTAAGATATATCTAAACAGCCCAATTTTTTAATGGTACCAAGCTGTTGGAGATACCAAAAATGCCTTATTGATACTAGCATAAAAAGATAATTTTTTTTCTTTTTTTTTAAATTCTCACCCAAGGATAGATTTATTGATTTGGAAGTGAGAGAAACATCAATGTGAGAGAAACAATCAGTTGCCTCCTGTACACTCCCTGGCCAGGGAATCAAACCCGTAACCGGGAGTTGAACCCAAAACCTTTTTGATGCATGGGAGGATGCTCCAACCAACTGAGCCACTCGGCCTGAGCAAAGATGATAAATTATTTTAATGAAGATTCAATCTCCATCATTCACTATTTCAGCATTTACTAATTTTTAAAATTCACAGCCTGGTTCCACATAAAGACTTGTGTTTATAAAAGCATATTTCATCCGTGTGTCTGTTGACGTTTGGGCTAAAGTTTTGGAAGAATAGCTTTATTAGCTGCTTTCATTTATTGTTTCAAAGACGTTGGTCATATGCTTGTCCAGTGTCGCTTTCTTTGACTGTTCTCTCCTTTGCCTTCCCAACATTGTCAACGTAAGCTGATGATCTTTACTCTTTATGTACAAATCAATGATGGAGAAAACTTGCTATCGGTTTAACCTTCACAGAATGCTTTTGTTTTCTCACCCCAAAATAAAACCCTAACTCTGCTAATAATTCAAGTTCACCCAGCTGGTGTGGCTCGATGGTTGAGCGTCAACCCATGAACCAGGTGATCACAGTTTAATTCCCAGTGCAGGCACATGCATGGGTTGCGGGCTCCATCCCCGGTGGGGGGCGTGCAGGAGGCAGCCAATTGATGATTCTCACCATTGATGTTTCTACCTCTCTCTCCCTCTACCTTCCTCCCTCTGAAATCAATAAAAACATATTTTTAAAAATTCAAGTTCAACAACAGCAAAAAAATGAACTCTCAAATGTTATCTGTTTCCTTTGCACTTAATCTTTCTTTTATATACATTACTTCTCTGAAGAGGTATTGTGGATAGTCGTATCACCATTTCATAGATGTTTATAGGTGACAGGAGTGCTAGGTGGCACAAGCAAGACTGGAACCCAGGACTTTAAACTTTGTAGTTACACAAAGTAGAATGACTCAAGTCTATGCAGCAGCTACTGAGTTTCCAAATCTTCATACTCCTCGTCATCTAGAGATCCAGTTAAGGAGATTGTTTTGAATGTTTGAAAAAACATACTACAGCATTTGGACTAATTCTCTTAACTCAAAATGCTTTAGAAGTTGGGAAAATACTTCTGTTGATGATAAGCATTGAAGCTCAAGGTCCCAACATAGCGCTTCATTTGGAACAGCCAGTTTCAAATTCATTTCAGTTCAATAAACAGATACCTACTATGTGTTCAATAATGGTGGGGAATACAGGAATGCCTGTGCCATGGTATCTGCCCTCCTGGGACTTCCAGAGCAGCTCTGAGAGGAGGCACATGGGTATAGTACTGTGCTCCTAGGGACTTTGGTGGTCCTTGTCACATAAAACACACAAACGAGATGCTGTTAAAAAGTTTGGCATTACAATCTCCACAGTTAGGATGTTTATCCCTTTGGCAGTCCTTGTTAAATTTATTTTTGTTTATTAGGTTTTTTGTTTGTTTTCCCCTACAAAGTGGTCATTTCCAGGCCTACTGAAGATTGTAGATATGCTCTTCGTCTGAGCTCTTAGACTCTTGCTTTGGTAGCAGCAGACTAAGTTTAAGAGGGAGGTAGATACATTATCCCAGTGATATACTGGTATGATAATTCCCCACCTGAAATCATTTTGTGAAGCCAAATTGTTACACTTAGAAACACAGTATAACTTCTGTTTTGAACTTCATAACTTAGATTAATAGTCACTCAGCTCAAAGTTGTTGAAGTTCAGGTGTCCCAAAGGACATTTTCTATGGAGAGTATTCGAATGGCTTACTTCTCCCCGTTCCCCTTTATCTCTAACAACACCCAATAGGACTCCTCACCTAGAACCTAGCCTCCTGGGTAGTAACAGCTGTCATTTATTGAGAACGCTTGCTGTGTGATAGGCAGTGTGATCGACACTTTATATTCATTTTCCTACAGAATGAAATAGACATCATTATCTCCATTTTACAAATAAGAACATTGAAGTTGCTAACTCACATACTAGTTTACTGTATATTAATCAGCTTTCCTCTAAATAGGTTGCAAACTCCAATCATATTTTTCCTTCTTGAATTTTTCAGAGGACCTATCAAATAATTACTTTCAATAACCATCTGTTGGTGAGTTGGGAGAGCTGAAACCCCATTCCCCCTAATTAAGGTATATAATATGCTTATAGCTGACATTCAGCTTAACTATCTCAGGGAAATGCCACTCTTTTAAAATGTCCTCATCAAATTTTCTACCAGTAGCAGTTCGAATTTTTAGGTACATTTACTTGCCTGAGAGCTGTGGCTTAGTTACTCATTTTTGTGCTAGAAGTGAGGCTGCAGATTTACTTATCACCAAAGTGATAAGTAAATTTTGATGCCCCTTTTCTTACCAAGAATTGGTCATTTAACAACTTATTTCCTTTTGAGATCCTGGTTTTTCCCCACTTTCATTACCTTTTTCATTCTGAATTTTATGTTCCCAGTACATAGACAGTTCTAACATAGCCTAACTTTTTTGACACACATTTTATGAGATGCTCTTTTACTTCTTAGAGCCTCTGTGGATCTGATTTAGTAATAGCCAAGTTACTTTTAATCAGTTTCCAAAAATATCTAAAACTAATGCTGATATATTTCTGGGCAAAATTATTTTAATTCAAATAATGAATTACATTACACATAACATGTATTTGTAATGCAAATTGGATTTTAACATTTAAATTTTAATAACTTGGAACATAAGAATTCTAGAAATGTGTTCAACCCCAATTGTTATACATATGGAGAAAGAGAAGGTAGATGTGGACAACATAAACATTTACCTTGAAAGGAAGTTTTTTAGTATTATCAAGACGTAATAACAATTTTAGGGGCATCCTTTAACGTTAAATCGTGAATTCAAGTAAAAATAAATTACATGCAGTGACAGCATTTTTTATCCAACATATCCTGTCTTTGTACATGGCATGTTGGGATACTTGACAAGCAGAATAAGGGTTGAAGTTGGGATCTTGAATTGGAAGCAAGAGGAGCAAAAACAAATAATTATTGAATATAGCTTGATTTTTTAGTGCTTATGTAATTGCAAACTTTGGAAATGCCCATTTAGCAAGAGGATCTCTATAATATATATTATGTATGTGTTATTTATTTTTCTGTTTATGTGTATTTGTAACATAATTTTAAAATTTTTAATTGTCAGGTCACTAACTCTTATAGATTACTCATGCACTTTTAAATATGAAATTTGGGATAGCAAGAAAAAATTATAATATATTTAAAGTATAAAAATTATATTAAACTAAAACAATCAATGGAGGAGTTTGAAAGGATGGAGAAAAATAAAGTACCTGGTATGTTCTGGTTTAAATGTTTTGTTTTGTTTTTTTAAATATATATTTATTGATTTCAGAGAGGAAGGGAGAGCAAGAGAGAGATAGAAACATCAATGATGAAAATCATTAATCAGTTGCCTCCTGCACGCCCCCTACTGAGGATCAATCCCACAACCAGGCATGTGCCCTTGACCGAAATCGAACCTGGGACCCCTCAGTCCTCAGGCCGACGCTCTATCCACTGAGCCAAACCGGCCAGGGCTGGCTTACATGTTTTGAAAAGAAATTCAATGAACCAAGTCCGGTCTAGAGATTAATGTCAGAGGAAATTACTTATTAAGGTAGTACGTAAAGTTAAGAATGTAGGTTCTAGGAAAGTAGGATTTCCTGTCTCCTAGAAGTGTGATCCTGGCAAGTTACTGAGCCCCTCTAACTCTCAGGTACATCACCTGGGAAGGATACTGCTGATGTCAGCTGTTTCATATAGGCTTGCTTTGAAGATTAAATGGGAAACGTAAGAAGTGCACTTTGCCTAGTGCCTGACACATCAACTCACCATAAACCGCAGCTATGTTAGTCCTCACTGTGGAGGATCTGGGACATGCTGTGGGTAGAGGTGGGAGGCTGGCATAAAAGGTAATTAAACTTGCCCGGCCAGTGTAGCTCAGTGGTTGACCTTTGACCTATGAATCAGGAGGTCACGGTTCCATCCCAGTCAGGGCACTGCCCAGGTTGCAGGCTCAGTCCCCAGTAGGGGGCATACAGGAGGCAGTTGATCAATGATTCTCTCTCATTATTGATGTTTCTATCTCTCCTTCTCCCTTCCTCTCTGAAGTCAATATATATGTGTATGTATGTGTGTGTGTGTGTATCGATAGATAGATATAGATATCAATAGATATATTTTTAAAGTAATTAAAATAAATAGTCAACATTCAAAAGGCCTAAACTACAGTAGCACCAGTGTTCCATTAAGTGAGCCTTCGTTCCATCAGTTCAGCCTGAGGGACTTGTGATGGTATCTGACTATTGCCATGAACCCAACATGGCATCTTGGTGTTTAGTTTACGATAAAAGGATCTCATGCCAAAGCTACTTAACTAACCTGCTGGCTTGTTTATATCTTTCTTACTGATTTCATATTATTACATCTGTGATCCACTGATTTCATATCCTGCCTCCTGGCACTGAGCTTTTATCTCATGGCTCCTCATTTTCAAAGGGCTGAGTTTTTTCCATTTGCTAAAGCCCAATGGAACCCCCTTTTTTTTTTTTAAACATCTTTCTAATTCTTTAGATGCTCAGTTTTAGGCACTAAACACATTTTCAAATGGCATAAAGCAAAGGTGATGGAGAGAGACTCCTCCCCAGTCACCTTAATAACTACTCTTTCTCCCTAAAGGAAGTATTTTTATCCAAACTTCAATTATTTTTTTTCTTTTTTAAAAAAAATATATTTTATTGATTTTTTACAGAGAGGAAGGGAGAGGGATACAGAGTTAAAAACATCAATGAGAGAGAAACATCGATTCAGCTGCCTCTTGCACGCCCCCTACTGGGGATGTGCCTGCAACCCAGGTACATGCCCTTGACCGGAATCGAACCTGGGACCCTTCAGTCCACAGGCCGATGCTCTATCCGCTGAGCCAAACCAGTTAGGGCCCAAACTTCAATTTATTACCCTTAGAAGCGAAGCAGAACCAATATAAACTGCATTCCTAAGATGAGCTAGTTTATGCTCGCCCTCTCATTGGTCATTCCACATGTGTCACAAGTTCCTGCATTCATAATGGGATGTGATGTCTCAAGATGCAGATTACACTATTGAGACATATTTTACATATTACAACATTTTTGTTGATTTGTTATTATTTTTTTCCTTAATACATCCACCTTCCATTGCACATATACTAGTAAGTGTGTTGGACTTGGCGAATGAGCTTGTCATGAGGATTGAATAGGATCAGACAGTACCTGACCGCATACCATAGGAGAGCTCAATAAATGGTGGACATTGTTCTCATAAATCACTTTTTCCCCAAACTTCTTTGCAGAATAGTTACCTACCAATAAAACAACCCACACAATTTTAACATGGAGAGAGAAACAAATCCATCAGAACACAGCTTTGTTAGGGTGACCTTTGCAAACTCATAGTGTTGATGGAGGGATTGATTTCTGACTGAGCCACTCTCAAGTTATCAGTTCATCTGCTTATCTCATCTGCCTCACTCTTCTAACCAGATGATCCTAGACAGGCCCCTAATCAATATATAGTAATATCTGGGCACCTATGAATAACTAGATAGAGGTCACAGTAATGAAGACCTGTTTAAAAAGAGACCAAAGTGGAGAAATGGAAGTGTGAAGGGAAAGACTGTCAGTAAGGAGATAGAGAAAAGAAGTGAGTTGGAAAAGAGGGGGAGAAATGTTGAGTTATATTGAAAAGAGACATTTTAAAAATGCGTATTTACCATTAACCTGTATGATCTGCTTCTGTCCTGGCAGATGCTCCTCCTCTTCTCTCTCTTTGCTGTTCTGTGTCCTGTCAGTGAAGTTTCAGGCACTGAGATGGGTGGCTGACCTGCCTCTTCTTCCCCAATGGAGATAGTGACCTGCGTACAAATGTTGGTGTTTTCTTAAGGTCCATCTGTATCAGGTGTCTGATTATTTCCGTATTTGTTATCGTCTAGGTTTTTCAATTTATGCCTTCCATGTGCAGTGACTTAAAAACTGCAAAGAATTATGCTAATTTTTATGTCTCTACTATTATTGTCTGAAAACAGTTGTCTTGTGATCCTACAAATCATTTTGAAACCCCCAGTGTATATTGCTATAAAAAAAGTATATTGCCGAAACCGGTTTGGCTCGGTGGATAGAGCGTCGGCCTGCGGACTGAAAGGTCCCAGGTTCGATTCCGGTCAAGAGCATGTACCTGGGTTGCGGGCACATCCCCAGTAGGAGATGTGCAGGAGGCAGCTGATCGATGTTTCTCTCTCATCGATGTTTCTGACTCTCTATCTCTCTCCCTTCCTCTCTGTAAAAAATCAATAAAATATATTAAAAAAAAAAAAAAAAAGTATATTGTAAACTGAGTGGAAAACTAGTTCATCATGACAACTTTTTTATCCCTGTACTGTTTCTATTAATTCATTTGGAATTTGATTCTAACAACATAAATATTGTGCTAGATGCTTTATATAACATATCACATGGTGCTCCAAGAGCCTATGTGAACTGTCAAGAATATATTTCTTTCCCTCCCTCTCTCCCTTTCTCTTTTAATAATATCTATACTAATAAAAGGGTAATATGCTAATTAGACCGGGAGACCTTCCGGACGTCCTTCCGTACAAAGCCACATTGGTGGGGCCAACGCAGAGGCGGTTAGGGGCGATCAGGCCAGGAGGGGAGGGCAGTTGGGGGTGATCAGGCCAGTGGAGGGGGGCAGTAGGGAGCAAGCAGGCTGGCAGGGGAGTGGTTAGGGGGTGATCAGGCTGGCAGGCAGAAGCGGTTAGGAGCAATCAGGCAGGCAGGCAGGCGAGCAGTTGGGAGCCAGCAGTCCCGGATTGTAAGAGGGATGTCTGACTGCTGGTTTAGGGCCCATCCCACAGGGGGGTCCCAGGTTGGAGAGGGTGCAGGCCTGACAATTCAGGGAACTTAATTATTTCAGTTGCAGCTTTCCACGGTGATTTGCACAGCAGTCATTCATAAATTCCAGTTTTTAAAAACACAAGTACAGCCCTAGCCTGTTTGGCTCAGTGGTTGAAGCATCGGCCCTCGGACTAAAGGGTCCCAGGTTCAATTCCAGTTAAGGGTACATACCTCCGTTGCAGGCTTGATCCCTGGGCCTGGTTCTGGTGCATGTGGGAGCCAACCAATCGATGTGTTGCTCTCACATCGATGTCTCTCCCCCGCCCTTCCACTCTCTCTAAAAATCAATGGAAAAGAATATGTCCTTGGATGAGGATTAACAACAACAAAAATAAACCACAAGTGCAGAGTGCTTTGCACAAGTACAGAGTGTTTCGATGAAATAATGTGACTGATTTGTTTCAAAAACATGTGAGTGTTGTCTCTTAACTAGTCACTGAAGGAACCCAAGAACCTTTCCAAAAATGCTGCAGTTGCACAAAATCTTTTTGAAACTCTTCTTGCAGAGTTACTTTCAAAGCCTGGAGCCCATTCTTTGAGCAGTCATAAGCTGGGCAAACCCCCTTCCTTTGAGATTAAATTCAATTTTGGAAACAGCCTGAAGCCTAATTTGGTGGAATAAGGTATATAAGAATAGTTTAAATACCTTTAACTTCATTATGGAAAGAGTAAAATGTAATAGTTGTTATTCTGCCCTAAAATTATTTTTTAATGTTTATACTATACTCAGGTACGGTTGAGCATATTATAAGCATTAAAAGAATTATTTGAGGATACAAATGTCACACATGATGTCTTTTTCTTGAGGAGTGTACCCTATGTATATGGAAAGCACAATTTTTTGGAAAAAAATTTACATGAATTTAGACCGAAGGTTCAGCTATCACAGTCTACTTGTACTGTCTTCTTCATTACACGATGTGGGAATGTGTTTACAAATTATATTTTTTCACATTCCCCACTCCCCCTCCATGTCATGGTTTTGTCATTGTATGCAAGACCCTACTCCTGACTTTCCCACACAGTAGCTATCAATTGCCAGCATGAAGTTTTTGGTTTTTGTCTGAGAATCACCTGCTAGTTAATATTGGTGAACTGATTGGTCTACTTACTCGTAAGTCCTGAGCATACCAGCTTGTTCTAGCATATCTTCCTGTTCCCTATTCTTGACTTTGGGTCAGAATGGATTTATTAGCATAGCATTTTTATCTGAGATCTTATTTTAGTACTGTATTTCTCCATAAATTTTATGTGATATGTCTACATTCTTCTCTAACCCACCGTAATTCAACAAGCATTTCCCTACCGCTTACCCTCTGTGGGAAGACAAGGCGAAAGAGATGGCTGTGATGCCCTTTATGAGCTGCCAGTGTGGGGAGAGGAGAGCAGGACACACACACACACAACTAATGCTGTGTGATAAGAATTCCACAGTAGTTATCAGCTGCTAATGGGAACAGAGATGTAGCGATTCTTTTTCTTAAGGTGAGCTGAGATAAGAGGTGATGCTTGAAGTGAGGTTGATGAGGAAGAAGGTACTTGGCCTCTGCTGGATGGAGAAAATCATTTCGGGAGGAAAGAACAAGGATAGGATGCTTGAAAGTTCAAATTCGTATTTTTTTATGACTACTGAGGGGTCTCCTGTGGCTAGTCTGGTTGGGGCAGGAGGACTAGCAGCAAGAGCAGAGTGGGAAGGATCTGGAGCCCCCATTCAGAATTCTCCTCCTTGCTTTGTTCTCTTTGCTTCACTTCCGGCTTTGGCTCTACTACTGATTCTTTGAAACTTCAGGGAAATCATTCTGTCTGGTCTTCAGTTTCCTCCCCTGTAAAGAGAGAGGGCTGAATGACCTGATTTGTTAGATCCCTTCCAACATGAAGAGTGCAAGTCTTTGAAGAAACTGCCCTACTTCTCTGCACTCCTCTGTAGCCTTTGTATAAAGAATTCTATCAGACTGAACAAACTGAGGGAAGCGTTTTGAATATGAATAGAATCCTTGCTTTCTTACTTGCTTTGGCCTCTTTTATTTTTTTTTTCTTTTATTTCTTTCCCTGGGTAAACCTATACCTGTTTGAGGTAGGACTTCGGCTGGAACATACCTCACCTATCCTCTTACGCATTTATAGATACATATCAGCATTCTTGTCGCATTCAGACAACCCCACCTTGCCATTTGGCTGCAGGGGACAGTGCCAGTATGCCTTCTGGACCAGTCATAGTAGAAATGTCTAATCAAATAACTTAATGTAAAACCTGTCACACAAATGGGGATTACAAGTTTCTCTGGTATAGTTGAGGTCTGAAAATAGTCATATATTGCACTTGAATACAGAATACAATTGAAGGTTACCAAACCTTTTTCCTTCTCAATGAAGTCAGGGATACTAGCTTACCACTTCAGCTTAATAATCATTATAGCATTTTTAAAGCACATTTTATATTCCTTAAAATACTTTTATTTACATCAGTAGTTGAATTTAACACATATTTTTTGAGGGCCTACTATTGTTAGGCACTGTACTATGCTATAAGGATATTAGGATGTATTAGACATGGACCCTGCCCTCAAGAACATAAGAGCATTTTTCACTGTAATTTGAGCAATATCTTAATATTAAATGTGAGTTTCAGTCCATTGTGGTAAATAAGAATATGTACAGGCATTTTAAAGAGAATAGTGGAGGAGAAACTAGCCCAGTGTGGAACTGAGTAAAGACTTCTTAAAGGAAATGATAATACCTAAGTCTTAAAGGAGGAATAGAGTTAGCATCCACCTCCCTTCACTGAGAGAGAGACAGAGAGAGAGAGAGAGAGAGAGAGAGAGAGAGAGAGAGAGAGAGAGAATGAGAATGTTCTATCCAGAAATAATAGCCAAAAGGAAGTTTATGTGAAACAGTCTGGTGACTATGGAGAACTAACTTACCAGAACATAAAATGTATAATACTGACTGACAATGAATGAGGCAGGAGCAGTAGATTGGAGGAAGGTCACAGAGGATGACCTTTTGTGCCTTGAGAAGGAGCTTGGACTTACCTATAAGACAAAGGATCCACTGAAGGGTTTACCTAGGAATATGATAGGTTTGAGTTTTTTTAGAAATGACTCCAGTAACAAGGTTCAAGATTATTTTAGAACAAAATGGGAAGCAGAGATTAGCTGGCTATGAGACAACGCAGGTGAGATTGTTTTAGTAGGAAAGCTGGGGAGAGAATAGGTTTGAGAAATGTCAAGACAATAAAACTGGAGAACCAGATGATGAATTGGATTGATAGAGGGAGGAAGCTAAGTGACTGTTTTTCTCTGCAGGAAGGCTGTGTGGATTGTGATGCCATTGGTTAAGCCATAGAACATAGGAGGAAAAGGAGATTTTGGTATTAAAATGATGAGCCCCTTTTATAAAAGTCAAAATTGACATGGAAGTCTGTGCTATAAGAAGAAATATATTTGGTCTTTACCCCCAGTTTCTGGCAGGGAGCTCTTAAAATTGGAGTTTCATGAGTGATTGGACTGTCTTTTGTTTTTCATAAATGACCTCTTTCAATCACAACTGAGTGTATGCTAATGAAGTGATTTAGGGGTAGGCCCCTAAATAGCCTCAAGATGGGGCTGGTCACCTGAAAGGCCAAGTGTTTACAGGTTGGGAGCTTTCAGCCCCACCCCTACCTTCCTGGGATGGGAGGTGGCCTGGAGATTAAATGCTATAAAAATGTTTGAACAAGATTTGATGAGCTTCCAGATAGGTGAACAAATGAAAGTGCCCGGAGGATAATGCATCCAAAGGCATGAATGCTCCACAAACCCACATACCTATCCCTATAGCAGTCTCTCCCATCTGACTGCTCTTGAGTTGTAGTCTTTATGATAAACTGAAAACGTAAATTAAGCATTTCCAAAAAATCTGTGAGTCTTTCTAGCAAATTATCAAACCTGATGAGGGTGGGGAAGGTCATGGGAGCCCCTGATTTATAGTCTGTTGGCCTGGGACTTGCAGCTGGTGTCTGAAGTGGAGGCAGTCTTATGGGACTGAGCCCTGAACCTGTGGGGTCTGTGCTAACTCCAGGTAGTGAATTGAATTGAATTGAATTGAATTGAATTGAACTGAACTGAACTGAATTGTTGAATACCCAGTTGAAGTCCGAAGAATTGGAGAATTGGTTGCTGATACCAGAAAAGGTCTGAGCTGAAAGATAGATTTGGGAATTTTCAGCATATAGGTTAATCATATAGTTAAAATCATGAGAGTGGATGGAATTTTCCTATGGAAAGAAGAGTAGAGGACCAAAGAGAGAACTTAGGAATGATTTTATGTTGGGATGAAGGTCAAAAAGAGGCCACAAAGGTGGAGAATAAACAGCACAGCAGAAAACAAAACAAAATTAAAACATAAACAAGGGAAGGAGAATCTCAAGAGATACTCAGTGGTGGCTGGTTCTACCAATAGCAGCATTAAAAGAACTGAAATGACCCTAAACATTTACCAATATAAAGATTATCAGTGAACTTTGTCAGAAAAATTTTAGTGGAGCAATGGAAATAGAGGCCAGGATCTACTGGACTGGGTTAATGGGAAATGAGAGAGCAGATACAGCATGGGTAGACTGGCTGCAAGAGACTTGGCTGAGAAGTGAAGGAAAGAGAGGAAGGTAACTAGAGGAAATAAAGTCGAAGGAAGTTTTGGTTTTTGGATGAGAGAGCCATGTTAGGCTATATGTAAACTAGGAGAAAAAGCCAGGTGAAAGGGAAAGGAGGAAGATATGGCACAAAGATGGAATAACTGAACAAGCCCAGAGGTACCATAAAACAGGCTTGAACATCAAAAGAAAGAGACCTTGTCTTCTGAAACTAGAGAAATGTATAGATGCAGTAGATGCAGGCACAGGCACTTGTGTAGGTCAGGGGAAGATATGTGTCTGCCCTTGTCTGAATACTTCAATTTTCAGTTTTTTCAGCGAAGTCATTACACGGCCCCTTTCATTCAGAGGGATGAGTTGTGTTTGGTTAGAAGCTTGAGAACTGTTGGGGAGGAAAAACTTTTCCTCTACCCTCCTAGGTTCATATGCCTTATCTCGGAATTAAACTGGCATAAGGCAGATTAACAGGAGGAAATCAAGGAGAGGAAAGAGGTTCAGAGTGTTCTTGCACTGGCTGTTTCTCATGTAATTTTAATTCAAAATAATCAACATGCCACCTTGGCATATTTGGGGGTGGTCTGCCCCAGTCCCCACCAAGAGCATGCAGAGTGTTTGGAATACAAGTTGAGGGAGTAGGAAAGGATGATGTCCAAGGAATGCTGAGGGCTCAGCTGACAGCACAGACACTATCACAGTAAGGGCTAATTTGTCTCCTTCAACAGTGCTGAGAAGCCAGGGATTAGAAGTTAAACAGGTTAATTTTGAGCTGATCTTGTTGTGTTTATGCTGAGTGCAGAAAGACTGGCATACATGGAAACTGAAGGCGATCAATCATATATAACATCTGAGCTGCTTCAGGAAAACATCAAGAACTGTTGTCTGTCTCTGGGGCCAAAAGCACACATGGTGGGAGTGGTGAGGGGTGGGAACAAGAAGGATAGATTAGGCAGACAGTGGGAGGTTAGAGATGTCATATTGAGGGAGCATTTCTGCATCGCGCCATCTGAGCAATGAAGAAAGCCAGGCATTGACTATGACACATGTAAAGTAAAAGTAAAGGTCACTGGAGTGAATGCAAGTTGTTGGATGTCATCTATGTAGGCGTTGAAGGATCCAGGCATCAGAGTTCCCAAGAAAAGGAAAGTGATCGGTGTGTTAGAGGATGACGTCTATAAGGAACATTAAATGCTGCTAGGACAGCAGTCACCCAAGAAGGTTGGACTTTCCGTATGCTGAGTATAGGTGAAAATTCATTTTATTTTTTTAACTCAAGTGAATTAATACAAAAACAATTAGAAACAAGAGTAATTCATTAAGATGACTGACTCCCAGTAATAAATTTTAAATCCATTACATTTCTTACCAGCAATAACAAATTTTTAAAAAGTAATTGGAGGAAAAATATAAAATACACAAAAATTAAATTTGATAGGACTTAAAGTAAAGCAATACACCTCTTAAAGGAGACAACCTAAATGGAGAGGTTTACCTTCTTTAAAAGCAAAATTTGACATTATAAAGATAGCTGTGTTCCTTCAATTCATAAGTTCAGTGAAGCCAAACAGACCTCAGTGACAATAAGAAAACATTACAGAATGAGTCTAAAATTCTTCTGAAAGAATAAACACATAAGAATATCCTAAATCTGAATGATAGAAGATAGACTCATGATATATTCTCAGATTATAGGATTTTAATTTAGCATTAACCCCTAATCTCATCTTCAACCACCTTCTTTACATCCATCATAATTTTGAAACAAACTCACTCAAAACCCTATTTAAAATGCATTATCCAAGGTGCATTCAAATATATGCATTATAAAACTTTCACATTTTTTTTTGTGAACCTCCTGCTTGAAATCCCTTCCTAAACATTTACTTGAAATCTGCTCTAGTTTTAAATATTGTGCTTAACTGGTGTCTCAAAAGCCAATGTCCCTTTTCCTTCCTCTTTTAAACAAACTTTTAAATAAATTAACATCTCTGATTATAAGAAGCCTGTTGTAGTAACCTTGACAACTACAGATCATTGCAACAAATAAAACAAAAACCACCAGTAATTGTAGGTCCCAAAGAAAACTCATATATGGTTCATATTTTGATTTTGGATAGTGCATTTAACTAATATAGACATGTCATGCATTATATATTCATCATTAGGAGGAATTATTTTTCCGGAAGTGCTAGTTTCTGCTGATAAATTTACCACTCTCATTATAAAATTACTGGGTGAAACAAAAGTGATTGATTGGCTTCCCACTGGGCCTAAAAATCTTGACTTGGTTCACACTCACCTCAGTAGTTCTGAGACTTTAGTGGGTATAAGACTTAGGTCTTAAAGGGCCTGAAATAGGGCTAAGAATGTGCATTTTTATAAGCCCCTCTTTCCCAACCCCCAGGTGACTGTCTGACACAGAAGGTCCTTAGACCTCACTTTGAGAACCACGAGTTTATGGGGTTTACACATTGATCTTACCAGAAACCATACTGCTCAGACACACCTAAAATGAGCTTTTCGCTCCATCATGAAGGAGAGAAAAGTTCTTCAGCCTCGTCTGTGTTATCAGTCCTGGTTTTGGTAAGAGTATTTCAGTCTGGGTATTTGTGTCCTGAGCCAAGGGGCCCCTTAATTAGTTCAAAGAAAACAGAGCCTCTTCAGGCAAAACCTTGAGTGTGCAGAGCCCTCCCACATCCTCTTTCTCACGTCTTCTCTTCTGTCTCCAGAGACACGCTTTACCGGGTCACCTACTGCTGTCCCAGTGGCGATGTTGACACAGTCGGTGACTTTCCTAAACAGTCCCTTAGCTGTCCTCCTCCCTAAAACCGGCTTTCTCTCAGCTGTGATGGAAAGATGCCACCGGTGACTTCATGCATTTGTGTTGTTACACTCACATCAGTGAAAGATAGAGATGCCTTCCAACACCTTTACCCCCAATCCTGGCTTATCCTTTTCAAATATTATTTCAAAGAAATAGAGATGGAACATAGTGGGTGGGGCTAGGAGGCATGCAGGGGTTGTGATGTGGGAATTCGGGTGTAAACTACAAAAGAGGGGCCTCACCATTATCTCCCACTATTGGGCAAACCATACTCTGCAGATAACTGCCTTAAACGTAACAGCTGGCCTTCCAGCTTAGAAAAGACCTTTCACCAATGCCTATTCTAAGCTAACTGCTTGTTTGATATCTGAAGCCGTTCAAGGAGAGGGTAGGAATTATTGTTACATAAAAGCTGTTTCTCATGAACAAAATTCTGTAGGTTTTTGTTTCACGAATTGGCAAGAACCTCTTGCATAGATAAGGGGCAAATGTGTGTAATGGACAGATTCTGAGAATCTCATCTTTTGAGAGAACTGATCTTTGCTACAGAGGCAGAGCAGCCTCGAACAGACTGTCAAACTACAGCGGGAAGGCCGGGGAGGGTGGTGGGGCAGGAGGGGAGGGTAAGAGATCAACCGAAGGACTTGTATGCATGCATATAAGCATAACCAATGGACATAAGACACTGGGGGGTAGGGGAGGCCAGGGGATTGTCAAGGGCGGGGAAGAAAGGAGACATATGTAATACTCTTTGTAATACTTTAAGCAATAAAACAATTTAAAAAAAAAGAACTGATCTTTGCAACTAGAACTCCATATTTTGTTTCAAACCCACATACTGCTTTCTTTTTTAGATAGGTGCAGAACTGTCACTTTTCTGTGCCCACGAGGTCTGACCTAAAGCTGCAAATTCTCAAAGGCAAATGAGCATGTCTGTGGGAAAGCCCAGACAACCTCAAGCACCAGCACAGCCTGAGACTTTGATGACACTGAGTATTGATGGGCCAGAGGAAATGGGCAGCTGAGCTGTCACCTGTGTCTGCTCAGGTTTCTGTCAAGACTGTCCCGTGGGTGTGAGGTGGGAAGAGGCACAGGCAGGATCCAGGTGTGGCTCCATCATCCCATCTAGAGTCAAGGTAGCTCATCTAGTTGGATACATTCTGGTCACAATGACAACTAGCTTCATGTTGACCCATGTAATGGTGACTCTCTTTTCCTCCATCCCCAAGAAAACTGAATCTGGCCCAGGAATTGAGATTAGGGAATGTGATGTCTGTTTCTTCCTCTGCTCAGAGTAGTCAGAGCAGCTGGGCTCCCAAATAGAAGGAAGTGGAGATATCAAGGTAGGTACCTCCTGTTGTCAAGCTGGCCACAGTCAGGTAAACTACTGCGGGGAACGTGACCTCCCAAATCCCATACTGGGCACTCAAATATCCAACCATGTGCCTAGAGATGATTTAGTCCGCTGTAATTCTAAATACTAAGGAAGAAGGAAATCATTTTTCCTTCACCCTTTTGAGTTCTTAGCTGAGACTCCTATCATAAAAGACAGATTAACGGGAGAAAAACAAACAGAAGTTTATGAGCCTGTGTACCTCATGTAGACATGGGAGATACCAAGGGAAAAATGATTAATTCCCAGGCATTAGGATTAAATACCATCTTCACAAGGAAACGGGAGGGAGGATGTAGGTCTCTCAGGGGAGAGTAAATGATGTTTTGGAAAGATGAAGGTCCCACAGAATAGATGGGAGGTCTGATCGTTTGTGTTGAAGTTTGGGTGTGGTGTTGACTTCTAGTCTAGTGTCCTGTGATGACTCAATCCTCTCTGGTTGATGAAACTCCCAGGGAGGGATTTTTGACAGTTGAGTTCCTTTTGGAGGATCTGACCTTGGGCAGAGAAGGGAAGTTCAGGGGAAACCTGCATTTTCCCTGCATTTTCTGTTCTTCACGTGACTATAGCTCAAAATAACCAATATACTAAAGTGGCCTCTTCTGGGGAGGCATGCCCTGCTACTCCTCAACAGTAATACGTATGCTAATCCCTTCCCTGCAGAGCAATAGATTTCACTTATTTTTTTCAATCACTTACAATTGGTAATCCTTTTGGGATTTGATATTGGTATTATGTTTATCTCTTTTTCTAAAATAAATAATCGTTATTACCTATGAGAGCTACATACTGCACTAGTTAAAGATGCAGAGATAATGGGGGGAATTGCTTCCAAATAAATAGGAGGTGGGAGGGGTGGGCAGGGATCCAGATGAAACAAGATTGGCCGTGAGTAGATAATCATTCTTCTTTGTACGGCTCATAAAATTATCATAGTAAGTGGTTGGAAAGTTCTCTAATCACTTCTGAAAATAAACAGGTCCCTTTAATTACTCAGTCAGCTATGATGTAAATTAAGTGTTAATCCCAAAACAGTAGACCAGTCTGAGTTTCTCCGATGAAATCTAGGACTGATCTTCAAACATGGCCACTGTTCCTTTCGTCAACGTCACCTAGTTGCATGGGTCATAAAGAAAATGCACACATCCCCTAAAGCTCCTTTACCCAACATTTAAAAAAAAAAAGGATGTGTTTTCTGAACTCAAGTTTAATGTGACAGAGAGGAGCTCTATACATAGCAGCTCCTTAACACATGCTGTGGGAGGGAGGGCCTGATGTGGAGGCAAGAAAGCCGGGTTCTTATTAAGACACTGAAATATGATAAGATCCCTTGTGAAGATGCCACTCCCAGAAACCAGCATTGGGCTACGCTTCGGAAGACAGGTTGTGGAATAGCTTCTTCCCCTTGAGCCTTCCCTGGGTCCTTCCCGAGGTGTAAAATGAAGAAAAGCAATCCTGCTCTCTTTCCGTTTCTTGGAATCTACACTATCTAAGCATTGCCCTTACACAGTCCAGCCAGCTAAGGCCCCGGGCCCCTCCCAGCATTAACAAGGAGCTGCTTTGGCCTTAGTAAGACAGACTGCTCTACCTTTCACCCAGTTTCATGGGAAGAAGCGATGATGCTTCCTCAGTGAAGATGTTTCTTCTTTACCCACACCTTCTGCGGGATGGATTTGTCCGATCTTTGTCTGGAAGAATGGAAGGGTGGGCCACTGCCTCGCTAAAACTGCCCCTGACTAGTTTAGTCTGAATTTGCCAGAACACGGCCCTAAACCCAGTAGAAAACTTCTCTGGCCTTTCCCATGCCAGTCTTCCCAAGTCCAGGAATTTCAGGTGAAGAACATGCCTTCCTGTTGCTACTTAGACTGTCTGGTGTCGCCAAAAACGGCCCTGGGCTGGAAATCAGGACGCCTGGCCTCGGGGGCTGGTTTAAGGAACATGAATACTTAAGGGAAATGAGGGGAGCACCTTCCCCCCTAGAGATATAGAGATGTTATTAAACCTAGATCCTGCCCTCCAGGCGCTTGTGGTCTGGGGGGGGGGGGGGGGGCAGGGAGAGAGACACAAGTAAACAGTAGCCCATTCATACTTAAACCAAACCCCACATTAAAGTGTACAGTTGCCAAGCCAAAGCAGTCAGACCTTAGGATAGCGAGGTGGAGTATTTTAAAAAATTAAACCTAGATCCTGCCCTCCAGGCGCTTGTGGTCTAGGGGGGGGGCGGGGGGGGCAAGGAGAGAGACACAAGTAAACAGTAGCCCATTCATACTTAAACCAAACCCCACATTAAAGAGTTGCCAAGCCAAAGCAGTCAGACCTTAGGATAGTGAGGTGGAGCATTTTTTAAAAAAAAGGGGGAGGGGGGGGGGTCAGTCCTCAGGGCACAGAAAAGGCTGGGAGAGGCTTCCTGGGGGAGGCCCCAGCCAGAGCTAAACCTTGGAAGATGAGCAGCGCCTGCCAGGGCCAGGGGAGAGGGCGTGGGCAGCCGAGCCCAGGGTTGGCCCCCTGCACTCACCGACAGACAACAGAGAACCAGAGGGCTTTATGGGGTGGGGTTGGAAGAGGATGTGAATATCACATCAGATTTGGGTTTTTCAAAGATCACAGGGCAAAGTGAGTTCCCGTATAGATGGGAGGAGGTAAGAAGGGAAGAGGAAATGTCAAACGAGGCGAGGTAGGAGGAGCTGTGGTCCAGGCAGGAGGACCCTCCATTGAGGACCCTCACCAAGCGAACAGCACTGGGAAGGCACGGGAGGGGCATCCGTGGGAAACACCGAGGAGGTAAAATCCGCAGGTCTTGGTGTCTGACTGGATTTGGTGGGAGACGGTCTAAGTGTGAGAGTAATGGAGGTTCCAGTCACTCCGAGTGGCCCCTCAGTGTTCTCGTCTCCGTTTGCTTATTTGTGAAATAGGGATGACGCCTGTCTTGCATACTTGCCTCATAAAGCTGGCGTGAGTGAGGGCTGGTACGGTATCGTGGTGTGGGTGTGCATGTTCTTTGAGAGCTGCAATGCACAGGCAAAGTCATCTGGAAAATCCAGTAGGGAGGAGTGGCCAGGATGAGGCAGCGAGCGGATGTTTTCCAAAGGAATATAGTTTCGGCACAGGTAGCGAAAATGCATGTTGCCAGGGGGGAAATGAAGGACAGGGAATAAGGATGTTAGGTGTTAGGTGTCATATTTTTAAAAATCTATTTAGGCTTACTGCTTATTTCCTTGAAAAGAGGTACTAATTGTCATGTATACTTTACATTCATTCTAATTCTTCTGTCCAGTTCTTTCCTTTCTCCTTCCTTATACATTGAATCTTTTTATTACGAGTTAGTTGTCTTTAAAAATAGCAGGATAAACATTCCTCTTCATGTGTGGAGTTGTTAGTTCTACAATTATTCCATATTTAGATACCTATAATAACAATTATAATATGTCACACGTAACATAAATAATATGATGATGGTATACGATATTTATATCATTCGTTATGTAATTGTGATATAAATATTGAATAATTCCATATCGGTGACAATAATATGTACAAAACACAGGGATAGAGTCCAGGGAAAAACAGATCCAAGTAAGAGACACTTAATAGGTTTACTTTTATAAGTAGGCTACCTTAACATTTTACATCTTACAACTTTGAAATAACTAAAAATGCACTCTTTTTATTTTTTATTTTTTTGCCAGAGGATAACATGAACTGTTCTTTCCTTAAGTAAGTGTATCTGGTTTGGACATGTTTTGGTGAAACCAAAGCCTTTTACAGGTAACTATTTTCTCTAACATGTAGATAACCTATTTTTTTAAAGTGACAGTACCTCTCTTCTCTAGAAGTTGAGTCCCATCAATTTTTCATTAGAAAGGAATCTGGGTTTTAATAATACATGGCATTTAAGCAAAGAGAATGTTCACGTGTGCTAGTGGCACGCATACGCCCCTGCCCATAGTGACCACTGCGGGCGATGTGGCGTGAGGGGGACGCTGACGTCAGGGAGATCCCTGTGTGGCAGCCCAGTGAACACGCTGAGCTGTCCTCACGCACATGCAATTCTGAACCATGACAACAGAACACAGGAGATGGAGGAAGTGGTGCTGCTCAGTTTGAGGCGGGGGGCGGGGGGGGGGGGGGAGACAAGGGAAAGAGGTTTCTGGAATGCCCTCTGGTGCTATTTTAACTCTGCAGTGTTGCCCACAACCTTGGACTTGTAGCTGTATGGCTTTTGATTTCCCCCTGTACATGGAACAGAAAGACAGCGTTCCAGGAAATGGAGCTATAAGAGGAAAGAATGCACTTTAGTCATCGCAGATGGCAGCCAGGGTGGCAGGAGGCAGCTCCTACCTCCGGATGCTTTAAGTCCAAACGCCTTTTCCAACAGCAGAGGGCCAAAGTAGCATAGCTCGTCTCCATGGAGACGGGAGTGGGTGAGGTTCTCAAAACAAAAGCAAACACTTCTCTCTTCTCAAGTAAGCTTCTGATGGCCCTGGGGTTTTTTTTATTTTGTGTGTGTGTGTGTGTGTGTTGTTGTTGTTGTTGTTGTTTTAAGCCTTAAATGTTACTGTGCTATTCATAGGTAAAATATTCTCTTCTGGCTAAATACATGTATTTCTGGCATGACACATTCTCTCTCTCTCCCTTCCTCCCTCCCTCTCCAAATAAAAGTTGTCACAGGTATGGTAACGAGAATTGAAATTTAACGCAAGAGGAGTTGTGTTAACATAAAAGAACATTCTGCCCGTGACGTTTGCTGCTCATCACGTTTACTAGTGATGCCTCCTCTGGGGCGTCTCAGCCTCCTCCCTTTCTCACTTGCCATCTGGTCCTCATGCCTGCTCCTTCCTGGACAAGGACCTCTAACTCGGGTCTCTCTGACATCGCTCTCTCCCAGCACCCCGCTATCAGAAGATACACAATAATTGTCTCGGGCGTGTCATCCTCATTCATCTGTGCCTCGTCCCAGGAGACCATGGCGGGGCCCTGGTTCTCCCTGATTATTTGGAACCGCTCTGCTCCGCTGCGCCCTTATCCCTCCATCCTCATATACTGCTCACCTCTCAGGTTTTTGTACCTCTTACACCTCGTCTCTTGGGCATTCCCAATAGACGAGTTACTTGTTCTTTCCTTTCTCCTTCCTTATACACTGAGCCTTTTTATTACTTTTGCCTGAAGTCCTTGTCCTCCCAATGTTGTATGATCCTTGGTCCTCTGTTCCTTTAAAGTGGGGCTCCAAAGTGAGCCCCCACTTAGTTCTGAAAAATCCAAATGGAGGCATTAACTTTTTTTATTCTGGGTTTTTTAAAAATATATTTTTATTGATTTCAGAGAGGAAAAGAGAGAGAGAGGGAAACATCAATGATGAGAGCCATTGATCGGCTGCCGCCCCACAGTGGGGATCAAGCCCGCAACCCAAGCATGTGCCTTGACTGGGAATCGAACCGTGACTTCCTGGATGATTGGTTGCCGCTCAATCATTGAGCCTTGCAGGCTGGGCTTATTCTGGGCTTATTCTGGATTCCATGCCCTGTCCTTTTTCTCTCCTGTCTTCCTGTTTTGGTAACTTTTTCATTCTACTTTTTAAATCTAGTTTTTCCCCAAACACATCCTTCAGGCCAAATGCCTCAATTAAATAGATGCCCTCTAATATATCTTAGGAATATAGAAGTGACTTATTTTGACATTCAGCAATTGCTGATTTGGAAGCTGTTTTGAAGAACCACTTTTTTAAAAAATATATTTTATTGATTTTTTTACAGAGAGGAAGGGAGAGGGATAGAGAGTTAGAAACATCGATGAGAGAGAAACATCAATCAGCTGCCTCCTGCACACCTCCTACTGGGAATGTACACGCAACCCAGGTACATGCCCTTGACTGGAATCGAACCTGGGACCCTTCGGTCCACAGGCCGACGCTCTATCCACTGAGCCACACCGGTTAGGGCTTGAAGAACCACTTTGAAAAAGGAGTGAAAGTAAAAGAAGAAGGAGAAAAGGAGTGAAGATAGAAATACAAAAAAATAATACTTAAAGTCCCTGCCCCTGAGAAAATTATATTCTGGTTTGAAAGACATATTAAATATACATATTTTAGAAATGTTGTTAGCAGTGAGCACTACAACATTCCCAATAATGTGTGTGTGATGAGGGCTGTAAATAACAAAAAGGCACTCACATCAGAGCATCAGTCTACCTTCTCTGGGAATTGGAAAAGTCAGTGACCGCCTCCTTGATGCATTTTCTTTTATTGTTTCCCAATGATGCTTGGTCTCAAAATACCACTGCTGAGAAGTGTTTTGGTTTGATTATAATTTTGCTTACAATTGTGGAGACAGTATGATCAAGTTTCCATATGGTTTTAAATTATTGCTCATCTAACTAATCATCAGTTTGAGAACTAAATTTGCAACGCGGTGATTCAGTGAAAAGATGGCCTTATTCTCCCCTCTCCCACCTTCAATATGGCCCTCTTCTGGTAAATCTTGGGAAGGCGTTCACCACATAGACAAAATACATACCCAAGCCCAATATTCAATGCTGAGCGTTGTCCTGTACTGCAAATACACTCAAAGTTGTCTGATCCACAAGTAGTAATTGCACAATTTCTTATGTCCAGACACTGGGGCCAGTATCAGAAGGGTATATAACCTGGCATGGAACAGTGGATAGTGCTGGGCAGTTAGGAAGGATCAGAGAGGATATTCCAGGCCAGAACAAGAGCCAGTGTGCAAGGTGGCGCATGGTGTAGGCGAGGCCGTGGTGACAAGACCAACATAGCTGGCATGGAGAATTCCTTCTGAAAAGTAGAGGGAGACCGAAAACTCTGGAGGGCCCTGGCTCATCTCCAGATGCCTTAACGTGATGCTCAATGGACAGCCATTGTTGGTTCTGGACCAGTGGCCGGACATAATGGAGGCAGTGTCTCAGGAGGATGAATCGGGCATTGATGTCCCAGAGACTTGCAGAGGGAGACCCTGGAGGTCACTGCTGTGTGTTCCAGAGGTCACAGGGGAACGTCCGCAGCTGTCCTCTCTGCTGACTTCATCTTATACCAGCAACAAAGCCCTTGTGGGGTGGGGTGTGTGTGTGTTTTTAACATAAGCTCGTTTGAGTTGGGTTCCTGTCCTCTCAGAATCCGAATCCTGACATTTAAACACTTTGGGGAGTTGAGTTGCCTTAGGCTTTGAAAGAAAAGCAATGACTTAGGAAAACAGAATCGGGAATAGATGTAGGGTGGGAATGAATCACGTGCTTGTCCACGGAGCAGTGACTTGTCCACTCGCATGAGCACAGTGGGGCTGTGTGTGACCAGGTTAAAGAGGTGCAGCGGGCCGGTTGGTGGCCTGCTCTAAGCCATTCGCCCAGCCCTGGTGTTCAGCTGAGCTTTAGGTATTGCTCTTTGCCATGGCCATATGCTTGGGCCTCAAGAGAAATAGTATCCAACCCGCAGACCCCTGCCCCTGCAAAATCAGATATTCTTTTTGTTGTTCTTTTGGGCTCTTTTGGTTTTTGATACAGTTTACCACCTGCTAACAATGTAAGTCTATTATACTGAGACTAGATTAGCAAACTCCCTCCCACATCTCCTCTTGTATTCCCCGTAACTGTTCATGGCAAGGCTGCCTTCTCCATCCCCCAGATAACCTTGGGGTTATCTTGGATGTTCCTCTCCATTGCTTGCTCTCTGTACTCCGGCTGGTGGTATCTCTGGGTCATCTCTCTAGTGCAGTCTCTGCTTCTTGCCATCAAATCTGTCCCCCTTATCTGCCTCCAGCCTCTTTCCCCCAACCCCTGCTGTTTTTGTACACAGATTCAAAGAAACACACATCTCATCCAGGCCCTCCCCTTCGCCCCGTGATGTATGTGTGGGCACTTAATATCCCATTATTCCATTCCTTCTGTTTAAAAGTCTTCTATTAATCCCTACTGTGAACCAAGTGAAGTATGAAAATAGCCCTCTTTCTTTAGGAATCAAACTTCACAAGAACCTAATTTCTGCTGCTTTCTGCTCCCTGGACTCCCGATGAAACCGAAGTGCTAGATTTCCTTGTGCGTGTGGCTCTTCCTTGTCTGCGTGCTTTACTTCTGCGTTTCCTTGTATTTTTCGTGCCCTTTTGGTATCTCCACACGTGCACATTGTATGCCCCCAGCTCCAATGTCAATCCTTCACAAGAAGCTTTGCACAAATACAGTGTTTCTTTGGGTAGAGAGGTGGCACAGATGACAAATGAAAAAATTTTCTGGCTCATAGTTTTTTCTTCATAATGGAAGGTTTTGATTTTTCCATCCACAGGAACTGTTTTTTGTTGTTGTTTTTTATTATTATTGAATAGGACAAATAGAAATGTAATGTACACGTCTGTATCTCAGTAGAAATACAGTTACAATCTTTTTTAAAGACATCTTGACCCACCTCCACACAAGCTCATGCTTGTTTCCTCCACAAAACTTCCCTGATTCTGCTCTTTACAAATAGAAGAGATTTCTGAATTCCCAAGACTCTTTATGGGAGATGCCCTTTACAACCTATATTGTGCTTTATTTATGCAATAAACCAATAACAGAGGCTAAGTCCCTTGAGAGCACAGCATCTGGCATTTATCTACACATGGTAGGAACTCAAACATTCAAAGATAGTAATTCTACCTGTTTTGGATCTACGCTGAATTTTACATCTTCTCTATGAGTATATTAATAAATGTTTTATAAATATTTATCAAAACAATATAGTACGTTAAAGTTTATAATGAACTCAGTCCCCTTTCCCATTCTCCATCTGGCTCCCAGTAGCTTTGTTTTAACTACCTGATTTTAGGTGTAGTGGTTATTTTATTATCTATAAAAATATATGCATCCTGCTCTTTCTTACTAATTTTAAACCTTATCTCCCAACTTCCTGTTTTGATGGAACATAAGATTCAACTCACGCTAGCTCCCTGCCTCCCTCTTCCCACTCCCAATTTTAAATAGGCATACCACTCTTTCCCATTTTCATTCGTTTATGTCTTAGAAAAATACATCAACCTAAATGTCTTGTTAAATCAATTTGACTCCAGACTTTCTAGGATTTTAGTAACCTCTGCCTTTCTTTCACTCTTTTCTGGCTCATGTTTTTTCTTTAATAATACCGTCTCCTTTTTTTTCTATTGAAAATTTCTATTCATTTGATATAGAAATGGCTGGCTTAAACATGTCTTCTTGTTCGCCCTCACTTTTTCTCTTTTTGTATTTCTGTATCTTGATGCTATCTTCCAAACCTTTGGTTAAATATATAGGTCTGATTGAGAAAAGAGGAGGGAGAGGGCCACGTGATTGTAAGCGGGGGGGGGGGGGGGGGGGGGGAGGGGGGGGGGGAGCGGGGGTAGAGCATTCCAGGCAGAGGGAACAGCCAGTGTCCAGGTTTTCTCGTGGGGAGTGGCGGAAAGAGGGGGATCAGAGGGATCAGGATGAGCAGACAGGGACGTCACAAAGTGCCTCATGGACTGTTAGGCTTTGGACTCAGAGATTGAGGGGTTAAGGAAGGTTTCCTTTTCCACAACATTGTAATCTGATGTATGAGCCCTGCCCGCTTTCTCTGAAGATATTAATTCAAAGGCTTGGTGGTGTTTTTCTTGTATTGAGTTTTCTCCTGTTCTCTCAAATCAGTTTCCTAAGAATTTTACCTTCTTGTTGATTTATCTTGGTCTTTTCTTTAAGACTTCAGAGTTTCTTCGAATATCTGGCAATGCTTTGTTGTCATTTCATAGTTAGAATAAATGAGGGACTAGAGCAGGCTTGGAGAAACATGGGTAGGGAGCTGGCACTTCGCCTGGAGACGCCCTCATTCAAAACAAGGATGAGAAGGATTTACTCTGGGGCTCCACCCTCTATACCAGGTACCCTGGTTTTCTGCACCTAAGTTGTGTTTTTAATGGACAGCCCTTCTGATATTTTCCCCCCAGGGGCTAAGTACCTGACCTGGCAAGAGTGGGTGAGGGAGTCAGAGATTTCTCACCAAACACCTTAAAGGTGATCAGCTGTTTCATCAATTTATAGCATCCTCCTCCTGTAGCCCCTCCTGGAATCTGACAGACAGATCACTTTTCCCTGTCCTGGGTGCCCCTGTTCTCAACTACAGCTTCCTCTGCTTTGCTGCAAGAGTTAAATTGGACTTTACTTTCTACTTTCCATTTCCCAGAAATTTCACTCTTCTGTTTACAGTTCCCCGCCAATGTTGTAGCAGGAGGGTTATTACTTCTTTTATAAATACTCAGACAGGAGGGGTAGGCATTGTGTTCCTGATCTCCTTCTCAAACTGGAAGCCTGTCCTGCTCCACTGTAGGTTTTGCTAAAGGATACAATGTTTTGGTATTCCTTTTTTTTCTATCTGCCATACACCTATCAAGGAAAACAAAAGTTAATTTGTCATTAACATTTTATTTTAACATTATACTGACCCCTAATATTTGCTTAACTTCTTCTAAATGCTAAAATTATTCTTTTAAAAAGTCAATTCTAGAATATGGCCAAGAATATTGCAGTTATGATAAGAATTGTTTTCCCTAAATGTTTTCATCAACAGCCCACTAGAAAAAATGGCAAAATGTATATAGAGGCTAATTTACAAACTGAAAATTTTTTAAAATCTTGAACATATAAAAATAGCACACTCAGTCTTATTCATAAGGAGAGAAATGCAAATGTCAAAACTATAACGGGATTTTTTTTAAAGTTTAGCACCTTGTTAGTAAGAATGTATAATCACTGTTATACAGAGTCTCTCTCTGGGAGAACATTTAGACGGGTCACAAACCCTCTACTGGGGGCAACTTAGTGATGACTATAAGATTTTAAAAGTATGTACTTCTTGATTTATTTAACTTTATTTTTATTGTTGACACTGTTACAGATGTCCCTCATTTTCCCCTCCTTTGTCCACTCCCACCCAGCCCCTGACGCCCCTTCCCTCTGGCCATCAACACACTGTTGTCTGTGTCCGTGGGCTATGCATATTTGCTCTTGGGCTAATCCTGTCATCTTCTTTCATCCTGTCCCCCCACCCCCCTCCCCTCTGGCAGCTGTCAGTGAGTTCCGTGTATCCGTGCCTCTGTTTCTATTTTGTTAGTCAGCTTGTTTTGTTCACTAGATTCCACAGGAGGTAAGGTGATACGGTGTTTGTCTTTCTCTGACTGGCTCATACAATTATGTACATTTTGACACAGTCCCATTTCCAGGAAATTGTCCTATGGAAAATTTCACACACATGATAAACACACAAGGACGTTTGTTGTGGTGGTGTTTATATTTGTAGCAAGACTGAAACCCACCTAAATGCCCATCAATAAGGAACTGGTTAGATTACGATCCACGCATTACAGTGAACTCCGTGCAGTCGTTAAGAAGAATGAGGAAACTGTGTGTGGTGTCAGGAAAAGCACCGAGACACAGTAAATTAAACACAAAACAAACAGAGAATAGCAGGCTCTCATTTGAGCTTAAAAATACACACACTCATGCACACAGACTCCCAGAAGGACACACAGGGGCTGGGACGGCAGTAGGTACCTCTGGAGAGAAACGGGGGCCCCATGAGACACGGGTAGAAGGGAGATTCGTTTCCATTTGTAACTTTTGAGTGGTGGACTTGTGCCTCTAGCACCGATTCAGAAATAAATGTGCAGGTAGATAACGAAGGAAAATGTATATTGTATCAGAATAGTGAGTGAAAGGCCCTTCTCCCTGCCTTAAAAATCGAGTTGGGAGATTCTGAGTTTACTTTGCAGGTGGGGAGGCTGAGGGGTTGGGGAGGCCCTGGTCTCCATCACACCCCCGAACCTGACGCACCCCGTTCTGCTTCCCTTTTTCGGTCCGTGTGACTGATGTCTCTGCATTGGGGCTGCTGCCCCGTGGTCCCCGGCACCTTCCTCTGCCCCTGGAGCCCGTCTCCTCGCTTCCCAAGTGTTGCCGCCCTGGCCTGCCTGCTGTGGAGCCACTAAGCAGGCAGCACCCGAAACCCAGGGTCTGCCCGGCCCCAGGCCTTGGCCCGTCCACGTCCACGTGCAGCCCTGTTTTCAGTGCAGGGTTTCGGCCACAGTGGCCTGTCGCAGACCTGGCCTGACTCACGGCGGTCCCCGGGCGACGAGCTTATCCCAGCGAGGTCCTCTGCGAGAACATATCCCACCTTCAAGTCACTTCTAAACCTTTGTTGGTCAAGACTGTGGTCTTGGGAAATGGTGATCAGGGATTTTAAAATGAGAATGGATGTAAAACTACCATCACCTGTCCTATCCTAAGGGAGTTCAGGGACATGTTTTATGCCTCAGCCTGGACTAACTTAACGTGAAGGTAGACTCACACACGGGTGTTTGCGGCTGTAATTAGAAAGGAGCACAGCCTCCCGGCTGAGCCTCAGGCAGGCCCTTGTTTTCAGGTTCTTGTGATGCAGCTTAGTCATCGCTGAGCCCGGTAGCTGCTTGTGTGACTTGCATGTGATGATGCCTGAATACAACGCGTTCTTGGCAGGAGGGGCGGCGGGGGGTTGATGTGTCCGGAGAACAGAGTCTCTCTCTGGGAGGAATGAGAGTGGACCCATATAAGAATTCTAATTCTGAATCTTCGTGAAATCCCAATCACGTTCTCATCCGATCCGTGAGGCCTGGGAATGGACAGGCGTTGGGCTGATGGGCGCTGTCTGACCTGTTGTGTGTTTAACAGGTTGTGTGACAGTGGGGGGCAGCGTCTCAGTGGAGCAAGCACTTCCCAGCGGGGAACACAAACGCGGTCCCCTGTTAGGGGTGTCAGGCTCGGTTGGTGTGAGCATGACTGTCTCACGGCTCTGAAATTCCTACTGAAAAGCTTTCAGGGCCCATATGGATGCTTGAGTGGGTTGGAGGTGGGAGAGGAAAGAACCCGCCATGGCCCAGGGGAAGGTGGGCCCTGTGCTCCAGCATCATTGGCTACTCCTCGGCTCCTTGTAGTTGTCACTCACTCCTCTCTCCCGCTTGTCCCGCTCCAAGCATCCTGCCCTGTCAGCAGGGACTTGTCCAAAAACATTGTTGAAAGAGGTCTTTTTTTTTTTTTTAAGCTCAGCTGTGTTAACTCTTTAGTTAGTGTCCCTGAAAGGGCCTTGCTTTGTTTTGTTTTTTTTTTAAAGCAAAACTGATTCCTTTATTTTCATGATTTAAATGAGACGCGTTATTTCATCTCCACCGCCCGCTTCCCTGGCAGTAACTTAGTTACTGAGAGGCGGTGAGGAAGCATTCCGCCCCCTCCCACACTCTGCTCCTCAGACAGGAGTCTCCACTGTTTGACTTCTGCATAGTTTCATCTGCTGCTGACAGGCCTCTGAGGGTCGGGGGTTTGCGGAATAATCTCTCCTGTTGGTAGGAATTAGCTTGCTTCAGTTTCCGTAGCATCTTTAAGTCAAACAAACAAACAAAAACTAAAATTGAATTGGTCCCTAGATGAACTTCGCTGACTCTTTGAGATGCTACAGAATGAATCCCACGTCGGTCAACACACATAAATGACCACCATGAGCAAAATGCTGAGCTCAGTGCAGTGGGGGGGGGGGGGGGGCGGGGGACGGAGGGGGAGGAGGAGGACAGAAGTTCCCTGCTTTTAAGGAGTTTATTTAGCCTCGTAGTTGGCTAAGCCATTTGAGAGGAAGAAGTTAACAAAACAAGGCACTGGTTAATTCGGGGCCTGGTGAGTGATCAAGCCGGCAGCAGTGGAGCCGAGACCACTGGGTTAGACGGTTCTGTGGAGCCAGTGCGCACCACCCCAGGGCCTTCAAGGACAGACCCAGCACTGGAGGCCAAGGGCAAGTGTAAGGAAAGGTGGGGTGGACACTGCCTAGAAAGAAGCCGGTTAACTTGAGCAGACCTGTGTGTTCTGTCCTTCAGAGGCACGGCTTGGTGGGTTGACAGGTGTGCACCGCACCTTCTCAGTGCTGAGCCGGGCCCTGAACCAGGACCATCACAGGGCGAAGCACTCAGGGCCCTGCCCCGCACACAGGTGCCTGCCCAGCTGGGGCCGGGAGAGGCGGGAACACAGCCAGCTTTGCTTCCTAGCACCTTGGTGCTGGGCTAAGCAAGGGGCACCTTATCTCTGCCAGGCTGTGTACCAGGGGGGCTCCATCCAAACAGAGAGGCCCCTCTTTATTGTGGGGGTGAGGTGGCTCTTGCTAAGGGCACACAGGTACTGCCCGGGACAACGGCGGCTCTGCCTCTGAGTCTTAATCTGGCCCGGCCTGAAATGCAGTAAATATTTGAATAACAGCTGAGATGGATTGTTGAAGTTCCACGCACACTGGTCGCCCTACTTCAGGAGGGACTCTCGTGTGGGTTTCTGCCTGATGCCGCTGAAGGAAGGGTGCTGTGTGTGCCTTGGGGGGAGAGGGGAAAGGCAGAGATAGGCTTGAAGGCCCCTTAGCAGTTCTAAAATGCTCTTAAACTTGATGCTAAATTTAGGTAAAGTCCTCTCTTTGAAACCAAAGCAGTGTTTTCCTATTACTATTTCAAGGCTCTCCACATCTCTCTGTCACATGATGCAGTTCGGTTATGGACTGAGGCCCTTTATAAGAGTTCTAAGTGCTTTGAAAAGGACTGACGAAGTAGAGGGCTGGGCCTTTGTCCCCGAATACGTATCTGTTTAGGAAAAGAGAAATCCTAACTACCAAATGGGAGCACCAGCCATCTGTGGGGATTATTCACGGATCCCTTGTCAGAGATACTTGGCCTTGATTTTGACACCACCATGGAATTTTCACGAGCGGTAAAATGTGGTAAATCAGCAACCACAAAGCTTAACCTACCCAGTAACACTTCCTGCCTGCATGTTCACTGGCAGGTGAAGATACCGAAGGGGTGCTAAGTTCGGATTAAAATGAGCTAAACTGTCATAGCACTGCGATGTTAATATGCCTTCCCTCACACTCGCTCAGCCACCATGGGGTTCTCACATTCTCAGTGTGGTCTGTGAGTTCTTTGCTGTGCAGGCTGACACCCAGGAAGGTCTGACCCATGAACAACACCTGTATTCTCCCTCCCCTGGTTCCTGCCTCTCCTCTTCCCACGCTGGGAGTGGTGTCTTCTGTTCCTGAGGCTGAGGGGCCACCCCCGTGTCCAGCACACTGATCGACCTCCATCCTCAGTGATTCGGTGTGCAGACCCTCTTGACTGACTTTCCTCTCTCTTCCCTCTTCACCAAGGTCAAACCTAGTCTTCCAAAAGCCTACTGATGGGATTATATACCACCAGTGTCCCAGACTCTGGGTCAGGATAAAAATCAGTCCGATTCCCAGCCCACCTGGAGTTCTTGCACTGAAGAGCTAATAAGGGGGCTAGATGGATAGATAGGTGGTTGAGGGGGTGGGGGAGTGGATGCATGGGAGGGAGACAGACAGAGACAGAGAGAGAACACACATGTACACCAAGACCTATCAGATGGACAGACCTGAGTTTGAATCCCAACTCAGACAAATGCTAGTTCTGCAAACTTGGGTAAGATAGTTACTATCTGAGAGCCTCAGATTCCACATCTGTCACATGGGGAAATTATCCCGCCTGGCCTGGGTGGGTGGTTGTGCGGACAGGTGAGAGACTGCCACTTGCCTAAGAGGTGCTTGCTTAAATAACAACAGCCCAAAGTGGGGCCCAGACAACAGAAGGTGATTAAGTGACACAAGCCGGGCAAACAAAGGGCCGCGGGGTTTCCCGGCAGGCAGGCGCACACCTGGCTGAGGGCTGGGAGTGCCTGTGCGCAGGGGCCCTCCCAGCCTCCAGGTGATCTGCACTCTGCGTGGCGAGGCAGGGCAGAGCAGGGCCCGGCGCAGACCTGGGAGGCAGCAAGTCCTCACAGAGTCCGCTGTTTACCTGCTGAAGCTCGCCGAGCGGGGTTGCAATGGAGGTTTGGAAAGGGCACAGCCGCCCCAGTTGACCTCAGCCTGTTGGTGGGGACGGAGGAGCATTCCACGCTCCAGAAGGCGAGGTGACTTCACCATTTTTTCCCGTCCACCCCCGCGCTGGATGTCTAAGGTGAAGCGATTTTCTCTCTTCTGCAGCTCAGAGGCCGAGAATGGTGTGGAGGAGAAAAAGAAGGTCTGCAGGTCGCCCACAGCCCAGTCTCCCACCCCGTCCAGCGAGGCCGAGTCCCCAGACCCGAAGAGAGTCATCTGCCTGCGGTGAGTCCTCACGCCCACTTGGTTCTTCTTGCTGCTGGGAGGAGCTGGCGATTCCAGCTCTATGGTGGTGGTTAAAAGAGTGCGTGAGGGTTGTCTGTAGGCCAACAACACCCCGAGAAAGAAGCGGGTGCTTTTCCTTGAGATCCTGGCACCTGGTGCTTGCCTTCCTTGCTCATGTCCTTCTGAGAGAAGCACTTTTCTCCTTCCCACCCAGCCTGCTGCGGAGTGTCTGGCCTTTCCTGAGAGCACTGGCTTTGCTACTGATGAAGCCGGGTGGCCCTCTTTCCGGACTAGGTTTATAAAGCACCTGGGAAGGCCCGCCCAGGCTGGAGTGTCTGCTTCGCCTCTGGGTGTGCACACCTGCTGTCTCACTCTCCAGCAGCCACGAAAAAGAGTGGAGGGGACCCCACCGGGGGTCCCAGGCCGGCTGTACAGGCTGGGACCACGGTTTGGTGGTGGGGCTGTGGGGGGACCTGCAGTTTTGAGATGTGGAGTTGCGGTCCCCATTCCTCTCAGAGGCACCAGTATGTGCTGTCTTTCCCATGAGAGGAAGAAGTAGGAACGAACGAGAGGCGTTTTAGCCCTGAAAAGAGAAGGTTAAACCAGTTGGCAAGTCTGAGTGAGGTGGCCCTGGATCTGTAGGAGTTGCGGAGTGACCGCCCTCCTCCTGCTGTTAGACCCGTCAGAGCGGCTACCTTTTGCATTTTTGGCCCCTGCTAGAGGACGAGTGAGTAACTCCTGCTTTCCCTTTCCTCCTGGCTGCCCAGCCCACCCCTTCTCTCCACCTCCATACTTCATGCAGGACCACGTGTAAGTCTTCGCTCTCCCCCAGATTTGCCTGTCACTGCCGGCCCTCGCGCCAGCTGTGCTGCGAGCCTGACCTCACCTCTCACTTTACCCCTGTTTGCTGTAGCCGTTTCCTGTCGGCGCATCCTGTGTCACTCGCCAGAGGAGCATGTTGTTTCTTGTGTCTCTCACCATGTGGACTGGCTGCGGCATGCTCCTTTAAAGCACCGCTGGTTTAACTCCAACCTCCCCAGGCTTCTGATGAGATCCATTCTCCTGGCCAGGGCGTGCTTGCTCAGCTGCACAGGGCGTGTGCTCCCCGGAGGTGCCGCCATCTCAGCGCTTGGTTTCAGGCTCGGCTCTCGCTGTCTGGAAATTCTTGGTTTTTTGCATCAGGGGCCCCGCAGTTTCATTTTGCACTGCTCCTGCTCATAGTCACTTGCGGGAAGTGAGAATAACAGGGTTGAGGAGACCAAAGCCATGCTGTGTAAATATGCACCCCTCCCCCACCGCCAGAGATGGGCGCTCTGTGTGCAGACAGGCCCCTTCTGCTCTTCCTCTTGACGCTGTCAAGGGCTCAGCTTGTCACCTGTGCTTCCCGTCCATGGTTCTTCAGAAGGTCTGACACTGCCTTGACCACTCCATTACTATTTGTTCATTTGGATCAGCAGAACTGGTAGGTTCAAATTAGTGGATAGTATAAATAATAGGTAACTTGGTATTTGAAAAAAAATCATTTTATTTTCAAGTACAGTACAAATGATTACTCGTAATTTTTTTAGGTAATCCCTAGAATTCTAAAGACATTTCTATCTGTGAATAGGCTCCGTGGCCAGTACCTGAATCCCGATCAATGTCCCTTGAATAGCTGAGAGGTATCTCACCTGTGGTTTGAGCATCACAGATTCAAACAGAGTCTGGAAGGGGCCTGGGACGTCACATAGTCCGCCTTTTCACAGCTGAGAAAGCCAGAGCCTGATGTCCCTCTGACCTCAGGCGTTTCTGTCCCTCGGCCACACCCATATGCCACTCAGATTGCTTTAAATTCTCCTTAAAGCGGCTTTGAACCAAAAATTTTAGCTGTGCCTCATTCCAAGGAATTGTGAAATCATGGATGTCATGGGCCATTTTTCCCCCAATAAACAAAAAGAAAATCTGCATCATCATATCACAAAACTTGTTCATATGTATATATACACAAACCTCTAAAAATCACACATGCACCCACTCTGAGATGACTGTGTTGAGCTGTGGGCTGAAGCCATGTGCAGTCACACGTCTACTGAATGGAGAGCCTTGACTAGAACTGCCTTAGGAAAGAATCCTGGACTTGACTTCCAAACATATTGTTCTTTTGTATCCCGATTTCACTCCGACTGTTTTCCCACTCTGGGATGTTTTGTCTCTTTTCCTCACACCCAAATCCTGCTCATCCTACTAGGCCCCATGCATTAAACCCACATTGTTCTATTGGTCTCCTCTTCTCTTTCCTCCTGCTAGACTAATTGTCTCTCTACCTCTTCCTAACGCCTGTGATATTATTGTTTTGGTGCTAAATCGTGTACTGCCCTTCTAAGAAGTTTTGTTTTTAACCTATTTTCATTTTCTATTGAGGTATAATTGACATATAACATTATATTAGTTTCGGGTGTACCACATGATTCAATATTTGTAAACATTGTAAAATGCTCGCCGCAGTAAGTCTAGTTGGTATCTATCCTCATCATGCATAGCTACACATTTTTTTCTTGCGATGAGGACTTAGATGTTTGATTGTGCACAGGCTCCTTAAGGATAAAGACTGTCTTGTGTGTCCCAGGCATTTCACACGATGCCCCACTTAATGAACACCTGTTAAATATTAATAGATTTCTGACATAAAAATGTTTTTGATTGAACTATAGCTGCAATTTTGTTTAATGATCTGCCTCCCATACTCTTTATACTGATTAAAATACTTTTGAGGTGATATAATTATTTTCGCAACTGGATGGTTATATTTCTCTTCTACAAATGGCCATGTCTTCAGTCTGAGATTCCAATCTGCTGAAGCCATCCCAGCCCTAGAGCATCGGCTCTGTAAACCCCCGAGAGGGTGACACGTGGTTGCTGGCATCCAGAAGGGCAAGGCGAGCGGCAGGTCTTCTTGTGAGATGGGATAATAATCAAGATGTATTACAATGAGATGAATGAGCAGCATAAAAAATTCATCCTATAGTCTCCCTGGGTTTTCTTTCCTCAGGTCAAAATCCAGTTTCGATGGTGTCTCTTTAGTGAGTGATAAGAACGACTGCAAAACAGAAAGCAAAAATGACTCTAAGATTGAGAGGAAAAAGTCTTCGTCTTCCAGCCAGGTACGCGGGCGTGGGACATGTGTTATCTCCAGGGCGACAGAGCGTGTCGCCAATGGGAAGAAGGAGCCCACGCGGGCAGCTTCCCGCTGGGCAGGACTACATGGGCATTGGTTGTAGAGGATCTAGGAGAAAGGGCGGACCACAGATCCTTCCATCGATTTTTCATCACGATCATAATTTACAGCTGACCTTTCAACACGTATTGAGTGGGACTGAGCCCCAGACTGTGCCCCTAACTCTGACAGGTGCCCACAGGCACCCCCAGCAGGGATCGGCACCGAGTCCCATGCTTGTCTCATAATTGGCCAAGACTGGGAGAGGTGTGACATCCTTGCATTGAAATGAAGGAGTATGGGGACAGAGGCCACCCAGCTGCACACAGAGGAAGACGTGCGGACAGGGGCATTACTTGCTTCTGCTCTAAAATACTAGTATATCGAGGCATCGAAGCATCGAGGCCCAGTTCTGCGCCGTAGCGTGTGACGGACTTAGTGGGCCAACAGTGGGGTTTTTTTGATAATTCATCCCTAAATACTTGAATATGTGTCTCCTAAGAACTATTACAAAACACTGTTGGCACACCCAAGAAATTTAACTAAATAGTAAGCGCAGAAAATATATTATTAATGTGAAATCCATTTTTTTTCAAATGTCCACAATCATCCCAGTAGTGAACACCTTTTATAAAGGCTTTTCTGTTTCCCCTCTCAAACATCCGCTCAAGAGCCAGGTATTGCTCTTCATTTCTATCAGTCCCACTACCCTTTTTTTAAAACCTCTTATAACAATGATATGTTTGAAGAGTCCATGGCCCGGGATATTTTTAAATCAAGTGGTGCTCACTGTAACCACTAAAAACAAAATCTCAGTAAAGCCCCCTTGCACACCTGGTAACTTCCTGGATGCAGGTGTACTCCTAGGAGGCGGCGTGAGGTAACCAACTATATGAGGTGTTTATCTATAAAATAGTAACTTGTGGGGGCCGTCCGTCATCTGCACGGCCTGTCTGAATCTCTTCTTGACAGCAGTACTAGGGCCACTTTCGCCATTGGGATCACACCTGGTTTGGATAATAGGACATCAAGGATCTGTTTTGCTCCTAAGAGTTTTCCATCGAAAGCATCTGTCAGGCAGAGGGGTGCTTGGAAGGAGGACACAGCTCTACGTCTGAGAGCTGTGGTTCCAGGTAACCCCGTGTCTCTGAGGCACAGTGTCCTGACCCAGGCAGTGGCGATCCTGGGGTGGTTTGTGAAAGCATTTTGCCAAGTGTGAAATTTGGTCTGTACATTGTTGTCAGAGTTGTAGAAATAGATGCCTTGAAAATGAAGAGGTTTTCAACATTTCAGACTCTTGGGCCTTCTACCTCCCTTGACAGAAACCCTACCGGTCTTGACGGTCATCTCCCTGGGACACTGGCTAAGGAACCGCCTTCACAGTAACAGTGTTAGTGACAATCCCAGGTAGTAGGTCCTTAGCCGTTTTGTCCCATTTGAGCCTTAGGGCATCCCATGGAGGCAAGTCGTTTTTTTGTTGTTGTTGTTGTGGGTTTTTTTAAATATATTTTATTGATTTTTTACAGAGAGGAAGGGAGAGGGATAGAGAGTTAGAAACATCGACGAGAGAGAAACACACTCCCTACTGGGGATGTGCCCGCAACCAAGGCACATGCCCTTGACCGGAATCGAACCTGGGACCCCGGAGTCCACAGACTGACGCTCTATCCACTGAGCCAAACCGGTTAGGGCGGCAAGTCGTTTTTGACCTCTGGCACAGAAGAGGAAGCTGAGGCCCAGAGAGGCTAAGTGACTAGACCACAATCACATACCAAAGAAGAAGTGTGGCCAAAACTTGAACTCAGGTCGATGTGACTACAGAGTTTTTAATAGACTACTCACCTGTAGCCCTAGTGCCCTGGTGAGATTCCTTAGCATCCCTCTCATTTCTTACATGCGACATCCTTATCCAGCATCTAAGGAAGGCCAACCACCCACTGCATCATGGTTATACTGTACATGCAACCAGCAGGGCACTGATCTTGTTGGCAGAGGAACCCTTCGTGCCCTGCCTTCCACTGAAGGGTTGTGTTGGAGACTGTAAGATCAGAGGGATGGAATTCATGAAGATGCTGAAGTAAGGGAGGGAACGTGTATTGTGTCATTTAAATTGGAGTTAAAATGTGTGATGTTCCACAAAAAACTGAGAGCGGCCATGTCTCTGTTTTGTTCCCACTGTAGTACAAGGCAAATTTGCACTTCCACAAGCTGTTTCTTGATGTCCCGACTGAAGAACCACTGAGGCAAAGTAAGTTCTGACCCCTTTGGCTTTTTAAGCTCCATAGTTGAAAAGATGCTCATTGGTTTAGGGGAGGAAGAGGGCTGGGGACTGAATCACCGGGGGTGGTTTCTGAAAGTCACGAGGCAGCCGCAACGCCAGCTTCATTCAGCTCTCACCGAGGCTCTTGAAAGACGTGTAGAATGGGAACCTGAGTCTCCCTACTTGATATGGAGCCGATCCAAAATGATTCCTGAATGAGGTCCTCGCCTTCCATACCTACTGCTGAAATGCATTGTGTTTGAATTGTTCTGAGATTTAGGATAACAAGCCTGGAGCAAGACAGGCCACTAAAGGAAGGCTAAAAAGACACACAGATCTGGGTGGACAGACATGTGCTGACAGCTGCATTGTGCAGGGCGCAATGATCACACCTAAACACCCTGCCCAGCGTGCCAGCTAAGCACCTGCTCGCTGCTGGCGTTCACCAGGGCCCAGGGCTCCATTCCAACCCCTCCGTGTACAGTGCTAGGACGAGATGCTGGTTCCAGCCATGATCCCCAAGCAGGAAGGCGTGGGTCACATGCTGTACCGGCAGTTGGACCATCTATTTCAAAGGGCATCACTAGTGACAGTCCCAGGGAAAGAGGGCAGGAGTGCTAAGGTTAGCACAAAGGGACACACCTTCCTACACAGAGGAGATTCCTGAAACACCATTCCTGAACCTCATTGGCAGTGATAGACCTGCCTTTCTGGTTTGATTTTCATGCTAAAATGTGTAAAACTTTGAATGAAAAAAACAAACCCTCGTCTCTACACTTTTACTCCAGTGAGGATGACTGAAAGGGGATGACAGATGTTACAAGCATGGGAGTGGGTTGTCTCTGCCCATCCCTGAGTCACCAGCATCTGTACAGAATTCTCGTTCTGAATGTAAATTCCAAGTGATGTAATACGTGTTTATTTTCTCAGGCTTTACCTGTGCTCTGCAGAAAGAAATTTTATACCAAGGGAAGCTCTTTGTGTCAGAAAACTGGATTTGCTTTTATTCCAAGGTCTTTGGAAAAGACACTAAGGTTTGTATCATTTTTCAGGAAGGAAGCTAACCCTGTGGATAATAATTGCTTTCAGTGTAGCAATATTTGTCAGTATTGTGTCATTATTATACCCTTAATGGTGGTTCCAAGAGGGACAGGTTCTGAGTGACAGGTTCTTAATGTGACACCTCCCTCTCTCCCACAGTCCTGCCCTCAATCCTTCTTACCCGGCGGTGTCACCAGAGAACGCGTTATTCCTATGAAAAGTGTTCCACCATCAGTTTTAAGGATGTACATTAAACTAAAACAATTTGTTAAAAGAAATCCTGATTTTGTTCTGTATTCATACCAGTTAACCATCTAGAAAAAGCTGCTTACAGAGTTCACTGTGTACTACTGCCAGCCCAGAAGGAGCAGGAACTGTAGCATTATGACGGAGTCTGAGAGTCATATACCCACAATCCCCAGTGGGTGCTGACTGACACCTTGGCATCCCCATTAAGTACAGAGCTGGGGAAACAGATGCCCGTGACACACTGAGCCGCTAAGGAGAACAGCCTGAAGGAGTTGGCGGCTTCCCAAGCCACCACCTTCTAAAACAAGGCCCTTGGGACTGTGGCATCAGAAGGGAAGAGAATGCCATGCCACTGACATGCTTGCCCTTTGAGCTGTGCTGTCACATCCAGGCCACCCCAATAAGGAGTCAGAGGCACGCCGTGTTGGGTGTGTGTGACCGCAGCGAGGTTTCAAGCATTCTGATTTGTGATTATGAGTAAGCAGCTTTTCTATTCATGAAGTAGCTATTTAAAAATTCTCTTTAAGTGGTAGGTATGTTTTATTTAAGTATTCTCCCTACAGCCACGGTCAGTCTTCTAGCTAACGACCACGTAACCAATAAAATGGAAATTCTTTATTTTGTTGGTGTTGAGTCAGCAAACTAGCATGCTATTTTTAGGTCGAATGTTATTTTTATATTGTTCCTTTACTATATAGAGTTGTTTTAGATGCACAGTTATTATCTGAATCATTATAATGCAAAGTGATATTAAGCAGTATTCCACCCTATTTCTAAGATTTCTGGATTCTAAGACCTCGTTCATGGAGTGGGGACGGGGGTGGGGGGTTGAGCGCCATCCAGTTCGAGGTGGTAAAGATGCTGTCAGGAGTTCAGGGAGAGCCAGCAACTCACCGAAGCAGCAGGGTGTGAAGACATTAGTGAGGAAAGTCTTAGTCTTCCTTTGTTAGGGACAGGGGAATTCGCAAAGCCAGCATGTGCAGTTTCACACGCATACGATTCTGCCAATGGTTTCAAAATCCTACTGCCATCTACGAGAAAACTGACCCAAAAAAGGTAAAAGGAGTGACCCTGTGTTTAAAGGCTTGCCACGCCGGGGTTGCTTTTGCATGGGCTATATCTAAGAGACAGGAGATTGGAAACGAGCAGAGTGGGGACACAGGACCGGGACAGGGACGTGTACATTTCTTCCCCTGGAAGGATGGCTCAAGGGGCCTCAGCTCCGTGGCGGAATTTCCTCCCTGCCAGCAGGCCTGGGCCCACCACCATCCAATGTGAACTCCAGGCAACCACGATTTTCTCTAGGAAGAGGACTTTTCTAAACACCCTACCCTGGAAAAAAAGATTAATAAAGTGTAGTGTTAATTTAATCAGGGCCTTTTAGCCCACTGGTATTTTCAGATGCTTGTAAAATTAAATGTGTGCATCACATTCCACCTAGGCTCACACTAAAGGTTATTATTTCCACTTTACCTCTCACATGTGATCTAGTTATCATTTTATACTCATGAAGCAACTGATTGAAAACTCCTTCTTCAGGGGGTTCCGTGCCTTAGATTACGAAAAGAAATCCTAAGTTACAGCCCCTCAACACTGCTCAGAAACAAATTAGACGCATTTTTACATCGCCATCTGTCTGAGTAGATCTTGACATCTTTTTTTTAAAGTCATCTCAACCTACAACCGGAGGGACAGTAGAACAATTCCACCTAAGTGTGAATGCAAATAGTCACCATAAAAAGCGTGGTTTTTTCCTTCCTTTAAATTGCCAGTATTAACTGAAGGACCTCCTTTTCCCCACTGACCTCGATCTCTTTCAGAATATATAAAGCATTTTTGCAAAATATATGTTCAAGTGAGTGGGTGCACCTACAGAGAGATTCAGGTCGTATTCTTTTTACCACCGGTGTGTGTGTGACTGTTTTCAGAGATCAAAGTGATGTGATCCCTGAAAACCAAACTGGGTTGAAGGGATGCAGCTATAACATAAAAGTATCAGGAGCATCGACTATTCTTTGTGGCATCTGATACATTCTTGTAGTATATTGTACGGAAAAAGAACTACACTTAGGGTAAGATTTGTTCAGATTCTGTCTTTGTAACTTACTATATTTATGACCTTAAGCAAGTCATATGCCTTGCAACACAAATGTCCTTATCTCTTAGAATATCTACTTTACAGGAAGGTCATAACTACAGAAGGTCTCATCTGTAAATAGGTATTAATAGTAACTGCTACAGTTGTCATTGTTATTCTTTATTGTTTGAACCAGAAAAGAAATTAGAGTTCTTCTACTTCACCCATCCTCTTTACATGAGGCAAATGAGGAAATGAAGGACAGTGTCATTGAGTGCTAGGCATTTTCCATACATTATCTCATTTAATCCACAGAACATCCTGGGAAGTAGATAAAACTAACCCCATTTTACAGATCAGGAAACTGAGGCCTAGAAAGGATAACTCATCAGGTAGAGGAGGTCATCTAGACAGTAACAGAACCGAGCTGAGAATTCAAGTTCCAGACTTTCTGTCCAGTAATGGTTCTGTTACACCAGTGCTTTTCAACATTTTACCCACCCACATGTGCCTGAGACAGGAGAGTGGGGTATGGGAGATTAGCCTGCAAAAGCAACCTTCTTTAGAGCCTGGGGCTTATCTTTAGCATGCATGTAAATTTTGCATTCTAGTCCCAAGTCTAAAGATAAAGGTTTCCCAGGAAGCTGTTCAGCGGGACTGATGATGCCGATTTATTCCCTGGCTTTGCATTAACCACAGCTTAAGTTGCTCAGGGACACACCCAGGCCACTCTTTAAGATGGGCTTTCCATGGATCCCAGAGAGCCTGCTGCTGGTTTGTTATCGGTTTGGTTTTTCCTTTAACAGGAAAACTTGAAGTGTTGTTCTGTGAGGTCTTAACCAGTGTGCTAATGCAGTGCTTCTGTTTCAGATCTCTATTCCGGCTTTCTCTGTAACCCTGATAAAGAAAACCAAAACTGCCCTTCTGGTGCCAAATGCCCTGATTATAGCGACGGTCACAGACAAGGTGAGTATGCCCCAGAGCAGGGCACCTTGCTCCATCCTGCTCTGCTCTCCCTTCCCTCCTGCCGAGACCAAGACCCTGGACCATAAATATCATTATCTCCCACAGGGAATCACCAAGTATATGTAAGACTGATCTGTAAAATCCTAGCCTGTAGTGTTGTTTCCCCTCACAAGTTGATTTCTTCTAATATCATTGTTGCCAATTTTTAATTTCCCGCTGACTTATTTATATTTGCTTGACCGAGGCCAAAAAATAAAATTTGTTCCCAACTTCCCTTTCCCTAACATCTGCTAGGTCAGGCTAAGTTGATGTTCAGTGTCTTTAACATGATTTAAAACAACAACCATCCCCACCCTGTTGACAGGGTGGGGCGGGTGACACTGAGGAGTCCCTGCAGTGGGGGTGGCCAGGCACCCCATAACCTCAGATGGGACCTCTCCAAAGGCATCCCAAATACCTAAAACGTGCGCTTGTTATGCGCACCCTAATTCAGACCAGTTCCCCTCTTGGCTTCCAGGTTGCCTTACCTATGCCACTTTTTTTTATTAAATACTAGAGGCCCGGTGCACGACATTCGTGCACTTGAGGGTTAGGGGGTCCCTCATCCCGGCCTGCGCCCTCCCGACCCCTTAGGGAGCAGGCCTAAGCTGGCAGGTGGACATCCCCCAAGCTTCCCCCGAGAGGCTCCCGCCAGCACTGCTGCACTCCTCAGCCGAGAGCCCAGCTTCTAGCTGAGTGGCACTCCCCCTGTGGGAGCACACTGACCACCAGGAGGCAGCTCCTGCATTGAGCATCTGACCCCTGGTGGTCAGTGCACGTCATAGCGACCTGTCATTCTGCCATTTGCTCTATTTGCATATTAGCCTTTTATTATATAGGATACTTTTATTGATTTCAGAAATGAAGTGAGAGGGAGAGAGAGATAGAAACACCAATGAGACAGAATCATTGATTGGCTGCCCCCTGCACATCCCTTACTGGGTCTCAAGTCCGCCAGGTGCTTCCCGTTTCATAGGTCAATGCTCAACCACTGAGCCACACGGGCTGAGGTCTATCCCACTTCTGTACGGGAATTCTCAAGCTGTTGTTGACTGTTGTGATGCCACAGTCATGTGCAACCAGAAATATTTTCACTGAGAGATGTTTATTTCAGCTTGGGTAGAGAGAGGGAGTGGAATATTTTGGTTACCCATATTTCACTTGAAATTATTTTTTAATATTTTGCCTACTATTTCTATGAAAGCACAAAAGCCACATTCCATTTGTAACCATACTGGATAGTTGAAGAGGGAAAGATGAGCTAGAAAATATGTTAATACCTATTTTTGAAAAAAATACTTAGATAAACTAATGGCTAATAAGCATCAAGTACTTCTTGCCAGGCATATGCTAAATACTTTCCTTATGTTTTCCCATTTATTCTACCCTACCACCCTTTCGGGGGTAGATATTGTTAAGAAAACTGAAGCTAAGAGGACCTAAGTAAGCAATTTGCCCAATGTCACCTATTCCGTGTCAGAGCCAAAATTTGCAAATGGGTCTGTATAATGCCAGAACCTATAATGTTAACTACTTTGGGATATAACACTGTATTATATTATACTAGAGGCCCGGTGCACGGATTCGTGCACATGAAAGGAAATTAATTAGAAGGTGAATGGTGGGGCAGGACTGGGTGAGACAGGCTAGACATGCCCTGGAGCCAACCTCCCATTGTCCCTCCCCGGCTGGCCACACCTGGAGCAGCACTGGGGCTCAAAGGGCATCTGCAGAGTGAGCGGGGTCCCTTCGGCAGGTGGGGTCCCTCAGCCTGGCCTGCGGGGATCGGGCCAAAACTGGCAGTCTGACATCCCCCAGAGGTCCCAGAGTGCAAGAGGGCACTCTGTAAAGTTGCTGTCTCTCAGCAGCTCCTGCGTTGAGCATCTGCCCCCTGGTGGTCAGTGCGCATCGTACCTACTGGCCAGTTAGCCAGTTGCTTAGGCTTTTATATATATAGATCATATTGGAAATTGTATCAGTTTCTTTAATGGGTGAATTGAATAAGAGGGGTAATCACAAAATTTGGAAAGTGAGCCTGGAAAGAATCTATGGCTCAAATACATGAAGAAAGAATGAGTTTTAATATTTTTCTCAACATACTGTTTAGGGTAAAATCATTTTTCCTTATGTCATTGGTCTCCAAATTACTTGTCTGGCTCTGATTTTACTTCTTTCCCATAACTCACTTATAAGCACCCTCTGCAGAAATCTCCATATTTGTACAAGAAAGGATCTGGAAGTGGCTTGAAAAAGAAAGAGCCTATTAGAGCCCCTGGGAAATTTTCAGTGGGAAGCGAGGTCAGCTCAGAAAAAGCAGACCCTCAGGAATTGCTAGATGCCTAAACAAGCAAATAAAAAAACAACAAAAAAGGAGGTGGAGAGGGTCTAGTACAGTGGTCGGCAAACTGCGGCTTAGCAAACCGCGGCTCAGGAGCCACATGCGGCTCTTTGGCCCCTTCAGTGTGGCTCTTCCACAAAATACCAGCTCTTCCACAAAATACCGACTTCTGCGCATGGGCCACGAAGTTTCAATTGCACTGTACATGCGCGCCCGCACGTGGTATTTTGTGGAAGAGCCACACTGAAGGGGCCAAAGAGCCGCGTGTGGCTCGCAAGCCGTGGTTTGCCAACCACGGGTCTAGTAAATATCACTAGCCTTTTCTTAATGCCCAGGTCTTTTCCTACTGGTGCTGATTTGGGGCGCCTTTCTCAGGGTATTGGAGCCTTCATTTTTCTGTTTGTCCATTACTTCAATTGAGTTTGAGGGTTTTGTTGCTATCGTTGGGGAGTATATTTCCTTTAGTGCGGGAGTGGAATAAGAACTGAATGTGTGGGTGAGCAGGATGAGGATATGGACCAGAGAATGGTCTGTATCATTTAAAGTGAAAAAAAAGATATACAAAGAAATGTTTGAACTCTGAATACACCCTTCTCATCAGGCAGTGTCTGTTATTAATTACTCTGTTTTGTTTTCAGTACATATTTGTCTCCCTCCTCTCCAGAGATTCTACTTATAAACTGCTCAAATCCGTGTGTGGACACTTAGATGTGAGTACATTGCCGAGCCCCAGTGACTTGTCTGTCTTCCGTACTTCTTACAGCTCCATAGTTAACCTGGTGTTTCATTTTGTTTCAATCATTGCAGAATACAAGTGTTGGTAACAGTCCCAACCCGTCTTCTCTTGAAAACAGTTTCCGGGCAGACCGCTTCCGGGCAGACCGCCCTTCATCTCTGCCTCTGGTGAGTTGCCTACATAATGTCTAAATGCAAAAGAAAGGGAATATGTGATGCAACTACCCGTCTCCTTCCGCCATGACCAGGGTGCAGGAGGAACTTAGGGCCGTAATAGTTGAGACAAGACGAAGAAACAGGGCATTTGTGTCCTGAAGAAGAGGATGACCATGGGGGTCATAAACTTTTTTCAAGGAATTGAAGGGTTGTCCTGCAAAGGAAAAGAAACCTGGTAGTGGGCTGCCTTGGGATGACTGGTCACCAGAGATATTCATAAAGTCTTGCTGCATTTGCTTGTCAGTGTTACTTTAAAAGGATTCACCAATCTATTTGGGGGGTGGGCGGGGCATGATTCATCCCACAATCAGTTGGATGGCTTCTGTGTTGAAGGTTCCGTGCTAGGACATGCTTTACGGACATCAGGAAAAATCTAGCCTAGTTCTTGCCTTCAAAGACTTGACAGCCAGCTTAATGGAGAAGATGAGCAATACCTAGAAATAACTAAAAAAATTAAGCTATAGCCCTAGCTGGTTTGGCTCAGTGGATAGAGCATAGGCCTGTGGACTGAAGGGTCCCGGGTTCGATTCTGGTCAAGGGCACATGCTCCAGTTGTGGGTTTGATCCCCAGTTGGGGGTATGCAGGAGGCAACCGATCAATGATACCCTCTCATCATTGATGTTTCTCTCCCTTCCTCTCTGAAATCAATCAATCAGTCATATATATATATATATATATATATATATATATATATATATATATAAAGCTATAATGCCCAAGTGAAAGGTAGAGATTATTTAGTTCCTTTAGACCAGTGGTCGGCAAACTGCGGCTCCTGAGCCACATGCGGCTCTTTGGCCCCTTGAGTGTGGCTCTTCCTAAGCCTTAGGAGTACCCTAATTAATAACAATGTACCTACCTATATAGTTTAAGTTTAAAAAATTTGGCTCTCAAAAGAAATTTCAATCATTGTACTGTTGATATTTGGCTCTGTTGACTAATGAGTTTGCCGACCACTGCTTTAGACTTTGTTGACTGCCAAGTAAATCTCCTGTGGGGAATAAGTCCCCCCATTTGTACACGATGTAGACCTGTGATGGTGTAAGCTGGCCCAGGAGAGTCCTAGCCATATGATTCAATTGATTATTCCCAAATTGATTATTGTTAAATGTTGAAATACCTTTGGTGAAGTGGTATGAGCCCATGGTTTCAAGATCTACAAATCTTGTTTTTTGAGAGCTATTCAGAAAGTAGTAAGATTGAAAATATATCCACACAAAAACTTGAACAAGAATGATCATAGCTATCTATATATATAAAAGCCTAAGCGACCATCCAACCATTCGTCCGTTTGCCTGGTAGCTATGATGCGCAATGACCACCAGGGGGCAGATGCTCCGACCAGTAGAGGAGGGAGCCTGATTCCTCGTGGAATCAGCCGTGGGTTAGGTCACTGCTGGGGCACTGTTGGCCCCAAATCTGCTTCACCCGCATCCCAGACCCAGAGAGGAGGGAGCCCGATTCCGGGTGTGTCACCTGAGAACCACCCTCTCGCAATCCGGGACCCTTCAGGGGATGTCAGAGAGCCTGTTTCGGCCCAATCCCCGCAGGCCAGATTGAGGGACCCCACCAGTGCACGAATCCGTCACCAGACCTCTAGTTATTCATAATAGCAAAAAAGTGGAAACAAACTTAATGCCCACTGATTGATGAATGGATAAACAAAAAGTAATCTATCCACACAATGGAATATTCTTTTCCTAAAAAGTAATGATGAATTACTGTTACACACTACAACGTGGATGATTCTTGAAAACATGCCAGGTGAAAAAAGTCAGACACAAAAGGCCACAATATTGTATGATTCCATTTTTACAAAATGTTCCAAATAGGCAAATCCATATGGATGGAAACTAGATCAGCGCCTGCCAAGGAATGAGGGAGAGGGAAAAGTTAGGAGTGACTGGGAATGGGTAAAGGTTTCTTTTTGGCAGGGTGATAGAAATGTTCTGAAATACGATAGTGGTGATGGTTGCACAACATTGTGAATTTTCTAAAAAAGACTAAATAGTACACTTAAAATGGTGAATTTTATGTTGTGAATTTTTAACTCAATTAAAAAAAAAAACTTCTATAAAACCTTTTAAAAATAGTATAAAATAGAATTAAATGCATATGACTTAGAATCCAACAAGTCTGGTTTGAAATCTGGTTCCACGCTGCTGAGCTATGCCCTCGGACAGGCTCTGTAACAGCTCTCCTCAGTTCCCTCATCTAGCACAATGCCAACCCCACAAAGTGGCTGTGAAGGTTAAGTGCAATCCTCTGTGTAAGGAGCTTTGCCTACTGCCTCATTCATACATGACAGGCATTCAATACATAATCATTACGTTGAAAAGACTTGAATTTTTTCCATTTTTGTTCCCTATAAAAATCTTACATGACATTGAAATGACCCAAAGACAGCTAATTGAAGGTGGAAGGTTGGCAACTTGCTTACAAGACGAGTCTCTTCTTCATTTGACAGCTGACTAAACTGTAGAGTGCTCAGCCCACGGAGCCTTCCCAGTGTGTTTCAGTGACAGCCTGGTCTCTGGTTCCGAAGCACGTGGGGGGAATGGCTGGGACTCCACGTTTCCCCTACTTCTCACTCCCTTATCACGCTTCTGTAATTTACATGTAATATTGCTGACTCTGTTTTGATTTAGTGAAGGGAAGAAAAAAAAGCTGAAGTTTTCCTTTCAGGGTCTAATTTGTTAAAGCCATTTGCCCTTGCCTGTTTCCAATACCTTTTTTTTTTCCCTTTTATTGTCTAAAGTTTTACATATGTCTCCTTTTTCCCCAATTGACCCCACTCCCCCCCACCCCACCCCCCACCACCACCCCCCCCACCACCCCCCCTCCCCCGCCAGCCATTCCCACCCTGGGCAAGCCCTCAGTGTCTGTGTCCATTGGTTATGCTAATATGCATGCATACAGTCCTTTGGTTGCTCTCTAACCCCCCCCTCCCCTTCCATTTGTCTCTAGATCAATCTATTCTTGTTCATCAAATTATGTTGATCATTATCCAACACCTTTTTAAAAAAAACTATAATTGAAGAATACCTTTCTCTGTATCTGCATATTCAAACATGCATTTAGATCTTTCTGTCTACATTTTTCTTTTATATACGTCTGTTTCAGTCCCTTTCTCATCATAAAGTGCTAAGTGCGGCTTCTGCAGCTTTTCAGTCATCAGCATTCCAGTGTTTTTCTAGACATTTGTTGTTTCAAGCAGGTTGGCCACTGTTGTTGATAGAATTCTAACTGCCCGGAAGAATCTCAGTTTCAGGAAGCAGATACCCAGTGATCTGTAGGGAAAATCCCAGTAGTTTGGGGAAATCCTTCCTTCCTTTCCATATTTTATAGGTCAGGCCTAAGGAAAAAGGCTGGGGCCTGCAAAGGCCTGCCTTCTTCATAAGGGAAATGGCCTCTCTCCATGTCATTACTTCCCTGCAGGATTTCAACGACGAGTTCTCAGATCTGTATGGAGTGGTTCAACAAAGGAGGCAAGAACTGGGAGGCTACAGCAGCTCCGGCTCGCAGACACCCGAGTCTGAGAACTCCAGAGGTCTGGAAAGTTCTGTATCTTGACTAACTTTTCATTCTCCACGAAACATCTTCATCCCACCCCTTAAAAACACAAAACAAAACCAACAACAAAACACCCGTTGTCTTCCTAGTTAACAACTGGAAAGGGAGTCTGGGGAAAGTTCCAGCACACGGATGTGCCTATGTGGTAAAATTCCATTTCCATTTATGCATATTTAATAAATGTCTCATAAATCGACATAATACTAGGTTGACTGAAAGAGAGAAACATACTGTTTCCTTCCCTCTTTTAAGAATATTATGAATTGTTACAGCTGAATCATCTCCATGAGTCCGTGGGGTAAAGACAGACGGTTCTTATATTATTTTATTACTTAATTGCTCCATCATTGGATTGCAATCCCCAGCCATTCAACCAGCTTAGAAGATCCATTTATGTACTTGGTCATTGTGCATGTTGAGACCTTGGTTTGCTTTTGTGGTTGATACTACGTTTTCAATGTTTTGAGGAGAGTACTTACCCAGCCCTGTTTGGCCTGACAGATTTCCATGTGACAGAATCCCAGACAGTCCTCAGTGTCTCCAAAGGAGAAGCAAAGCCAACGAGGGCAGATGTCCAGGTAAACAGAGCACCTGAAGGCAAAGCCAAGAGTCTCCCTGCACACGGTGAGAAGCAGATTGGGGGCAGGGGCAGGGGGTGGAAGATCTGCTTGTAACTTTTAAAGGGCCCTCACATTTCACTTCATGGCTGCCTTTCATATCCGCCCCCCCCTCCTTTCCTGTTGTAGGTCTTTGCATATTAATTTATTTATTCATTCAACTAACATTGCTCAGTCCTCTGCTTTACTGTGGGGGATATAAAGGTGAACAGCCTTCATGGAGGCCTCTCTGTTACTCAGAATACTTTGAGATTGTGATTCAAAAAAATGCTGTTAAAACTCAAATTAATGAATTATTTCTTATGTGCTAATCTAATCTAATAAAAGAAAAACATGCAAATTGACAATACCTCTGCCATGCCCACAAGCCAATCAGGAGCAAATATGCAAATTAACCCAACTAAGATGGCAGCAGCCACAGAGCTGGAGCAAGCAGGAGGCTTGGGTTGCCCCCAGCAATGGAGGAAGCCAAGCTTCCCGCCTGCCCTGCCGGCCCTGAGCTCTGCTCAAGGCTACAAAGTTTCAATTATAGAAGATAAATAAATCCTAGATACCTGCTTCCAGCCCGCAGCCGTGGCCAGCCTGAAAACAGCCCTTAACCCCTCACCCAGGCTGGCCAGGCACCCCAGCAGGACCCCCACCCTGATCCAGGACACCCTTCAGGGCAAATCAGCTGGCCCCCACCCATGCACCAGGCCTCTATCCTATATAATAAAAGGGTGATATGCAAATTGACCCTAACAGCAGAACGACTGGGAATGACTGGTCGCTATGACATACACTGACCACCAGGGGGAAGACGCTCAATGCAGAAGCTGCCCCCTGGTGGTCAGTGCGCTCCCACAGGGGGATCTCTGCTCAGCCACAAGCCAGGCTGACAGCTGCCAGCACAGCGGTGGTGGTGGGAGCCTCTCCCACCTCCTCAGCAGCACTAAAGATGTCTAACTGCAGCTTAGGCCTGCTCCCCAAGGGCTCCCAGGCTTCCAGAGGGATGTCTGACTGCCAGCTTAGGCCCTATCCCCCAGGGGAGCGGGCCTAAGCCAGCAGGTGGACATCCCCCAAGGGGTCCCAGACTGCGAGAGGGCACAGGCCAGGCTGAGGGACCCCTCCGAGTGCACAAAATTTTGTGCACCGGGCCTCTAATCTATATATATAAAAGGCTAAGTGACCGGCCTTTACGGCCGTCTGACCAACTGAACGACCGGTACATATGACACACACTGGCAATTTAAAAATAAACATTGAAAAAAATAAAAATAAAAAAAAAAAATAAACATTGACTCGCACATGCGCGATACATATAAAGCTCTCACTGGCACCAATCGCACATGTGTGTTTTGATCTGTCATTGTTGATCGTGAATTTGGCTGTTTTTTAACATAGTTGTGGTAGAATGACTTACATGTCAGATTCTTTGTCCTCAAAATGAGCACGTTCATAAATTAAATGAAGAAATTTTGGATGTACTCAATGGAGATTTTCACACATATTTGAGTGATGATTCCATCAATTCAACAGATGATGCCGAAAAGAAAATTTTCTCATCGAATTGCTTACTAGTATTACTCCTTCAGACATGCCGTGTCATAAATTAAAATTGAAAGTAGGTGCAATCATCATGCTACTGAGAAATCTTAATAGTAAATGGGGTCTTTGTAATGGCTTATTATTAAAAGATTGCGACCTAACATAATCGAAGCTGAAGTATTAACTGGATCTGCGAGTTAAGGAGAGGTTGTTCTGATTCCAAGAATTGATTTGTCTCCATCTGACTCTGGCCTCCCATTTAAATTAATTCGAAGACAGTTTCCCATGATGCCAGCATTTGCGATAACTAGTAATAAATCACAAGGACAAACTCTAGACAGAGTAGGAATATTCCTACCTAAACCCGTTTTCGCACATGGTCAGTTATATGTTGCTTTCTCTCGAGTTTGAAGAGCATGTGACGTTAAAGTTAAAGTTCTAAATACTTCATCACAAGGGAAATTAGTCAAGCACTCTGAAAGTGTTTTTACTCTTAATGTGGTGTACAGGGAGATATTAGAATACGTTTAATCAATTTATCAGTTATTATTTTCATAAACATTTTACTAATATTCTTTCATCTCTGACACTTCTATTATAGAGAAAGGGAGAATAGCAGTATTAAAATATTTCTTCTAATTAATTTCCTTTCAATGTGCACAAATCGGTGCACTGGGCCACAAGTTATTCTAATAACCAGTTACCAGTTGTACTGGTATGAGGACAAGGATGGTATCTAGATGATTCACCATTCCCTCCAACAATGCTTAACGCAGAGGAGGCCCTCAGTAAATATGGACTGAAGGGAATGTTTGGAAGGAATTGTAGCTACTGGTTAAAATGACACCAGGAAGCTTCTGTTAGTATTTGCCTTGATTTCTATACTTGGGAATAATTATCTGTTTCAAGTACCTCTTCCCCATAGCAATATTGCTGGAAGCAGATGTTTTAAAACTGTCACTTTTTGTTTTCTACTCAATAGGTCAGTCAGAATCCATTGGAATCTTACACAAAGTGAAGTCTCAGAATCGTCCGACTCTCCGCCATATTCTAATATTCTATGCAGTTGTGTAAGTAAATGAATTTACTAGAAGTGACTTCAGGAAATGATTCAGTTCTCACCCGGATGGCATGGCTCAGTGGTTGAGCGTCGACCTGTGAACCAGAAGGTCAGGGTTTGATTCATGATCAAGGCACATGCCTAGGTTGTGGGCTCCATCCCCAGTGTGGGGCATGCAGGAGGCAGCTGATCAATGATTCTCTGTCATCATTGATGTTTCTATCTCTCTCTCTCTCTCCCTTCCTCTCTGAAATCAATAAAAATATATTTTTTTAAATGATTCAGTTCTGAAAGGAATCATCTTTTCATGTTGCCAAGAGCCACTGTAAATCTCAGTTGTGTCTAATGTGACCCAAATCTTTTCTTCCACAGTTTTTGTCTCCTATTGCAGCATTTTTTTCCCCTTAAGCTTCGGTCACATTTTCATGTTCATCCCTTTCTCATTTAAAAAGTGAAAAGAGGGAGGAAGGAAAAGCAAACTGATTGTGTCAAATCCAGCGAAGGACTAAGGGCTGAGTGGATGCTATTGGCTGGGAAATTACAATGAAGCATCTTTGTCCTGATTGTTTATTTTCCATCCAACCCATGTTCTCTGGCTAGAGGCCAAAACAACTTGAAAATGTCATCCCCTTGACTGAAAACATAGGCATTGACTTTTTAACTTCCCCCTCACTTCCAGTCTGTAATCAGTGGTTCTGAAAATAGCCGGACCCAGTTCTGGGCTCTTCCTCGCACCAAGGAGGACAGGCCCAGTTTGGTTTCCAGATAAAGCAGGGAATCTGTGAGTCACCAGAGAACAAGACTGGGCACTCACAGGCTGGGCCGGGGAAGGAGTGAGGGAGGCAGCGCCAGGGGAAGGAGGAGCCGCGGGGGTGGCCCGGGAAAGCCTATTAGAATCTCTTGTAAATTTAGGAACTTGGGCTAAAGAATTTTAAATCCCTTGATAGCTCTAAAGTTTTGTGACAAGCATCTACCTTTGAAGAAAGATCTTTTTTAAAATCTCTTTGGCCAAGTTGTTTTAGAAAATACTTTGCCTCAAAGAATGTACAGTTGGCTCTGAGTTATTGTTTTATTTTGTTTTTTCTTGTTAATCCTCACCTGAAATATTTTTCCCATTGATTTCTAGAGGAAGAGAAGGAGAGTGGAAGGAAAGGAGGGAAGGAGGGAGGAGAGAGGGAGCGAGGGAGGGAGGGGAGGTAGAGAATGAGAAACATTCATGTTAAGAGAGAGATATCGATTGGTTGCCTCCCGAATGAGCGGGATCAAACCTGCAACCCAGGTATGTGCCCTCAACAGGGAATCAAACCCAAAACCCTTGTGTGTTTAGGCCGACGATCTGACCACTTAGCCACACCGACCAGGGCTGTCTCTGAGTTTATTATTTTGTGAGCATCAGGGCCTGGCCGTTGACCACTGAGATTTCTCTTGTTTTCCTTTCCAGTGTCTGTGCACTAATCCTCTCGACCTTCTACATGCGATACAGAATTAACACCCTGGAGGAGCAGCTGGGGTCACTGACCTCCATTATGGACACCCATCACGCTGAGTAAGACATGTCCCTCCTGCGCTAGCATCTGCTTGCTATTCAGATTAGTAGGATGTTTGACCTGAGTTTAGCAACCTTCTTAGCAAATATTAATTAAGCATACATTTTGTATGAGATATTTTAAGTGTATACATGGGGAATACAGAGGTGGGAAGGTCCCAGAAATGAATGACCTGACTGTGCATGTTCTTGAGTTGCTATAGTGTTGCCACTGATGAGGCAAGAAACAAGCCTAATTGTACATTATCTTGTTCTTTTATCCTGAGCCTCAGTTGTGACCTTGGCCCATTTATTAAAACCTGAAAGTTTAGCTGAAAGGGCAGGGAGTCAAGACATTCACAGGAGAGAAGCAGTTCAAGTAACTCAGCACATCTGATCACCGATAACGCTGTATTGGCCCATTTATTTACAAAACTCTTCCTCACTGTAAAGATCCACGTGACTAGTAATTGCTTGATGGTGCCTGTGAAATTTTTCCATCACAGTCATTTTACATGCCTGACCTAATTAAACCTATTCAGACAGAGAGCCCTTTCCTTTAAACCCATTCCCATGAGGATTTTGACGTACTGCCTAAAAAGTAAAATAAAGTGTTATTCCACATTAGGAAACATACTTTTAGCAAATGTTCTAAAAGTAGGGATATTCCTCTACACAGAGTCCACACCATGTGCTGTTGACTCTATTAGAATGGATATACACATGCGCAAACACAATTTTCTCTCACTGTACCTTATTACTGCTATTCCCACTTTACAGATGAGGTCGCAGACCCAGAGAAATCATTAGCTTCATGTCTTACAGTTTGAAATAGAATCAGGATTCAAATGCAGCCTGTATGACTACAAAGACCATACACTGCCAGTCAACCAGTGGCTACATCTACCACTGAGAAGAGCAACAGTTCTTGCAAATTGATGCTGTAGTGGGGATAGAGAGGTTACTGGAAGCTAATAAAAAGGGTTTAAGAAACCACGGGCTTGAGAATAATTGTCTGGTTTTTGTTTGGAAGCCGAGGCACATTGCAGCCACTGAAACAAAAATAGCTTCAGAGATTTCCAGCTGAGCTGTTAAGAATTAGCCCCCAAACATCCAGTCTGGAGTGGATTACTGCAGGGCCTTTCTGATGTGAACAAGTTAAATGCTCACTCTCTTCTGCTATAACCTGGTTTTCTGTTCATGTACCTGTCAGAGGTGTTTCTTCCACTTCCATCTTGGCCACTCCGGCCCGCGGTAATGTTTCTCTCTGTCCTCACAGACAGGCAGCGCCTTCCAGCCTGGGGTCGCAGGTGCAGTTGAACGCAGAGGCCCTCTGCCGGGAGCTCACCGTGAACATCATGAAACTAGAAAAGGTGATTTCTTTCCTGTGCTGGGGCAGCCGTGGCGGGGCCTGCCGCTTGCCATAGATCAGTGGTTACACATTAAAACCCTGCTGGTGTGTGCAGCAAGCAGCCTACATGGCCAAACCCAGCCCGGGGAATCCATGGTAATGTGAAAGACCATTTTTTATTTCCACCAAGAAATAGGTTCCAATCTCTCATTTTCCTTGTTGATCTGTCTCCTGGCTTTCCTCCTTGGTTAGAAATAGTTCTCTGTGCCGCAGAGCCCAGGGGCAGGTGACCTCTGACACAGGGCCGGGGGAGGGACACAGGAGGGAGTGTCCCAACCGAGAGCGCAGCCCCACCTCCACCCAGGCCCACGGTGGCCACACAAATTATTGCATTCATTCCCTGTCGTAACCCTGAGAGATGGATGACGCTGTTCCTATGTGACCGAGAAGAATCCAAGTTCCTATTAACTTGCGCAAGGAGACAAGGCTAGGAAGTCGGCAGACCTGGAATCGGAAGCAGGTCTGTGTGACGTCAGAGTTGTGCTTGGAAGCCCCCTGCTCTCCTGCCCCTCAGAATCCAGCCTTAGTCCTTGCTGACCGCGCACTGATGTGCCTGTACCACTAAAGGTACCTTCCTCTAGGGCAGCTATGGGGCAGGGCTGTCCTCATGCCCGTGGTATTCTTAGAACTCAGTAGGAGAGCGAACAGGAGAAAAAGCCAGGCATGCCAGAAATATCCTAGTTAAGCCTGATTAACATTTCTTATCCTGTCAACGTGTTTGTCTCTTCCCCCCTAAAAATTTGTTTTCACCCTAACCCTTAAGGAAAGGGTTCGAGGAGTTAAGTGTTCAGTTCAAACCCACAAATGCCCAGTAGCTTCCCACAATAGTGCAGTTACACTTACTTGAAGAGAAACATGAACTGCAAATGAGTCAAACTGTTTGTTTTGCTTTACCAAATGTTATCTAACATTGAACCACTGAAGTATGGAGAGCAAAGGTGTTCCCAATCTCCTGTCCTTAAACCAGGGCGTGCCAGATCCTTCCTATCACTTCATTGTATCTCCGAGCTGACTTGAAACCTTTTTCTCTTTTAAATCAAAATCAACCTAGAGAAGGTATGGGGTAGCAAGCAGAATTATTTTCCTTTCTACAATGGTAGTTGTTGAGACTTGAGATAATTTTTAGTTTTCTTTGTAATGAAATGTTTACCAGTGTTTGGGCTTCTATGCTGACCAAGTGAGTGGGCTGGTTTTGATTTTCTATCTTGCTCCCTCTGGCATATGCCGGAATTCTTTGGATCAGAAGCACACAGAATCCTGCCGCCTTCGCCTGTGTTTCTTCCCATTCTCCTGCCGGCCTGGCTGGGACACCACATTCTATAAAGAGTCAGAAAAACAGGAGCTCAGACAGAGTCCCGCCACTCAGCTACGAGGCCATGCTAGGTTCCTGGAGAAACCTTTGTCCTGAAGCAGAAACAGACAAAAGTGGGTTGAGAGTCAAATGCATATGTTGATGTTCTAAAAAGTTATAAAGTGCACACATGACTCTAAGGAATGGAAGCAGAAGTTACGAGGCCACACCCATGTTCCTTGGGGTCGGTCTGCCCCCCAGCCAGAGGCAGTCGGGCGATGGTGCAGCACAGCCTGCTGGTGAAACCGCAGGCAGCCCTGTGCGGCCGGAACCAGAGCCCCGTCTCAGCTCCTTCACTCAGGACCCGCAATTCCCTTCTACCCTCCGTCAGGGACTGTTCTTGTCCAAGCCTCCTGATCTGCTCTGCTTGTAACTTTCCCATTTCTATTCATGGCCTCAAGGCCCTTCCATCATCCTTGTTGGAAATCTAAGGATAATTTTTAACCCCCTCCTCTTTTCCACTTGCTAATGAGTGGAGAAATCCTCTGCCGTCTATCTTCAGATGCTTCCCAGGGGCAGCATCTCTGCCCATTCTGGCCCCTTACACCCAGCCCAACAGCGGGCACTCCGATCTCATCATGGTTTTTATTTGCATTTTCCTGATTACCACCACAGGTGAACATCTTTTTATATATTTATTGGCCATTTGGATTTTGTTCTGTAAATTATCCCCTTTGTTTTACTTTGGGGTTTTTTTGTCTTTGTAGGAATGTTCTATATATTTTGGACATCAGTTCTTGGTTTCATTTCTTTTCTTTTTTTTTTAATCTTTATTTTTGAACATATTACAGAGGTCCCCCTTTTTTCCCCACTCCCACCCCCTCCCTGTGTTTGTCCATGGGCTATGCTCATATGCATATACATTCACTGGTTAATCTCTTCCTCCCCTCCCCCCACCTCCCCTCTGAAACATGGCAGTCTCTTGCTTGTTTCGGTGTCTCTGGATCTGTTTTGTTCATCAGTTTATTTTGTTCTTAGGATTCCAGAGTATTATGCTAATTGAAATAAGCCAATCAGAGAAAGACAAGTATCACATGATCGCACTCGTATGTGGAATCTAATCATTTCTTTTTCTGTCTTCCCACTCCTGCTTTTATCTTTGGTCCTGTGGGATAGGTAGGGAAGACACGAAGTAGGAATGTGGAGGACGAAGGCAATGCCTTTTGTGGGTAAAAAAGGAAATACTTATTTTCTTAGTATTGGAAATGGCATTCATGGTGGAACAGTACAGGAGGAAGAGCATATATCCTGGAATCAAACCTCTGTTCTTATCCCTACTCTTCCCTTTACTGTCTGTGCAACTGGTCTTTTTCCAGAGCCTCTGGCCCTCGGTTTCCTGTGTAAACCTGCCTGTGTGGTGGTGGTGTGTGGTGAAGGGGAGCATGCGTGGAGTTCCTGGCACAGATGTGTTAAACCCCTCCCTCTTCACATAGCCTGTGTGTGCCTGTAGGACATCACAGACTCTTTTTCCAAAGAATACATTCTCTTCTGTTTCTCAGTGTTCCTTACTACTATTCTCTGGTGAGAATGTCTTGCTCTGAATTATTTTAAGAAAATGTTTACTCAACAAACATTTTCTAAGGACATTTTTAATGCCCAACCCTGTACTGTAGTCTTGAGACCCAATGATATGGCATGGTCCCTGTCCCTGTGAAATTCACAATCTTCTGGGAAATGTTGTATGATATCTAATAAGAAAGTTAAATGTTATTGTTTTAAATACATTTTTTTATTTCAGAGAGGAAGGGAGAGGGAGATAGAAATATCAACGATGAGAGAAAATCATTGATCGGCTGCCTCCTGCACGCCCCACACCGGGGATCTAGCCCACAACCCAGGCATATGCTCTGACTGGGAATCACACCCTGACCTTCTGGTTCATAGGTTGACGCTCAACCACTGAGCCATGCTGCTGGGTGGAACTTTAAACATTATTATGTGGTGTTTGTCTCAGACTCTCCAATGGGCTCTGTAAGGACCAGCTCCCTGCTGTGTCCGAATGCTCTGGGTCACACCTGGTGTCTCCAGTGCTGTGTAGTTCTTCCTCCTGTTTTCTCTTGGTGTCTTCCGACATTTTATCTTCGTGCCGCTTTCTTTCCCAGCCCTCTCTTTTTTCATTTTAAAGTGGATTGTCTAACAGTTCTGTTCCTTTAAAAAGCATTAGTTTGGCTGATCCAAAGTTAGCCACTGGTTAGTTGTGTGTTTTTTTAATAATCTCAAGAACTACATAGGCCATAGCAAATATGCCCTTAATAGACCCCATTCTATTTAATAACAGGAGCTTCTCTGTTATTATTTCAAGATACAGAACAACTTACAGAAATTGCTTGAGAATGGCGACTGACCCACCAGACTGCTTGGGCCAACGTGATACCTCGCGCTTCCCTTTGAAGAAGGTGCTCCTGGAGGCGCCCGGCGAGTGCTCCCTGCTGGCCGGAGGAGCGAGCGGAGAGGCACCCAGCCACATTCGCACTTGGAGGTCTCCAGCTCAGGAAAGGGGGGAGGGGAATGATTCTGGTTCCTGTGCAATAAAAGTTGACCTTGACTCTCTGAGGAAGTGTTCCGAGTTGCTGCCTGAAGGAACCAGCCCCATCTCGAGAGGACCTGGTGGACACTCGTGAACGACTGTGGTTCGGTGGCCATCGTGACTGTCAGCAAACACTCCACAACGTGCCTTGTCAGTCCCTCCCCCCTCCCCTACACCGCAGCCTTCAAGCTAAGGGATAGATCATGTGCCAACAGCCCCGAGCTGGCCCTCTGAAGATTTAGCCATAACTCTCCGGAAGGCAATAAGGAGCTCTAATGGACAGGCTTGCTTCAAAGAAATGACCCCAGAATTTTGTCTTTTTTTTTTTTTTCCTTCTACTGTTATGTTCTGGTTTAAATCATCTGTGTATCCTAATTTCTCAATTGAATATTGGCAAAAATACTGGGCAAAGCAAATAAACCACCCATTTACATTTTGTTTTGTCCCTCTAACTAATACGTAATTGAACTGATTCTCACCCGCCCCAAGTCAAGAATCTGTGAACCTGGGACTGAAATACTAAATAAACTTACTCAAAACCAAAACTAATCTTTAAACCAAAAAGTATAATTGATTTGATACATGATGAAAAACATGGAATTTTTAAGATTATAGGTGGACTATGTTACTTTTGAAAAAGGATGTCTGTATTGAATGTTGAAACCCATTTCAGCATAACGACAGAATGCTTTTGTGCTTTTGCTGACTAAAGAAATAACCGGTGGTTTGATAACTTCTATTTACCATAGGGTTGCCTGGTTTTTATTAATAATTATTTAGGTACTGTAAGATCTGTAATATGAAAGGTATTCCGTTTCTGTCTGCAATGCATTTTATAATCATTTCTATGAAATGTATTTTATTTAATCAGATAAGCTAATAAGTGAATTGGTTACATCATTTGTGTCTGTTAGCCTACTGGACAAGAATTGTGCCTGGTGCACCCTGGCTTTTAATAAATACTCATTGGCGAAAACACCTTGCTAGCACTGTGCTTTGTCAATTTCTTACTTCTTTTAACAGACATATTTTAACTGCTTCTTATTTCCTCTCTACTACTTCCAACTCACCCATACTTCTTTTCTCCTGAGTATTCATTTCAGAACTCAAAATTATTCAAATTTGGGTTGTAATAATATGAGGGAAAGAAAAAAACTCTGAAATCAGAAAACCAATGCTGGATCCCTGGGTCCACATTTTATGAGTTGTGTTACCTTAAGCAAGATAGTTGGCCATTCCTCCCCTCCCCCCCTCCGCCCCCCCCCCCCCCCCCCGCTATTTTATTGAAAGGACCAACAAAAAGTCACTGTGAGGAGTAAATGTAATGTCTCCAAAGTATATTGCTGTGTCATGCAAGTAGTATAATCTCATAACAGGTTACCATATTCATTATTTGTTTAATGTTTTCATGTCCAGCATTCCAGTTTTATAAAAGTTCTATGTCAATGCTTTTTTAATTTCTTTTATCCTCATCAGAGGATATTTTCCTATTGATTTTTTTTAGAGAGTGAAGGGGAGCGGGGAAAGGGAAAGAGAGAAACATCAATGTGAGAGAGAAACATTGATTAGCTGCCTCCTGCATACTCCCCACTGGGGATCGAGCCCACAACCCGGGCATGTGCCCTAACCAGGAATTGAATCATGATCTCTTGGTTCATAGGTCGATGCTCAACCATTGAGCCACACTCTCCGGGAGGGAGTCGCTTTTTCGTGTTCTCTCCCCTCCCCCAACAATAGTATAGTTGTCTCTTCCAAAGAGAAAGAAAGCGCTTCATTTCTGGACTTAGTTTATGTACTTATTGTTTTTCCCTTTGGGTATGTTGCTGTTTGTTTTCTCTTTTATTGGATGTATTGGGGTGACATTGGTTAATAAAATTATATAGCTTTCAGGTTATACGATAATATAATATCATCTGTATATTGCATTGTGTGCTTACTGCATGTTTTACTTTTTATAACTAGCTCCTAGGTCAAAATCTGGTGCAAGTGGCCTGGCCAGGTGGCTCAGTTGGTTGGAGCAGCATGCCATACACCAAATGGTTGTAGGTTCCATTCCCAGTCAGGGCACATACTAAGGCTGTGGGTTTGATACCTGGTCAGGGCGTGAATGGGATACAACCAATCAATGTTTCTCTCTCACGTTGATGTCTCTCTCTTGCTCTCTCTCTCTCTCTCTCTCTCCTTGCCCATTCCTCTCTCTCTAAAAGCAATAAAAACATAGCCTTGGGTGAGGATTACAGTTAAAAAAAATCTGGTGGAAGTGGATCTAAATGTGACACCCAGGTCATATGTCTGCATATTAACTACAACAAGCATGGCAAAGCAAGCATCTGGGATTTTCAGCCTCTACCACCTAGCTACCAAGGTAGAGAATCTTAGCATAGGAAGGGTTTTCAGATGCTGAGGGGTTAAAATAATAGCAAATGTCTACCCCTTAAAGCTTGAATATTTATCCTTACAGAATCAGAAAAGAATAAGCCTTAAAAGAGATTATTGGTTGTAATGCTATTCCAATACATTCTGACATTTTAATCTATGATTATATACTACTAGAGGCCCGGTGCACAAAAATTCATGCACTGGGTGGTGGGGGGAGTCCCTCAGCTCGACCTGCGCCCTCTCACAGTCCAGGACCCCTCAGATGTCCACCTGTGGCTTAGGCCCACTCCCTGGAGGATAGGGCCTAAGCTGGCAGTCAGACATCCCTCTGGCAGCTCGGGAGCCCTCAGGGGATGTCCAACTGATGGCTTAGCTGCAGTCGGACATCCTTAGTGCTGCCAAGGAGGCGGGAGAGGTTCCCGCCACTGCCGCTGCATTTGCAGCTGTCAGCCTAGCTTGTGGCTGAGCGGAGCTCCCCCTGTGGGAGCACACTGACGCTCCTGCATTGAGCGTCTGCCCCCTGGTGGTCAGTGTGTGTCATAGCGACAAGTCGTTCCTGGTTGTTCTGCCGTTGGGGTGAATTTGCATATAACCCTTTTATTATTTAGGATTTTGGTGAATAGACATTACCAGTCTTACATAAACAGGAAAAGCTATTATTGACATCTCAAGTTTTATTACTATTTAAGATACCTTCCTACATACTCTACAATACTCCAAGGCGTTTCCCAGGTATGGATTTATGCAATTCTTTGAAACCATTCCAGACACATTTTTTTAAAGATGACTTTTCATTGTTGTCCACAAGTTATTCTAATTCATAAATTCATGGACTCAGACCAAAAGATTTCCATCTTAAATATGAATTATCTCGTGCTGTTTTGATTTATGTTTCCTAATAGTGAAATTCAAGAGATGCTTTCCTTGTTCATCTGTTTATTTCTAGTGATCAAAAGGTCATGGACACTAACATGTTACAGATAGCCCAGGTGACTTTGCTCTCAAGCTTTTTTTAAAAAGTCAGAGTCCTACATATCAGTAAGAGTTATGCCATCATTCATAACCAGATCTGCTCACAAAGAAGCCCAGTAATATAATATTCTTTTCATGTGCTTCTTTTAAGCCTATCCCTGCTGCTAATATTACCAGTTCTTGACTAAAATAAAAAATTCAGATATTAAATGAAGTGTCTTTCATCACTGAATTTCCAGCACTTCTATGTTATTTCCAAATGTGAAGCCTTACCCAAAGCAATTTTTAGATTCAATGCAACCACAACCAAAATTCCAGTGCCATTTTCCACAGAAACAGAACAAACAATCCTGAAATCTCAGTGGAAAGACAAAAGACCCCAAACAGCCAAACAAAGCAATCTTGAGAAGGGACAAAGATGCAGGCACCATCTCTCTGATTTCAAACTATATTACAAAGCCATAGTAATCAAAACAGTGTGGTACTGGCATAAGAACAAACACAGATCAATGGGAAGAGAGAGCCAAGAAATAAACTATTGTATACATGGTAAATTAATTTATGACAAAAGAGCCAAGCATATACAATGGAGAAAGGACGGTCTCTTCAATGAATGGTATTGGGAAAATGAACAGCCACATGCAAAAGAATGAAAGTGTACCACTACCTTATACTAAACACAAAAAAATCAACTCAAAAATAGATTAAAGACTTGCCCAGCCAGGGTAGCTGAGTGGTTGAGAGTCGACCCATGAACAAAGAGGTCACCGGTTCGATTCCCCATCAGGACACAGGCTGGATCCCCAGTAGGGGGCGTGCAGGAGGCAGCTGATAAATGATTCTCTCTCATTATTAATGTTTCTCTCTCTCTGAAACATAGGAGTGAGGGAGTCACACAGGGAAGCAGGCATTTGTTTGTCCTGCCAAAACTTTACCAATTTGGGGCATGTTAGCATGCCTCCTTCTGTCTCTGGAAAGCTACAATTATGCATTTCACAGTGTAGCTTGTTCTGTTTCTGATGGTCCCTAAGCTATATGTGCCTAACTAACTTCAGCCACATATTCATTCTTCCCTCCCCCTATGATAATGGGGTGACAGCATAGCAAATAATCACAGGACCCAAGCAGTGTAGGCTCTCAACCCCCGCCCCCCATTCTGGCGCCCTGACCAGGCAGTGATCCCATTCCCCCTTCATTCGTTCTCCATTTAAAGATTACAACTGTGTTCAAGCCTCAGAGAGAGCATAATAATAAGAGGAAGAAAAAATAAAGATTATGACTGTAAACTCTATTCCTTCTTCTCTGCACATATGCGGACCACAGTATCAAAAAACCTTCCCCAGGCCCTAGCCAGTTTGGCTCAGTGGACAGAGCATTGGCCTGCGGACCGAAGGGTCCCAGGTTCAATTCCGGTCAAGGGCACGTACCTGGGTTGCAAGCTTCTCCCTGGCCCAGGCCCTGGTTGGGGCTCATGCAGGAGGCAACCTTTCACATCGATGTTTCTCTCTGTCTTTCCCTCTCTCTTTCACTCTCCCTAAAAATCAATGAAAAAAAAATGTTCTCAGGTGAGGATTTAAAAAACAAAACAAAAAAAACCTTCCCCAGGACCCAATTGTGGGTTGCTTGCCCCAGGGTGAAAGCTACTCTAGTGATAGTACAGCTCAAGGCAGGAGATTAGGAGAGAAATAGGGTTGTTAGCTGCCAGAAGGAATGTGTGTGCTGCCTAACCTGCATCATCCTAACAGCATCCTAATTTGTTTTATTTCTAATGTTTAACGCCCTTCTTAATGTGTAATTTATATACAGTAAACTACATGTGGAACGTGTGCAATTTAAGTTTGGCATAAGCATATACTAGTACTTGTGAAAACATCACTACAATCAAGATAATAAAAATATCCATCACTCCCAAAGGTAATCCCTAGGCCAGGGGTGGGCAACCCCTGGCACTCGTGCTAAACATGGCACGCCAGTAACTTTTGCTGGCACGCGAAACCCTCTCTTATAATCTTCCATTTACAATTTTTTTCTTAATATCGACTTTTATTTTTCAGATAAATTCAGTGTAGGTGCATCTTAGATAAGTAAATAATTTTACATAACAAGTTATCTTAAAGACCATAGACATGGATTGACGAGAGAGGGGAAGAGCAATTTCTATGCCTCTGCCTCAACTCTCCCTGCCTTCCTAGATCTGACCAGTGTTTTGGTTTCATCCACATACACTTGTGAATCTTTGTTCTCAGTGATGAATTTTGTTAAGTCTCATAATAGGAGTAGCCTGACGGATGAAAGTAGTAGCTCATGCATATCTCTGAAGGTCACGAAATATAAACCTGATGTAAAATCTCTGTCATCAGTGATGCAGCAGCAAAAGTCCCACTGATAATATCAAACGGAGTCATAAAGTTTTTTGTCGGACTATCAGTGTACATGTATACATTAAAAAATAAATGTATTTTTCATCATCATATACTGTGTTTTTGTCGCTCAAATGAATTTTATTATTTCTTCAAGTTTCTTCACATACGTACACCTTAAGAGATATCAAGTAGGTGTAACATGTTCTCAAAAAATTAGGGTTGGCATGCAGAAGAATTTTGAGTCAGAGATTTTGCTGGTTTTGGCACGCACTCACAAAAAGGTTGCCCACCCCTGCCCTAGGTAATCCCTCTCCTGTGCCTCTGGTCCCAGCCCCAAGCAACCACAGGTCTGCTTTTTGTTTCTATATAATGGTTTTAATTTTCTAGAATTTTATATAAATGGAACATGCTGTATATACTCTTTTTTGGTCTGAATTCTTCATTCAGAATAATTGTTTTAAGATTTTTCTACTTTTATCATGTTTCCATATTCTATTCCATTTTAACTGCCAAGTGGTACATGCATGCCACAAATTGTTTATTCATCAACCTGTGGGGTGTTTCTAGTTTTTATTTATCACAAACAAAGCTGCTTTGTAAACATCCCTGTACAACCTTCTGTATGGACACACACTGTCCTTTCTCTTGGGTGAACACCTAGGAGTGGAATGGCTAGGTCTAGAGAAGGTATGTATATGATTAAGTTACCAACTGCCAAACTATTTTCCAAAATGTACTACTTAACATTCCCAACAGGGTATGAGAGTGACAGTTTTTCTAGATTCTCACCAACACTTGATATATCAGCCTTTCAAATTTTCAAGGAGCTTTTCAAATTCTGGAATATCTAGCTGTAGTTCTAATTTGCAGTGCTCTAATGACTATTAATGTTGAACATCTTTCCGTATGCTATTTGACATCACCTGTATATCTTCTTTGGCAAAGGGTCTGTTTAAATCTCTTGCCCATTTTCTATTGGACTAGTTTCTTATTATTGAGATTTAGAGTTCATTATACTGTATTCTGGATAAAAGTCTTTTATCAGATACATAATTTTATAAATATTTTCTCCCAGGCTGGCTTGTCTCTTCATTCTCTTTATGTCTTTCAAAGAGAAGTTCTCTCCTCTCCAGTGCTCTCTCTGCAAACTTCAGCAAGGCTTACTCCCAGCTCCATCTCTGCAAGGATGTCCGCCTGGCTCCCCTCCCTGAAAACTCCAGACAGTGGGGGTGGGGGGCCATCACACGCAGCACCTCCATTGTTTCCCTTCTCTCGGGTGTTAACTGGTTTTTTAAAATATTTTTTATTGATTTCATAGAGGAAGGGAGAGGGAGAGAGAGACAGAAACATCGATGATGAGAGAGTATCACCCTGCACACCCCACACTGGGGATCAAGCCCGCAAGCCAGGTGCATGTCCTGGTCGACACTCAACCTCCGAGCCACGCAGGCGGCATCAGGTGTTAACTGTTTTTCATTATGGGATTTCCAGTGTCTTGAAACCCATTGTTTACGTATATTGTCTGGATTTTCTGGTTGTTTCAGGCATTGAAATAAAAAACAAATGGAGACCAGCCATGAAAATTCCCCAAGCAGACAAAACCAGATGAGTCATACAAACAAAGCTTAATTTCGGTTATTTTGCAAGTCCAACTCGACCTGGGTCATTTCTTATTTATGACTTTGGAAATTACAAGAAAACCTACACTGTTTCCCAAGGTTGATACGAGGTAATAACTGACCAACTCCCTATGATTAAAAAAAAAAAATTCTAATATGAGAGCCAGTCACTGTGAAGAGTAAACAGTCGCTGCCTCCTCACCGTATGCGCTGCTCTACAACAATAACCCTCTGAGGCTCACACTCCACATCTGATCTGAGTGTTCCCGGTTCGGGGACCTTTTGGTGCGTGCACAATACACTTACTAATTACCACTTCAGTGACTCGGTGCTTATTTTTCTTCAGCTATTGCTGAACTTTTGACACAGGGGAGAAATCAAACCCAGTCCCTGCTAGTCCATCTGGGATGAAATTGGAAGTCCCAGGCCAGAGAAAACGAGGCAAAGGGCAGTGCACGAGGTAGAAAGGTTGTTGCCTTGGTGACGGCAGAGGGAAGCACAGCCCAAGACAGTGTGGAGGCTGTGAACCTCGGGTTGGGGAGCGCGAGGAAAGTGGTTGAAAGGGTTAAAGCTTGGGAGCTCAGGAGGGGCTCCAGGGGGGCTGATGCCAAGAGCGGGCACAAGGAGGCCCTGGGGCACCAGGAGGCCGGGCCTGCAAATGTGGGGAAAGCTGCAAATTGGGCTCAGCTGCTGCTACAGGAATCACCCGCCATTACCGAGGTGAGAAAAAGGTGACAGTGGAACAGGAGAAATTCAAGGAGTTCTCAGGGAGCAAACAGGAAGGAGCCATCCCGTCCTCCCTGCAGCCTCACGGCTCTTGCTGATGCCCTGTATTCCCCGAACCTAACCGGAGACGCTGGCAGAAACGCGGCTGAAGGATCTCGGCGTGAACGCCACGTGAGGCGTGAGGCTGAGGGTCAAAGCTTATTAACTGGCTACGCGACTGCATACACCCCTTCTGTACACGCGTGAACGCTCAGACAAGACACGCAACATACTTCATACAAAGGAAGGTGTCTCATCCTTACCTGACAACCATGAGATGCAACGTTCCACGTTCGTGGTGTCCCCCTCCGCGTCCAGCGACCTCCGCAAGCTGCGTGGAGACCCGTCTGCACCCCCCCGCAAGCCCTCCCGCCCCCTCCGGGAGTTCCCAGCATTCCTCGCGCCCAGGCGTTTGGCAGGTGCTTGGCCTTAGTGATCAGGGAGCAGCGAAAAGGGGCCGAGGACGTGCTTTTCCTCTCTGTGCACAGCCCGGCGCTCAACGGCAGCCCCAGCTCCAGGGGCTCATTCAGGGCGGGGAGTGACCGCCCTCCCAGGTGTCTGGGGACTTGCACACTCTGCCACCACCTGCCCAACGAGCCCTGGCGGCCCCAGGAGTTGGAGGGGCCCCGTCCTCCAGCCCTGCCCAGCAGGCCCTGGGTGTCCCCTGCAAATATGAGCGCACCCAGGAGGCGTCCTTCTGGCTGCAGACCCGCCTGAGGCCCAGCTTGCCCACCTCCACCCCTCCTCCCGGCAGCTCGGTGAAGGGAAGTCCGTGCGGTGCACCCAAAACAAAACGTCATGATCATCGACATTTATTCTCTATTTAAAGATTAAACTGTCAATGGGTTGTTTCAGATTGAATGCAGAGCAAGGACTCTAGCCCTTCTGGCTGCACAGAGAGAGAGACAGAGCGCGCTATTCACAAGTTCCAGTCTGCCTCCCCATCAGCATTGGACCTGTTCAAATGCTATTTATTTAGTGGACGGTCAGGGATGAATCAGTCAGAGCCGGCCAGCTGGGGGAGGGGGTGAACCTCTAGACGGCTTGGCTTTAGATCGCGCTGCTGTTTCAGGAGAGAACGGTGGTGCGGGAGCCACCTGCATTTCCTCCACGCACTCTCCTTCGTTTTTTTAAGGCCCTGGCAGATTTCCATTCAAGAGGTAAAGTCACCCGTGGGAAATGAAGCCATTTCTTGCTAAACTAAGAAATCAGAACAGCAGCCACACGATGACGCTGGGGCCCAGACCTGGGTGATCTGGGTCAGGTCGCCTGGAGGATGTGCTGTGCTGTGCTGTGCTGTGGGCTTCGCAGACCAGCATATTGTGACTCCGTTTGCTTGCCAGGCAGTTGTTCCAGAAAGGGAGTTTACTGACCGAGGGAAATCGAAGGCGAGTACTGATTGCACAAGCAAAGCCAAGTGGCTGCTGAACTGAATAAAATGCTACCTAAATCCTGAAGTCACTCTGGAGGAAAGAAAATTAAATAACAAGGAGAGAGAGGAACTAACTTGCAATTAAACACAAGGTGACTTCTACCCGAGTCTCCCTATACAACAGTCACCTCTCGGGCTGGAGCCTGGTCACATGGTCTCCATCCGGGCTCCAATGCCTCCCCCTGCACAGAATCCTACTGGCCACCTTGGTAAAGAAATGGATGAGCGTTGGGCCAACATACCCATCCTTTAGCTGTCATTGCTTTTTAACTCTTGGGACCCTTAAGAGAGATGTTCCATTGTATCGCCATCCTTCTGAATGATCGGTGAGTGGAATATGATATTGACGGTCTCCTCTGACACTATTTTCTCTAATGCTGCACCATGAAATTCAGCTTAAGGCAGGTCTGACTTGCAGGCTCATGATGGTTATTGATCCTATTGCCCAAATGGATTTTTGGATGAAGTTTTATAAGAAAATAACACTGTAGATGGGCTCTCTGAGGGGCTTGAGCCCACCCAGGCCTCCTGATCTTTTTCCTTGTACTTTCAATGTCAGGAATAATGATTAATTTCAAAGACCAAATGATACAAAAACAGGTCTCTGAAGGTGAGATGGATTTGGTGGTCATCGGAGCCGCTGGAAACCTTCCTGAGCCACCGATTCATTCTCCTTTTGAGGGCAGAGTGTTCAATTGGGTGGGAATCCACACTTTACATCAAATGACAGTCTCCAGAAGAAGGATCTGGAATCACACCCTCCCCTGATTTCGCCAGGGAAGAAAAGAACATGACAGGGTCTGATCAGAACTAGATCCTTCCATTTTCACATGGAGCCTAAATGCCGGTTAAAAGTTTGCTCAATGCTGTCTGGGGAAGTGGTGATAAATATAAAATGGCATAAAAGCTATAAAATAGCATAAAACTATAAAGTGATAGTGGCGCCAAGAGCTGCGTTTTCTCGGAAATGAATAGGCGTAATGGCTTGACTAGATTTGTGTGAAAGGCCGCCAAGTAAATGCTCCCACATGACCACACCTGCGACGGAGGTAGATGCACAGAACCGGGAACATGATCTTCCTGGAAAAAATGGGAGGTGTGTCTATTTCTAAATCAATATTTTTATAGTCTTTTGTTCGGGTACTGCCAGGAAGACTATAAAAGACTTCCTGACATTTGGGTAAATATTAATAAGTCAACCCATGACATTTATAAAGGACCAAATATGTCACTCCCACCCTCTGCTTCCAGCTTCACAAACCGTGTCTGAAAGAGTGAAGTAAAGTCATTTTCTGGAGGCCAAGCAGCCAGGACTGACGGAAAGGAACTTGCTTTAGACGCTTCTGCTTCCTTTCAAATGTGGGCGCTCCCACGGAGCTGTTCTTCATCCACACACATGTCTAAACCTCGCTGCTGGGGTGGACAAATGAACAAGCATTGAACATGGTTTTTCCTCCCATGACCTTGGTTTCCATGAAGGATTCAGGATCCCATAAACACTTTTATTTCGTGTTTCATAATATTAGTTCTTGGTACTTGGCACCAATAATGAATCCAGCACCAAGCAGTGTAACTAGACACGCAGTCCCTGGATGAGACCTGGGTGAATCGCTGGGACAGGACGCTGCTCCAGGGTGGAGTGCCTGAAGCATTAGCTGCTCTTCTTCCCAAGTATGTAAGCTCCACCGACCTTCCAGGTTGTCACGCACACTGCTCTCCTGGTGACCCTGGCCGTGGAGAAACGCGGGCCTGCCCTACAGAACGGCTCTGTCTGCCCCTCTTCCTGAACCTGACCATCCCGAGACCACAGGCCCAGTCTGAGGAGGAACTCCCTGACCTGCCCTTCCAGTCCCCGCCGGCTCCCCAGGGATTAACTGGCAATGGGATTAAAGGCATTGGCCCTCCCTCCAAAACAGTGCGGCCCAAGGAATGCCTACCACTAAGTCCTAGGAAGGTAGATGTTTGTGGAAACAGATTCTAAATCCCCTCAGACCTCTCCAATTACAATTCCTGGTGGTAGGTTTGTTAACCAAGCGTCACTCACAACGAAGTAAAGTAGTTAAATCCAAACTGGCCCTGGCTGTAAATCATGAGGTGCTTTAGGAAGGTAAAGGAAGGCTCACTGCAAGCAAATTCTGAGGCCGTGCGCTGTAAGACAGAGAGGAAGCAGCATGGCATGCAGCCAGGTCAGGCCTGCACCCTTCAGGCCGCCCCAGGTTGCTCCTTCGCCCCGAGGACATGACCAGGACTGGTCCTCACGGTTCCGCACAATACACTGGTTATGCCTATTCCAGAGTGATTAATGGCCTACACCCTCATGAATGCAGGGCAGGAGTAGGAATGTTCGTTGAGAGATGCCAGCGCACATTTCAAGCCGACATTTCCACTGATGTGACCTCAGTGGTGCCTGTCTAAGGCAGACCACGGACAGAGGACTCTCCGGAGATACGGCAGTGTCTGTGGTCCCAAACCAGAGGCAGAGGCCCTCAAAACCGCTACACTGTCGGCTCCAAGAACAAGGAGGCTCTCCCACTAGATGATGGATCAGGTCAGTTTGTTCCACTCTGTAATCCTCGCAGTTCTGCACCTGGGTGAAGTGTAAATAGACTGTATCCACATCAAAGAAAAGTCGTTTCTTGGTGGAACTTAAGTGTTGAGAATCTTGAGCTGTGTTCTCTTCTGACTCAGAAACGACAATGCACTGAAGCAGGAACTCGGCCTCACAGCAGGGACGTGGCCTCAGAGAAATAGGCTCAAACTTTGTTTGAACTTACTCCATTTGGGGAGACAAAGTCCCTCACAACTTGCCCACCATTCCAACTCTCCCATGGGGAGGGGAAGCTGGATAACAAAGAATTAAAGGAGAGAACAAATCCATCAAAATGGTAATCATGGAGCAATTACTTAAGAACAAAACAACTACCAAAGCAAAACCGTAATAATAATTTTACAAACAGCCCTCGCTGGTTTGGCTCAGTGGACAGAGCATCAGACTGCGGACTGAAGGGTCCCAGGTTTGATTCCAGTAAAGGGCACATGCCTGGGTTGTGGTCTCGATCCCCAGTAGGGGCCGTGCAGGAGGCAGCTGATCAATGATTCTCTCTCATCATTGAGGTTTCTATCTTTCTCTCCCTCTCCCTTCCTCTCTGAAATCAATAAAAATACATTTAAAAAGTAATAATTTTACAAATACATTACTTAATTCAAAATAGCAACACCTCCAGGTCATGGCCAACTTAAGTGGTGACTGGCCATGAGGGTAATGGCATCATTTCTCATCCACATCATGACACCTCAAGGAGTAAAAGGTGGTGCCATTAATAATTTTGCCGGGACAGCAGGCATAAACCGGAACCATCCCAGGAGCCTCAGGGCCACCCAAGTGGTAATTCATAAAACATGTCCTTGAAGAAGAGTGTGGACATTCTAAGCATCTCGATGTACACATGCTCATTAAAGACTTCGCAGCATTACTGGTGGTCAAATACTGACCCCAAGGCCTCAGAATTATCTAGCAACAGGCCGGTTCTAGTGTCTACAGTCTGACCGCTTTGTCCTCCTTGCATCTCTGAGGCTTAGGTTAACCTCGCCTCAGTCCCTGAGGGCACACATCAGCGATGCCTCGCCTCTCCTGTCACTCGATTCCAAATCCTTCTTACCTTGAGGCTCTTTTTAAGTTGATGAGTTCTTTCTAAATCTAAAGTTTCTCTAGTAATGTTATTTGGCTTCCACATAGAAACTGTTTAAGCTTTTCTTCTGTTATGAATTTCTAATGTTATTGACAATTATGATCCGATAACATAATCTGGCTGATATTGTTCCCTTTGGAATTTATTATGGCATCCTATATGGCCCAGTGCATTGTATTAGAGTTTTCCAAAGTAACAGACCATCGGATGAGGAGATTTATCATGGGAACTGGCTTACAGGTTATGGAGGTTAAACCCTGTGATGTGCCATCTGCACGGCTGGAGAACCAGAAAGCCAGCGATGCCATACAGTCAGGCCCAAAGGCCTGAGAACCAGGGTCCAGGGGCAGGAGAAGAGGCTGTAACAGCTCAGAGAGCAGTTTCACGCTGCCTCTGCCCTTTTTGTTCTGTTTGGCCCCATAGACTGGATGCCCACCACACCCGGGAGGGTGATCTTCACTCAGTCTACTGATCCAAATGTGAATCTCTTCCCTAGACACCTTCAGAGACACGCCCAGAAATACATACCAGGTAGCTTGGCATCCCTTAGCCCAGCCAAGTGGATGCAAAATTAACCCACACATGCATTTTTAGTATTTAGTTTTTGCTCAAAAAGAATGTATTTTTCTGTTTAACAGTTTTACTGTCCCCATTTTTTTCCTTCCTCGCGCCTGTGTTGCCACTTCTGTGTCTGTCGGTTCTGGTCCCTGGACACCACTATCTCCATCAGTTTCCTCAGAAGACCTAGTACAAGTATCGGAATGTGTCAGTTTCCTGGCAATGTGAGGTGTCCCCAGGGGAGCATGTGCCATGCACTGTCCAGCCTTGAGCTGTCTCTCTGCCCTCCCTCCTCCTGCCCCGACCTCTCAGAGCTTGCCCTTTGCACCTCCCCTGACCTAGCACCATCAGCAGCAGCCACTTCCGCCAGCCAGCCTCCCCAGACTGTACACCTACCTTCTGTCCCCACGAGAACGTCTCCACACTTTACCTCCATACTTTACCTCCACAAAGATGAAACCTGCCTACAAGGGATTTGCTTACCAGCTTGCTTACCAGCTTCAAAGGGAGTAAGATTGTCTTCATATACATTTATTAGGTCCCTAGAAAACTTAGTACTCAGTCAGACATACTAAAAGGACCACACTATAACATCCCAAAATATGCCATTTTAGTCCAAGAATTACTTTGAGTTGCAGGCATTTGAGTCCCTGAAATTCCTTATCTACATAGAAGCAGAGCCTCCCAGAAAAGCTCAATTGTCATAAATCTCTTCTCTGAGAAGAACTCCAACCTAATCACACCCACACAGACATTGTCAGGACTAGCATACCTCCACCCGTCCCCTCGGGACCATTTACCTTCCCTGAAGGCCATTTGTTTTCCCAGAAGTGTTTTCTCCCCTCCCTTTCTCCTATGAAGTTAGCTATATAATCCTCCAAATATAACTGCTTCTTTAGGGGTTTCACCTCTTTACTGTGAAGTCTCTCATATATGTAAAATTATTAACATCAACACAATCTATATACACTTCCTCCTGTTAATCTGCCTTTTGTCCATTTGATTCACAGCCCTAAGAACCTACGAAGGCAGATGAGAAGTTCCTCCTCTGCCGGGGTTCTTGTTCTAGCAACTAGAAGGGTTCAGCAATCTGGAGAAGGGCTGTGTGTAACTTAATAAAGAGTCCAAAGACGAAGCATAATTTTGAAAGGCATTTGGGGGTCAGAGGAGCCTATCTAAAGAAACTAAGATCTCTCTTCTCAGGGCCCCTTGCTATTTATTAGCACAAATTGACCTAAGGCGAGGTGGAGATATATACTTGAAAGGGTAGGGTTTCATATACACAGTCCATTGTCAGAATGGAAGAATTTGCCTACAGCTGTTCAGGTGTTTGGCCAGTAGGAGGCAATAAAATGTGGAGTAATATGCCCTGAGCTGTCTGGCAGCAAGCAATCATCCCTTTTCAGGTTTGGGGAAATGCCCTTCAGCCACTCCAGATGATTCAGCCCTTGCTGTCATGCTGTAATTGGCTTCCAGCACTCCTCCCCTACAATATCAAGTCTGTGGAACTGTATGCCACTCATCCATTAGAACAACAACAAGAACTCTGCATTTTCAGATCAAACTCAGCCCAGGCAAGGGACAGTGATATTCTCAGGAGCTCTGGGAGAAGAGATGCTCTATTGAAGACGGAAAATTTGTGAGCTCACAGGCAAAGTTTGCAAGTGTTGGGGGCATGAATTCGGGAACCATGCTCTCTAGATTCAGTTTGTTGTTCTGTGACTTACCAACAGTGAGATTTTGGCCAAGTTCAGTCCCATTACCTGCAATGGGGACAAGGACTCACAAGTCTGCAGGTGATGCAATAACAGTGTGACCGAGTGCAGCACCAGGACGACGAAGGCCATGATGATGCACACCAGAACATCACGTGCCTGTTTTGAGGTCCTTATTGAGATGGAGGTAGAGAACAGTTTAAACCTCCTCCCCCGATCTCTTTGTTCTGCTTCCCCTTCCGCTCCTTATAAAAATATCTTGTCTGCACTGAGATGTGTGTATGTGCTTTGGACAAGAGTCTCCCATTTTCTCAGGTGAACAGCACCTAAATAAACCTCTTTCCTTTTTCACCAAGAGAATCTTTCCTCTTAAAAAAAAATGCCCATTTATAAATTTTTTACCCAGTCTCAGGGAAACTACTTTCATAGATGCATATACAGAAAAGGGGTAGGGTTTTTCCCCTAAGCTATATAATATTGGTAGAAATAGAGAGTCTAGTTCTTATAAAGGCAGTGAGAGAGCAAGAAACAGGCAAGGTTACCTGGATAATGATACTTGTGCATCAAAAGGACTATGGACTCAATATATATGTCTTGATGGTTAAGAAAGACAAGTTACATGCCTAGCCAGTGTTGCTCAGTGGTTGAGTGTCACCCTATGAATCAGGAGGTCACGGTTCGATTCCCAGGTTTTGGGGTCCATCTCCAGTGTGGGGCATGCAGGAGGCAGCCGATCAATGATTCTCTCTCATCACTGATGTTTCTATCTCTCTCCCTCTCCCTTCCTCTCTGAAATCAATAAAAATATATATTTAAAATAATAAAATCATTCAATAAGATACTTGGCTTTAAATATCACAATTTGGAGTCAATGTATTTGTTGATCTACTTGTTTATTGACTTTGTCCTTCTCTAGTCCCAGGACAAGGACCATGTCCACTTGTCCTCCAGTCTCCCAACACTCAGTACAATGCCTGCTTGGTAAACATTTAAGTAAATGAGCACACAGAGGTAAGTCTATACATCCAAGTGTTAACAGTGCTTATCTCTGGTTGGTGAGATGTGGCTGCCAAATTTCTTCTTTTTTGTCTACCTGTATTTTCAAGTTCTTGGTGTGTTTTATTCAATGCCCTGTGTTCATAATAAGAAAGTAGGTTATTTTTACATTAAAAAAAACAACAACACAAAAAAACAGATGAATGTTCATGTTAACAACATGCTGAAGTGCTTCTTTAATTCCAAAGAGCCACGTATCGATACAGAAGCTCCAGGCTTCCCAAGGGCTCCCGAGCGAGAGTCTCATCCCTGCAGTGTGTAGTCTCTCTCTCTCCCAAACTTGACCAAGGAGGGACAGGGAGCCTTGATGGAAAGATGGTGGGTTTCAGCTTCTGCCAGCCCCAGGTTCCCATGATGACTCTACAGTTCCCAGCTCTGTACACATGGGCAATAATCTCAACTCTCTGAGTCTTATTTCCTTTATCTACAAATTACTCGTTTTAAAAATGTCCATTTTTCTGCCATTGTTTTATATGTGCAATATTTTGTTCCTGGTAATATTTATGCATTGCTGCCAGTTTCAGGTGCACAGATATTTTGGGCCTAACAGATACATTAAATATATCAACATTTTAATGCACTAATTGCTTGTTAATATTTCTAGGCCAAGGGGTAAGGTGGAATAAGAGGGCATATTCCACATTTGTGAGTGGATGGATATGAAATAAATTAGCAAAGAAAATAACCTCAGCCGAGGCTGTCATAGATTCTGAACACCTCTAATTAACATGTTTTTATGGTCCTCCCAGCCAGATTTAGATTTCTACTCCCAATCTCTCCTTGGTCCTCATATATGCAAATGGTAAACCAACATACCTATTATGATTAGGTTTAGGTGCAAGTAATAAGCAAAACACCAAAATCACAACAGCATAACCAAGATAGAAGGCTATGTCTCTATCTCAGAAGACCCTAGGGGTAGGCCATCCAGGGCAGGTAGGTCTACCTGGAAGTCCTCAGGAAGCCAGCCTACTTTATCACCTGGCCACACCTCACTGCACAGAGACTCACAGGCTGTCTTTACTCCAGGCAGCCACACGCCCACTGTCAGAGGGAGAGGGTGCATGTTGGAGCAGTAAGTGAGCCGTCTCTACCACAACCAAATTCTACCAAACACATGAAGGGGATCCCAATATGCTGCCCCAAAACATGCCTCTTTGGCACAGAAAAAGCTCTCTGTCCCCCCCCCCCCCCCCGCCCCCGTGCTCAAAGCAGGGCCTAAACCTCCCCTGCACAGAAGCCCCTCTGTCGTGTCTGAAAGAGAGTAAGTAACCTTCGTCCCCAGAGGTGGAGAGGGCGCGGCCATGAGTCTCCAGAAACTGAACCTCAGTAGATGACTGCCGGGGCTGCCCAGCAGATCCTGAGCGATGGATGAACAGATCACTCGGACACAGGTTTCTGTGAAAGAGAGGGCTAAGGGGCTCTTTTACTTCAGCAGTAAAAGCAGTCCTGTTCGCCTGCCTCGTTGGCTTTTTGTAACAACAGCTTGAACTCAAATTAACTTCTAGATACAATCAGCAGGGTCAGTATCCTTGAGAAAGTATATGCTTCTATAAGGTCAGGTCTTTAAAGACTAAACATAGAGATTCCAGCAAAACACCCAGGGGATCGGACTTGTTTGGAAAAGTCAAGGTAGGGGCTGCCGCCTTCGGCAAGGTCCCCTCAGAGGCCCCCGACCTTTCGGAGAATGTTCCTTACAGACTTTCCAACCAAGTCTCACGCTTCCCCACATATGACCCTTAGCTTCCATTAGTTCCCCCATATATTTACTTCCCAGAGCTTACCACTCCGAGCCCAAACCCCTTTCCTTTGTCTCGTATTTCTCCACAATTTTTAACCCTTTGTTTAAATGGTGTGTAAGCCCCCAAGCTTAACCACTTCTTTGGATCTTCATTTTTATGAAGGACTCTGTGTGCAGATAAATTAGTAACAACAAATCAATTTGTATTCTTTTTTTCTATTAATGTCTTTTTTTTTTTTCCAGCTTAATCCACAGGTCCCAGTCAAAGAACCTAAGAAGGTAGAGGAAATTTTTTTCCTCCCTGACACAAACAAAAAGAAGCCAAAACCTCCACAAAGTATCCATTTATTTGCTTATTCAACAAACACTTACTGATCCCATACTATGGGCCAGGCATCTCACTAGATGCAGAAGAGACAGAGAACTTGAATAATCTAGACAAGGTTCTGACCTCATAGGCTTTCATTTAGGGAGGGAAACAGACATTTAACCATGGGGGGCAAAAAGAGGGAAAAGTGAATTTGGCTTTGTGGTGAGGATGGTCATAAAAAGCTTCTTTGTTATTAAGGGAGACACACAAGAAAAAGAAATAAAGCAGAAATAGGCCTTGGAAGTCCAATTATAGCCCCGAAGTGCACAGCACATCCGTAGTGATTGTTTGAGGAGGAGCCCAGGCCACTGGCACTGTGCTGCTTAATGACAAAGGTCAGCCAGAGGAACTCCGCTGGAGGCATGTTTGTCCAGTTACAAAGCCCCTTTTGTTTCTCAAAGCCACTAAAAATGCAAGCCCTTCAAGTGGTTTAGGTAACTCCGAGGGCACAATTAGGCCTTCGCCTACTTCAGAGAAAGCGTTTCACAGAGCAGCATCCTGTTGGGGCGGGTGGGGGGTGGGGCTGACTAGGTTATTTATGAAGGTGCAGGACTGTGGAGGAGTGGCCCTGGAGGCACACAGGCTGTGAAATCTCTATGGTGTGGAAGGTCTGGGAGGCACCTGGAGTTCCTGGGGAGGCTGAACCAGCGGCAGCCAGCCGGGCCCTGTGCTCTCTGTGAGCAAGAATAAAACAGAACCCCTCAAGGAGGAAAGGAGGCAGTGTGATCCCGCAGAGGTCAAAAAATACAAATGGGGAATGAGGCTGGAGGCCCTGAGCTTACCTTTGTTCACAGGAAATGCTAGAAGGATTTGCTGTTCACTTGGAGGCTGAGGCTGAGAAGGCAGTGGTGAGAAAACATCTTTGTCGAGGGGAATAAAAATTCGAGTCATTACAGCAGGGCCTCTGGTCCAGAAGCTACAGAAAAATCCTTGGCACTTCTTCTTTAGAGCCCCCTACCCTCCCCCACCCCAATCCACCCCATTTTAAGAGGTTTAAAATCATCCGATCACTGCTTTGGGTATCCAGAGTCTGGATTTAAAACACCAAGGAAACAAGGCAATGATCTTGCCTAATGCTTTAAGCCAGAACAGATCATTACCTTGCAGCAAGTAAGAAAAACCTTCAATGAATCATCTTGATTGTTCGTATAACTGTTTGCTATATTTTTAAAAATGAAAGCTGTTAATATTGAGAGATGTAGTATAAAATTAACATCTGATTCTCAATTGCAGTATAAACTAGAGCAGGGTGCCTCCCTGAGACACTGTCCCTTCATACTATCCTCAGAAAAGATAAGGCAATGTATCGTCTAGACCAGCCGTGGGCAAACTACGGCCCTCGGGCTGGATCCGGCCAGTTTGAAATGAATAAAACTAAAAAAAAAAAAGACCGTACCCTTTTATGTAATGATGTTTACTTTGAATTTATATTAGTTCACAAACACTCCATCCATGCTTTTGTTCCGGCCCCCTGGTCCAGTTTAAGAACCCATTGTGGCCCTCGAGTCAAAAAGTTTGCCCACCCCTGGTCTAGACCCCCAAAAGGACACGGCAAAGCTTCTCTCATAGGCACTGAGACTGTGAGCAAAGCTCACCTTCCTACCCCACAGTCAAAAGTCCTCATGTCAATAGCACACTCGAACAACCCACTAAATAGGAGAAAATGTCTCCTCATTCCACCCAGGGGATTATTCACAGCTAAAAGCCAAGCCATTTGTTTTGTTTTGGGTTTTTTTGTTTGTTTGTTTTTTTAATATATTTTATTGGTTTTTTACAGAGAGGAAGGGAGAGGGATAGAGAGCCAGAAACATCGATCAGCTGCCTCCTGCACACTCCCCACTGGGGATGTGCCTGCAACCAAGGTACATGCCCTCAACTGGAATTGAACCTGGGACCTTTGAGTCCACAGGCTGATGCTCTATCCACTGAGCCAAACCGGTTAGGGCTTGTTTTGTTTTTTAATATGCCTTTATTGAATTTAGAGAAAGGAAGGAAAGGAGAGAGAGAGAGAGAGAGAGAGAGAGCGAAAGAGAAACATAGATGAGAGAAAACCATTGACCGGCTGCCTCCTGCATGCCCCCATTGGGGATCGAGCCTGCAACCCAGGTATATGCCTGACTGGGAATCAAACCGGCAACCTCTTGGTGCATGGGATGACACTCAACCAACAAAGCCACACTGGCCAGGGCAGAAAGCCAAGCAATTTGAATGTGAGTTCACCAGCTCAGACCAGGTCTAAAGCAGAGAGAGATTCAGTGGTATGGCTATTTGGCTTCCTGCAGTCCAAGACAAAACCAGTCCTTGCCACGGTTCTTGAGTCTCTGTCAAAAGCCCTGAGCTGGGACTTCCTGAGCTCCTTCCTTCAAAGGCAGCCTGGAGATCCCACCACACCTCCAGTGGCCCAGCCTAGGGCATCTCTCTGATTATATACCTGACACATGTCCATCTCCTTCTCTGCCTCTCCAGGCAGGTGTCTACTCTGCAAGCCCAGGCCCTGCACCTGCTGAGCAGGAGCCTACCCCCTCCCACCTGGACTCTGTGACCTCCACTAGACTCTGTTTGCTGAAGGAATGACCTTTGAATCAGGGGTGACTCCCATTGGTCCAGACCTGTGAGCCTCTCTCAACTCAATCAGTGCCTCCGGGACAGCCCAGGCCTAGGCCAGCTGCACGCAGACGGCAGGCAGCTCCCCCAGTCTGTCAGTAATACCCGCTGTCTGTTTCACTCCACGCAGAACGTTTTCACACTCGCTGTTGCATTTGTATTTTACAGTAGTGTTGGGAAGGGAAGCGTGGTAGGAAGATTACTCCCTGTGTACAGAAGCGGCTACTGGGTCTTGGAAGACATGTGACTTCGCCAGTGCTCCCTGGCCCAGAGTCAGGAATTGAGTCTAGCCCTTCTGACAGCCCCGTGCAATAGATGAAGAACCCGCTGAGCCAGAGAGTGGCAAATAGCCAAGAGGCGATGCTGAAGGAAGCTCCTGTCCTGGTTGCTAGCCTCGCTGCCCTGTTTCCCACTCTGCCACCAGCTCTACCTTCTCTAGGTAGCCACTCCCTGCCCACAGGGTTTCCTGCCTATCTTGGCCAAATCTACCTCCTCCCACTGTCCCACTTGTCCAAACTCATCTCTTCCACCTCCCACTCTGTCCTAAGCAACCTTGACATTTCCCTGATGGGCTGCTTTTAGAAGCAGATTACTTCTATTTTTTTTACTAAGGGATGAATGAGGATAGCCCTGGGGGATGATAGTAGAGTCTAACAGAATTCCTCATCGGCAGGTTATCAGGTAGCCTGAGGAAGTAAAATGACGTGCAGCACTTTTCTTACTGCAGGTAACCTTTCCACCATCATGCGAGCAAGTCGAGGCTGCCTTCCTGGAGGATGAGGGACCACGTGGAGAGGCCTCTGCCACCAGGACAGTCCCTGGCGCTCCCGCAGAGGCACGGGCATACCCTCAAAATCAGAAGCTTGGAAAACCTTTGATACTTGGCAAAGAGGGCATGCCAAGTCCCTGGCGGTGTCTCAAACGTACACGTTGGCCCACAGGCATAACAAACTGAGCGAGTCTGCAATCAGCTCCATCAGAGAGTGTGGGTACAAGAGCAAAGGGCAAAAATATTTGTGTGTGTCTGGCCAGCAGAGCATCCCCAGGGAACCATTTTTCAGAATTACTGCAATATAACTATCTTTCATCAAAGGTGTTTATGGTGATTGACATGTATTAATAAAATTTCCTCTTGAAAAGAAAGTGACATGCAACAGAGGATATTCCAGACAGTGAGCAGGGCAAGTATTTTTAACAAAAGCTGTGGTGGAAGCTGCTAATTTCCTTCAAATATCCATTCTGTCCTCTCTCAACATAACAGAACACCCAAGTGTTTTTTTTTAAAATATATTCTTTATTGATTTCAGGGAGGAAGGGAGAGGGAGAGATAGGAACATCAATGACGAGAGAGAATCATTGATCTGCTGCCTCCTGCATGCCCCCCACTGGTGATCGAGCCCACAACCCAGGCATGTGCCCTTGACCGGAATCGAACCCAGGACCCTTCAGGCCACAGGCCGATGCTGGATCCACTGAGCCAAACGGGCTAGGGCAGAACACCCAAGTTTTGACTAGATACATGACTCCCAAGAATAACCTCTCATTCGGCTGTCTATGCTGTGTGACTAAGTCCTGCCAGTGTAATGTGAGTGTGCAACTCCTGAGTGACACCCTTGAATATAAGAGTGCCCTCCACAAACTGAACTGTGTGGTGGCCATTGGCCATCATTACCCTATGCTAGGGGTGGGCAACCCCTGGCACGCGTGCCAAACATGGCATGCCAGTAACTTTTGCTGGCATATGAAACCCTCTCTTATAATCTTCCATTTACAATTTTTTTCTTGATATCAACTTTTTTATTTTTCAGATAAATTCAGTGTAGGTGCATCTCAGATAAACAAATAATTTTATATAACAAGTTATCTTAAAGACCATAGACATGGATTGACGAGAGAGGGGAAGAGCAATTTCTATGCCTCTGCCTTAACTCTCCCTGCCTTCCTAGATCCGACCAGTGTTTTGGTTTCATCCACATATGCTTGTGAATCTTTGTTCTCAGTGATGAATTTTGTTAAGTCTCATAATAGGAGTAGCCTGACGGATGAAAGTTTTAGCTTGTGCATATCTCTGAAGATCACGAAATATAAACCTGATGTAAAATCTCTGTCATCAATGATGCAGCAGCAAAAGTCCCACTGATAATATCAAATGAAGTCATGAAGTTTTCTGTCGGACTATCAGTGTACATGTATACATTAAAAAATAAATGTATTTTTCATCATCATATACTGTGTTTTTGTCGCTCGAATGAATTTTATTATTTCTTCAAGGTTCTTCACATACGTACACCTTAAGAGAGATCAAGTAGGCGTAACATGTTCTAAAAAAATTAGAGTTGGCACACAGAAGAATTTTGAGTCAGAGATTTTGCTGGTTTTGGCACGCACTCACAAAAAGGTTGCCCACCCCTGGAGGCCTGAGGCCTTGACACCATGTGTCACTAGTTCACCCTGGACTCTTTATACCTGGACTGTTAAATCAGAGGGAGAAACTATCTTGTTTAACTGTTATTCTTTGCAGTCTTTGTTAGAGCAGCTGGAATAATATTCTAAATAACACCAGGGCCCTGTTTGGCTGGCGTGACTCAGTGGTTGAGTGTTGATCTATGAACAAGGAGGTCCTGGTTCGATTCCTGATCAGGGCACTTGCCTCGGTTGTGGGCTTGATCCTCAGTGGAGGACAAGCAGGAGGCAGCTGATCAATGATTCTCTCTCATCACTGATGTGTCTATCTCCCTCTCCCTTCCTCTCTGAAATCAATAAATATATATATTTTAAAAATAATACCAGGGCCCTAACTGGAAGTCTATAAACTGTTTCACTCTTCCTGTTAGAAACACTGTCCTTGCTCTGATTGGTTGATGTGGCTCAGTTGGTTGAGCGTCATCCGGTGCACCAAAAGGTCACCAGTTCGATTCCCAGTCAGGGCACATGCCCAGGTTATGGGTTCGGTGCCCTGCCAATTGATGTTTCTCTATCACATCAGTTTTTTTTCTCTCTCTCTCCAACCCTTCCCTTCCCTTCCTCTTCCCTAAAAAATCAATAAAAACCTGTTTAAAAGAAAAAAAGAAACACTGTCCTTAGTCAAAAAAGGGATACTTTGAGACAAGACTAATTCCTCAGAACCTAAAGAATATAGCCGTAGAATCCTTGGGCTGGAAGGGAGTGTGGGAAAGAAATGTGACCATTTGAGCTGGTGCCAACCTGTGGCCAACTAGAGTGCATAGTTTCCACCTAAAGAAATTCTGATTTTTTAAAATATTAACTCCCAAATAAGTACTTAGACCCGTGGTTGGCAAACTGCGGCTCGAGAGCCACATGCGGCTTTTTGGCCCCTTGAGTGTGGCTCTTCCTAAGCCTTAGGAGTACCCTAATCTACACTAATAAAAGAGAAACATGGTAATTAGCTTACGACTGCTACCCTTCCCATTGGCTAATCAGCATATCCTTATGCAAATTAACTGTCAGCCAAGATGGCGGCCGGCAGCCATGCACTGAAGCGAGCAGGGAGGCTTGCTTGCTTCAGTGACTGCAGACTCCAACGTTCCCCGCCTAACTTGCCGGCTGCTCAGCTGCAACTCTAAGCAACTATGTACTATGTTGCAAATAAGAAGCTAAACAAAACCCCAGAAACCAGCCGGACTGAAAGCCAGCTGGACCGCAACACTGTATCGATGTTTTCAGCAGCGAAGCCTCAGAGATAAAGCTGCCCCAGAATAAAAAAAAAAGAAAAAGAAAACAAGGAGTGGTTGGAAGCTTCAGTCACTCGTCAGCCGGAAAACAGCCCTCAGCCCCTCACCCAGACTGGCCAGGCACCCCAGTGGGGACCCCCACCCTGATCCAGGACACCCTTCAGGGCAAACCAGCCAGCCCCTACCCATGCACCAGGCCTCTATTCTATATAGTAAAAGGGTAATATGCCTCCCAGCACCGGGATCAGCGGAGCAGCGAGGCTCCCGGCACCGGGATCAGCGTGACAGGGGGCAGCGCCCAAACCCCCTGATCAGCCCTGCTCTGTGCCTGATAGGGGGGAGCTCCCCAACCCCCTGATTGCCCTGCGGCTCTGTGTTTGACAGGGTACAGCGCACCAACCCCCTGATTGGCCCTGCTCTGTGTGTGACAGGGTGCGGCGCCTGAACCCCCGGCACCCCATGGGCCCTGCTCTGTGTGTGACAGGGTAGAGCCATAACCTCTCCATCGGCCCTGCCCTGAGTGTGACAGTGGCGGCGCCCCAACCCCCTGATCGGCCCTGCTCTGTGGGTGATAGAGGGTGGCGCCCCAACCACCCTCCACGGGCCTTGCTCTGTGTATGACAGGGTAGAGCCATAACCTCCCCATTGACCCTGCTCTGTGTGTGACAGGGGGCAGTGCCCCAACTCCCTTATCGGCCCTACTCTGTGAGTGACAGGGGGGAGCTCCTCAACACCCTGATCGGCCCTGCTCTGTGTGTGATAGGGTACGGAGCCCCAACCCCCCTGATGGGCCCTGCTCTGTGAGTGACAGGGGGCAGCGCCCCAACCCCCTGATAGGCCCTGCTCTGTGCGTGACAGGGGGTGGCGCCGCAACCTCCCCATCGACCCTGCCTTGAGTGTGACAGGGGGCGGTGCCCCAACCTGCCGGGAGCCGGTCCATCCTTGCTGTTTGACACAGTCGCTGCAGGGAAGAAACATCTGCACAGCATATGTTTCAAGGGACCTGGCGTATATGGCATACTGTTCTTAATATGTTTGCTCCCCTTCTTGGCGCTATGTGTTTTAACCAAGGTCACCTCTCCGAGAAAGGTTGTTTCCCCAGGTAGGGATTTTTCCGTGAAGTTAGGGAGGGAATAAAACCCCTTAACTAAGTGCCAGGCGGGTAGTTAATCACTTTAACTATGAACAATCACGCTTAAGCTACATAATCTTTACTCCCTGGAATGGAGATAAGAAATGCCCTAATCTTTGGAATAGCAATTGATAGGATTAAAATCAACTGGTATAAATACAGATGTAACAAGACAACAGAAGACAGAACCTAGAGACAGGACTTGGCTGGAGATCCTAGACAGAACCTAGACACAGAACCTAGAAACAGAACCTAGCAAGAGAACCTGGCTGAAGAACCTAGAGACAGAACCTAGAGACAGAACCTAGCGAGACAACATGGCAAAAGATCCTGGACAGAACCTGGCTACAGATCTTGGCTGGAGAACCTAGACAGAACATGGCAGGAGAACCTGGATAGAACCTGGCTGGAGAACCTGGCTAGAGAACCTGGAGAACCTAGGGAGAGAACATGGACACCAGAACTTGGCTGGAGATCCTGACCAGAACTTGGCTGGAGATCCTAGCCTTCGCTGGAGATCCTGACCAGAACTTGGCTGGAGATCCTGGCTAGAGATCCTGGCTAGGCTGCTGATCAACTGAATGCTGTCTCCGTGTCATTCCTTCTTCGCCGACTTCGTCCACACTTTTGGGGACCCCTGGACCTGCTGGGGATGGACCCTAGCACCAACCCCCCAATCGGCCCTATCCTGAGTGTGACTGAGGGTGGCATCGCAACCTCCTGATCCACCCTGCTTTGTGCATGACGGGGCGGCGCCCCAACTCCCCAGTTGGCCCTGCTCTGAGCCTGACCAGGGGCTGCACTTAGGGATTGGGCCTGCCCTCTGCCACCCGGGAGCAGGCCTAAGCCAGCAGGTCGTTATCTCCCGAGGGGTCCCAGACTGCGAGAGGGCACAGGCCGGGCTGGGGGACCCCTCCTTCCCCACCCCCGAGTGCACAAATTTTTGTACACCGGGCCTCTAGTTAAGTTAATAACAATGTACCTACCTATATAGTTTAAGTTTAAAAAATTTGGCTCTCAAAAGAAATTTCAATCGTTGTCCTGTTGGTATTTGGCTCTGTTGACTAATGAGTTTGCCGACCACTGACTTAAACCATTTTGGCCCGTGCTCCACTAGCTTTGGACTTCAGATTTGGTCCAGTCCATTCATTCTCTACAAGAGGGAGCTAAGGCACCGAGGGGCGGACTTCTCCCCCATCCCCAGCCCATTGGGAGCTGTGCTGCCCTAGGACCTGCGCCACCTCGTGCACCCCCTGAAGCCCAGGCATCTCTGCTCACTGGCAGGTAGGGGGCAGTCAAGTGCCATTTTGATGCTGACTCAAAATTCTGCATTTAAGGCAAGGCCAGCAGTTCCTCTTTTCTTTCTGAACAGCTCCGTCTTAAAGCCACTAGATGCGGGGGAGGATGTCCCACACAGGGGCAGCTGTGCATGGGTGTCAGAGCCGGAGTTGGGTGAGGAAGACATCCATGTGGGGGACGGACCAGCACCCTCGGAGGTGGGAGATTGGTTACACCAACGAGAAAACGCATCAAGAGTAATAGGAGGTAGGTTTCTTACTCTCAGAGACGAGTTGAAAATACTGAAAGGGGGGAAACTGAAATGAACATTGTGACGTTGGACTGAACATGGAAGTGTTGATGTGAACTCGTGGTTGTCAATATAAGCAGATGGTATACTGGTGTGTGCACATGTATTACCAGTCCCATCCATGGTACGGACCTGGGAGCAGTGATGTCCTCATGTCCACAGGCATGTCTACACCAGACCTGAGCTTCTAAGTGTGACTCCTGACTAAAAGGAAGGAGGGCTCCTTGGAGAAATGGCTGATCCAGGACTGGGACAGGGAAAGGACACGGAGAACCTAGAACAGCTTGTTCCAGAAAGTGAGGAAGTGCTCAGAGAATGGGGACACACCCAAAGGACACTGAGGCCAACTTGAAGGGAATCCTACTGGCCTGTCAGACACCAAGACTTTAAGCATCAAAATACGTAATGTAATAAATGAATTATACCTATTGGATCAAGTAGGGAACTGTAAGGACATACAAATAGGTGAATAGGAAGTTTGATGGAGAACAGACATGGAGGTAATTTTAAAGGACCTCCCCACAAAAGACATGAATTTACAAGGAGGAATATTTTACGATGAATGCTGGCAGACACCACCCTCATCGAGATCAATGTTAACATCTGCCGGGGCTGACCGGCAGCCCCTGAACGACGGATGAACAGGTTACTCGACAGTTTCACTGTGGGGGAGAGGGCTAGGGAACGGCCGCTGAAGGAGCCAGGCCACCTCGATTGCCTGCCTCATTAGGCTTTTATTGGAGTTTTTATCTTTAGATACAATCAGTAGGTGAGTAATCTTGGGAGGACACATGTGTTTACATTGTCCTCTAGACCAGGGCATCCAGAGATTAAGCATAAGGATTCCAGTTAACACCTGGGAGTCTGCATATGCACAGTCTCATTTGGAAAGGTCGAGGAATAATTAGGGGCACCGCTTTCAACACTCCCCTAAGTTTCCCCTACGTTGGAATTCCGATAAACAGGGCAGGTGGCCTTCCACACACTTCCCTTTACTTGGAATGTCCTCCTTAAAAACTTTTCAACAAAGTCTCGTGTGCTCCCCAACAAACATCCTCAGTAATGAGCAAATCACAATCATGTGCCCCCTGATGGGATGCACTGAGGGGACCACAGCATTGCTTCTGTGATTGTACCACCTAAGAGGCACAGCCTGAATCTAATCACGAGGAAACACCATGTTGAAGGCCATTCTACCAAATAGTGGCCTATAATTTCAAAAGTGTCAAGGTCAGCCCTGACACTGGCTCAGTGAATAGAGTGTTGGCCTGGGAACTAGAAGATCCCAGGTTCAATTGTGGTCAAAGGCATATGCCCAGGTTGTGGGCTCGATCCGCAGTCGGGGACTTGCAGGAGGCAGCCGATCCATGATTCTCTCTCATCATGGATGTTTCTATCTCTTTCTCCCTCTTCCTTTCTCTCTGAAATCAATAAAAATATATTTTTTAAAAAGTGGCAAAGTCATAAAAGGCAAGATGACGAAAGGAAACTAAGGAGGTATGACAACACAGCTCCTTTTGCTGGAAAGAACATTACTGGGACAAGTGGCAAAAGTTGAATAGGGTCTGAGAATTATTATATGTTGGTAACATCAATAATTTCCTGATTTTGATGTCTGTATTGTAGTCATCTAGGAAAATGCTCTTGTTTATGGGAATTACACACTCAAGTATTTGGGGTGACAGGGCATCAGGTCAGCAGCACATTCCCTCACATAGTTAGAGGGGAAAATTATCTGTACTGTACTTGCAGTTTTTCTTTAAGGCTGTGATTATGTCGAAATGAAAAATAAAGAACATTACAAAAGTAAAAACAAAGGGTCAATTAAGAGAGAGGGGCAGACAGAAAAGGGCATTATGAGAATCCCACAATTTCAGGCAATTCATATCACCAGAGCACTAACTCTGGAGCCAGAGTGCTCAAGTTCCAATTTCAGCCCCATTGCTTATCTGCTGTGTGACTTCGGGAAAGTTACTTAACTTCTCTGTACCTGTTTCCTCATTAATAAAATGAGGATCACAATATTTCTTACCTCAGAGAGTTGTTACAAGTAGTATGTGGGTTTATATTTGTCAAATGCTTTGAAAAATGCCTGGAATGTAGTATCATGTAAGTGTAAGCAAAACAAGTAATATGTCCCGTGGGGGAGTAAATGGAAAATAAAACTATGTTTCTTAATTTAAAAGACACTAATTTGTACTTACAGCCAAACACTGTTTCTTCTCTTTAACATTTTGGGGCTTATGGTTTACCCAAGAAGAGTAATCAACTGGAGCTCAGGTGACCTGTGTAGATGTCACAGGGAGAAGAGGGAAGGCAGCTTACCAACAGTGCTGGAATGGAAAGCAGCTTGTAAAAGTGTGGGTAGAGTTTAGCACCTCTGTCTGAACAGAAAACCTTTTCCATGGTGACCTGGATACCAGCGTCAACACAACCCACACATCCCTGCCAGTCATTTGTTCTGACCAACAGTGCCACCCACAGGTCAACACCGTAAATACACTTTGATTATATCCCGACTCCTGGCCAGATTTCTCAAGACCTTCAACCAGCAAATGGCTGAGTCGTTGTAGGATCGTGTTTCTATTTTCAAACCTAATGTACCTTGGGAAAATAAATGGCCTCTTCAATAACTTACACATAAAGAGAGGGAAATCCCATTTATTTACTAAAATCCTAAAATATATAGAAATAAACTTAAAGGTTTAGACACTGCAGGAAATAAACTACAGAATTTTGCAAAGAAGCATACATATGTGAACGAACCATATAACTAGATAAAAATATCTAAGTACTATAAATTAGTTCTTTCCTAATGTATTTATAAATTTAAGGTGATTATGATAAAAAATCCCGAAGAACTTTCCTTTTCAAAAACCTGAAAAATGCTCCTAAATTTCACTTAGGAAAATATGAAAAACACCCTAATAACAATTGTCAATACTGACTGAGCCCCTACCATATGCTAAGCACTGTTACTTTCATAATTTTTCTCTGTACTCTTTACAATTGTATGGGACAAATCTTACCATTCCATTGCGTGGCAATGCACCGTTTTACTGACCAGCATCCATATTTCTTTCCCGTATCACTTAGATTTCCCAATCGAGGGAACTCTCCTCCCTCGATTTCAGCATTAGGACTATGCATCCAGCTGTCCTGCTCTCCCCAAGCCAAAGGACAACAAAATGACCCATGTTAGGCCAACTGCCTGCTGTTGCAAAATTTTAATTTTGAGTCAAGAAACAAAAAGCCTAAAAATGGTTGATGTTCACTCATTCCAGGACTTGTCTAAGTGTCCTGACAAGACAGCTGAGTACTTCCTCCACCTCGCTGGACTCCTGGAGGTAAGGAATCAAGGAGGGAAGGTGGTGAACCAGGAAGTACCAACAGAATGCCATTTGCACTTGCTGACTCGCTGTGGGAGAGGGGACACCTGACAGGTCTGTGATGGTAGAAAAAGGAATAGAACCATTGACAATAACCCCCGAGGACTGGCAGGGAGAGGGTGGGGAAATGACTATCCCGACCTCTGTCTGCTCTGATTTCTGACCACTGGCCACACAATCAAAAGCCAGAACACAAAGGTGAACTGGTCCAGAGGTCAGCCCCAGAGGATACAGCAGGAGAGAGAATGTTAGAGAATGGATGTGGAGGAGCAGAAGCAGTCTGAGCAGCATGCTTTCCAATTTTTGCTAAAGGCAGATTGGTGTCTGCAGCTTATAACAAGGCAAACTGTTACAGCTAACAAAACGAAGTTCAAAGAGGTCAGGTTACTTTCTGAAGATCACATAGGTAATACACGTAGTACTTGAAAACAAACATAATAAAGGAAATTCAAAAGTCCACAACAAGCCCGGCCAGTGTGGCTCAGTGGTTGAGCATAGACCAGGGGTGGGCAAACTTTTTGACTCAAGGGCCACAATGGGTTCTTAAACTGGACCGGAGGGACAGAACAAAAGCATGGATGGAGTGTTTGTGTGAACTAATATAAATTCAAAGTAAACATCATTACATAAAAGGGTACGGTCTTTTTTTTTTTTTTAGTTTTATTCATTTCAAGCGGGGGGCCGTAGTTTGCCCACGGCTGGCATAGACCAATCCCCAGTAGGGGTTGTGCAGGAGGCAGCCAATCAATGATCTTTCATCACTGAATTTTCTCTCTCTTTCCCTTCCTCTCTACAATCAATACAAATATATGTACATTGTAAAGCCCACAAGAATTAAACCAATCCAATATGTGTCTGTATACACACACACACACACACACACACACACACACACACACAGAATACATAACCCCCAAAACAATCCTGGTATCCATAAACATGCAGTGATAAGAGGCTTTAGTGGGGAAAGGAAAACTCATTTGTCAAATTTAGAGTGGGGGGAATTATTAAAGATTTGAAGGGGAAATTAATTTAGATCAAATTATAGCATATATCCAAATTCCAATGGATTAAAGACCAAAATATCCCTACCACAAAACATCTGTGCGCCCTTACAATGCAATCAAAACAAAACACGGTATATTTTAAATCCAGATCCTATATCCAATCTTCCCTTCAATGTGGAGGAAAAGTCCTTTCTTATAGGTTTTTCAAAAACGAGCTCCAAAACAACCATTCTCAGGAAGTTTCTGCAGCATATGCTACAGCAAAAGAGTGAAATAAGGAGGAAAACACAGGATCCAGGAATCACAGGACTCTAACATGGAAGGGCAGCAAAAGAAGTCCATGATGGTACTTTACGTAGTAGCCCTGGTGAGCAGCCAGACCAATGGAAGTAAACAGGACAAAGGGCACTTGATTCCAGGAAAAGTAAAATAAAAATTGAAACTGATTATGAGCAATTGGAAAATATTAATAGGCATGCTACAGAGATAATTCAGGCATTTGGAAATAATTAGTAATAGAGATTCTATTTATATGAAACTAAAGGCCCGATGCACAAAATCCGTGCAAGAGTAGGCCTTCCTTCCTTCCCCCAGCCGCCAGCACCTGGGACCCGGGCTTCCCTTGCAGCCCAGGCTTCGTCTGAAGGTTGTCCGGAAGGACATCCAGTCTAATTAGCATATTACACTTTTATTATTATAGATATCCAGAATAGGTAAATCCAGAACAGAAAGCAGACTAGTGGTGGCTAGGTACCGAAGGGTAAAGGAGAATGGAGAATGGCTGCTTATTGGGTATGGGATTTCCTTTTGGGGTGATAAAAATATTCTACAACTAGGAAGTGGTGATGGTTGCACAACTCGAGAATGTACTAAATGCCACTAAACTACACACTTTAAAACGGTGAATCTTATGCTGTATTTTACAACGTTAAAAAGATACAGAGCAAAGTAAGCAATAAGGGCAATTATTAACTACGAGGAAAATAAAAGATTAGACAAGAAAGTAGGTGTGATTTTTAAGGCATGACTGGGCTTCGTTTGTCTTTGCATATTCACAATAATTAAATGATGACTAGATTTAACCAAAAGCTGTGATATTCACAGATTAGAGGTTAAGAGAAGGTTTATGTTTGGGGAAGTGGTAATAAGCCGCAAGTCAACAGACAATATCTACGTTGAACTGAAAAATAGCAGTATGAGCTTATTATTTAGAAATATGGAGGTCGACAACAGCAGAGAAGGTGAGGGTGACTTTAAGTGGGAACTGTGGGCGGGCACAGGAGGGAACAGGAGCTGCCAGTGTTTGTTAGAACATTCTCGCCCCATTTGAATGTTTAGCTGCATACGCGCAAACATTGCTTCTTTAAAAATACACTTTAAAAAGTAAGCAGAGAGAAATATTTGTAACCTAACTTAAGTTGGAAAAACAATCAACAGATTTCATTAAATGAAAAGTCCCAAAATTGGATACATCAAAATGTATCAAGTTTCTGGGACTGAAAACAATGGCCTGTCACCTACCCTCTTCACACATCTTCTCGGAAACCTTTAAGACTAAGAAATGGTGCTGAGTATGGAGAGGGTAGAAAAGGCAGAAATGGTATCAGTACAAATGTCTACAGCAACCGGGCAAATAAAATAAGTCAGGGGAACAAGATAAACAAGTGACCAAGCCAGGTGTAAGACAATGGGATGTCGGGGGCCACAGGAAGGGAAATGTACATGCATGTCCTTGTCTGGAAATACTGAAATAGAAACCAGCTTCCCTGCTGGCAACCTTGTTTGAGTGAAGCCAGCAGGAAAAGGTATGAAAGCGGCAAGGTTAGAACCGAAGAGCAAGGACACTGACCCCTCTCGGTCCCTCCAGCGTTCCCAGGGAGAGAGCATGCCACCGGGAATGTTCTGCGGTGGCAGACACCCCTATTTGCTTTGAGAAAACTGCCTCATCACCATTGTGTGAAGTCTTTCTTCATCAGGAGTGCTTCCCTCCCCAAAGGGAAGCCAAAATGAACAAGTCTTCTACCCGCTTCCTATAGAACCAGAGTCAGGATCCTAGGATCAGCTGACTGGATGCTCTCGCCAGGGACTGGAGACATACAGCAAATCTTAAGCAAAAGTTGGTATGCTGATCACAAGCTCCTCCTGTCCACAGTGTGGGCTGGGAACTGGCAGTAGGGCCACAGCACCAGATGCGGGCCGGGGCGGGCAGGAGAGTCAGCCAGGGCTCAAAGTAACTAGTCATCAGCAGTGCAGGATTCCTAGCAAAGCAAGCGCTCAAGATACATGGCCAGGAATAACACATACAAATACACAGTTTAACTTCTGTGGTTGAAGATACTAATGAGCAATTTTCATTCGTTAGGTCAAAGAACAAAGAGAACCAATTTAAAAGTAAAGTTTTTTTTAATAAACATTATGACAAATGTCCTTGTTGTTGGTAGAAATATGTAGAAAAATTATAGATTAGTTTCAAAGAAAGTTTTCAGAATCAGATTAACTTGACTTCTACACCTCAGATTAGAGCTGCCAGCCCCACCCCCCCCACCCCCCCAACCATGCATTGGATATTCATTATTCCACACTGGACACAACTTCATGGCTTCGCAGATACACAGGAGGATGAAAGCCTCCTTAAATACCTAATTAAAGAGAAATTATAATGTAAACATTTTTAATTAAAACAAACACTGATACTACTTTGGGTTTGGGATGCTTCTTTAGAAATATTATGCTTGGGGGAGGAAAAGAATATAGAAAATATTTTCATTAAATCTCAATTTCACAAAACAAAAATCATCTACTATTATATGGTTCCTAAAAATGTTTTAATAGTTCTTTACTTTCTTCAGACAGCATTAGTCAGTAAATACGGCAGAGCTAGGATACTTAACACTGACATAAGAAACCACAGCAAGGTGTCTAAAGTAAATGCCCACACTGCACAATTTTCTTAAGCAACCACTTGTATTAAAAAGTATAAATGTATCAATGCAGAATAATCTGGTCTATTTTAAACTTTAAAAATAAAAGGAAATTTGGCTTTTGGGAGGATCACCTTATGAGATATTAAAAAAGAACCCCTTATTCAATAAGGGGGGTAGACAAGTGTGCAGGTGTGTGCTGTGAGCGGGGTGGGGGAGGGGAGTCTGGAAACGCAGGATTCCAAGTACCTGATTCATTTGCTTTTTTGTGTGATTTTAATTTTTATTCAGTTATATGTTGTCCTGATTTGAAGAGTGAAATATCTCTATAGGACTAGTTATGAAAAATAGCACTCTATCCTGTCACCACCCCCTACCCCCCACCCCCCACTTGCCTTCCCTGAAGCAATGATTATTTGGAATTTACCTATTTTTATAAGCCCAAGTTGCTATCTCTTTCCTTTCTAATTTTAGGTATTACTGATTTCCCACTACTGAACATGAAGAACTGTTTGCCTCTCTAACCTCCTCACCCCTAACTTCTTCCCGCCAGCATGTTCTCAAATGGCCTATCATCAGCATTTGGCTTGATTCATATTCAAGGCTGACAGCAACATACCTCGGTGAGCACTGGTCACACAGTAACTTTCCTTTCTGGATAAATTTACAACTGCTTATTTTTTTCCATTTGCTTGCTTCTCTGTCATAACCCCACTCTGTGCCAGCTGTGAAAATGCATCAGGTCATCTACAAATGTCATCCTCAAAGGCATCTGCCCAGTTCAATCTGGCAGGAGTGCCATGGAGCACAGACCCCGGGAAGACAGAACTGCAGGAGCCATTCGAGCTCCACGGGCGCCTGGACTGAACCCCGAGGGCCCCTGGGCGGCTTCCCCCGAGAAGGAAGCGACTCTCGGCAAAGAGCAAGTGCACCCTGCTGAGTTCACGCGACGCATGCTGCCACACACGCGGTCATTCCCCGAGAGCAACCACAGACGGGCACCCGCAGAAGCCTACCAGCTAATGAGGATGGCCTGAGGCTGCAGAAGAAATCCACATACGCTCTCATAGCATTCTGCACGGCAGGTGCCGGCTCCAGGGCAGGAGTGATAGCTACGTCCTCCCCACAAACCTCTCCTGTGGTGACACAAGCCACCGCGAGAAGAGAAGTCGCAATGATGATGAACACCTTAGTCATTCCACAGACGCTGTGCTATGGTCCCCATACATAAAGACACGCTCTCTTTCCATCGCAGGCCAGAAGAGGGCGATGCGAATCAAGACTCAACAGAATATTCTCTACCTGCTCAGATGTTCCTGCAGCTACCGAGAAGATTTATATTTTATATGTTCTGTTTTTCCAAATTCCTACTCTGGCATGTACTATTTTTTCTAAATTATAATCATGAACTTTAAAAAATTAGTAACTACTAGTAACATAAAAATCCATTTTCCTGTCTTATACTAAATATGGCTATGCCATGACAATTTTTTTTTTTTTTTTAAATCAGTCTCTTGATTTAGTCAGGACCTCGGAGGCATAAAGGATTAGCCACTGTCATACTCAAAAGGATGCATTTATTCAGGGAAAATTTTAATTTCTTTGTCTTCTTTGGAAGACAGAGCTGCAAGAAAACCTAGAAGACTTGAAGTAATGTCAACTTGAAGCACCTTTACTGAAACTTGATTCCTTGGGCCAGCGGAAGGTCTTTACTGTAGTTGATGGTACTAAGGAGGGGAAAAAAATGAACAAAATTAAATGGAGAGCATGCACATAATATCGAATATTTTTATGCCTTTAAAAAATGTAGCAGATCTATATGTTAACGTGAAATGTCCAAACTGCAGGATGGTGAAGAAAATATCACAACAATCCTAGTATGAATCCAGTTTTATAAAAGAAAAAAAAAGGAGGAACACAAAAGTCTGGAAAAACACACAGCATACATGTTATTCATAGTTTTCAGAGCACAAGAATATGAGGACTATAACAATCTTTTTCCTCTCTCTCAATAACGTGTACTGAATTCAATAATGTATTGAATTAGCAGGAAAAACACAGATTTTCCCATTGTGATAAAAAGTAAGAACTATAATAATTTAGAAAATAAAAGCGTCCCCATTAGTCAGTTATCTGGTAATCATCTCATTTCTCCTAAGAGGAAAAGAGTCCCATTAAATGGGCTCCCAAAAGGCCACAGTTAAGTGTATTCTGCTTTAGATCTCAAATGCACAAGAAAAGGAAAAAGAACGTAAGTGACTTCAAAGAACGGGATTCAGGCAAAGACTTGGCAAGCCGTAGCCAAAAGCACTTTAGAAATTCCCAACAGACACAAAACACTAAGGCCATGAGGAGCTGAGGCTGAGAAACCACCTGAGGTTACAGAACTAGTGGGAAGCAGTCAATGGGATGAGAATGGGTGTCCTTGGTTCCCCACCCCATGTTCTTTCTACAACAGAACACCACAGGGGCCTGGCCCTACATACTGTTGTATTGCACTTGGGTAAAGCTATTTCTAACCGGGGGGCGGGGGGCGGGCGGGCGGGGTCAAGAACAGTGTACATTTAAAAGAAACAACTCCTAGTCAAAATCTCCCAGAAGCCAGCTCCCTCACCAGCTACCCATGTGCTGGGGGATGAGCTAGTCCAACTTTCAAGGGTCATGCTCGCTATTCAGAGAACTGGGATCCCCCCGCTTGCTAGCCAGGCCCCCAAGCCCCTGCACACCTCCTCTCCTTCTGATTCTATAGGTAGCAAGGGTGGTAACTGCGCCCAAAGAGAAAACTAGAAAAGGACAGCTTCTTCCACTTTCTCCTGCTGTTGGACACCTCCCCCAGTGTCCTGTTCCTATGCTGTCTCTGGACAGAAACTACCAACGAGATGGTTTCATAGTTGGCTGTTGGGCACTAGCTAAAGCTGGACAAGAAAGTAGAAAAATAATAGTACAAAATGGAGGGGAGAGCGTGGAACATTAGAAAAATAAAATTAAATGGAAATGCATAAAGCCAGAGCAGAAAGGAGAAGAGTGTAAATGCACGTTGCAATAGCTTTAAGCCCAAACCCGTCTTCCCGAAGCCTTTCTTACCAAGTAGATCTTCTCATGTACTGTTTCCAGGCGTCACTGCCGGACTCCCTGCCACCGCCCGTGTGCTTTTCTCCCCCTGGAGGAACACAAAGGCAGCTCAATCTCATCTCCTGGGCCGTTTCTTTCTGTGTGGGCTCCTACCCACTGAGGAGAAGACACCAAAAGGAGACCAGAGCTCCCTGACCAGTTCCTGAACATTTAGCCCAATTTCCTTTGCACACAAATGGATAAAAGGCAGAGACCAAAATAAACATGAAAATCGGAGGAAAAAAATAAAAGGAACTAAGAGGAAACAGAAATGTGTCAGGAAGAAGGAAACCTTTTTAAAAAACTTTACCATTAGACCAAGGTGTTAAGAATAGAACCTCTGACAGTGGAAATGTTTTTATTTTCTCATTTATGATGATCTATGTGTAATTTTTTATAATATACATAAACTGCTTTTATAATAAAATATTTTAAATGTTAAATTAATATCCTCAGGTTATAAGAAGATAATGAATCCATGGAAATAAGAAAAGGATACTACTTAAAAGTGTGTCATCAAAGCACAAGAAATGTCTTGGTGTTGTTTTTAATAACAGCAGAGGAGAAAAAACTTAATAGAAGGATTAGGAGAAAAATTTGAGGAAATTTCCCATATAAAAAACAAAAAGACTAAAGGAGGGAAACAATAAAATCAGACAATCAATTTTATCAAGAGATAACATTTAAATAATAGGAGTTCCAGAAATTAAAATAGAGAAAAATCAAAGGAAAATTTTTCAAAGAAACACTGCCAACGCAAAATCAGAACGGAAAACTGTAAGTCCCACCATCCAAGGACAGTCACTGGCCCACAGATACTTTTACAACGATCTCCACTGAGGCATGTTACTATGAAATTTCAGAACATATTTTTAAAAACAGGGGAGAAAGATCAGAAATCACAGTGGATTGGGCTTTCCAACCACAATACTAGCAACCAGAAGACAAACAGCTCCAAAACTCTGAGGAAAAATTAATTCAAAACTGAACTACGCAGAAAAAGCATAGCAGGTCTGCTTGCACCTGGCCCATAGCTGCTGCACAGTCCCCTACACTGATAATAAAAGTTCCCTGAATGACTGAGGTGCCTCATTGGGCCTGCACTGTTTCTGTACAAACAATGCGGTTTATGTTCAACACCTGCCTTCCTCTGAGAGCCTGGAATTTGGGGGATGTGCCAGGCAGAAGGCGCCTCCGTGACCAGGCCCCAGCAGAAGGCTTGGGTGCAGTCGGTCATGAGCTTTCCTGGCAGACTACCCGTGTTGTCACAATCCCCTGCTGGGAGAAGTAAGCTCATCTCTTGTGACTCCACTGGGGAAGACTCTAGTACTGCCTTTCCTCTGGACCGCACCCCACACAACAGTGTCATATCGCTTATGGGGAAGAGAGGAATTAAGAAGGTTAATCGAGCACAGCAGAGGTCTAAAGCTGCGACAGAGTGCCGTGAAAGCACACTACTTAGAAAAACTGTACATTCAGAGGTCAATTTATTGTTTTCTTTTAGTGAGGATCGCAAAATGGTTGCCTCTGGGAAAGAAGGAGGGAGAGGAAGTGTGGGCAGAACTTCTTTTTCCATTCTAAAACTACATTTTTTTAACATTAATGCGAGGGCTGAAATGAAGAAGAGTCCATTGGAGAAGGATGCATGGGCTGGACGCAGGGATTAAAGGATTACAGGAGGACAGACAGATGCATTCAGGCCACTAAATAGTGGAGGGCAAGGGTGACGGGATGAAACGAAAGCAGGAAACTTTTGTCAAAGTCTTCACACTGAAAAGTAATTATAGTTTTGTTTAAAATATAGGAAAGAATGCCCCGAATTATTTAAACTTTTACAAGGATTAATGAATGCTTGTTTTGCTTCTCTATATAATTAAAGGCAATCTGTTTTAACTATACTTTGGATCATTTTTAATAAGTAAAACAATAAATGACTGTTGGAAAGATTTTTTAAATTATTACTATTACTAAGTTTAAGCACTGAGAACTCAAAGCATATAAAGAGAAAATAGGTGGGGGGTGGCGGTGGTGGTGGTGGTGGTGGTGGAAATAAATGAGAAAATGGAAACATGACTCCGTGAAAAGAAACAACTGAGTATTCTACCTAAGATGAAAGATAACATTTAACATTTACCATGCCCACTTTGCCAATACAAACCAGAATTTTTTGTGTGAAATTTTCTGTCGTTAATGCAGGGGTCTTAATTTTTGGGGGGTCTTGAACTATCTCCCCGGAAAACAGATGCCACGTCAGGGATCCACACATCTCAGGCTGAGGGCTCTGCCCTAGCGTGACGCCGCGGCTGAGCACAGAAGGCAGGGCCCTGGACAGTCACTCGGAATATTGAACATGGGCTTTCTCAGGCATGTTAGACCAGGTAAGATGAGTATTTCAGTTTCTTGGTCAAACTTTTCTAAAAGCTACTACTGCTTTTCTTTTACTGCCTGCTATGAGCTGAATTGTATCCCCTCCCCCATGAACATGTTGAAGCCCCAGCCTCCAATCACGCAGATTGTAGCTGAGCTTAGTAAACAAATGAATGAAAGACTTAAGTAGGTAATTAAGGTTAAATGAAGTCATAAAGTTAGGGCCCGCAGTCAATAGGACTGGTGTCCGTATAAGAGGAAGAGACACCAGAGGTGTGTGTACAGAAGAAAGGCCATGTGAGGACACAGGAGGAAGGTGGCCTCAAGCCAGGAAGAGAGGCCTCAGGAGAAACCAAACCTGCCAACACGTTGATCTTGGACTCCAGCCTCCAGGACGGTGAGCAAGTTCATTTCTGCTGTTGAAGCCACCTGGTCTGTGGTATTTTGCTATGGCAGCCCTAGCAGACCAAGACACCGCCCAACACGGAAAAGGAGACACGTGCTGCACATACCAAAGGCGCCTCCAATCTCAGCCCCGCTCGTCGGAATATTGACGTTCACGATGCCACAGTCTGATCCTTTCGGTCTGTGTGTATAAAGGGAGGCATGGTGAGAGCAACGTATAGGAAAGTAAAACATAAAACAAACAATCCAAACACATTCTAAGACTTTCAGTGCCAAAGAATGGATTTTCAACTATGATGGTTTCATGTGTTGTTTTTTTAAAGTCCATCACCACACAAATCAGACTTACAGAGGTTTTAAAAATAAACAAGGTTATACCCAAGCCAGCGGAAGATTCTGCCCAAATCCTTGGTAAAGATGCTACTTGAAAGTCCCTGTTTTACTTCATTATTCCAGGCAAAGACTTCATCTTCGTTCTAAAAGGACAGATGTTCAAAGCTGTTAGATGACACAGGGTTCGGGTCAAAGTTACTGTGAGACTCATTCCATGAGGTGCACCAGTATAATGTTAGTGCAAAAAAGGAAACCAGAGAGCCACAGGTCTATTTCTCTTACAGTGCCTTTGGAGGGTTTTCTCCCCAACTGTACTTTAGGGAACAAAATCTTTCCTCCAGGCTCCCAGTACATTCTTCCGTTCAAGCTACTATACATAATATCTAATAGTTATTGAACTCTTATTAAGTGCAACACACTGACCACCACTTAGCATGCATTTAGTTAGTTCTTCCTCACCCTCTGACACAGGTTTTCTATTATCCCCAATTTACAGATGAGGCAAAGGAGCCCCAAGAGGCTAAATTATTTGCTCGAGAGCTCATAGTCACACAAGCACACACTACAAAACATGAAATTATACCCTCTAATCACCATATGTGAAACATGATAAGACAATTTAAAGCAAGATGTTAGGAAATACAATCATGTGATTGCAATAAGGTGCGACTCTCCTTACTCCTCCACAGTCAATCATGGCACATCCAGACCTTGATTCAATCTCTAAATAGGATCTGGCAGGGCTGGGGCCTGTCTCACGCTGGGGAAGGAGACCCTGTAGTTCTCTTCATCTGCTACAACCACCATAGCCTGTCCTCAGATACAGACTGCAACTGAAGATCTTTACGTTGCCCTCACTCTTCTCATTTCGTCAGCTGATACGTAGCTCTCAGTCTATCACACTATCTAGTCCTTCTGCATAGAAGCCAGATTTTTGGCCCACTCGGCTCAGAATCAGGTGATACAGGAGATGAGGGCCACAATCTCCATAAATTGCAACACAGTCTTGGTTTCCCTGGCAGCTCGCTTGACATGCTCTATAGTTTAAAGTGTTCACATCATATTTTATCCATAACTTTCAAATTTATACTAATCAGAAGGACTTTCTAAAACCTCCCTAAAGGCAAATCGAGTGAAATTTAATAAACCTTCATTTTCTCCTGGCCTTCTAATGTTTGTTTCAGCATTAGACTAGAGAGAAGAGAGCCAGAACCCATTTTTTTACCTTGAATTTAAAGACATAAAGAATCGGCGCAAAAGTCTCTGTGTGCGCAATGGATGCATTGTGGGCAAGACCCGTCACAATTGTCGGTTCCACGTAATTTCCAGGGCGATCCATAACCTTCAGCAGAGAAAGGAAATAAAAACAATGAAAGCATTTTGTTTTCTAGTACTTGTGGTCAGGTATCTTTGCTGATACTTATGAGAAAAAAGCCAACACCATTTTAGGTGAATTGTTTCTGCACAGTAACTTCCCATCATGAATGAAATTTTTCTCTGCCTCCTATTGGTTCTAACTTGGTCAAAGACAGAAAGGAAGCCGAAACGGTTTGGCTCAGTGGATAGAGCGTCGGCCTGCGGACTCAAGGGTCCCGGGTTCGATTCCGGTCAAGGGCATTTACCTTGGTTGCGGGCACATCCCCAGTGGGGGGCGTGCAGGAGGCAGCTGATCGATGTTTCTCTCTCATCGATGTTTCTGGCTCTCTATCCCTCTCCCTTCTTCTCTGTGAAAAATCAATAAAATATATTAAAAAAAAAAAAAAGATAAAAAGGAAAAAAGAGAAATCAAGAATAGAGAGCTGTGCCATGTGTCACAGCCAAGTAGCATTGAAAAAAAGTTACAAGTGATGATTTTAAAAATCACGTAACTTGCCCTAACCGGTTTGGCTCAGTGGATAGAGCGTCGGCCTGCAGACTGAAGGGTCCTGGGTTCGATTCCGGTCAAGGGCATGTACCTTGGTTGCGGGCACATCCCCAGTGGGGGGTTTGCAGGAGGCAGCTGATCGATGTTTCTAACGCTCTATCCCTCTCCCTTCCTCTCTGTAAAAAAATCAATAAAATATATTTTTTAAAAGATCATGTAACTTTAAAATAGGTAATCTATACCCACTGTGTTATAGCTACATTGTATCCCCACCCCCAAATTCATATGTTGAAACCTTAACCCCCAGAGTGACTGAATTTGGAGACAGGGCCTTCATGGAGGTCACGTGGGTGGGAACCTAACCTCATGGACCTGATGTCCTTATAAGAGGAAGAAGCCAGAGCCCTCCTCCCTTCATGCAGAGGGAAGGCTGTGTGAGGACACCTCGTGCCAGAACAGAGGCCTCACCAGAAACCAATCCTGCCAGCACCTTTAGACTTCCAGCCCCCAGAACTGCGAGAAAAATAAATGCCTGTTGTTTCACCCATCCAATCTATGATATTTTGTTATGGCAACCACAGCAAACTAATACACATTGTACAAAAATCAAAAGCTCCAGAAGGATATAGTATAGACATTCCTAACCTCCATGTAATCAGATTACTAATTCCTGTCCACTCAGTGATCACTTATCCTTCCATACCCTACTGATGCCCACAGCAAGCTGCCCTGTTAGGGGGTCGGCTCTCCGGTGTGCCTGTGTGATCCTGCATCAGCCTCTGAGCTTATGTTGACCAAGAGTCAGCTGGATGTACTCCCAATCCTGGGCATAGCAGCTGTATCTGTTACTTTAATGCTACATTGTGTTGCATAACTTAAATAAATATTACACAAAGGAAAAGAGAGCTATTTCTATAAAACTTAAGTTAAATGTTTCAGAAAAAAACTCAACAAAAGTAACAAAAAATACATAATATTCATAAACAAGCTGTCCAATGAGATGTGGGTGTGTCAATGGTAAGACAACTAGAGAGGAGTCTTCTCTCAGAAAGCTTTGCAAGAGACTCATGTCAGTGGATATTAAAGAAAGTGAAACTAAAGTCCAGCCAGCATGGTTCAGTATTTGAGCGTTGACCTATGAACTAGGAGGTCGAAGTTCGATTCCCGGTCAGGGCATATGCCTGGGTTGTGGGCTCAAACCCCAGTGTGGAGTGTGCGGAAGGGAGCTAATCAATGATTCTCTCTCATCATTGATGTCTCTCTCTCTCCCCTTCTCCCTTCCTCTATGAAATCAATAAAAATATATTTTTTAAAAAGAGAATGAGCCCTATCCGGTTTGGCTCAGTGGATAGAGCATCAGCCTGCGGACCAAAGGGTCCCAGGTTCTATTCCGGTCATGGGCACATACCTTGGTTGCAGGCTCCTCCCTGGCCCGGGGCCCTGGTCAGGGCTCCTGCAGGAGGCAACCAATTGATGTGTTACTCTCACATCGATGTTTCTTTCTCTCTGTCTCTCTCTCTCTCTCTTCCAGTCCCTCTAAAAATCAATAGAAAAATATCCTCGGGTGAGGATTAACAAAAACATACAAAAAATAAATAAATAAAGGTGATTAAATGTTTAAAAAGAAAATGAAACTAAATTGTAGATAATGAATTATTGGTATAGCTTATGCAAGAATGAAGACAAATGCCTACCACACATGAGAAAACTGCTTTGACTACATCTAAAGACTCAAATGTAGCTGTCTGTGCTAAATTAAAATGTTTTTGGGGTGTATTTTTTTGATTCCCGGTCTCACTTGACCTTTTAAAATAACCATTAAATACGATTCTAATTACTCTAGCACAAAGTCTTCTACAGTATCATGAAGGTCTCCCTCCATACTAGTTCCTAGAGACTCAATTCAAAGGCAACCACCGCCCTGAGATTCTTGTGTGTCCTTCCAGAAATTCCCATGCAGTTCACGATGTCATGGTCTAAAGCATGTATGCCCCTTACAAAAAGGAGGAGAGAAGGAAGAGGGCAGTCGGGGACCTGTCACCCAGGGAGAGGTGGAAATCTCACTGCCGAGCTCCGGGCTGTCCTCACCTTGCCGCCGTACACTACGGCGCCTCCTTCTTTCTTGGCTGCCTCCACTGCTCCAAGAAACATGTTCACTGCCTGCTTGGTGTGGAGTGGCCCATAGAGAACGTTAGCTGGAGAGAAAAAGGAATGTCCTTCATTATCCTTTAAAGGGCAGCATTTTATTCTTATAACAGCTTTCCCAAGGAACCAATCCCTTCCTATGTCCTCTCGGTTTAGAACAGTGTCTGCAATCCTTTTCTGCCAAGGGCTAGACAGTAAATATGTCATGCTTCAGATGACAGATGTGGTCTCCGTCACAACCACTCAACTGGCCACTGCAGTTGAAAGCAGCCACAGTAGATAGGTAAACGAGTAGGGTGGCCGTGCCCTGACACACCTTCTTTACAGAAACAAGTGGCAGGCCAAAATGTGCGTATCAACCCCTGGTTTAGATCAACCAGTGTGCACCTGTTCTTCATTGCAGGTGCACCTAGAGAGAACCTAGAGAGTGGTCCTCAACCTTCCTAATGCCGTGACCCTTTAATACAGTTCCTCATGTTGTGGTGACCCCCAACCATAAAATTATTTTCGTTGCTACTTCATAACTGTAATTTTGCTACTGTTATGAAGCGTAATGTAAATATCTGATATGCTATATGTGTTTTCCGATGGTCTCGACCCACAGGTTGAGAAACGCTGCCTAGGAACTTCACAGGCTCAGCAATTGGTTTGCAATTTACAGGGGAGAGCCTCATGCCACCCATGGACGGCTGCCAGAAAGCAGAGCGTTACAGGTGAGCCCAGGAAAGAGGAAGAAGGAAGGCAGGTAGGCTCAGGAGGAGGTGGCCTTGTAGCAGGAAGCTAGTTGCGGGAAGATCTGGGCGAAGAGCTTTCCCAGCAGAGAGAACAGCAGGACATCCTGGGACCCCAGCACTGAGGGGAGTCTGGAACACTGGAGCTCAGGAAGCCCAAGGGCAGAGGTCAGGAGGTAGGAGCCCAGGGCAGAGGTAGAAGCCTGGGGGCAGAGGTCAGGAGGTAGGAGCCCAGGGCAGAGGTCGGGAGGTAGGAGGGGGGGGGCGGGGCAGAGGTCGGGAGGTAAAGGGGGAGGCAGCATAGGTCAGATCATACAGATGGTGAGCCTGCTAAAGAAAGAGCAGGAAAAAATCTAGGTTTTAGTCAAAGAGCAAAGAAAAGTCACTGGAATATTTAAAATAGGAGTGAATCATCTAAGTACATTTAAGAAAATCACTCTGGTCACTGTGGAAGGCAGAGGTAAAAGCAGGAAGTGTGTCTGCTGACTCCTGCAGCCTTCCATGAGAGAGGACGGTGGTGGCTTAGAAGAGGGGAATAGGAGTGAAGAGAGAAGAGCTCATCACACTCATCCCAGCTGCACACTACTCCCCGGGGAACCCCCGAGCCCACACCAAGCACTCTAGATCCGGACCTAGGAGCAGACGTGTCACCCTCAATGCCCTATAACCTGCTCTGTATGCCCCCAGTCCTCTCAGGAAAGGGAGTTCAGAAACACTTGTCAACCAGATACTCACAGTCCCATGGGTTCCCGACCCGGATCTGTGCATAGGCCTTTTTAAGTTTATTTACAACTTCATCATGGATGCTCTCATGCAAAAACTAAGTGAAAAAAGAAATACACAAGGGAATCGTCAAATAAATGTACAAATTTGTTAACAATGTACAGTTTTTCTCAATAGTGCTAATTTATAGTTCATAATAAATTTTGAAAAATTGTGATCTCTAAAACATATGCAAATACAAGTATGTTTATTTTTGTAATTGTATAATTTCTAATTTTAATTGTTTACTACATGAAGATAATAATTTCCTCTAGGTGGCTGTTAGAACAAAACCATGAGACAAGTCTTGATCAGATCTCTAGGGATCCATTTGACTAAGCTTTACAATCAATTATGCCTGTTTCTATTCTAGAGGGCTGGATAACTTAAGCAGCAGAAAACCTGAGTATACCTATCCCCCAACTATGCCTGCATGAGTCATGGAAAACACACACCACAGTGATCTGTCACCTGACCTCTGTTGCCGTGTAACCAGGTGCTCTCAGCCTCAGACCAAGATCTCCAGAGTGAGGCCTTACTCAGGTGAGGACATGCCTTGGACTCACTCTGGGTAGGACCTTGAGCTCCATGCTATGTTCCCAGTGGTGGAGGTGAATTCGTCTAGCCATCCATTCTCTGAGTTGGTCTCCATATGGCAAACACATTGACATTATGAGTAGTACTTTAGTCTGTAGTACTGCAATAGATTTTTCTACATATCACTTAAATGTTCTATGGAAATCGATTTGGGCAATGACTAATAATAGCTTCTAACTTTTTAACACTAAATATAAAGCATGTCCTGGCTGGTGTGATTCAGTGGTTGAGCATTGACCTATGAACCAGGAGTTCATGCGTTAATTCTGGTCAGGGCACATGCCTGCGTTGTGGCCTCGATCCCCAGTAGAGGGCATGCAGGAGGCAGCCAATCAGTGATTCTCTCTCATCATTGATGTTTCTCTCTCTCCCTCTCCTTTCCTCTCTGAAATCAATAAAAATGTGTGTGTGTATATGTGTATGTGTGTATGTATATATATATATATATATATATATATATATATACATATATATATATATATATGGCATGACTATATATATTTGCTCTAAGACACAAAGAAAAAGAAAAAATTGGCTGAATAGAGAAATGCTCCTTTTATGGCATTTCATAGTTTGTCATATTATTAAGATTACTAGAGGCCCAGTGCACAAAATTCATGCACTGGGGGGGGGGGGGGGGGGGACGGGGACGGGGGGGGGGTCCCTCAGCCTGGCCTGCGCCCTCTCACAGTCCAGGACACCTCGGGGGATGTCTGCCTGCCGGCTTAGGCCCAATCCCCCCGGGGATCGGGCCTAAGCCGGCAGGCAGACATCCTTCTTGCAGTCTGGGACCCCTCTTACTGCCCATCTGCAGTAAAGGTGAAAGAGGCTCCCACCACCACTGCACTCACCAGCCATGAGCCCTGTGGGAGCACACTGACCACCAGGGAGCAGTGCCTGCATTGAGCATATGCCCCCTGGTGGTCAGTGTGCATCATAGCGACCAGTCATTCCACTGTTCAGTCTATTTGCATATTAGGGTTTTATTATATAGGCTAACCATTTTTAAAGAACTCATTTTCTTCTCAGCATTAATGGAATAAATGTTTAAGTTTAATAAACTGTAAATGCTTTATGAATATTGTGTCTTAGATCTTTTTTGAGAATTTCAACTGAGTAATGTAAAAACAAGAAAAGGTGTTCTTTTGTTGTAAAATACAGGAAAAATGAATATAAAATATTTTGGGAAAAGTAAAACTTAATTTTCATATATCTTTTATTTTTGTTAATTTAGACTATATCAACCTTATGAAGAATTTGTTCAGACTCACTGTGGGTGAGAGTAAAAACCCAAAATCAATTCCTCTGTAATTCAACTGTAAATTGTTTTTTTAATTACAGGAGGAAAACTTAACACTAATGATTTAAAAATGACAAATGTAGCCAAATTTTGAGCCTAACCAAATTTGTCTAGCTGTACACAGTTTTTTCATTACCAAGAGAGTCATGAAAATCAAGGATGTATCTGACACAAAACTTGAAACCCAGCCCAAATCTGAGTGTGGAGATTAACATTAACCCTATTCATGCTGAAGCTAAACATCTCCTTATATGCACACTAGAGGCCCAGTGCATGAATTTGTGCATGGCTGGGGTCTGGCCGGCCTGCCCCAATTGTTGGCCAACCTGCCTGGCCCCTGACGGGAGGGGGGGGGGGGGGGGGGGCACACGACGGTTGGGGTCAGGGCCAGCCAGGCAGAGGGGCCGCAGGCGGTTGGCCGGCTGGCCCTGCCCCCTGGTCAAACTCCAAGTTGAGGGGGCAATTTGCATATTAGCCTTTTATTATATAGATTATTAATGTCTTATTTATGTATGTATTTATTTATTTATAAAGAGAGAAAGCACATACATAGTCATTTGCTTTTCAATAAACCATGTCATATCAAGTCAAATCTAAGACTTGACTTATAAGACAAAAATTAAAATCTCTAAAATGCTTTTATAAGTAAAAGCCAAGGCTGTCTATCTTTTCGCTAACAATTCTAGAACTTGTCAAATATTAAGCTTGTTTTAGTCTCTAAGTGGCATTGGACTTTGTACATATTGTGCTGGGTGTGGGACTGAAAACAGTCTCACCTCCCAACCCAAGTCCAACCAGTTAGAGAGAAACAGCTTTTAGCCTAGACTGGAGGGTAAGACAGTCCCTGGCTGAGAAGAGAACAGGGCCACATTATTCGCCACCTAGCATGATGGGTAGGAAGTACTTCTACGGCACCTCCCTACCAGTACAATGTGAAGATCAGGACAACCTCACATGCCTATACACACACACTCACCAGGCGCCTCGCAGTGGTGCACCTCTGGCCAGCTGTCCCCACGGCGGCAAAGAGAGCTGATGGAACCACTAAGCTGAGGTCCGCATCCTCAAAAGCTTAGAGAAGCACAAACACACACCCATCAGTGTTGTGAAGTAGGCAGACAAGGTATTTGCTAAAAAGATTACATGAGAATTGAGAGATGGCCCCATGGCCTTTATCCCAGGACAGATGTGCATGGAGGCTCTCGCTCCTGACTTCTTCACCTTTTGTGTCTCCCAGGTCCTGATACTAACTCTGCAGCCTCCTTGAGGTCTCCTCTCTAAGACCACCATCCTTTTTGTCAGCTTTCCTTCTCTCCAGTCTCAACCCCGAGGCCCACCTTGATGCCATCTTCCCTGGGCCCGTGGAGAGCAGGGGAAGCTTTGACCATCACCCTGCAGATTGGCTCGCTAGCATCTACCCCACCCTGCACCAGTCCAGGACCCAAAATACTCGTGTTGCTCCTACAGAAGTGTGTCCAAATTTCTGAAACCCCTCGCACTCTTCACTCCTTCTCTGGATTACCTCACCCCACGTAGTGACCACACACAGAGGGCCCTTCCCAGCTTCCTCTGCTCCTCTGAAGGACCGATGCAGTCATTCCAATTCCTCTGCTTCTGTGCATTCCTTCCTCCCCCTCTTTCACCCTCAGAAGAAAAACTAGACCAGTCTTTACAAAGAAAACTCTTCCCTTTATATGACTCGTAATTCCTTCTTTCTTATCCCTTAGAGAAACTTACAGACATGATTCCCTCTACATCTTCCATTGTCCCTTTTCCAAACTAACAGCATTCCCAGACTAGCATGATGGGTAAGAAGGGGATTTGTGCAACCAAGCAGACCACAGGTTCTTGTCCATTTCCACCACTTTTTAGTTGTGTTATTTGACCTTTTTAAGCCTCAATTTCCTCAGCCATAAAATGGGATAATGTCGGGGGTACTAATGGGTCATAGCAAGGAGGTAAGGAAAGAGCAGTATTCTGGGGTCTGGCTGCCAGGATATCAATGCTGGTTCCACCACCTCCTGGTCCGTCACTTGGGCACATACCATGCTCACTTTAAGCCTCAGAGTGTAACCTTCCAATGAGATAAATAATGGTGTCTGCCTCGTGGGGTTATTGTGGGGATTAAATGAAACAACGCATATGAAACCAGCTGAGCACCCAGTGCTCACGGAGTGCTAACTACATTTTTAAATGAACTCACTCTTTAAAACTACATTAGAAGTTCATCTTGAATAAACCCTTTGCCATCTACTTTTAAAATTTCTGGCATACACCACAAATGCGCAAGCATTTAAACACGATGGTGATGGCAATGTACAAATTAGCAAGTGTGCTTTTTATCACAAAACCCATGCTTTTATTGTCTCAACCTACTGATGGTCATTATATTATCCAGTTACACTAGTGGACTATTTCCTTTTGTGCCAAGTAATTGAGAAACAGACTTACGCAATGACCAAGTCTACAGGTGAGTGATTAAAATGCCTTAAGGGAGTGTTCCTTCTCAGTTATAAAAGCACCAAATATTCCACGAAAGACAAACTAATGTTTTTGAAATCTAATGGAAGTCACATAAGAGTTACTTTTTCTAGACACACACGTGGCCAGTTTTCAGAAGATGGGAGCAGGGAAAACAAGGAACAATGCCACGTTAGGAAGTCTTGCACACAGGTTCTAAGCCCAGGTTACGTTTTCCAAACACAAACACCCTTCCTTCCTAATTATCTCTGCCTTAAAACCATGTGTCCTGTCTCATAAGTAAAATTCCTGAACATGTGAGTCAGGCTTTAGGCACGTACAAAAAAGACCAGACGAGTTTCTTAATGGAAAACAAAACAAAAACAGGGAGAAGCCTTACCGATAATGGCATTATTTCCTCCAAGCTCTAATAAGCTTCTCCCTAAAAACATATAAACACACATTAATGCCTATTTTAGTATTTCATGCACACTGACAGATGGCCTCAAATCATAATCTATCCCAGTTATGTTTTAATTTATTTTCTGACTTAAAACATAGCATGAACATTGAATCAATGAAATATTTCCTGATTTTAATAATTATACTGTGGTTATATGACACAATGTACTTGTTTCTCAGGAAATACACTGAAATACTTAGTGGTAAAGGAACACAGGTTTTCAACTCTTTTCAAATGGTTCAAAATAACACGCAACCACAATATACGTGTGTGCATATGTGCAAGTGTGCATTTGTGTGTGTGTATGTGAGTGTGTGCTACTGGAGAAAGAGAAAATGATAACACAAATGGGGCAAAAATGTAAGCAACTGGTGAATCTGGTTAAGGCTACATAGAAATTACTGTGTGTCTTACAACTTTTCTCTAAGTTTGACGTTATATTCAAAAAAAAAACACCCAGTTAGTGTTAATGGTGCAGCCACTATGGAAAACTATATGGCAATGTCCCAAGAAATTAAAGACAGAATTACCATATGAATGATCTAGCAATTTAATTGCTGGGTACAGGGCCAAAAGAAGTAAAAGCAGGGACTCAAACAGACATTTGTACCCCATGTTCACAGCAGCATTATTCACAACAGCTAAATGGTGGAAGCAACCCAAGTGTCCACTAAAGGATGAATGGCTAAAAAACCTTATCTAATAAAAGGGTAATATGCAAATTAACCGTCACTCCATCACAAAGCTGGTGGTTCCCATAGCCGCACGATGGTGGCGCCCGGTCCTCTCGGCCTTGCCAGAGTCCCCCAGTCCCAGGGGGGTGGCCACTGAGAGCAGGCAGCATGAGCGGCCTGGCAGAATGCTTGCTTCATTGCCGTGGCGACGAGGCAAGCATTCTACCCTGGCCTCAGAGGGCCTCTGGGCAGCGGGCACGGAGTAGCGGGGGTGTGGAGAGGGGGACATGATTGCATCGTTGCCCTGGCGACGAGGCAAGCGTTCCACAGCCCAGAGGCCACAGAGAGCCTCTGGGCAGCAGGCGTGGAGCGGCCAGGCCCCGCAGAGAGCTACTGGCGCACTGATTCGTGTGCAGGGCTACTAGTATGTGTGCGTGTGTGTGTGTGTGTGTGTGTGTGTGTGTATTTGGAATATATATAAAATGAAATAGTATTCAACCTTAAAAAGAATGGAAATTCTACAACATGGATGAACCTTAAAGACATTATGTTAAATGACTTGAGCCAGTCACAGAAGGACAAATATTGTGATTCTGGTTATATGAGCTTCCTAAAAGAGTCAAATCCACAGGGACAGAAAGTAGAATAGTAGTTGCCAAAGGGCCATGGGGAGGCAGAAATGGAGAGTTAGTTTTAATGGATACAGAGTGTCCATTGAGAAGACAAAAAAAAAAAAAGTTCTGGAGATGGATATTGGTGATGGCTATACAACAATGTAAATATACTTAATGCCATAGAACTGCACACTTAAAAATAGTTAAAATGGTAAATTTGTATACATCTTATCACAATAAAAAGGTTTAAAAATTATGTGCTCATTGTAGAAAATTATTTTTTAAAAAGAGCAAAATGTATCAAGCAGGCAAAAAGCTATGGCCCATAGGTCACCATGAAATCTGTCCTTATCCTTTGGTATAGTGCCTTCCAATCTTTTTCCTGTGCGTTTACATTTAGTTGAGATCAAACTATCAAATTAACTTTGCTTTATTTTCTGATTAATATCTTATACCTTCTCCTTAAATTATTAGCTGTTAAAAAAAAAAAAAATCACCCAGCTGTGATTGCTCAGTGGATTGCTCAGTGGTTCAATTCCCAGTCAGGGCACATGCCTGGGCTGCAGGCTCGATCCCCAGTAGGAGCGTGCAGGAGGCAACCAATCAATGAGTCTCTCTCATCATTGATGTTTCTATCTTTCTCGCCCTCTCCCTTCCTCTCTGAAATCAATAAAAATATTTTTTTTACTGCATAGTATCCATCATGATGATGTACCAAATTTTATTTAGCTACTTCCCTAGTGTTGAATATATGGACTGTTGGATATCTACTTCTTACCTATGTAGGTCAGGGCCAAAGGGCATGAATATTAGGGCTACTGTATACGTTGCCAGCTTACATTCCAGGCAATTACACAGCAGGCTATGAATGCCACTCTGACCTTACACTCCCAGCATAAAGATTTGAAATTTATTTGCCTCAATTTTAGAGCTGTGTTTGCCACACCATTTTAACATACATTTATTTTTCCTTAAGTGCACTTTGAAATCAGCTTCTACGCAAATCACTTTTATTTACTTGTGGTATCAGGAGTGTATGTGACAGCAGCAGAGGTCCTCACTTCCACGCTCTGAAACAGTCACGTATCACTGAGTGCTGATAAGGGGAGAGGGCTGCTCTTACCAAGTCACTGAGTGCCCGTCAGCCCTCGTCTCTGCTGCAGCCCTGATTTGGTGACAGCTTGCTGGCTATGGCAGAGCACTACCCGAGATGGCAAGAGAAGGGGAGGGAACGGAAGATTCCACACGGCACATCAGCTCCTCCTGCCTGGTTTCAAGTGCTGTGCGGCAGAAGAGAAGGGACCTACACTTCCTACATCTTTCCAATTCTCTCTCTGCTCCCTAACCACACTCCTGCAGCCAGCCCCCTCCATAAAAAGCACCTGTAATTTAAGATAGAGTATTTTTCTTTTTTTATCATAATCCATTTAACTAATAGTACTACTTAAGAGAGAACAACTAACTACTACTTCAAATAAGAAGGGAACAGGAGCCCAGCCGGCGTGGCTGAGCATCAACCTATGAACCAGGAGGTCATGGTTTGCTTCCCGGTCAGGACATATGCCTGGGTTGTGGGCTAAATATCTGGTAGGGAGTGTGTAGGAGGCAGCCAATTGATGATGTTTCTCTCTCATCAATGTTTCTATCTCTCTATCCCTTTCCCTTCCTCTCTTAAAAAAAAATCAACAAAAACCCCATTTAAATAAATAAATGGGGGAACAGATTTAAATCTTCCATTCCACATTCTCTGTAGGTCCTATATTCCTGTTTAAATTGTGAGTTCTTTTTTAATTTGCCAAATAGGCCTGACAGAACTTGATACATTTGATATGATTTTATTAGTCATTTAAAGAGAAAAATGACATTCTTTCCCAAATTATGCTATTTAAATTTGCAATTACCTAATATTAACCCACTAATAACTGTACCCTTTTCTTTTACTTGGACATTCAGATAAACATGGCTGGTATCTCCATGGAAAGGGTCAAGAAAAACAAAACAAAAAACTTTTCGATTTCACATCCATACCTCTGTGGGAATCAAAATCATTGGAAAGCCAACACTTACCAAACCTCTCCTGCACCATCAGGGCCACTTGTTTCCCCACCTGAGTGCTCCCGGTGAAGGACAGCAGGTTCACTCGCTCATCCTTGGCCATCGCTGTGCTGCAGAACAGACAGGTTACTCAGAGAAGCCCAGCAATGGCGCCACCTAGTGGTACCGGCCAGAAAACCCTGACATGGGCTCTTGGAAAGGCAGTCTAAGTTACAGGAGAGCAAGGGAAGATCTTCATGAAAATGAACTCGATTTTCACAAGTAGAATCAGGTAATACAATAGGCTAACCTCTTCTGAGCTCTCTATAAACAGAAATCAATTTGAGGACATTGCTAAGAATGATAGTCCTTTCTGTCCTAAATGGGTGACTGACAATGTGACCTTAGCATTTCCTCGATGAGATTCCCAGTTATTTTACAGACTCTTAAACTACTAATTCTTCAAGAATTAAAAAGCTAGACTGTAGGAAACATCCTAAGTATCCCTTGTGGAAGATGATTTATAAAGGCTATGCTAGGAGTTCCAGTTGCTTCTAAGGAACGTAGACCAGACACTATTGATTTGCTCAGTTTGGCGCTTCAAAGGGCTTGGTGTGGGCCAACCAGGCAGTCACAGTATCAGTCCAATATAGAGCATGAACAGCTTGATGAATGTAGCCATGTAGGCCTCCCCAGATTCAGCCCAGCAAACACAGGCACGGATACCCAAGGCAGCGGTTCCGTAATGCACACCTACACACTAATGCAATTCTTTGAGCTAATCTAAGACCAAAGGCAAGGATACCCAGAAGATTAAGAACAAATTGGTCAAAGGATATTATACTCATGTTTTAATACATGTAGATAATTCACTATGCATACTAGTATATTTCACTTATTTAATAAAAGGAGTACTAATTGCTCATTTTTGAGATAGCCCAGTAAGTTGAGTAAGTATGGAGGTAAAAATAGAGGGAGACTAATATTTGAACTACACCAATAAGACCCCTATGAAACCTCACCTAGTGAAAGTCTAAGCTGATAACAACAACCTCATTCATCATGCTTCTGAGCAATTATATAGTCAGTTCCAGCTTAAAAAGAGGCTGTGACATTATGCTAAGAGAATAAGCCAGACACAAAGGCCTCATGTTGCATGATTTGATTTTATGAAATGTCTCAAGTAGGCAAATCCATGGAAACAGAAAGTAGTTTAGTCATTGCTAAGGGGAGGATAGGAAATGACTGCTAATAGTTACAGGGTTTCTTTTGCCGCCCCCCCGCCAAATGTTTTGGAATAAGGTAATGGTGATGGTTGTACAACACTGTGAATACTCTAAAAAACCCTGAATAAATTTAAATAAAGAAGCTGTATTCACAAGGTTCCCCGTTTTGGCTGGCTGAAGAACACAGACCAATAGACTAGGTTCTTGGGCTGGGGGGGCGGGGGCGGTGAGACACCAGACTCCAATTCCCCAGCTCTGCTCTGTAAGCACGCACCTTTATAAATCAAGTGTCAGCAGGCCACGGACTGCCCACCATTACAGCAGCTTGTTATTGTAGGAGATAAACACCTTATAATAGTAGCTCTGGGCAATTAAAAAGGCAGTATCTTACTCATCCTCCAACAGAGGCTGTGCACTAATAAAGGCAGAGCCCAATGAGATCCATAATGATAATGATTCCAAAAAACCATGCTCACTCCAGCTGCACTGCGTTTAGTTCTTCTAGGACAGATGGTTCTAGTCGATCAGCCTGGGGTCCTTCAACAGAAAGATACTCTGCACGTACTGACTTACCCAATATCTGCTCCACCACAAGTCAAGGAACAAATCGCGCCAGGCAGCTTGTTGTCCTCCAGAACCTTGGCTATTATCCTAGAAAGGAAAAGCAATTACTGCTAAGGGAGCAAATTCATTCTTAGGGTTTTTTAAAAACTCCATCCACCTAACTCTCTCTTCCTCCCCTCAAACATCTAGGTCTGGATTTCTCTTTGCATAACAGAAATGAGGTTTTCAAACACTTAAAGTAGAACTCTTTTTTCCCTCCCTAAGGGAATCTTAGAAAGAATTTAAACAAACAAACACACAGCCCAGCCAGTGTTGCTCAGTGGTTGAGAGGTGACCCATGCAACACTTGTCCAGGTTTTGGGCTTGATCCCCAGCAGGGGACGTGCAGGAGGCAGCCGGTCAATGTTCTCTCATTTGTTCCTATCGTTCTATCCCTCTCCCTTTCTCTCTCTCTAAAAAAGCAATTAAAACATTTTTTTAAACCTGAAAAATAAATAAAAGATATAAAGCATGGGTCAGGTAGTTCAAGTAATCATTGTTTTCAAGTATTTTCTGCCAAGCTATGAGGACATATATGATTCAAGATGGTTAACTGAACACAGGGCATTTTTTGTTTTGGGGTGGTTTTTTTTTTTTTTTGGTCTGTTGCTACAAATCCATTAAAATGATGGTAAAGAAATTTTAAAAAGAAATAAAACCTAGAAAGACAAAGAAGTGAAAGGGCATCCCCATCAGCAAATGAGAAGGTTCAACACATCGCTGCAAAGCAGAGCCAGTGTCCCCCAAACCTAGAGTAGGTCGTGAGGAGATACAGCTGAGGGATCTGGACCTGCCTACAAAATTCTAAAGTCCAGGGCTATTGCGGGCTGCCTTCACATCAAACCTTTCACAGTCAGGACGTATCAGCACTTCCAGGTTAAAGCACTGCGAACAGCACAGCTTTTCCCCAGTCTCCCACAACTTACACTGTAATCGTTAAAATAACCACAGCTCAATGCTGACTCAATCGTATTTTGAATTATAAAAATGGCTTGAGTCATTCTGTTTTCTCTGAAACAGGGTTCTTCGTTTTGAGCTTCCTGAGGAGCATGGGCCTAAATAGAACCAAGGTTCTTCTCATCAATCATCCCAACTTGCTGGCTACTTTCTAACTGGTTTAGTTTAGATTTCAAAGAAGGTCCAAATCCTATACCCATTTCCATAAAAGATTCCATTGCGAATGTAAGTAAATACTCCAATTGTCCCCCCAAAAGATGTCCTTTATAAACAAGAATCATATGATTTCACTCACATGTGTGATGTAAAACAGAAAGCAACAAAAGAATGAACAAAACAACAACTACAGACACAGACAACAGAAGGGTGGGTACCAGAGGGGGAGAGGGGAGGGGAGAATGAAGAGGATAAAGGGGGGTCAAATTTATGGTGAAGTGCGACTAGATTTTGGGTGGTGAACACACAATGCAATATACAGATGATGTATTATAGAATTGTGCACTTGAAACTTATATAATGTTACTAAACAGTGTCACCCCAATAAACTTAATAAAAAATATTTTTTTCCATCCAACAAGGATCACACACTACAGCTGTCATGTCTGAGACGAGGTGTCCAATTGTACAATTCTTTCCAGGGACTTAGGGTGTACATCCTGACTGCACAAGGAAACTGGTTGTCCTTGAAGGGTAATGATTTTGCTTTGTGCCTCTGGGTACAGGTTAACAAAATCCTTTCCCCCTCATGCATGAGAATCTAACCTTAGGTTAACTGTCTAGTTTTGTTACCCAGGTCCCCTGATAAATGTCAGAGTGTCAACCACGCTACCTACACAGACAACATGGCTTACGGTAAAAATGACCCCTGACTGGCCAACTGCGTCTGGACTACAATAACCTTCTGAGAACGATAAATAGGGACCTCATACTTTTTGGCCTTCCCTGAGTGCAGTGACTCTTGTAACTGTATGTCCCTTATGGGCAGCTGAAAGTTCTGTCAATAGAATTGGTACAAGGTAGTCTGGCTCCTATGGGGCATTAGGGTATAAGTCAGGGCAACTCCCCACTTCTGTCCATCTAGGTCTCATCTCCTTACCCCTGTGCAAACTGTTACAAGGACACCAATTGAAGAGAAGTACCTAATGCTATCCTCCTGGCAAATTAGCATATCCTTCTAAATAGGGGTATGATATGTGGCATATGTTCATCTTATGAGTCTGAATGTTTAAGTGAATTTAAGATCTGTTAGATATGGCAGCACCCTTGCTGAATTTAGCATCATCTTACTCATTGTCTTCCACTGCAAAATAAGATATTCTTAATTACTTAAAATATCAGCTGTGTTCCTATGTGAGCATTTCAAACCCTTCAAAATGTTTAAAGCATATAGTAATTATAAAGCAGCTCAAAGCAACAATAACTTAGCACATTTAAAACTAATATCAAAACTGACAGTATTTAAAAACAAAACAAAACAACCCGACAGTATTTTAAACCAGTTGCTTAAATTGGCAAGCCAGTTCTAAGTTTTCAATTTTGAAAAAAATTGCCTGAGGAATCTCATCATTTTTATGTTTTGTATATCAGAGTAATAAGTAATATTTCATTCAAACACCCCTACCTTGAAGGATATATTTTGCTCAGTATCACACATTCCTTTCAAGTAAATACTATTGTCTCTTTTTTTTATTCTTTTTTTTATTATTTTCTCTTTTTCAGCTCACTTTTCAATTCCTAAACCAGTATCCCATAAATCAGTGGTTCTCAATCTTCCTAAGGCTGCGACCCTTTAATACAGTTCCTCATGTTGTGGTGACCCCCAATTTCATTGTTACAAATTGAACATAATTAAAGCATAGTGATTAATCACAAAAACAATATGTAATTATGTATGTGTTTTCCGATGGTCTTAGGCGACCCCTGTGAAAGGGTCGTTTGATCCCCAAAGGGGTCGCGACCCACAGGTTGAGAACCGCTGCCATAAATGATCTTCTAATATTGAGGACCCTCTTATATATAGACTCCACCACAAGCTCTCTACAACAATTCTTAAATCAGAGAATGCAAACCATGAGCATGATACCATTGCAATTATCCTACTTATTAATAACAGGAAAGGAGTAAAGGGAAGGCCAAATATTATAGGCATATCATTGGGCAGCTTCACCAGGAGACACCAGTCTATCCCCTGCAGATGACTGGGGGAAAAGATGGGACAGAGAGGAAATAGATGCATGCCCAGTAAAGTTGGGGTGATGAACTGGGGACAACTTCGGAGGGTACTTGACTGTCAGTCACACCTGGGAACAGGTCAATGGCCAGAACGGGCATGGTCACTGCAAGCACACAAAGATGTGGGATATTTAATCCCCTAAACAAAGGACTTCACTCTCCTGGTTGATTCCTGCTTCCTGGGCTCTCACTCCTGCTTCTTGGCATTCTCCAGTGGCCACAGCCATGTGCACCCCCCCACACAATGGACTAACAAACTGTAACTAGCCTGATGCTGACTGGACCCGGCTGCAACATGGAAGGGAAATTCTGGACACTGGCTTTGCTTCTAGTTCTACTGAAACCTCAGTTACACTTCCATAACTGGACTAAGGGAAAAGGGACTTTGGAAAGCCCATGATAAAATTCTATGCAAATAAAAATCACTCATCATCCCGTGCAAACCTCAGAAAATTCGTTTTCTCTAGATATCTTAAGGACTCCACTCTCAGCACTCTGTGGGGAAAGGGATACCCCAATTTCCCCAACAAAATCAACCAAGCATAAAGGATGCATCCTCACTCACATGGAAAGGTATGCTCTTGTATACGATCTCTGAATTGCAGAGTGACAAATTATTAACATCGATTTTATGACACAATCAGATGTGAAGTTTTCAAATATGAGTAAATAAAACAATTTTTAATCAAAAGATAAAATACATTATAGATAGTGTGAGAAGAATCCCTGGAATAATATTTCTTTCTGCTTTGCTAACAGTCTATGAAACAAAAGCAATAAAAGAATTCGCTGGGTAGAAAACAAAACTACTAACATGTTGAATAGTTTAAAAATAGAGCCCCAAAACTGCAAGAAAATTTCCTCTGTGCTGGATTTGCTTCTCTTTTGCAAGTGACAATAATGTTCATAAGAGTTCGATTTCAACACTTAAATCTGTATCAGCCATGTTTCTACCAAGTTAAATGATGTGGCTCTGAAGGAGCTCTGTAAGCTGCAAAACAACATAAGGTGCTATTACCGTCAAAAAGAAAGAGGCTAGCCAAATCCCACCTGAAAGATGAGGCTTTTACATCACATTAAAATTCAGTGCCTGTCAGTCACCCTTGAGATTTCTCCACACCCAGGAAAAAGAAAGCCACACATACTCACTTTGTGACAGCCACACTGATGAGGGAAGTTGTTGGAGCTCCTTTCCTTTACCGGTTTAAAAAAAAAAAAAAGGCAATTTAATTTGGTGGAAATCATAAAGACCTTTTATTATCAAGCAGAAGCAAGTCTTTTTAGCCAATTGAGCCTCTCATAACTGAAATAGGAACCTGTCCTTCAGCGTGGTGTCTCTGGGACCTAGCAGACTACAAAACTTTCATAAATATAAAAACGACAAAAAGCAATTTTTAACCTGCTTGCTGCACGGCTCATAGGAACTGTTGCATTAATATCTGCCAATCATGGGAACTGAGTGAAGCGGAAATCAACATGATTTATGTTGGAAGGCTTGTGAGCTGCCAGAAAGCACAGGTCCCTTTGGCAACACGGTGCCAAATGACGAATCCTCCCACCTAAGCATTGCTTTGTAGACAGTCTTTGAGTACAGTCAACTGACTACATTTAGATCAGCCTATAACTAGTGGTAAGATGCAAAATAGGCAAGGACAAATCTAGTTCTTCCGCTGAACAGGAAGGCTGAAATCAGTGTTTTGTCATCTATAAGAGGCTGACATTTTCCCACTTCACTTGTACTATCAAATAGTTCATAAAATGTAAAATTTAATGCATCAATGGGAACACTGGCCAAGGGCTTCAGAATAACTTAGAAATTCACTATCAAATTCTTACTGAAGAAAAGAGAGTCAAACTTTAAAAAGAATGTTGTGACTTATCGAAAGTTCCTTTTTTTTCTCCTAGTTATTTATTTAGTTTTCTGTTTGGGGAATGTAGTACAATAAAGATTATTTAACTGGTCTTTGTTTCTGGCATAGAGCTTTCAAATACCTTGGGCCACTGAGCAGTGGTTAGAGCATCAGCCCTCGGACCAAAGAGTCCCGGGTTTGATTCCCAGTCAAGGGCCACACCTGGGTTGCAGGTTCCAAGATGCCAGTTCCATCCTGGCCCTGGTCAGGACACAGTGTGGGAGGCAACCAAGAGGTGTCTCTCTCATATTGATGCTTTTCTCTCCCTCCCTCCCTTCCACTCTCTCTAAAAATCAAAGGAAAAAATAGCCTCAGGTGAAGATTACCAAAACAAACCCACCCTGGGATTCTGAGTGACAAAAGTGTGTTTGTTATGCTAACAAGGTGACTTGTGTCTACTAGATAGCTTCAAGATGGGGGCTGGTTGCTGGTCACCAGAAAGACCAACCACAGGAAAGAGAAATCAAGATTGAGTTCAATGACGTCCAATGATTCCATCAATAATGCCTATGGAATAAAACCTCAATAAAAAACTCTGGACACCAAAGCTCAGTGGAGACTCCTGACTGGGAGGGTGCCATACCCCAACTCCACTGGGAGAGGGCTGGAGGCTCTGCATCTGGGACACTGTCTGGGACACTTCTAGACCTTTCCCTATGTGTATCCTTTATAAAAAAGCTGCCCTAACTGGTTTGGCTCAGTGTATAGAGCCTCGGCCTGCAGACTGAAGGGTCCCTGGTTCGATTCCGGTCAAGGGCATGTACCTTGTTTTCGGGCACATCCCTGGTGGGGGGTGTGCAGGAGGCAGCTGATCGATGTTTCTCTCTCATCGATGTTTCTGGCTCTCTATCCCTCTCCCTTCCTCTCTGTAAAAAATCAATTAAAAAAAAAAAAAGCTATAATCATTGAGTACTGCGGTTTCTTGAGTCCCCTGGGTCACTCTAATGAATTATTGAAGCTGAGAGTTCATGGGAACCCCCAAATTTACAGATGGCTGGTCAGAACTGCAGATGTCCTGGGGACCTGGGGTACTTGCAGCTTGCATCTGAAGTGGAGCCAGTCTTGTGGAAGTCTGAGGCCTTATACATGAGGAACCTGACACTAAACACAGGAAGTCAGCGTCAGAATTTAATTACAGTACCCTCCTTGGGGTGGAAACAACTGGACGGACAACGCTATGTCAAAAAAAGAAGTCAAAAACAAAATTTTACCAATGGTAAAATACATAATAATTCAAAGTCGGCACTTCACAACTAGCCAATATGACTTAATATGTTAACAGAAAGAGTAGAACCCTAGCCCGTGTGGCTCCGTTGGTTGGGGATCATCCCGTGCACCAAAAGGTTGCTGGTTCAACTCCTTCAGGGTACAAGAACAGGTTGCAGGCTCCACTAGGGGGCGTGCAGGAGGCACGCAATGGATGTTTTGCTCACACCGCTGTTTCTCCCTCTCCCTACCTTTCTCTCTAAAAATCAATAAAAATCTCACCAACAAAAAAAGAAAGATTAGAGTAGTAGAACAGATTTCAATACATTTAAAATACTTTTGCTAGTTCCTAACAATGGCTACTTTTATCAACTATTACTGGAAAAGAAAGTAAGCAGGTCTCACCATAGGCAGACATTCCCACAGATCATTGCGATGGCGTTGTTCCAGCCATACACGGCCACAGGGAAGTTGAACGCAGTGATGATGCCAACCAGGCCTACAGGATTCCACTGCTCAATGAGTGCATGGCCAGGTCCTGAGGACAGGGGGAGGCGAGAGGCATGCTTAAGCGTGTTCATTTAATGCATGTCGAGTTAATCAGTCTGCTAGCTTTCATTTTCAGAACGAAGGCGCACAGGACCCAGTGGGGATTCCAGATGCCCTGTCGTGGATCACTTTGCATAGCTGCGGGACATTGGTTCGTTAATTAACACACTACAAAAGCTGTTATGACCCCAACCTTAATGAGAGACACAATGTCTCTGATCCTTACAGGAACTCTGGTGATTTTAATCAAGGGCAACCAAAGCAGTGAAGCAAGGAGTGATGGCCACAAACCCTGGTCAAAACCAGACCAACCAGAAAGGCGGAGCTCCCAGCCACGCATCTTTCTGGCCACGCTCACACAGCTAGCTAGGCACAGGGAAGCCGCCATTGCGGCACCCACTGCCAGACCCCCTTAGGCATCCTAAACTCCCTTTAGGTGATGTGCTGGCTCTGCCTCCTTCTGGTAGGACCTGCCCTCTCCACCTCTGCCCTCCCCTCCTCATCCTCCTCCCCAGGGAGGCCAGTGCAGCTGATAACACTTCCCTGCTTAAAACCCTTTGATGTCTGGGTCACTACTGTAGCTGCCCATCTAAAGTCCATCTCCCTAACAGGAACAGTCTCTTCCCACTTCCGCTCCACCACCCCAGCTTCCCTCATACTGTGCCTCCAGCTGTGCTAAAGCCATACAGTTCCCCAAATAGGGCACATTCTCCCATCCCAAGCTTTCAATTTTTTATTATTATTATTTTGTTGTTGTTAATCCTCACTCGAGGATATTTTTCCATTGATATTTAGGGAGAGTGGAAGAGAGAGGGAAAGACAGAGAGAAACATTAATGTGAGAGAAGCACGTTGATTGGTTGCCTCCTGCACGTGCCCCACCTAGGGCCGGGGCCAGGGAAGAGCCTGCAACCAAGATATGGTGCCCTTGACTGGAATTGAACCAGAGACCCTCTGGTCTGCAGGCCCAGGCCGATGCTTATCCACTGAGCCAAACCGGCTAGGACACTAAGCTTTCACTTATTTAAAATGCCTATTTTAAATGTCTGCCTCGCTGCCCTGAAATCTAAACTTCAATTGCTTTTCTGGGAGGCCCTGGATTTACTTTCTCTGGCTAGCTTAGGGGCTCACTATCCTATTCTCCACCCATCACAGTACTTACCATGTTCTACTATACTTATCTCCCACTTGCCTCTCCTCTTAAATGTAAGGAATCTATAGGCTTATAAATTCCTTGAGGACAAGGACTATGCCTTATTTAGATCAAGTATCACCTATTAGATCATCTGACACGCAATAAACATTAATTGCATTAATGAGGTCAAAGTTACCCCAAGACCATGCATAGATTAATATTATGTTCTTTAAAAAATATATATTTTCTGCCCTAACTGGTTTGGCTCAGTGGATAGAGCGTCAGCCTGCGGACTGAAGGATTCCAGGTTCAATTCCAGTCAAGGGCATGTACCTTGGTTGTGGGCACATCCCCAGTAGAAGGTGTGCAGGAGGCAGCTGATCGATGTTTCTCTCTCATCGATGTTTCTAATTCTCTATTCCTCTCCCTTCCTCTCTGTAAAAAAATCAATAAAATATATTAAAATATATATATATATATACATATATATGTGTATATATATATTTTTTTTTCTTTTCAGATCATAAATGTATCATAATTACCATACATGGAAATTTTGAAAACTAGGAAGATGACTATAACCACTGTCACTACTCTGGCAGACTTCCAGCCCTTTTATCTTCAATGCAGCCACACAGAATCATGTTTGCTCTATCAAAGCTGCAAGCATGACCAATCACATAAGCCCTTATGCTCATCACGGAAACCTCCCAGAGTATAAGGCTGGTCCTTGCAACACAGTGTGACAGCAGAAGCCTGAGAACATCCATCGCTTGGGAACTGGTTAAACAAATTACATATAGGATCTTTACAACAAACACAAAGCCATAAAAAAAGATGAAGGAAGCCCCTTAATGGCAGAATATGAAACAATGTCCAAGACCCATTAAGTAGAAAAAATAGAGAATGGAATGTATAGTTTGTTAATGTCTGTTTCCAAAACACACATATTTGCCTAAAAGCGAATAAAAGCTCTAAAAAGATATATAAGAAACCAGAAACTACTTCCATGGGGATACTATGGAATACCCAGGGGAAATACTTTCCATCCTTTACTCCTTAATTTCTTCTTAATTTTGTGATATGAGTATATCATCTCTTCAAAAAATAATATAAAAATCATTTTAAAATAAGTAAATACAACCTTCCCATAAAAGTGTGGGGTTGGAGGCAGGCAATCTTCATAAACAGGATTTTTTTTTACCTGCTAACAGACTGCCAACATGAGCTCAACCTTTGCCTTATGGCATTTACAGGTCATTTTTAATGTTTCCTATTGATACCACAATGAACATCTTTGCACATAAGCCTTTGTCACATCCAAATTATTTACTCAAATCAGATTCTTGAAACTGGTATTAAATGTAAGGCTCTTTGGATTATTTCTAAATTGTTTTCCAGATGGATGGGCAATTCATGTTACTACGAGTCCCCATAAGAGTGTCTGTCAACCCACGGACTTGCCAACACTGAGTTTTATCTTAAAAAAAAAAAAAAAAAAAAAATAGCCCTAGCCGGTTTGGCTCAGTGGATAGAACATTGGCCTGTGGACTGAAGGGTCCCAGGTTCGATTCTGGTCAAGGGCATGATGGGGTTGCAGAGTTGTACATGTATGGGTTGCAGGCTCGATCCCCAGTAGGAGTCATGCAGGAGGCAGCCAATCAATGATTTTCTCTCATCATTGATGTTTCTATCTCTCTGTTTCCTTCTCGCTTCCCCTCTGAAATCAATAAAAAATATATATATTAAAATCAATTAATTAATTAATTAATTAATTTAATTAAATAGCCCGGCTGGCGTGGCTTGATGGTTGAGCATCAATCTATGAACCACAAGGTCACAATTCAATTCCCGGTCAGGGAACATGCCTTGATTGTAGGCTCAATCCCCAGTGGGGGATGTGCAGGTGGCAGCCAATCAATGATTTCCTCTCATCATTGATGATTCTCTCTCTCTCTCTCCCTTCCTCTCTGAAATCAATAAAAATATATTTAAAAAATAAATAAGTGAAAATAAATTTTTCTGTAATACTCTTAATAATAAAATAAATAAATGTTTCAAGTGTCTTACTCTGATGTTTTCATCTGTTTCAATTTACATTTCTGACTATAAAAAGTAAAGACATTTTCCTTCATTTATATGCCACTTACAAGTCCTCTTTTGCAAACTGATCACAGCCAAGGCATTTTTGGAGCTCTCTGTAACAGAACACGGAGCTCTTAGCCTACGTGACTTCACTGCTTACTCTCAGAAGGCAGGATGGGTCCCCCGATCATCCGTGATAGGCCAACGGCATAGTCACATATATCCACGTACTCCTGAACTTCTCCCACACCTTCCACTAAGATCTTCCCCATCTCCAAAGACACCTAAAAATACAAAAAGCCAAGCTACATTTTCCAGCAGAATTCACATTTTAAACATTAAATTGATCAGAGGGGGAGATGCAAAACATATTTTGTGTCTCTTTTATGGAGGCAATAAACTTTAGAAAATCTGTTCTTATTTTTCTGAAGAATTTTAAAACTCAAAAATAGTCTTCACTTTTTCCGTTCATCTTTCCTCTAGAGAAAAGACTCTTGAAATGTACAAATTGCTTTTCATAAAAATCACAATCTTAGAAAAACCAAAAAAGAAAAAAAAAATCACAAGCTTGCCCTGGCCACTGTGGCTCAGTTGGTTGGGCATCATCCTGTGCATCGAAAGGTTGCCAGGTCAATTCACGGTCAGGGCACATGCCTGGGTTGTGGGCTCAATCCTGGTAGGGGTGTGCAGGAGGCAGCCAAACAATGTTTTGCTCTCACATTGATGTTTCTCTCTCTCAAATCAATAAAAACATATCCTCGGCTGAGGATAAAAAAAGAAAACAAAAAAAAAACCTTAAAATAAAATCAATCTTATATAGAGAAACGTATGATAGTCTTATTTATCTTTAAAGGATTATAGTTTTACTACAGAAATACTTTACCAAGCTTCCTAGTACTTGAATCTTCTCTCGCAAGGCATCACCAATCTGTCTCACTACTTCTCCTCGCTTTGGAGCAGGAATCTAAGAAAAAAATGGAATTTTAGTGTCCGATTCAAAGTATAAATTCTAAGCCCCAGCCAGGTAGTTCAATGGTCAAGGCGTCATGCCAATATGCCAAGGTTGTGGGTTTGATCCTGTCAGGAAACATTACTGTGACATTCATGGATAATAAAGACCATTACAAACTTTTGAACAATAATAGATACAGAGGCAGAGCTGCCTCAAACTGATTGTCAAACTGCAGTGGGAAGGCCAGAGAGGGTTGGGGGGCAAAAGGGAGGGGAGTAAGAGATCAACCGAAGGACTTGTATGCATGCATATAAGCATAACTAATGGACATAAGACACTGGGGGGTAAGGGAGGGCAGGGGATTGTCAAGGGCAGGGGGGGGCGGGAAGGACACATGTAATACCGTTTTTAATACTTATTATAATATTTTTTTAAAAAGAATAAAAAAAATGTTGATAAGTTCTGTGACTGTATAATGAAACCAGTTTTACCATAGACTAATTAATATAAACAAGAGTTAAGTTCCTATGGCATCTCATCAACTTTATAATGAAATAAAATTGAATGGAATACAAAAAAAAAAAAGAAACATTACTGTGAGCTTAATCCACAGTACGGGGCATGCAGGAGGCAGCCAACCAATGTTTCTCTCTCTCTCTCTCCCTAAAATCAATAAATACATATTTTAAAATATATAAAAAGAAAGTAGAATGCAAAGGCCAAAAGACAAGAAAAAATATGGTGGTTTTGGAAAATTGTAAGGAGTTCAAAGAGGCAGAAGAGAAATGCAGGGGCCACACGGCAGAGGGCCATGTATAGGATTCAAAAACAGTGAGGCAATTACCAGAGGGCCTTAAATGTGGGTGCGGGGGGGCGGGGGGCGTGGATCACAGTACATTTTAAAATATCACTCTAATTATAATATAGAAAATGGATCAGAGGTGCCGAAACCGGTTTGGCTCAGTGGATAGAGCGTCGGCCGTGGACTGAAAGGTCCCAGGTTCGATTCCGGTCAAGGGCATGTACCTGGGTTGCGGGCACATCCCCAGTAGGAGATGTGCAGGAGGCAGCTGATCGATGTTTCTCTCTCATCGATGTTTCTAACTCTCTATCTCTCTCCCTTCCTCTCTGTTAAAAATCAATAAAATATATTTTTTTAAAAAAAGAAAATGGATCAGAGGGAAACAAGGATCAGATAGGAAGACCATTAGGCCAGACCAGAGGTGGTGGCTGCCTGGACTACAAAAATGGTAGCAGAGAGAAATGTAATTTAAGATGTTCAAGACTTGAGCCCGGCCAGTGTGTCTCAGTGGTTGAGCCCTATCCCATGCACTAGGAGGTCGCCAGTTGATTCCTGATCAGGGCACATGCCCAGGTTGCCATCTCAATCCCCAGTGGGGAGCGTGCAGGAGGCAGCCAATGGATGTTTCTCTCTTATCAATGTTCCCATCTTTCTCTCCCTCTCCTTTCTCCTCTCTGAAATCAATAAAAACACATTTTTTAAAAAAATGTTTAAGACTTGATAATTTAAAATTGATTCTCAACCCTGACTACTCAGAGAGGAAGGGAGAGAGAGAAACATTGATGTGAGTGCGAAACATCCATCGGCTACCTACTTACTGCACATTCCCTATCCCTACCAGGGATGGAGCCCACTGGGAATCGAACTGGCAACCTCTTGGTGTACACACGACACACAACCAACTCACCCACACTGGTCATAGCTAGATTCCAGTTTAGGCCACTCAAATCTGACATCTTTGTTGTTGTTGTTATTATTCCTCACCCAAGGATATTTTTTCCATTTATTTTTTAGAGAGAGTAGGAGGGAGGAGAGGAGGGGGGAGAGAGAGAAACATCAATGTGAGAGACACACATCAATTGGTTGCCTCCTGCATGTGCCCTGACCTGGGCTGGGGATCAAACCTGCAATCCAAGTAAGTGCCCTTGACCGGGAATTGAACCCACAACACTCTAACCACAGACATACCAGCCAGGGCTGGCATTCCCCTCCCCTGTCCCCTCCCCCCCACCTCCCCAGATGATCTGCACAAAAAGCAAGAGTTGAGAACCGCAGGATTAGGTTTGGGAAAGTGAAGGGAGGGGTGTGTGGGAAACAAGGAAGAAAGCTACATCTCCAGTGGGAGCTTGATCAGGCCTTGCAAATCGGGCATCAATACTCTCAGACCCTCCTGAGGTGGCAGCAAGAGTCCTCGTCCCTGCACACTTCACCCGTGAAGTCACATCAAGAATTAAGGGGGAAGTATTAGCTGAGCCTTTGAGGAATTAGTACAATGACACCCATGATAAAGACTGCCAGGTATCTGGTACTCCTTCATTCCGCTAAAGATGGCCCCTTCACAGTTCCTGCCCTGAAGGGAGGGAAGAGGCTCTGGCCCTCACCAGAGATGGAGAGGACACACGAGGATGCAGAGGGGCAGAAACAGGCTCATGAGAGAAAGCAGCATCTGGAACCAACCAGGTCCTCTGTGGCAAGTTCCAGTTCAGAGGGAGAAATCAGTTCTTACAACTAGCCTTCTGCATTTTTATACTTTGTTCCTTTCCCCTTCGAGGGAAATGTTTCCTTTGAAAAATTCCCGGCTTAACTTAAATGAACTAAATGATACAGTAGTTTGTCCTCACACAGGCAAGGCCAACCGATGGGAGGCACGGTTAGGAAAGTCTCTCTCGTCCCTAAACTTTGAACTCAATTGCTTAACGCGAATTCCAGCAAGTGGATCCCCAACTGACTCTACCATCACCCAGAAAAGCAACCTGTTCCCACTTGGCAGCCCCCATTCTCCTGGGAAGTCTGAGAAGTCTGAGGAAGGATGTAAGGTGCAGAGTCCGGCACTGCTGAGTAAGAGCAGACTCCCAAACGAGGCCCTGGCAGGGAAAATACCGACCAGGCACAGCCCAGAACTAACGTCACACGGCAGCTGCCACCCTAGAGCAAAGAGGATGTTCAGGAGAAAAGACCCCGATGCCGGGCAGGGGCCTGCAGGAGGCAGCCGATCGATGTTGATGTTTTCCTCTCTCTCCCTCTCCCTTCCTCTCTCTCTAAAAAAATCAATGAAAACATATTTTAAAAAAAGAAAAGATCCTGAATTCACACTAACTCTTTTCTCAAACACGATTGTATTTGCCCTGGGTAAATACACACACATAACAGATGTTTCTGGTCAAATGTTTCACAGGCATCAAAATAGTGTATAAAAGGGTGAAATCCTAATATAAATGATGAACTTTATATATTTAATGACAGTGTATCAATATCGGCTCACCAACTGTAAGAAATGTCTCACACTAATGCAACATGTTAATAAACTAGCGGAGCATGACGGGAGCCAGGGAGCTCCGTACTTTCTGTGCCTCCCCAGAATGTGCCCCTTGGACAAGTGGATTGCTTTGTGCTGAAGGCATTCAAGACGCAGCAGACTCAAGAAAAGTATTTGTATTGAGAAGGTAAATTTGATTATCTTGTTTACTGCATCATCCAATTTTTTTTTTAAAGTGGGAAATGTACTTTTATGATCAGAAAGAAAAGTTATTTTTAAAGCATGACAATGAATGACGCTGCTCTGGACACTATTCTCTACGCAGGTGGGGGAACTTTACTTAGCTTACTGTTGACTTTTGGAAGTATCTTCCTGCTCAGGCATACTTTTATTATGTATAATGGAACCCTCAGTCTAAGAATTAATTAAATCAGCAGAAAAATGTTCCTCGATCTTTGCACATTAGAGGTGTCTCAGCAAACAGCAAAGCTACATCCAACCCAGGGCCCTCCTGGAGAGCCTGCCCCTCCCCAAGGATACCCCCCACCCTCACCCCCCAGCAATCACTGATTCAGCGAAAACACTTAGCTCAACAGTTCCAGACCTGGCAGCACGTGCTTTTATCACTGGCAGGTAGAGGTTTGCCATGTGCCAGGCTCTCCTGTAAGCATTTTACGTGACTGACTCATTCTACCTCCGTGATAACCCAGGAAGTGGGCAGACAGTCTCCCCTTTTTACATGACAAAGCACACTGAGGTGAATTTCCCCAGGGGTAGAGCTGGGTTAACCCCAGGATATTCCTCCAGCCACAGGCCTAGAATTTCTGGTGGCAGACCAAAAGGGATATTCAGGGTGAGGTGAGGGAGGATTAGGAAATCCAGGCTAACCCTGTTCTTTACTCTCCCCTCCTCCAGAGAACTGGCCCTCACCTAGTGACAGCTAAGCGGGGCCAAACTCCACTCTGTCCCACATTTGCTCACATAACCCCTGGTGGACTCAGAGGTGGAGGCAGAACCCACCTCAAAGCCTTTAGACCAGTGGTTCTCAACCTTCCTAATGCCGCGACCCTTTAATACAGTTCCTCATGTTGTGGTGACCCCCAATTTCATTGTTACAAATTGAACATAATTAAAGCATAGTGATTCATCACAAAAACAATATGTAATTATATATGTGTTTTCCGACGGTCTTAGGCGACCCCTGTGAAAGGGTCGTTCGACCCCCAAAGGGGTCGCGACCCACAGGTTGAGAACCGCTGCTTTAGACAGTTTAGGAACTCCAGCCCCTGCCCTTTGGAAGGGCAGCCACCACTGCCCTGTGAACCAGAAATGTGAATCTGTTTCTGAGAAACTCCCCATTCACCTCCCATAGAGCTGGCGGGGAGGGAGAAGAAGCAAATGGGTATTTTTATTTTTTTAGAGAGAGGGGGGTAGATAGAAACATCCATCAATCAGCTGCCTCCTGCACACCCCTTACTGGGGAAGCCTGGTGATGGGCCCTGACCAGGAATCAACCTGCAACCTTTCCGTGCACCGGAGAGGACCAACCAACTGAGCCACGTCGCCAGGAAACTCTTATTAGTAAGAGTTTTAATCCATTTAAAATTACCCACTGATGCTCTGGCCTGTGTGACTCAGTTGGTTGGAGCGTTGTCCCGTACACCAAAAGGTGGTGGGTTTGATTCTTGGTCAGGGCCCACAACCAGGTTGCAGAGTCGATCCACGGCTGGAGTGTGTGTCAGAGGCAATCGATGGATGTTTCTCTATTTCTCTTTCTAAAAAGCAATAAAAATAAAAATGATTTTTTTTAACTACCCATTGACACTGAAGGCCCAATATGTAAAAGGCACTATTCTAAGACTATAGGAGAGATTATCACAGCCCCCAAAGGGCTCCTCTTTCAGCCAGGGGCACTGGCCTGCTCATCAGATGCTTCTTTACCTCATTGCACTACAGTAAGTAATCATGCCATGGCCTCCGTACTTACGTCGGCCCAGATTCTCCATGCTTCTCTTGCTTTCTTTACAGTTTCTTCATAGTCAGCCACACTAGCCTACATTAAGAATTAAGGGGAGGAGAAGAGGGTGTAACAACAACAAAAAAAAAGAATTAGGTGGAGACAAAGGGAAAAGTGATGATCTCCTAAGAACACACAGACTATTTTGGAAAATAATTGGAAATCTCTGTGTGGCCCTAAAATTTGTGGCATGAAATTATTCTCATGGCCCATGCTTCCCCAAACTCGCTGGAACCCAATAAGTAAGACAGGTAGAATCTAGGTGTGCTTTTTGTCTGTTAGCCGCATCTCAAACAACACCTGAGGCGTATTGGAATATCAGAACCTCGGGCTCCAACCCGACTTATGGGAACTTCGTTCTAGGAGTCCCCAGGTGATTCAGAAGCAAGGGACCCCCTCGCTCCTAGTCCTCCTTATGGTTCACCTTTTCTAGGGCGCACACACCTCCACTGGGAAGAGTGGACAGTCTTAAATTTAAATGTCAATGAAAAAGAAACATTGCTCTTTGACTTTGTAATTTCCTATGGCTCTTGATCACTCCCAATAACTCCAAGTAGACGGTTTGCATGAAAATAGAAGTACTCACCTGTCGGACTCTTGCTATTGGCTCATTGTTAGCAGGACAATAGGTCGTGATCACCTAAAAACAAAAAAATGGCAATCATATGTAGAAAATGTAAGCCCATCCAAATTAGGGGAACAGACCAAATGAGGGAAGAAAAAAAGGTGGAAGAAGAAAAAAGATCCAATCTCGGAACCTTAACTTCTGTTACAAATAAGCCACTCTACAAAGCTTTCCATTTTGACCTAAACATTTAGAACCATCTTGCTGCAAAACCTTCTCTTGCCATCTAAGTATTAGGTACATTAACAAAAATCTAAATGTAACCTGTTATTTCGTCCCTTTTTCCATTAACAGACCAAAATCAAGTTTTACTTATTTTCTCTCCCTTACGCTGCCCACCCTCTGGTCATGAGATAAAATAGCCAAAGCAAAACAACTATGGGCAAGGCCTGTGTCCGCACAAACTGAAACGATCAACAGAAAGAAAAAAAAATCATCAAGGCATAACTATTATTAAAATTTTTTCTTTGAAAAGGCCTTCAGGAGGGAAATAGATTATCCAAGAAGCTAATGACTAGATGCCATGGGAAAAACAACAATTGGCAACTACCAACTGAGTGGGGGTATTAAAACCACCTGAATCTCCCACAACCACTAAAGGGAAGGCGTTTCCTCCAACAAAACACGTTCATTATATAACACGCACGACGTCCGTGGCATGTTATATAATATTTTATTCCAAAAACTTTCTTCCCTAAGCGACTCTCAAAAGATCTAGGCGATAAGTGCTTTGCCTTTCCATCGTACCCTAGAGAACGTTTTATGGAGCGCTAACTGGACGCCAGGCACGGTGCTGGGCTCTGGAAACAAATGCGGGAAAGCCGGTCCTGGGGAAAACAAGGGTTTCAGGAAGTCCGAGCTTGCAAACCCCACATGGATTCAGAAAGAAGACAGTGCGACGCTGTATTTATTGTAGAGCATTGCCCCTGGCGCAGATGTCACATCTCAGGAGCCACAGTCAAGCGCAAAATTAAGGTAACTTCCGCCGTTAAGCGTGGGGCGTTACTCACAGCAGACGGCAGAACTCGGCCCTAAGGCAGTAAATATGCGTGAAAAGTCTAACCCCAACAGCCCCAACCAACCCCAACCAGCCCCAAAATGGCATGGAACCGACTCCACAGCGCACAAGGGCCTAACGTCGAGGGGTGTTTTAAGGCACCCTGCTCGGAGAAACTTTTCCGGTGGAGCTCGAAACTTTCCACCCGGCACAACCGCCTACGGCAGCAGCGGGAGTCGGGCTGAGCAGAGCCTCCGGCAGAGATTTCCCCGGGCGCCCGCGTACCTCGCCCCGGCCGCCCCAGCTTCCATTGTACACGCCCTCGTTCTCCTCGCGGAGCCCCAGCTCCTTCAGCCACGCGTACTGGGGCTGGTGGATGAGCAGAGTGGACATGAAGGCGGCCGGCCTGCTCCAAGGTCCCGAGAGCTTGCTCCGCCCGGCAAAGCGCACGCAGAGGTGGCCGGGGACGCGCCACATTCTGAGCCCGGGACGCGCCGCGCGCCCCCGGCCGGAGCTGAAATAGGGCCCCGCCCCCCCGCCCGGGAGCGCCCATTGGGCAGGCCCGGCCCCACCCCGGGACCCGCCCTCCCGCTTCAAGGCCTGCCCCAGCCTGCACCCCGGGTTTAATTTGCGGCTGGAACAAAGCGGGGGACGCAGGGAGGACACGAGAGGCGGACTGCCATCTAGTGAAAGAGGCCGGAGACCGCGAGCCCAGCGAGAAGTTCTTCCCAGCAAAGTATCGGCTCTAACGCCCAGTAGATTAGAGCAAGGCTTCATCTCAGACTGCAGTGTGCACGTACTCACCTGGCCAGCATGTCCAGTGCGCATTCTGAATCCGTGGGTCCGGGCCGGGGTCTGAGAATCAGCATTTCTTTTTTTTTTTAATAATTAAATTCTTTATTGTTCAGATTATTACATTTGTTCTTCTTTTTTCCCCCCATAACTCCCCTCCTCCAAGTTCCCACCCCACCCTCTGCCCTCACTCCCCACCCACTGTCCTCATCCATAGGTGCATGATTTTTGTCCAGTCTCTTCCCGCATTTCCCACACCCCTTTCCCCCCCAAGAATAGTCAGTCCATTCCCTTTCTATGTCCCTGATTCTATTATAATCACCAGTTCATTCTGTTCATCAGATTATTTATTCACTTGATTTTTAGATTCACTTGTTGATAGATGCATGTTTGTTGTTCATAATTTGTATCTTTACCTTTTTCTTCTTCTTCCTCTTCTTAAAGGATACCTTTCAGCATTTCATATAATACTGGTTTGGTGGTGATGAACTCCTTTAGCTTTTCCTTATCTATGAAGCTCTTTATCTGACCTTCAATTCTGAATGATAGCTTTGCTGGATAAAGTACTCTTGGTTGTAGGTTCTTGGTATTCATCACTTTGAATATTGTTTGCCACTCCCTTCTGGCCTGCAAAGTTTCTGTTGAGAAATCAGCTGACAGTCATATGGGCATTCCCTTGTAGGTAACTGAGTTTCTTTCTCTTGCTGCTTTTAAGATTCTCTCTTTGTCTTTTGCTCTTGGCATTTTAATTATGATGTGTCTTGGTGTGGTCCTCTTTGGATTCCTTTTGTTTGGGGTTCTATACGCTTCCTGGACTCGTAAGTCTATTTCTTTCATCAAGTAGGGGAAGTTTTCTGCCATTATTTCTTCAAATAGGTTTTCAATATCTTGCTCTCTCTCATCTTCTGGCACCCCTATAATTCTGATGTTGGTACGCTTGTAGCTGTCCCAGAGGCTCCTTACACTATCTTCACACTTTCGGATTCTTTTTTCATTTTGCTTTTCCGGTTGGGTGTTTTTTGCTTCCTCGCATTTCAAATCTTTGACTTGATTCTTGCGCTCCTCTGGTCTGCTGTTGGGAGTCTGTATAATATTCTTTATTTCAGTCAGTGTATGCTTACTTTCTAGTTGGTCCTTTATCACACTATCAAGGGTCTCATTAGATTTCCTGTACATCTCATCAAGTTTATCGACAGCCTCTAGAAGCCTCTTGAGAGACCTCAAAAGTGTGGTTTTGAATTCTATATCCAGTAGCCTGCTTTCCTCCGGTTCTGTTCTTTGTGGCCTGTTTCTTTGTCTTGGCATTTTTTTTATGCTTCGCTGTGTGGATAGAGTGGCTTTCCGTGTTAAGTGTCCCAATTACCTGAGGTAGACACTCTTGGTGCACCCCCTTGTGGTCTCTGTGAGCAGTCTTGTTGTAGTCAAGCCTTGATTGTTGTAGGTAATTACTACTTGACCTCCAGGCCAACTGCAGAATCAGCATTTCTAACCAGCTCCCAAGTGATGGGGGCGCTGCTGTTCTATGGAATAGCCTAAAGAGGGGTTGTTTGGGGTGTGTGTGTGTGTGTGTGTGTGTGTGTTGGGGCTTTTTTTTTTTTTGGTGGAAAAAGGGAGAAATTTCACTGATTTGTTATATTACAAATTAGAGTTTTTCTAATTAATGAAAAATGTTGAATTATGGTATTTCCTTCTAAATATTTACCTGAATATATTCTTGCTTTGAAAGAACAAAGACAGTTTTGATCAATTTCCTTCATTCTCAATTTCTTCTATCTTCCTGCAACGTCCTTTCCACTAATACTCCCCTTACCATCCCATTTCCCATCTAATGCCACAGTAACTGGGCCTACCCTACATATGGGAAACACTAAATGATTTGAAAATGAGTTAATACACACACTCTCAAATCAATTGGATCAATAGGTGTTTCAGTGAGTCCCAACCTGTTTTTCAAAAGATTACTTTTCACTACTTGCCTGTGGCCTTTTGCATTGCAGCCAGACAGAATAAGTGACTCTATGCTTCTATATAAAGCCTGTGCGGTCCTCCCACTGTGTCTGCCTTTACTGTTCTCTCCACCTGTCATAGCCTTCCATCCATCTCTGCATTCAAGCTTGAGCTTTATCTGTTCCACCCTTACGGCACAATTAAATTCAGCAAATACTTGGCATGTATCAAGTATCTATCAAGAAACTGTAGTAAGTGCCAAATGATGCTTTTGTTTGGAAATGTTACATTTTCCCCTGTTAAGGCAAGTACCATCTCTGACTCATCCCTACCTGGCTCCACAATTCCCATCATTGTATTAGGGCCATGTCCACCTATATGAATGAATGAATGAATGAATAAACAAATGAATCTTTGAATACACCTCAGGAGTAATAAGCATGGATACCCTGTCCAGCATTAGTAATCTCTATCAACAACCAAGCTATTATCTTCCATCTACCTCTAGGATTGAGGCACTAATTTCCTTCATTTTATTTCTCAGATATTTTAACTGAGAATTTAATTCTTCTCACTTTCTGGATGCCAACAAGATTCTTTGTACATATATCCCAACAACACACCCTTCCTTCTCTTCTCCTCATGTGATTCAAAAATGAAAAGACATTTACAGATGCACTAAATTTTAGGAGCAATGCATAATGCCCTTAGGAAGTGTTTGCTTTCTTCTCTTCACTAAGTCAAGACTCGGTTCATGACTGTCAACTAGATCTGGGAAGACACACACCAGCAAGTGCTATCATTGAAAATTAGGTTCACATCTCTCTTCCACCTCCTTTTTTCAAAATTCTCTCTTAGTTTTGCTCAATAGGCAGTCAGGAAAAAATGAATTTTGATGGGGCAGAGCAGGAAGAGATAAAATTAAATGAATCATATAAAAGCACATCCTATATAATAAAAGGCTAATATGCAAACTGTCCCCTCGACCAGGAGTTTGACCAGGAGTTCTACCAGAGGGCAGGGCCGGCCAACTGCCCGAGGTCCCTCCCCCTGGCTGGCCCCACTCCCAATCAGCCCCCCAACCCCGATTGGGGGCAGGGTCAGCTGGCCAACCACCCACATCCATGATCGGGGAAGGCCGGCGGGACCCCAACTGTGCACAAATTCGTGCACCGGGCCTCTAGTTTCATATATAAAAGAATTAAATGAATCATATATTAAAGCATATGTAAAAACTGCAAAGCACTATAAAAATTAAATATACTCACTGACTTCAGGACACCTTGAACCAATTCCATATTAAAAGTGGCAGAGTTATGTTCATAGCAGCACAACTTACCATAACTAAGATTTGGAAACAACCTAAGTGCCAATCAGCAGATGAATGGATTAAAAAACTGTGGTACATCTACACAATGGAATACTATGCTGCGGTAAAAAAGAAGGAATTCTTACCATTTGCAACAGCATGGATGGAACTGGAGAGCATTATGCTAAGCAAAATAAGCCAGTCAGAGAAGGATAAATATCACATGATCTCACTCATTTGTGGAATATAATGAACAACATAAACTGATGAACAAAAACAGATCCAGAGCCCTAGCCAGTTTGGCTCAGTGGATAGAGCGTCAACCTGTGGACTGAAGGGTCCCAAGTTTGATTCTGGCCAAGGGCACATGCCTGGGTTTCGGGCTTGATCCCCAGTAGGGCGTGCAGGAGGCAGCCAATCAATGATTCTCTTATCATTGATGTTTCTATCTCTCTCTCCCTCTTCCTTCCTCTCTGAAATCAATAAAGAACTATATTTAAAAAAAAAAAAAAAAAACAGATCCAGAGACAGAGAAGCATCGATCAAACCGTCAAACCTCTGAGGGAAGGTAGGGGAGGGCGGGGTCAAGGGGGAGAGATCAACCAAAGGACTTGTATGCATGCATATAAGCCTAACCAATGGACGCAGACACCAGGGGGGTGAGGGCATGAGTAGGGGGGGTTAGGGGGGAGGTAATGGGGGGATAAGGACACATATGTAATACCTTAATCAATAAAGAAAAAAAATATATATCTACTTATATAAAAACCATGGGTGGTGCTCATCACGACCTGAACCGTCGCGACCAAGTGGAAGGAAGTCAGTCCTGCAGGGGTTGTCTTGGCAACAGCTGCACCCTCCCCCAAGCTGTTTTCTGGAGCTGTTTCCGGTGAGAGTGGGGTTTGAGGCAGGAACCCGCCCTCGGAGCATGGACCCACTGAATCCTGGGTCGTTTTGCCAAGGGCTGCACCCTCCCCCGCTGTTTCCCGTGTGGCCTGAGGGAAGAACCCACCCTCAGAGCACCAGGAGCACTCAGCAGCAATCAGTCCTGGGTTGCTGAGGTGGAGGCCACGGCATGGTAGAACTCTGGGTCTGGCCCAACAGGGGGGATGGCCGACCTTCAAACCAGACCCTGACAGTAGAAAGGAGGGAGCCCCATTCCTCATAGAATCTGCTGTTGGATAGCTTGCTGTCAGTGGCCTGCCAGCCAGAAACCCCATTCTCCTGCACCCCAGACCCTGACAGGAGGGAGGAGGGAGCCCCTTTCCTCACGAAATCAACAGGTGGCCAGTTTGCTGTCAGGGGCCTGCCAGCTAGCAATCCTATTCACCTGCACCCTGGCCCCTGACAGTAGGGAGGAAAGAATATGTTTAAAGACCAACTATTGGAACAAAGTACCTCTGAAGCCAAAAGAAGCCATTGTTGGCGACAGAATAGAGAGTTAGAAACATCGATGAGAGAGAAACATAGATCAGCTGCCTCCTGCACACGCCCCACTGGGGATGTGCCTGCAAGCAAGGTACATGCCCTTGACCGGAATCGAACCCGGGACCCTTGAGTCCGCAGGCCATGCTCTAGCCACTGAGCCAAACCAGTTAGGGCAATTAATTCCCTTTTAATGTACATGAATTTTGTGCACCGGGCTACTAGTGTGTGTGTATATATATATATACATATATGGCAGAGTTGCCCTAGCTAGTTTGGCTCAGTGGATGGAGCGTTGGCCTGTGGACTGAAGGGTCCAAGGTTCAATTCTGGTCAAGGACACATACCCAGGTTGTGGGCTTGATCCCTGATGGGGGCCGTGCAGGAGGCAGTCGATCAATGATTCTCTCTCATCATTGATGTTTCTATCTCTCTCTCCCTCTCCCTTCCTTTCTGAAATCAATACAAAAAATTTTTAAAGAGTGGCAGAGTTTGCAAATGGTCAATTCTGCTTTTCAAATGACCTATCAAAGGCCTCAAAGGTGGTGATTAAAGCAAGGACTGGAATTACAGCATAGGTACAAGTGACCTGTGCTTAGGAGAGCCTCAGTGAATGCTAGCCGGCTTCATTCTTCAAAGCTCGCTGGCCAGGAGGCAGAGAGATGTAATCTGAACATATACGCTTGCCCCAATGCCGCAGGAGATTGGAGAAATCATCACAATCCAGGATGCAATTTCATTATTGCAAATGGGGAACTTGATTTGTCACAGCATGCGTGAGTGACACTATTGTTCTGGGCAGACTGATATTAATCCAGTTCATAAAAAAATGATGCTACAACTAGAATGCTGGCATATTATTTCATAGAAAGAAATTATCTTCACAAAACCAACCATTCATATCCTCTGATCACTGCCTTCTCCTCCAGGATACAAACTACCTATCTGGTTGTTTACTGAGCCCAGAATCAGAAGAGTTGTCAATTGACAATAAATGATTTCAGCCAGGGTAATGGCATCAGGCTAAGGCAGTCTCCCTAATGTGTGAATTACTTTATAGATTCAAAGCAATCCCAATCAAAAGACCAGAATTGGTTAGCAGATTCTAAAGTTTAAATGGAAATGCAAAGGATCTAGAACAGCCAAACAATTTTTTGGGGGGGGCGGGGAATAAAAAACAAATGTACATAATTTTAACAATTATTATAACAATTTTACAATTATTATAAAGCTACAGTAATCAAGAAAGCTTCACATTGGTATAAAGATAGACATAAAGATCAATGGAATTGCCCTAGCCGGGTGCTCAGAGCGTGAACCCATGGATTGATGGGTGGCAGGGTCTCAGGTTCAATTCCAATCAAGGGCATGTGCCTTGGCTGCAGGCTGGTCAAGGCATGTGTGGGAGGCAACCAATCGACGTGTGAGTCTCTCTTTGTATTTCCCCCTCCCTTCTACTCTCACTAAAAATCAATGGAAAAAATATCCTCGGGTTAGGATCTACAAACAAACAAACAAACAAAAAAAGATCAAATGTAAACTGAATGGAGAACCCAGATATAGACCTTGTATATATAATCAATTTTCAGTGAAAGTATCAAGGAAAAACAATGGGAGACATGAATCTTTTCAATAAAAGGTGCTATAGTAATTGGATATTCACATGCAAAAAAAAAAGAACCTTGACTTTTACTTCACACTATATAATTAACTCAGAATGGACCATAGACCTGAAGGTAAGAACTAAAACTTCTAGAGGAAAACACTGGACAAAATATTTCGGGGGTAGGAGGACTGTTCTATGCCTTATATGATATTTAGTTGCATCACATATCACATAGTAAAATGATAATTATTGCCTGAAATTTGACTCCTACATTACACCATACACAAACCCATTCCAAGGCAATTGCAATTCTTTGTGTGTGTTAATCCTCACCCGAGGATATTTTTCCATTGATCTCTTTTAGAGAGAGTGAAAGAGAGAGGAAGAGACAGGGAGAAACATCGAGGTGAGAGAAACACATCAATTGGTTGCCTCCTGCATGGGCCTTGAGGGCCCGGACCAAACAAGGTACGTCAGTGACCTTGACCAACTGGAATTGAACCCAGGACCCTTTGGTCTGCAGGCCTAGGCTCTATCCACCGAGCCAAGTTGACTAGGGAATTGCAATTCTATGTAGGAAAGGTAAAACAATCAAGTTGTCTAAGAGTTAGGAGACCTGGAGTCAGGATTTAGCTCTTTTCTTTTGAGGAACCTCATAGAACGTTGTATAAAACCCCATATTTGAGGGGAAGTCCTTTCATTTGGTTTGAAATCTCTTTAAAGCCCCCCAGTCTATGTGGAAAACACCCTTTGATAAACACTGAGTTGCTCTCTCCCTTGGGAGGAACAAGGTCTGCCCTGACAATAGATAACACCCTTAGAGGTATGTGATTATGAGCATTTGAGGCTTTGAGGCCACAAGTGCTTATTAATACTCCTCTGTGTGTTCAGCAACCATTTAGACCAGTGCCCACTGATCCCTGGATGAGATGAATGAGAACTACAGAAAGTCAAGGCCTTAAAGAAATGGTCCATCCCATGTTTTTCTGCATCACAACTCCTATTCACAGATCCTCATTGAAAGGGCGAGGGCTAGGCCCTCCATCTTGCCCCAGGGTAAGGGCTAGGCCCTCCATCTTGCCCCAGGGTAAGGGCTACGCCCTCCATCTTGCCCCAGGGTAAGGGCTACATCCTCCATCTTACCTTGGCCACGTGCTTGGCAAGGAGCTTCTTCCCGGAAGTCTAAGACTCTGCTAGCCACACCCAGGAACAAGACACCGACTTGCGCCTGGCCAATCGGCAGAGCACAGTCCTTTCTCCTCCCCTTACTCCAACCCCCCCCTATAAAACCCATCTCTATGCGGGGTTCTGTCTCTCGGCCACTTGGCTTGCCGTTGTGTCGGTGAGTGTGGTGGATGGGGAGCTCAAGCTAGCTTGAAATATAAAGGACTCTTTGCTTTTGCATTGGACTGCTGGCTCCCTGTTGGTTTCTTGGGGATCCTGAAATCTGGGCATAACACTCATGAAGAGTGATGTGTGAAGCTGGAAGGTCTTATGGCCACAGGAGATGCTTGTGTGTCCCAGGCTGGCCTTGTAAGAAAAGGGGTTAGAAAGCCCAGGGCATCTTTGAGGTTGTTTACAATCCCCTGTTTGGGAACTCTTCCAAGTCAGGATTCCTGCACCCCCTCTGCAAGGCTGCACAGGTAGTGGATGGACCCTTTGGGCCTGAAAGCTTGTATCTTCTCAAATGTTTGATTTAAGCATCAGAAAGTTGCTTACTTTTTGTTGTTGTTTTTTGTTAATCTTCACTTGAGGATATTTTTTCCATGGATTTTTAGAGAGAGTGAAAGGGAGGGCAGAAAGGAGGGGGACCGTCTCTTCTTGTAGAGGCCAATTTTGGCCAACATGTGCCAGTGAATACATCTTTTTATGCAAAAGAAGAATATGATATTAGTTGCTTTGAAGGAATTCTGGCATTGTATGTCTATTTTTATAGAATTGTTACTGGACTTATACTTACTTACTAAATTCCAATCAGGTTTTGGTAAAATTAAATAAAACAAATTAAAAACAAACAAGCAGTCTACGGCCATACCACCCTGAAAGTGCCTGATCTCGTCTGATCTCAGAAAGCTAAGCAGGGTTGGGCCTGGTTAGTATTTGGATGGGAAACAAGCAAACTCAGCCCTAGCTGGTTTGGCTCAGTGACTAGAGCATCAGCCTGCAGACTGAAAGTTTTCATGCCAGTCTAGGGCACATCCCCGGGTGTGGGCTCAATCCCAGTTAGGGGGTGTGCAGGAGGCAGGTGAGCAATCAGTGATTCTCTCTCATCATTGATATTTCTATCTCTCTCTCCCTCTCTCTTCCTCTCTGAAATCAATAAAAAAAATTTAAAAAAGGAAAGATTTCAACATCATAAAATTTTTTTAAAAAACTCAGCTCTATTAAAAAAAACTCCATAAAAAAACAGAATAGCTGTGTAATCTCTCTTCATTTCTCAAAATAAGAAATTGGACCAAGTGATTTCTAAAATTCCTTTATGTCTGAAATTCACATTTCAAAAATCTATATTCATCTTTTTCATATAGTCTAGAAATGTATCCTAAGGAAATAATAAAACAAATTTGCAAAATATACGTGCTAGTTGCAAAATTGTCTATAGCCTAGATGTGCACTATCAGAGACTAAATAATGGTGCCTCCTGCAATGGAATAGTAGGGAGTCATTAGAAGGGAACCGGATCTTTGTATTTTGCTATAGAATGGTGTCCAGGATAAATTGCTATATTGTTTATTTTTTTAAAGCAAATTACACAATACTAAAAGGTACAAATAGTAAGATCCTCTTTACATAAAAAATATTCAATAACTATTTCTTTTTTTTTTTTTAAATATATTTTATTGATTTTTTACAGAGAGGAAGGGAGAGAGATAGAGAGTTAGAAACATCGATGAGAGAGAAACATCGATCAGCTGCCTCCTGCACATCTCCCACTGGGGATGTGCCCGCAACCCAGGTACATGCCCTTGACCGGAATCGAACCTGAGACCTTTCAGTCCGCAGGCCGACGCTCTATCCACCGAGCCAAACCGGTTTCGGCTCAATAACTATTTCTTGATCATCTATTCTATACAAGAAGTCACTGGGTGGAACACAGGGGGGAAACAACACTGAATAAAACAGACATTTCAGACAAAAAATAAAACAAATACACATCTGACTACTGATGTCATGAAGAAAAAAGGGGTTGAAGAGTTCTTTAGAGGCTCCTATTTTGGGGTGGTCGAAGAAGCCTCTCTGAGAAGATGGCATTCAATCAGAAACCTGAATCATGCGCGACAACAACCCGTGGAAGAATGGGGTTTCAGGGTGTTGGGAGGGGTCTGTCTGGCAGCGGGAACAGCAACTGCAAAGGCCTGGAGCCTGGAAAGAACAAAGGGTGCCTGAGGAACGCGAGCAGCGCCACCGCGTCCGGGGAGCAGGGAGCTGGGAGCTGGGAGCTGGGGGGTGGGAGCTGGGAGCTGGGAGCTGGGAGCTGGGGGGTGGGAGTTGGGAGCTGGGAGCTGGGAGCTGGGAGCTGGGAGCTGGGGGGTGGGAGCTGGGAGCTGGGAGCTGGGAGCTGGGGGGTGGGAGTTGGGAGCTGGGAGCTGGGAGCTGGGGGGTGGGAGTTGGGAGCTGGGAGCTGGGAGCTGGGAGCTGGGGGGTGGGGGGTGGGAGCTGGGAGCTGGGAGCTGGGGGGTGGGAGCTGGGAGCTGGGAGCTGGGAGCTGGGGGGCGGGGGGCGGGCAGAGGCGCGGGCCAGCGGCCCTGCTCGCCAAGCTGAGGACTCGGGTCTCATTGTGTGCAGGGAAGCCCCTGGGGGGTCGGAGCCAGGCGGGGACCTCAGGCAATGGCTTCCCAGGAAGCTACATGTCGATTGCGCAGAAGCAAGAATGGGAGCCAGACGTCCTGCCGGGGCTTCAAGTGAGGGGTGAGGCCAAGGAGGAAACCCCGATGGCCGCTGCCCGCGCACAAACTTAGGCTGCACGGAAACCACGTCTGGAGGGAAACGCGCCAAAGTGGCGGGGCAGCGGGGCACGCATTTTCCCGGAGCAGCGTCAGTGAGCAGTTTGCAGGGATCGCGCCCATCCGTCGGCCTCGGGCAGGCGTCCCAGCGAACCGCCCTTCCCCCCGCCCCTCCCCACCGCAGCCGCCGGGCGGGAGCAGCCCCTCGCGGGGGCGCCCGAGAGGCCGCCGGCCGGACCCGCCCGCCGCCGCCGGAAGTGCTCCCTCCACCGCCGCGCCGTGCCGCGGGAACATGGCGCTGGAAGCCGGCGACATGGAAGATGGGCAGCTTTCCGACTCGGATTCCGACATGACGATCGCGCCCTGCGAGAGGCCGCTGCAGGTGCCGGTGAGCGTGCAGGGCGGGCGGTGGTTCCGGGCCGGCGTCTCGCTGCGAGGAGGGAGCCACGGGCGGCGGCCTCCGGAGGCCGTTTTTCCTCCGCTCTTCCTTCCCCAAACCTACCGCGTCCCCCACGTCAGCGCCGCCAGGACGTCCCGGCGGGACCCCGGCCCGAAAGCGCGTGGAGCTCATTGTCGCCCAGAGCAGACAGGGCGATTGAGGATGGGGAATGGCGCTCATCATCTGCTCGGAGCCTGGTCTTCCCTAGCCCACCCCCCCTGGCTTTGTCATGCGGCACATTGGCACTATTTTCGTGCTAGTCTCCGGGTTTTGTAAACGCGAGCTTGTCCCCCCACCGCCCTCCCCCGTGCTGAGCAACCAGCTCTGCGAGGGCTTTGGGGCCGGGGTGCCCGCTTCGAACCTTGGCGCCGGCACCGTGACCTGGGGCAGGTTATTAATGCACGTGTTGTTAATGCCTAATCAATGCGCGCGTCTGCGGACAGATCGGTAGCGGTGCGCACTGACGCCTTGGTGGTGAGGATTCAGCGGAGCTTACCGCCTGAGAAATGTTAGCTCCATTATTTTTTTAAAAATATATTTTTATTGATTTCGGAGTGGAAGGAGGAGGGAGAGAGAGATAGAAACATCAATGAGAGAGAATCATTGATTGGCTGCCTCCTGCACGACCCCCACTGGGGATCGAGCCCGCCATCTGGGCATGTGCCCTTGACTGGAATCGAACCTGGGACCCTTCAGTTTGCAGGGCGATGCTCTATCCACCGAGCCAATCCGGGTAGGGCTGTTAGCTCCATTATTATCTGAAGATGGGAGGACTGCTCTGGCCGGTGTGTGGCTTGGGCTGCGGGCTCATCCCCGGTGGGGGTCGTGCAGGAGGCAGCCCGTGGAGGTTCCGTTCTCACATGTTTCTCTCTTTTATATATAAATATATAAATAAATAAATATAAATATAAATATAAATATATATATACACACACATCCCTCTTTCTCTAAAAAAAATCAATAAAAAATTTAAAAAGCTTTTTAAAAAAAGAGGAAAATTGCCTAATTGGTTTAACTTACCCCACCCCCATTTCTAGCACATAATAGTTCAACAAATACTTCTTTAGTGTTTAGTACAAAAAGCAAAGGTGATTCTTTTGCATTAAAATGACACCGAGGTATTTTGTTTTTCAATGTCTTTCAGGTTGTTTTACAGATTGACCGATGACTTGGCAAATTTAACGCCATGGGCCCTGCATTTTTTTGTTGTTGTTAATCCTCACTGGAGGCTATTTTTTCCATTGATTTTTAGAGAGTGAAAGTGAGGAAGGTGGTGGGGTGGGGAGAGAAAGACAGAGAAACATCGATATGTGGGTTGCCTGCATGCGCCCCAACCAGGGCAAGATCTGAACCTGCAACCCAGATAGGTGCCCTTGAGGGAGATGGTACTGTGACCCTGCGGTGTGCAGGCCAACACTTGTAACTATTGAGCCACAGTGGCCAGGGCAGGGCTCTGCATTTTTTATTTTGATATATTTCATTGATTTCAGAGAGAGGAAGGAAGAGGGGAGAGAGAGATAGAAATAGAAACATCAATGATGCAAGAGAATCATTAATCGGCTGCCTCCTGGGCAACCCCTACTGGGGATTGAGCCTGCAACCTGGACGTGTGCCCTGATTGGGAATCCAACTGTAATTGCCTGGTTCATAGGTGAATGTTCAACCACTGAGCCACACTGGATGGGCTTAAAAGTAATATGTCTGGGATTCCTACCCATAGTTTACTATCTAATCTAAAAGGAGTATAGTCACAAAACTGTGAAAAGGAAGTTGAAGTGTTTAAATGAGTAAAGGGCATATTTGGGAAGCAAAAACCAAATTCTGGCCAAGCTGGTGTGGCTCAGTTGTTTGATCAAACTTCCATGCACAAGGAAGTTACTGGTTCAATTCCTGGACAGGGAACCTGCCTGGGTTTCAGGCTGGATCCCCAGTTGGGGGTGTGCAGAAGGCAGCCAAAGGATGTTTCTCTCTCATCAATGTTTCTGTCTCTCTCTCCCTCTCCCTCCTCTCTCTGAAATAAAAAAAAACATTAAAAAAAGAGTGAAAACAAATTCTGTTTTAACTACTAGTAACAATTAGTGTGTATATCATTTTCAAGCATTCTGACAAGAACTGAAAAGATTGCAAATCTTCTAAAGGTGAGAATGAAGGGCTTTGGTAATTTTTTTAGAAGGAGGCCTTAGAACTAAGTTCTGCATTAGCTCTATAAAGAAGAATTTATGCCTTTAAAATTGGAAATTCCATATGGACCTTTAGAAAAGTAGGGACGGAATTGGTTTCTCATTTTTGAAGATCAGTTCTGCTTCAAAATGGTCCAGCTGAATTCTTAAATAATTTTTTCTTTAAAGAGCACATGGTGGGTGGAGTTGATGTGTTTTGTGGAATTGATTTATTTCCTTTCTCTCCCAGAAAGCACTAGTTGGGGACTCTGCAGTGAGGCCCTTCCAGGGCACTGCAGCAGCCTATGCACCAGTGTCACATTATCGGACTGTTAAAGGTGTAGACTCAAGTGAAGAGAGCTTTTCTGATTCAGATGATGATACCTCTCTTTGGAAACGCAAGCGACAGAAGTGTTTCAACCCCCCTCCCAAACTAGAGCCTTTTGCATTCGGCCAGGGCAGCCAGAAGCCGCCTTTTGCTGGAGGGAAGAAGGTTAACAACATCTGGGGTGCTGTGCTGCAGGAGCAGAATCAAGATTCGGTGGCCAACGAACTTGGTATCTTGGAAATGGAAGGCACTATTGACAAAAGCAGACAATGCGAGGCCTACAATTATTTGCTTGCTAAGAAACTTAGGAGGGAGTCTCAAGAACAGACAACAGAATTAGACAAAGAGCTAGATGAATATATGCAAGATGGCAAGAAAACAGGCTCAAAGGAAGAGGAAAACGGGCAAGGTCATCTCAAACGGAAACGACCTGTCAAAGACCGACTAGGGGACAGACTGGAAATGAACTATAAAGGCCGGTATGAGATCACAGAGGAGGATTCTCAGGAGAGAGTGGCTGATGAAATTACTTTCAGGTGAGCATTTAAAATTTTCATACAAATGAGCTCTTGACCAACTATCTTCCATTTATAGGAAATAAAATAGATTCCAAATACATTACTGATAATGTTCCCTTTTAAGATTTTTTTTTTTTAATTTAAGGAACGAACTCTGGGCTTATTTGGTTGTGTGAATATATTTGTATTTTATTAAATTTGGACAGATTGATAGAATAATTTTGCAAACTTTTATGAACTCATAAGCAACTCTTTCCATTTAGTGCTCAAGAGCTCTTTAGATTAAAAAAATTACCTTTATAAATCATGTGGGGGGGGCGGTTTGAGTGTTTTCAAGCATTCATGACTTGTTATATGATTCAGGCATATTGTACATAGAGTAAAAACGTACCCATTTCAATCATGTGTTGATATTTTTGTAACTTTATCAGTTGAACAACTCTCACCATAAACCACTTTCATAACATTTCTATCACTCCAATAAGATCCCCCTCATATCCATACGCCCATTTAAAGGTAAACCCTGTTCCCATCTTCAGATAACTGCTAATCTACTTTCTGTAGTTATAAATTTGCATTTTATGGACATTTCATATTAATAGAATTATATAATGTGTGGGCTCTTGTGCCTGGCTTTTTACTTAGTGTAATGTTTTATTTATTACACATACACACACACACACACATACACATATCTGTATTGAATGGCTATTCCACCTTTTGGCTACTCTGAATAAGGTTATGAACTTTCACATTCAGGTCTTTGGACATGATTTTCATTTCTCTTGGATAAATTCCTCGGAGTAGAATTGCTTGATGTAAATTAACATTGCATGTATTTTTAACAAGTTCAAATTTTGTTTAACTTTTCATAAGTTGTAAATCACTAATGAATAGTGTCACAAATTTGAAAACAAATATGGTTCAAGAGTAATAGAGCTAGGGGGAAAACAAGCATTTACTTTCCAGGCAAGCCTGTCAATACTGGATTTTTAAACTACTGAGGAATTTGGAATTTGAGTGCTGGAAAGGAACTTAGATTTTGTAAACCAAAGTTTTCACTTTGTAGAATATGGAAACTGAAGCCCAATAGTTGCGTGGCTTGCCTGAAGTCACAAATTTTATGTGTCAGACCCAGAATTAAACTCTGGTCCCTTTTTCCTAGTCTAGTGCTCTTTGCCTCCTATTGAGAAGAAACAGGAAGCCAGGCCTAGTTAGGGAACTGGCAGACTTCTGAATATTAATCCTCCTTCATCTCTAGAGTGTGGGCTCTGACATTACAAGTGTTACTTAGGCTTCTGGTGTTGTTTTTTTTTGTTTTAAATGTATTTTTATTGATTTCAGAGAGGGAGAGAGAGATAGAAACATCAATGATGAGAATCATTGATCGGCTGCCTCCTGCACGCCCCTTACTGGGGATTGAGTCCGTAACCTGGGCATATGCCCTTGACCAGAGTCGAACCTGGGACCCTTCAGTCCACAGTCCGATGCTCTATCCACTGAGCAAAACCAGCTAGGGCGTTCCTGGTGTTTTTAATTCTGTTTTTAACCTCTTTCTTAAGGTTGTTGAGAGAAGTAACAGATAATGCATATAAAGTTCTTAGGATTGGGCTTATCCTATAAGTCATCATTGAATATTAGCCATACCTTTTGTTCTGAAGTGGGGCGTTTGTGAGGGGAAAATCCTATCCAGATATCTCTAAAGTTAGGAGCGCTAACTTTCAATCTTAATAATTGAAAGCTAGTATATGTTATTTGTTTTGACAGGAGTGGACTGGTTTTATCTTTTGCTTTTAGGCTTGCATTCCCCTCAGTGTATGTGCACATTTACTTTTAAAATAAATATGTTTTTGTTAATTTGGGAGAGAGAGAGAAACAATGTGAAAAAAATAGGGAGCGCTTCACGAATGTGTGTGTCATCCTTGCGCAAAAGCCATGCTAATCTCTGTCTTCCCAATTTTAGTATATGTGCTGCTTAAGCAAGCACTGTGCACACTTACTTTGAAATCCACCATAATCCAATAAAGCAAAGTGAAGAGACCAGTTATGAGACTTAAGATGAAATCTTGAGGTTACTACTCCTTGGGTGACCCATGATAGGAATGTCTCCATGTCATCGATTTCAAAGTTAAATATTGAAGATTTTGAAAAACAAATGTTATTAGAATAGACTTAAATTCTAGTTGAGGACTGAATGAAACTAAGGTAGATTTCTTTAACTTTATACAACAAATAAAGAGGTTAATATTACTTTATTTGTTCCTTCTCAGGTTGCAGGAACCAAAGAAAGATCTGATAGCCCGAGTAGTGAGTATTATTGGGAACAAAAAGGCAATTGAACTTCTGATGGAAACTGCTGAAGTAGAACAGAATGGTGGCCTTTTTATAATGGTAAGACTAAGAGCTTCATTGTTTTCATTTTTAATTGTGCTTAATATGACTTTTTTACAAAATAAAATTGTCTGTTGGATCATAAGTTATTGGTTTGAGATTTTTAAAAAAAACTTCGTTAACAATGAAGACTGAATAAAAAAGTAAGTATAGTCAGTTTTAATACTTAGAAAAAAACATAACGTAAATTGTAGCCTGTTAGTGTGCAGACAACATACAAACCCTGAAGCTCAAATTTTAAGAATATGGATTTTGGAATAAAGGGGTTCATTGTTTTGAGTTCGGGTCTGCAGCTTACTCGGTATGATATTTGGCTAAGTTGTTTGACTTCTCAGAGCCTCAGTGTCCTCAGCTGTAAGATGGCGATGAATGTGAGGATTAAATGAGATGATACACATGAGGCGCTTATCACTGTGCCCAGTACTTACTTAGCAGTGGATGAACAGAAGTGTTATTTTTGGTTTAATTCATGCATTCTTCAAAATTGGTTCTTGGGGACAAAAGGAAAAAATCCTTGTTATGTAAAAAGCACATCGTATAAAAAAAAAAAAAAAAAGCACATCGTATATCTGTGAGTATTAAAATTTCATGGGTGGTGGGGGTGAATAGGAAAGTGTCTAAAGGCTCCTTGCAGTGGGGCAAACAATAATGGAAAAAACAGCTGAGAACACTTTACTGTTTCAGAATGGCAGCAAGAGCACTCCTGGCAGGGGCCAGATCCCAGGCAGCGCCACTTTATCCCATAGAATGATTTTGCAGATCTCATTTCACTCAGCTTTCACCTCCGAGTGAGGATGACGTTTGAATGGCTTCCTTATTTACTCCTCGGAAATCTGAATAATAACATCACAAGAGAGTAAATCAATATTATGCTGTGGAAACCAATTAGAATTGATAGCACTGGCTGAGGAAACAGACTGTGAACATAGATTACTGAAGTAAAAACTAAAACAAATTATAATAGACTGTACTGGCCCTTCTTTTGTGTCATTGTTAAAGTACTTTGATTTTCATTTAGTTGAGCACAAAGTTATAGGTTCATCAATGTTTTAATTCTATAGTAATGTAATAAAACTATATTCCAGCGAGCTAATGCAAATCTTGGGAAGATAGAAGTCCAAATTCACTTTCTTTTGATGCATTCCTTCCTTTTATCACTGTGTGCCAGGCACTGTATTAGACACAGGAAGCTTATATTGTAGTGGGGGGGTGGAGGAAGACAGTCTATGAAGAGTAAATAGAATATCTTTAAGTATATTAGACGGTGATAAGTGCTATGGGAAAAGAAAACGATCAAAGGTAAGTACAGAGAGGCGAGGAGGACATTGCAGTTAAACTGGAGTGGTCAGGGTAGACCTCAGTATCTCCTTAGGCCAGCGGTTCTCAACCTGTGGGTCGCGACCCCTTTGGGGGTCAAATGACCCTTTCACAGGGGTCGCCTAAAACCATCGGAAAACACATATGTAATTACATATTGTTTTTGTGATTAATCACTATGCTTTAATTATGTTCAATTTGTAACAATGAAAATACATCCTGCATATCAGATATTTACATGACGATTCATAACAGTAGCAAAATTACAGCTATGAAGTAGCAATGAAAATAATTTTATGGTTGGGGGTCACCACAACATGAGGAACTGTATTAAAGGGTCGTGGCATTAGGAAGGTTGAGAACCACTGCCTTAGGCACATCTCTGTTTACAAGATACTTTGGCCATTCATGAGAAGAGTCTATAAAGTATATTTTTTCTGTTTCTTTTTGTAGAACGGTAGTCGAAGAAGAACACCAGGTGGAGTTTTCCTGAATCTCCTGAAAAACACTCCTAGTATCAGTGAGGAACAAATTAAGGTAAAAATGATGATGTTCTTGACTTTTCAGATCCATAATAACTTGACTTCTATTCAGCCTCTAACTTCATTTTTTAAAATTATATCTACCTATCTATCTATATATATATATATATATATATTTGATATCAGAGAGGAAGAGAGAGATAGAAACATCAATGAAGAGAGAGAATCACTGATTGGCTGCTTCCTGCATGCCCCCAATGGGATCAAGCACACAACCTGGGGCATGTGCCCTGACCGGGAATCGAACCGTGATCTCCTGATTCATAGGTCGACATTCAACCACTGAACCATGCCGGCTGGGCCCCTAACTTCATTTTCTACTAACCTTTATCACTTGCTTTGTCTTAAATTGACTAATTTTGTCATAGTCTCATTTTAAGTGAAACCTGTGCCTTTTGTAAAGCTCCGCCTCTTTTTCTTCCCTTTCAGAGCCAAGACCAAGATTTCTTTTATGGCATCTTTTCCTGGTTTCTTAGCATGTAATTATTTCCTACCCTCCTACAACTATTATTGAAGAATTTTAAACATGCAGAATAAATGAAAGAATAGGATGAATACCCATATATCCTCCACCTAGAGTCACGGGTTGTTGATAGTTTAACAGTCTTACTTTACAATTTTTTGGTACCATTTGGAAATAAAATCATGACACTCATCCCTAATTACTTCAACAAGCTTCTCTCAATAATAAAGACAATATCCTACATAGGCATACCTAAGAAAAATAAAACGATTTCTTAGTTTCATCCAACTTCTAGACTACTCCTATATCCTGAATTGTCCCAAGAATCTATTTTCAACTCTTTTCTCCCTCCAAAACAGGATCATGTCCAGATTTCCATATTCCATTTTCTTATATCTTTTGCTCTTTTTAGTCCCATATTTACCTCCATGATTTAAACCTTTTGAAGAGTCTTAAAGAATGTACATTCTGGTGATTGTCTTCTCATGGGTTTGTTTTGTTCATCCCTCCAACATTTCTTTTTTTTTTTTTTTTTTAAATATATTTTATTGATTTTTTACAGAGAGGAAGGGAGAGAGATAGAGAGTCAGAAACATCGATGAGAGAGAAACATCGATCAGCTGCCTCCTGCACATCTCCTACTGGGGATGTGCCCGCAACCCAGGTACATGCCCTTGACCGGAATCAAACCTGGGACCTTTCAGTCCGCAGGCCGACGCTCTATCCACTGAGCCAAACCGGTTTCGGCTCCAACATTTCTTATAAACTAGAAGCTAGGCACTTCAGTATTCTTAATCATTTTTGTGTTACTAGAATGTCTTCTATGGGAATTTATAATGTGGGTGTTTGGTAGCTCAAAATTTGATATCTTTTGTTAATTAAGGAACATGATTTTCATTTAGCAGATATATTTGAGTCTAACTTCTTACATTGGAAAAATGTGTGCACATGCAACACAGCTGCTATATATATATATATATATATATATATATTTTTTTTTTTAATATATTTTTATTGATTTCAGAGAGGAAGGGAGAGGGAGAGAGAGATAGAAACATCAATGATGAGAGAATCATTGATCGGCTTCCTCCAGCACGTCACACCCTGGGGAACAAGCCCACAACCTGGGCATATTCCCTGACTGGGAATGAACAGTGACCTCCTGGTTCATAGGTCGACGCTCAACCACTGAGCCATGCCAGCCAGGCCATGCCTGCTATATTTGAGAAGTGTTGTCGTCTCTTTATTACTACAGTGGGTAATAAAATAGGAATATGTTGTAGCCATACTAATTATAATGTCAATGATGAATAAATAGCCATTTTTCTTGAGCTGATGTGAGCATATTTTGCATCTTCCATGTTGGTTTTTTTTCCTTAGGTTTTCTGCCTGTTCACTTCCGAGTCACTTTTTAAAGATCTGTTATTGAAATTACTGTTGTTGCACATTTGAAAAACTCTAGTCAGTAACTGCTTTCTTCCTTATTGGAACAGTTATTTTGATAACATAAATTTGTAACAATGTAAATTTCCTTAGGAGTGGTAGAACAGTTTAAACCTTAATGTTCTCCCTACTCCCTCAATATAATCTCTGACAAATAATGTGTAGTTAGAAGGAAATTCTTGGGTTTTCATTAAATAACAAAATGTTAATTAAGATTCGAAATCTAGGTTTTAATCTTAAATATGCCATTTAGTGGTTATATGACCATGAACAATTCTCTCTTTGCCTCCATTTTCTCATCTATAAAGTGGGGACTTTAATATGTGCTCTGCTTACTTAATAGGGCTATGAAAGGATTCAATAAAATATCTAGAAAAGATTTCTGTACCTAAAACTTGGGGCAAACTTTCCAGAAACAAGAAAGAAGAAAATAGCATTTATTCATCCTTAGCTTGGTATTGGGCCAAATATTTAAATGGCTTTATCTTTACCACAGACTTTCAAAGTGGGTGTTATCCTGTTATGCAAATGAAAAGTAATAAAAATGATATGCCTGGGATCACACAGACACTGACTGGCTTTAAACCTATGTTTTTTTTAAACCTATGTTTTCACCGAATCACATGTCTTTGAAATAATTCTTTTAATTCATTGTAGAGAAGGGGATTTTAATGTTAGTTTTTAATGTTAAATTACCGGAAATATTGCATTATAATAACAAACAATAGAAATATTTAGAATATCCAATAACAGAGTATTGTCAACTTCTTTTTTATTTTATTTTTTGATTTCGGAGAGGAAGGGAGAAGGAGTGATAGAAATATCAGTGATGAGAGAGGATGATTGATTGGCTGCCTCCTGCACGCCCCCCATTGGGGATCAAACCTGCAACCCGGTCATGTGCCCAGACTGGGAATCGAACCATGATCTCCTGGTTCATAGGTCGACACTCAACCATTGAGCCACCTTGGCCAGGCTGTGGGAACATTCTTAAAAGGATTATGCTAGCCCTAGCTGGTTTGGCTCAGTGGATAGAGCGTCAGCCTGTGGACTGAAGGGTCCTGGGTTCGATTCTGGTCAAGGGCACATGCCTGGGTTGCGGACTTGATCCCCAGTAGGGGCCGTGCAGGAGGCAGCTGATCAATGATTCTCTCTCATCATTGGTGTTTCTCTCGCTCTCCCTTTCCCTTCCTCTCTGAAATCAATAAAAGTATATATTTAAAATAAAAGAATTATGCTATAGCCTCTATTTTTGTGAAGCAATTTTAAGGAAATGAAAAAAGTACAATAATACTAAATTTTTTAAAGAGGCAAAATACAAATTTATAAAGAAAAAGAGGCATGGGACAATAGATAGGTATGTAAAACATCAAAATGTTACCAATGATTTGATCTATTGTGAGGGATTATATATGTTTTGGCTTTTAAGATTTTTCTGTGTTTTTTCAAATTTTCTGTATGTGCACAGATTGAGTACCTTTGTTATTAGAGGAAAAAACCTGAAAGCAAATAGAATTTTATTGCAGGTAATTTCATATGCCATCCAGATGATGATGTTATAATTATTCTTTTAATCGCTATATTGCTAACAATCATTGTCTGCAAAACTTGGAAGCAGAACCAAACTGAGTGGGCTTGCTTTCCTTGTTGCCATTTGATTTTGTTTTGTATGTGACCTTGTACTTTTTTTTTTTTAACTTCTTTGAGAATTGGTATGGTTTGTTTGTTTTTTCTTGACATATATTTTTTAAAATTATTTCAGAGAGGAAGGGAGAGAGAGGATAGAAACATCAATGATGAGAATCATTGACTGCCTTCTGCATGCCCCCCACTGGGAATCAAGCCAGCAACCCGGGCATGTGCCCTGACCAGGAATCAAACGGTGACCTCCTGGTTCATAGGTCAATGCTCAACCATCGAGCCATACCAGCTGGGCTGTACTTTTAATTTTTGGTTTAGAAAATACAAAGTCAGGTGTACTGCTAAACATTCTACAATACATACAACAGACTGCCACAACAAAGAATTATCCAGCTCAAAATTTCAGTAGTGTCAGGGTTGAGAAACTCTACCTGGAATGTGTTACAGTGCTGTGTTATTTTTGTGCTTTGTGATAAAAGTTTTTGACAAAGACTTACATTGTCACATGTGAATTACAGCCATTTTTTTTAAGCAATGGAATTGTTCTTGCATTGTGTAGGTTACATTATCATACTTAGTGACACAATTCAGGAATGGCTCCGTTTCTTAGCATATGATTATGATGGTATTTCAAAGTAAATCTTTACTCCAAAGACTTCTGTTTTGTCATGATGAATGATATTTCGTTTAAATGCTAAACAACATGGTTTTCCTACAGTATGTTGCCAGTTAGAACCCTTAAACTTTAGAGATGATGTGTTACGGTATAATACGCATGGGCCCTAGACCGAACACTAGGTTGAGTTTGAATCAGCTTCATCCTCTTCTTGCAGTCGGGACTTAATTAATATCTTGGACTCTGTACAATTATGAGTCTAATAATAATGGCTTGTTTTTTTGTGAGAAATGGGGATAATGTAAAGGGTCTCCCTTGTAATAGACTTTTAATACATGGTAGTTCTTATTTACTAAAGTTGTGCCTTTATTATAGGACATTTTCTACATTGAAAATCAAAAGGAATATGAAAATAAAAAAGCTGCTAGGAAGAGGAGAACACAACTGCTGGGGAAAAAAATGAAGCAAGCTATTAAAAGTCTGAATTTTCAAGAAGATGATGATACATCACGAGAAACTTTTGCAAGTGACACGAATGAGGCCTTGGCCTCTCTCGATGAATCACAGGAGGGACATGGAGAAACTAAGTTGGATATAGAGGAAGATATTGAGGTTGATCATTCTCATGATTTAGACATTTTTTAGTACATTTGAGGAATAAACCCTCCTAAAATAATATTGTAATAAACCATTTCTACTGAATTGCTTTGTTTTACTTTGCACTGATTAACATGAATATCTGGAGAAAAAGATCTGTTTTTTTGTTTTAAATGAAATTGAATATGGGTGGAGATGAATGAGATTGGTAGAAACTTTTGCATTTTCTTGTGTCTGACAACATACTTAAAAGTATATAGCTGAGAATTTAATTTCTCGATCTGTTGCATGTGCTATGACTAGTTGATAATCAGTTTTGTCCAGGTCATTATAACATGCCATTCAAAAGTTTGTTTTCTTTTTCCTATTTATCTTTGCAGTGAATTATGACTGGTTTCAATACATTCCACTAAAAGATCCTACTAAGACATAAATTGTTAAACTATTTATTACAAATGCATCCAAATTTAGTATGTCTGTGTTTGAAGAACTGTTAGGCTATTTTAAGGATAGTGATTAAAATTCAATTATGTTTATTCTGATGGGCCTTCCCACTTGTTTGTCCAGAAGTAAATAAATAGCAGAAGCTTTACACAGATGTATTGATTCATAACTTAACTTTGGTTTGTTTGTCTTTTTTATTTTATTTTGTTTTTGACTTATTAACTTGGTCATACACTAAATACTGAATGTGATCCATACCTGTGTAATTAATTACTATGGATATTTAAAATGTTTTCAGTGGTGGCCTGCCTGTTTTACCTTATGTTAAGGAAGTATTAAAAATATCACATCTGCATGGCTTTTCCAAGTATTCATTTTTATGAAAGGAATAAACCTTCCAAAGGTAGGTTACTTAAGCTGTTCCAAGAATTGATAGTTTATAAAATAGATTAAGCAAAAATATCTAGGAAGTGATTACAAACTATTCTTTTTAGGCAATGTACTTAAACTCAGTCATTCCTGAATAATGGTCATTGAAGTTGGATTTAAGAATCTAAGTGGGGGCGCCGAAACCGGTTTGGCTCAGTGGATAGAGCGTCGGCCTGCGGACTGAAAGGTCCCAGGTTCGATTCCGGTCAAGGGCATGTACCTGGGTTGCGGGCACATCCCCAGTAGGAGATGTGCAGGAGGCAGCTGATCAATGTTTCTAACTCTCTATCTCTCTCCCTTCCTCTCTGTAAAAAATCAATAAAATATATTAAAAAAAAAAAAAAGAATCTAAGTGGGAAAAGAAAAGGAAAATGGTTATTGGTTGCTTTTTATTCATAAAGAATGCAAAAATAAAATTAGTATTGGCAGTCCTTAATGAGATTCAAGTGACTATTCTTTTAAATATATTTTTATAGTTGATAGTATTACAGATATCTCTTATTTTTCCTTCCTCCCAGCCCCTGTGACTTTATCTTAATCTCAAATATTCTTTCATAAAATTATTATAACCAAGGAAAGGACAATACTTTAAATCGGTAACTGGATATTGGCTCTGAGATTATTTCTTAGAGGTTATTTTAAAGGTACAGTACAATTGGAAAGATAATTGACACTCAGAAATCTAAATCCCACATAGTCATATAAAGCTGATTTTTCTAGTGAAAGTTACGGTTTTTGAAGGGCATTAATACCTGAAAGGTTACTTTATCTTCATTAAATGGATTGTTCACCTTCCTCGTTAATTTTCTTTAATAGTTTCTTTAATATTTGGAAACCACACAAATTTCTTGCTTGTATCACACCCTAATATATAGAAACTAATATTTTAATTTTTAAGGTTCCTAAAGTTTTGCCTATTATTTCCCTTAACCTTTCTGTGTATCCAGATCTAGGGATACTTGTCTAAACTTGCCAGATATGTATTTAGTTAACAATAAACGAGCCGGTATTTTGCACTAACATTTTTCCTACTAGCTGCCCAGTAGGGGTGACAACAATAACCCTCCCCCACCCTGTTCTAGTCATTTAGATGCTCGTCCTCACTTGTAATCTTTCTTCATTAAAATGAGTTTGTAATCTAAAATACAGTGTAACTCGAATATTCAGGGATAAGATGGGTTGGATTGGTTTGGGTTTAAGCAAATTTGATTTACACTCTTAAAGTGTATGTCTAAGTAATGGTTTAATGTAAATGGGACACAACCATGTGCAATATATAAAGAGGAAAACCAGCTGAAGACAATATTATGAAGTGATTGTGAATAATAATTTAGTCCAGTACATGTTCTAGTATGTTTGTCAGATTTGTAGTGTCTGCAAACAGTCACATTTTTAAATTGCTCATGATAAGAATGATATTTTACTCAAGAAGGGACATAAATCCCACCTCCTGGGCTGGGCTCCATCACCCTATTTGGTCATTGGAGGGCAGGAGGTCAGATGCGCAGAAGGGCAGCTCTGGTTAATGCCATCGCCACCTTGGTTGGGTACCTACGAGATCTGGCATCCTGCCCCCAGAACAATGGGACTTGGAGCCGAGGTGGCTGGGCTGTGTTTATTGTGTGAGTGTGTGTGTGTGTGGGGGGGGGGGGGGGTGCTGCTGTTGCTAGGCGACGTAGGACAGGGAAACCTGTGCAATCTTCAAGTAGAAAGACTTGGCACTTCCCTAAAACTTCACTGCTAAACCAACAGGAAATAACCAACTGTGCCTTTCAGCCCTACACAGAATCAACAGCACTGTGAAAACATCTCCAACTCCAGCTTCCCCGGTGACAACCACCACCTTGAAACCCATAGCAACATCTAAGATGACATCACCAGGCTCACAAATACGACTACCACCACTTTAAAGTCTATACCCAAAGTGACAAGTGTTTCATAAAACACATCCCAGACGTCAACATCCATAAGGACCACAACTCACAATAGTTTGGTGACATCTGTTTTTTCATCAGTAACAATCATAGCAACTATAAATTCTAAAGAAAATAAAGGATCAAAATTTGATAGTGGTAGCTCTGTGGGTGGTAATGCATTAACACTGGGAATTTTTCTGTTCTTTACATTGGATGTAAAATGTATTATTCAAGAAGAGGATTCAGTATAGAACCAGTGGAAAGAGGAAAGATTGAGCCCTGGCTCAGTTTGTTGGAGCATCGTTCTGATGTGACAGGGTGGTAGCTTTGGTCCATGGTCTGGGTACATGCAGAAATCAACCAATGAGTGCATGGATGAGTGAACAGAAAATTGATTTCTCTCTCTGACCCCTCCTCCCCCCATCTCTCAAGAAAAAAGAAAGATAAGAAGTATTGAGGTAAACCTATTAGTTTAAAGCATTGTTCTCTTTTAAAATAATGTAAGCCAGGCCCTAGCCCAAGCATGTCAAACTCAAAGGCTAACATGGGCCAAATAAATAAGGGATGTGGCCTGTGGGCTGCAAGTTTGACATGCAGCTGATTTGGCTCGGTGGATAGAGTGTTGGCCTGTGGACTGAGGGTCCTGGGTTCAATTCCTGTTAAGGGCACATGTCCAGGTTGTGGGCTTGATCCCCAATAGGGGTCATGCAGGAGGCAGCTGATCAATGATTCTCTCTCATCATTGATGTTTCTATCTCTCCTTTCTCTTCCTCTCTGAAATCAATAAAAATACATTTAAAAATAAAATAGTGTAAGCAGGCCATACATATAATGTACAATCTATACTAATAAAAGGGTAATATGCTAATTAGACCAGATAGACTGGACATCTTCCGATGTCCTTCTGGACAAAGCCACGGTAGTGGGGGCCGAGGCAGAGGTGGTTAGAGGCAATCAGGCAGGCAGGCAGAGCGGTTAGGGGTAATCAGGCCAGCAGGGGAGGGCAGTTACAGGTGATCAGGCCAGCAGGGGAGGGCAGTTAGGAGCAATCAGGCTGGCAGGGGAGAGCAGTTAGGGGCGATCAGGCCAGCAGGGGAGAGCAGTTAGTGGTGATCAGACCAGCAGGGGAGAGTAGTTAGGAGCAATCAGGTTGGCAGGGGAGAGCAGTTAGGGACGATCAGGCCCACAGGGGAGAGCAGTTAGGAGCCAGCAGTCCCAGATTTCAAGAGGGATGTCCGAGGAGTCCCGGATTGGAGAGGGTACAGGCCAGGCTGAGGGTCCCCCCCCTCCGTGCACAAATTTTGTGCACTGGGCCTCTAGTATATTATATAAATATGTAAAAACTCCTCATGATTACTAAAAGTAAAAAGTGTTTGATTTGGTTTGGATTTCTAATGAACATTTGGAGCACACAGTCAATGCAATGATTATATTTGCTTTTAGAAAATACATAGTAAGACAAGTCCTGTCCCATTTTCTGGTGGCATTGGTCACATAGAGCCAGTAATTGGAAGACATCATCAGGGAAGGGCACGATGCTATCTGGGCCTTCAAATAAGGAGCTTGTCACAGTACTCAGAATGTTGATTGTCTTTACTGCTCTCACAAAGAACTTCGTGCCACTCAGGGCTGGAAATGTCCTCATTACTAACGCCACACAGTAGAAATGTTATGGCTCAACCAAGTCTTAAGTGTAATTTTAGCTTAAAGTGTCTCTTCAGAAAGCATCAATATTTTATGTTTTAAAGCTTAGTAATTAGTTTAGAAGCAAAATGCACCCCCCCATCCCCCCAGACACACACAGAGATCAAATAAAAGCAGAAACAATACAGGGCTTAGCACTGTTAGAGAGCCACTGGACAGCCTGCATTTTTATTAATAACTTCTTTTGAGCTTTCAATAGTAGCTGATATAATTATATTTTTTCCTCTGTAATTTCAGCAAATTGCAATGTTTAACTGGATTTTTAAAGACGTAGTTGTTAGCATTAAATAAGATTATTTGCTACTGTGAGACAATCATCACCAATGGAAATTGCTTTATTTTATATTCAGCTACTTTTAGTGAATATCTTTATTTTTATTGATTTCAGAGGAGGGATAGGGAGAGAGAGATAGAAACATCAATGACGAAAATCTATGATTGGCTGCCTCCTGCACGCCCCCTACTGGGGCACAAGGCTGAAACCTGGGCATGTGCCCTGACCAGGAATCAAATCATGACCTCCTGGTTCATAGGTCAATTCTCAACCACTGAGCCACACTAGCTGGGCTTTATTGAATATTTTTAAGAGCTATAGAGCTACTTTCAATATCTAGAAATGTTTAATATCATGTAAACACACCTAACTCATGGGGCGATGGTTGTGGGATGCAGTGTGCAGATGTTATTTATTAAGTTACACACTTGAAACCTGTTTGGTTTTGTGAACCAACGTCACTCCAATAAATTAAATTTTAAAAATGGGGAAAACATAGATTTAACAAAAGAAAACAGAAAACAGAATTCTGGAGACAGATGGTAGTGATAGTCGAAGAACAATGTGAAATATACCGAATGCCCCAAAACTGTACAACTAAAAATAGTTAAAATAGAAAATTTTATATTATATATATTTTACTACAATAAAACGTTTGAAAATGAAGACTAGAAAAAAAAACCACCCCTAACTTTTCTATTTTAAATATATCTTTATTGATTTCAGAGAGAAAGGGAGAAGGAGAGATAGAAACAACCAATGATGAGAATGCCCCCCACCTGGGACTGAGCCCACAACCCAGGCATGTGCCCTTGATGAGAATCGAACCTGGAACCTTCAGTCCGCAGGCTGACACGCTATCCACGGAGCCAAACCAGCTAGGGCCACCCCTAACTTTTTAAAAAGCCCCTTATATAATTTCTAAAACAACATCTAGAACTCTATGTAGTCAGAACTAAATGCTAATGATCTGCTTCTCAACCAAAGGATTGTGGAGCTCCCCTGGAGCTACAGAACCTACAGATGAAAATGCTGCCTTTTCCTGCACTGTAGATTTACTCAAAGATTTGGGAGACAGCGTTTTTATACTGGAACACCAATGTGCTTCGGTATAAATCCTTACGAAGTTTTTTTTAAAAGACATTTTTATTGATAGAGGAAGGGAGAGGGAGAGAGAAACATCGATGTCAGAGTGAAACATGGATTGGCTCCCTCCTGCATGCCCCCCACCTGGAGCCCGAAACCAGGGCATTCGCCTCCACAGGGAATCAAACTGGTGACCTCTTTGTGCATGAGACGATGCGCAACCAACTGAGCCACACCAGCCAGGGCTCTTATGAAGTTTTTTTTTTTTTTTTTTAATCCTCACTCAAGGATATTTTTTCATTGCTTTTAGATAGAGTAGAAGGGAGGTCAAGGGGGAGACAGAGAGGGAGAGAAAAAGAAAAATATTGATGTGAGAGAAGCACATCAATTGGTTGCTCCCCACAGGTGCCCTTACTGGGCTGGGGCTGGAGGCTGCAACCAAGGTATGTGCCCTTGACCAGGAATTGAACCCTCAAACCTTTAGTGTGCAGGCTGATGCTCTAACTACTGAGCAAATCGGCCAGGGCTCTTATAAAGTTTTTAGATGGGAATTTTTAATACAGGAAACATTCTGCTTCCTTATTGGGTATTCTTCAGACCACTCCCCTTCACCCTTTGCTGAAGATGAGGCAGTTTCACAATACTGTGTTAATGGAGAGAAAAAGCACAGTTGTAGGGACACCAATATTAGCCATCATATTTTGGAGTGTTTTCAGTTTTCCAGTTTATACTCAGGTTTTGAGTGCTAGAACCTAAGTTTTGACAGAAGTGGTATTTAGTCAGACTAAATACTAAGATAGCATTTTTATCTTAGATTAGCCAAAGTAAATCACACCGATATCTAATAGTCTAAACATGAGCTAAGATGTTCTAATAAAGCCTGATTGCTGTGGCTCAGTGGTTGAGCATGTGACCTCATGTGAACCATGAGGTCACAGTTCGGTTCCCAGTTAGGGCACATGCCTGGGTTGCCGGTTTCATCTCTAGTAAGGGATGTACAGGAGGCAGCCGATCAATGATTCTCTCTCATCACTGATGTTTCTCTCTCTCTCTCTCTCTCTCTCTCTCTCTCTCTCTCTCTCTCTCCCTCTCCCTTCCTTTCTGAAATCAATTTAAAAAATTATTTTAAAGATGTTCTAATGAGCATGCAGCTACATTTTATAGGAATTAAATGTAATCGTGATCAGCTTTTGGTTTACAGAGAATATCATATATCAAGAATTTTTATATCAAGATCACTTCTACTCATTGTGCATTATGGCCAATTGATGTGATGAATATGGATGATGAAAATTTATCCAAAATATGGACATAACAGGATGTATGTGACACGCAGTGTAAAGGAAATATTATGAAACGTGTGTGTTTATATTAGTTTGAAAAAAAGATGTAGACTGATAGGTAAGTTGTGTGTTACTAACTTAGCCCTAACTGGTAAGTTGTATGTTACTAACTTAGCCCTAACTACTGCTTTCATCGCTCTGCAAAATATACTTAAAATACATTTTATAGTAATGGGGGCCTTCTAAATTTGTTATTTTCTTTACATTTTAGCACTTCAAATCAGTCAGAACTTTGTAAATGGGCCTGAAATTTTCTTGAGAACTTGTTTCTTTAGTCCTTTAAAGATATAAAACCACTTTTTAAGTACTAAATGTCATTATATGCCTTTAAAATTTCCTGTGCTTTGGGTTTGAAATAATTTAGTTATCTTTTCTCTGAATCTTATAAGTCATATAATTTATTAGTTCCCAGCTTTATTGACTGTAACATAGTAAGGCATTTGGGGTTATGTGCAAAAATTGAGGGAAAAAGTGATTCAAATCAATATTTTGCTTTGGAGGGCATTTCCTAAGCATAAATTTATCTTCCTAATTATGTTTACTTAAGCATATGTTCAATTTTGTTTGCATTCCTTGAGAATGTATTTACTTGGAGATAAAAGCAATCCAGATGTACATCTAAATATTAGGCAGCCCTGGCTGGTGTGGCTCAGTTGGTTGGGGTATCATTCTGTGCACTGAAGGGTCAAAGGGTGAGTATAGGAGGCAATTGATTGATGTTTTTCTCTCTCGATCCCTCCCCTTTTCTCTCTCTGTCAAGTCAATTAAATAAAACATATCCTCTGGTGAAGATTAAATATTAGGCAGAATCCAATCAATGATTTTAAAATTTCCTTGGATAACCCATAAAATGAATAATTCAAATATAGATAAATGAGAGTTGGCAGTATATTACAGTGATAATTTTGTATTTCTCAGAAAAACAAATTTAAAGCAAATTCATCTTACTTTTTTCCTTTTTATTGTAATGACCAGTTTTTGCCATTTCATTGTTATCCCAGATCTACACTCTTTTTTTAAGTTAATAAACTTTTATTTAAGGAATTTCACATGTTCTGAGTTCTTCCACTGCCTTAGTTCCTCCTGAGTTTGAGTCTGAATATCTTATTCCCTTTTTTGCTCAATCCTGATGTCATTTCAGTCAGTCCTATATAATAGGAATAGAGATTATCATGATCACAAACTCTATGGTAACTGAGAAGGACTTGGCTATACAAAGGACATCAAGCCCCAGACATCTAAAATGGCTGTCATTAAATCGACTATTACAGAAATCTCCTTTAGCCTGTGTCATATCTATAGTGGACTGTGATCTAGCAATGTAAATTTAGGTTAGTAAAATGTTCCCAAGTAGGCTGAATGCTATGCTACCAACATAGCAGAGAAAAACCTATTGGGGAAATGTTTTGTGGTCATGTCCACGGCAAATGAGAAACTGCATTCTAAAAGCCTTGGTAATGACCACCAGAGCTGCACTTTTAATCCACTGATAATGGGTTGCCATGAAGTTAGCAGAACATTGTTACATCTGAGGCTGCGATGTCATCATAATTAGAGTAATGGTGTGGTGAGGTGCTAAATAAGAATTCCCGTCACTACCAGCAGTGATGGCTTTAGGAAAAAACACTTGTCTGGTCTTACCTAAACTGGCCAGCAACTGTTCTGATGAGAATTCAGATAAGCCTGCTGCTAAAAAGTAAGTACTTAAGGGTTTGGGAGTTTAGGTTGTTTGTTTGTTTGCTTGTTTCTTCAATCTGGGAACTACACAAATGAGGACAATAGTTTTGTACTCCCCCCTGGCATCTACATGGAAAGCTTTATGTTCCAGAGGAAAGCAATGTGTGTGCAGGGAAAGAAAGTCTGACCTGAGTGTAGAGCATGTATTAAATTCAGAAGCTGAATTAGTGACTGCTTTTTGTGACTGGCCAGAGATTCCTCCAGGCAATGGGTAGGCCTGAGGTGAATCACGGTGCTCTGTTTTCTCCCTGAAAATCAGGTTAAAATGAATATGGTGAGCAAATTGTGAAGGATGTACAGATACTGGCCCTGGCAATACTTAGGGATTTAATGGGCTGGTTATCTATCAGGTGAGCCTCAAAAAATGGCACAGCTCTCTGTCCTGCAGCTGCCTTCGTCCAAGCATCATGGACCAGGCACAGCTGCCTCCATTCCCCAGAGTGATGCCAAAATGATTGTATTTAACTCACAAGATATCTTTTCTTCTCCCCTTCCCAATCTTCAGGTGTAGTGATATTCATTTGCCTCGGTTTTCATTAAAGCAAGGGCTCATCCCAAGACGTTACGTTATGCCTTGGAAAGAAAGCATGAAATTCAGGAATGTGAATCTGAAGGTATTTTTCTATAAATATTCATAATAAAAAGCCCTATGCTATTTAATATAATGACTAGACATACTAATTATACAATAGCTATTTAAAAAGTTATTTTATATTTTTCCAGCTTTATCTTATCTAATAATAGACAAACATGGTAATTGACCGCACCTTCACTACGCCCCATTCGCTAATCAGCACAATATGCAAATTAACTGCCAACAAAGATGGTGGCTAATTTGCATACTGCAGGCAGGGCAGGACAGCGTGAGCCGCCAGCGCAAGCCGCCAGTGCGAGCCGCCATCCAGGCCCCCGTGTGCGACCCCAGAAGCTGCCTGCCTGTCGCCCGTGATCGGATCCGATCCCGGGCCGAAGGCCGGCCCCGGAAGCCCCAGAAGCCACCTGCCTGCCTCCCACGATCGGATCTGATGCCAGGTCACAGGCCGGCCCCAGAAGCCCCAGAAGCCACCTGATATGGCAGTAATTCTATCAGTAAGCACTTCTGAAAGTCAGTGGCATAAATGTACCAATTAAAAGACAAATTATGAGGGTGAATCAAAAACAAAACCCACTTTAAGTATAAAGACACATATAGATTAAAAGTAAATGAATTAAGCTGCAGCCTGTTTTGCTCAGTGGATAGAGCATTAGCCTGTGGACTGAAGGGTCCCAGGTTCGATTCCAGTCAAGGGCATGTACCTCAGTTGCTGGCTTGATCCCCAGTTCCTATCAGAGCATGTGCAGGAGGCAACCAATCAATGTGTCTCTCCCTTTCCCTCACTCTCTCTAAAGTTCAATGGAAAAATATCCCTGGGTGAAGATTAACAAAGATAAAGTAAATGGATTAAGTAACATTAAAGAGATTATAAGAAAAATATATTCCAAATTTTGTTAGTTGTATGATGGTTATGTTTAAATTATTAACACCTAAGAAATTGGGTAAAGGGTACATATAATATGCTGTAGTATTTTATAGTTTTTTTTTTACATGTATGAGATTATTTCAAATTAAAATATTAAAAAATTAAAAATTAATAAAATATTAATTGAAATGTATCTGCATTACATGAAAAATCTCCTAATTGCTTCTAGCATAATTTATTAAATTGTGCTAAAATTTACAAGGGTTCAATTAAAAAATATCTTAATTCTAAATGATATAATAGAAAATATATAATAGTGCAGTTATAAGCACTTATCTGAAAATAAAAATTTGTTGCTCTCTTTCTAATTCTTTGAGATGTAGAGTTAGATGATTTACTACCATTTTTTCTTGTTTTTTGAGATAGGCCTGTAGAGCTATAAACTTCCCTCTCAGGCCTGCTTTCATTGTGTCCCATAGGTCTTGGATTGTTGTGTTTTCATTGTCATTAGTTTCCAGGATGTTTTTAATTTCTTCTTTGATCTCATTGGCAACCCAATCAATATTTAATAACATGCTATTCAGCTTCCAAGTGTTTGAATATTTGGGGTTGTTTCTCTTGTAGTTTATTTCTAATATTATGCCATTGTGGTCTGAGAAGATGGTTGGTATGATTTCAATCTTCTTGAAATTGGGGAGACTTTGTTTGTGACCCAATATGTGGTCTATTTTTGAATATGTCCTATGAGCACTGGAGTAGAATGTATATTCCGTGGCTTTGGGGTGAAGTGTTCTGAAGATGTCAATTAAGTCCATCTGATCTAGTGAGTCATTTAGGATTGCTGTTTCTTTGCTGATTGTTTGTCTAGAGGATTTATCCAGTGATGTCAGTGGTGTATTAAAGTCCCCTACTATGACTGTATTGTTGTCGATCTCTCCTTTGATATCTTCCAGGAGTTTTTTTATGTATTTGGGTGCTCATGCATTGGGTGCATACATGTTTATCAGGGTTATATCTTCTTGTTGTATTGATCCCTTTAGTATTATGAAGTGGCCTTCCTTATCTCTTGTTATGGCCTTCACTTTGAGGTCTATTTTGTCCGATATAAGTACTGCTACCCCAGCTTTCTTTTCATTTCCATTGAAAATAAAAATTTAAAGAAGTGAATTTAAAGAAGGGATTAGCCAAAGAAAATATATGCACAACCCATGGACACAGACAACAGTATGGTGATGGCCAGAGAGAAGTGGGTAGAGGGGGCAAAAGGGGGGAAATAGGGACATCCTATATAATAATAATAAAAGGCTAATATGCACATTGACTGAACGGCAGAATGACCTGTTGCTATGATGCGCACTGGCCACCAGGGGGCAGACGCTCAATGCAGGAGCTGGCCCCTGGTGGTTAGTGCACTTTCATATGGGGAGTGCCACTCAGCTAGAAGCTGGCTCATGGCTGGCCAGCGCAGAGGTGGTGGCAGGAACCTCTCCCACCTCCATGGCAGCACTAAGAATGTCCAACTAACGGTTTAGACCCAATCCCTTGGGGGCCTAAGCCTTTAGTCGGACATCCCCCAAGGGCTCCCTGGCTGCCAGAAGGATGTCTGACTGCAAGCTTAGGCCTGATCCCCCAGAGAGTGGGCCTAAGTCGACAGGTGGACATCCCCCAAGGGGTCCTGGACTGCAAATGGGTGCAGGGCGGGCTGAGGGACCCCCCCCCCTCCCCGAGTGCACAAATTTTTGTGCACCAGGCTTCTAGTCTATATAATAAAAGCCTAAGTGACTGTTAACGGCAGAACAACCAGAATGACCGGTCGCATGATGTGCACTGACCACCAGGGGACAGATGCTCAATGCAGGAGCTTTCCCCTGGTGGTCAGTGCGCTCCCACAGGGGGAGTGCTGCTCAGCCAGAAGCCGGGCTCACGGCTGGTGAGCACAGCAGCGGTGGTGGGAGCCTCTCCCACCTTTGCGGCAGCACTAAGGAGCAGTAAGCCGAGCAGTAAGGAGCAGTGAGCAGGTGGGTGGTAAGGAGTTAGGGGTCCCAGACTGCAAGTGGGATGTCCGCCGGCAGGCGGATACCCCCTGAGGGGTCCCAGACTACAAGAGGTTGCAGGCTGGGCTAAGGGACCCTCCCAATGCACAAATTTCATGCACTGGGCCTCTAGTTGAGAAATAATGGGCAAATATAATTGTATATATTTAAAATGTACAATGTGAGGATTTGATATACACTGTGTAATGATTACCAAGATAATGTAATTAACATATCCATCCAGCACCTCACATAGTTAACTCTTGTTTTGGTGAGAACGCTAAAGATCTACTCTCAGCATCTTTCAAGTACACAATGCCATGTTATTCACCATGGTCACCACGCTGAACATTGGATCCTCAGAACTTATTCTTCTTACTACTGAAAGTTTGTCTCCTTTGACCTGTATCTCCTCATTTCTAAGCTCCTCTCAGGCCCTGGCAAACACTGTTCTATTCTCTGACAAAAACATTTGATGCACTCACACATAAACTTGCAAGCAAAAGTTTATATCAATATATTGTCAAATAGCCAATTACAATCCTAAAAGTAAATACACCAAAAGATTTCAGAACTCCCTGTCTACCCTTTTCCTCACACAGTGCCACTTGCAGTTGTTAAGAAGCTCATCAGAAATAGGGCCCATTAATATTAAAGCTACAGTACAGAGCATGTATTTTTAAAGTTGTGCTGCATATTTAGGTTGAGAGCTATGGGAACGGTTTGGCTAGATTTACAGATAAGACTTGTTACCCATTCCATGCTCCTATTCAGTCAGTAGTTTCAAAACATTTTCCAAATTCAGACTGACCATTCACTTGTGAAAAGGTAAGTTGTTTCTTTAAAGGAGAATAGAATATATTGTAATAATCAGACTACAAGAGGAAATTTCAAGTTAGGATTCCTAGAAAGAAATGTATATCACTAATTTGCAAATTTCTAATAGAAAAGCAATTAATGTTGAAGAAGAATATACTTTGCCCAGATAGAGATGACATTACAAAAAAAAAAGGACTATTATAGCCCGACAGGTGTGGCTCAATGGTTGAGCATCAACCCATGAACCAAGAGGTTATGGGTTTGATTCCCGGTCAGGGCACATGCCTGGCTTTGGGGCTTGATCCCCGGTGCAGGGTGTGCAGGAAGCAGCGATCAATGATCGGCCCTGCTCTGTGCGTGACAGGGTACGGAGCCCCAACCCCCCTGATGGGCCCTGCTCTGTGCATGACAGGGGGCAGCGCCCCAACCCCCTGATCGGCCCTGCTCTGTGCGTGACAGGGGGTGGCGCCGCAACTTCCCTATCGACCCTGCCTTGAGTGTGACAGGGGGCGGTGCCCCAACCCCCCAATCGGCCGTACCCTGAGCATGACTAGGGGTGGCATCGCAACCTCCCGATCCGCCCTGCTCTGTGCATGACAGGGGCAGCATCCCAACTCCCCAATCGGCCCTGCTCTGAGCCCAACCAGGGGCTGCACCTAGGGATTGGGCCTGCCCTCTGCCACCCGGGAGCAGGCCTAAGCCAGCAGGTCATTATCTCCTGAGGGGTCCCAAACTGCGTGAGGGCACAGGCCAGGCTGAGGGGCCCCCTCTCCTCCCTGAGTGCACAAATTTTTGTGCACCGGGCCTCTAGTAAAAATATATTTTAAAAAATTTGAAAAAAGTATTGGGAAAAAAAGACTATTATGATATAAAAAATATATCCTAAAAATATGGCTAAATTATTTTCTTATAAAAATACACAAATACAATGTAACAAATAAAGTGACCATTTGCCCTGAAGTGATTATTGAATAAGTATTTTTTGTGATATTTTGATAACAAAGGTAAAACTAATGAAATAAAGACTCAAATAATAGCCCTGGGACGGTGTTCTCAGTGGTTAGAGCATTGGCCCAGGCACCAAAGGGCTGAGGGTTCGATTTCCAGTCAAGGGTACAGACCTGGGTTGCAGGTTTGATCCCTACCCTAATTCAGGTGCATGTGAGAGGCAACCAATGGATGTGTCTCTCTCACATCTATGTTTTTCTCTCTCTCTCTCAAAATCAAAGGAGAAAATATCCTCAGGTAAGGATTAACAACAACAAAAAGACTCAAATAACAGACTTACTAGTACATATCAAATTTACATGGTTATTAAGATTTTCTACACTCTTAATATTCATGTAATTTAGTGGCTTATCAAGTCACATTTCCAATGTCCTTAATAGCTTTAGCATGGTGACAATATTAGTACTTATTTCACCTTTTTCATTTACTAGAATAGAAGTACAGGGTGTAAACTTTAAGTTGAAGTAAGTAATAAAGAACTGTTTTGTTTTGTTTTTAAATATATTTTAATGATTTTTTACAGAGAGGAAGGGAGAGGGATAGAGAGTTAGAAACATCGATGAGAGAGAAGCATCGATTCAGCTGCCTCCTGCACACTCTCTACTGGGGATGTGCCCGAAACCAAGGTACATGCCCTTGACCAGAATTGAACCTGGGACCCCTCAGTCCGCAGGCCGACGCTCTATCCACTGAGCCAAACAGGTCAGGGCTAAAGAACTGTTTTGAGTGCACCAAAGCATTTTTTATTCTTGAACTTACGCATTATAACTCAACATAATTTCTTATAGCTATTTCACTTTTACAGTTTAGTTGACAAGGTTTCTAACAATTTTGAAATATAATTAGTGCCTGGTGTACAGAACACCCCACCTTCCAGAGTAAACGTGAAAGTCACAAGAGAATTAAACGGAGTGAGTGTGCATGGAGTCAGTGCCCGCTGTGCTTTCCCTCCCTCTACTCACTTTCACCATCTTTCCTGTGGGCGATGGCATGACTAACAACATAGAAATGAAAACACAGCACAGCAGAGATGGGGCTGCGTCTCAAGACCAGGCCAGGGTGCTGTTCAGCCGTATCGAAGAACCAGAGACTGATGTATACCTGACAATAACCTCACGTAGCTGTTATTTATCCAGCCACCATGCAGCAACATGCTTTCTATCTATTTAATATTCTTAGTAGTTGGCAAACGTTTTTTTCACTCACATATAATATTTCACTCAAAACTCCAAGAATCTTTCATAATTTCTATTTTATATTTGAGAAAACCGAGTCTCACAGGGGTGAGTGACTTGTACAGGTCATGTGAATAGTGACGTTAAAGTGCGACCAGTGGACTCCAGGTCTCTCTCTAGTGTGCAGTGCACATGTCAACAAGAAGATATAACCCTGATAAACATATATGCACCCAAGACATGTGCACTGCACACTAGAGAGAGACCTGGAGCACCAGCAAGACTCCAGGTCTCTCTCTAGTGTGCAGTGCACATGTCTTACTGGTGCTTTTGAAAAAGGGATGTTGCTCTGTCCAATAGATGGTCCTTCTTGACAGGGACAGTGAGAAAAACTATCGGGCAGCTTCCATCTTAATCCAATAAAGTGACGTTCGGGGTCACAGACAGCAGTTTTGTTTTTTTCTCTTAGCATGCAGAAATGTGTGGGATCTACGCTGGCCCCCTGGAAGACTCTCTGTTTCTGAATCACAGCGAAAGGCTTTGCCATGGGGAGGACCGCGGAGCTGTCTGGAAGAAAGGCCCTCCCGAGATAAAAATTACAGATATGCCTCTGCATTCACCTCTCTCCAGATACCAGAGCACGGTGATTTCCCATGGCTCCAGGAGGCGGCTGATCTGATGAAAGAATAAAGTGATAAAGTGTTTCAATCTCGCTCACCCTTTCATAAATGTTTAAGTCCATCGTACATTTAAAGTTCACCTACAGGTTCAGTTTAAAGGCTATAAGTCAACTGCATACTTTATACATTATAAAAGCTTCAGGTCGGAAATAGGCTCAGAATATCTGAGATCAAGAGGGGGAGCAAGGAAAACTGTCTCGTTGAAATTCATTTCATACCAAATAGCTAAGAAACGAGACAGGCCAGTGAGCCAAGGACAATTGCAATAGGAAAACTGGGACAGACGGCTGAACAAACTGGCAGAAAAATTTACAGCAGATGTACGAGGTCACCTCCCTAGAGATAACAGCTAGGCCTCAGGTGTGTGTCAGCTCCAGGCCCAGAAAAGCAGCAAAACTGGGTGGGCGATGCCAGGACCAGCCTCTTGCCCTGGAGCTGACCAATCAGTGGGGACCACAGCCCTGAAAGAGCACATTTGGAAAACTGATGAATATTCTGCTGAAACCCTCCCCTGAGAACTCCCCTAAAATTCCTGAGAGAGAGAGAGAGAGAGAGAGGCCTCAAGACAAAGTACCCAGGGGGTTCTCTCCCTCTAGGGAGCACACCTGCATTGTCCTCTTCACTTTCTCCTACCCTTTCCCTCCCCCTCTTCTTTCCTTACAGGTGTGCATCTCCTAAACTCCAACAGACCCCACAAGACTTGCAACCAGGGGAGCAATGGGCAGCAGCAGCTTGTCCCAGGCTAACCCCCTGAATGTGTCTCCAAGGCCCCCTTTTTCTGACTTCCCAGTGAGCTAAGGCAGCCCCACCTGGGCCCTCTGTTGTTTCATTGTTTCACTGTCTCCAGCATTAATAAGCGTGCCCTCATGATCATTTGGACTCATGTTGTGAAATTTTTCTTGCACAAAGTCAAGAACCCACATACTACCAGCTGGCCCTAGGCAGACCTGGTCAGGGTCAGGCCTCCTGTCCAGTAACAGAAAAAGCAGACTGACCCAATCCTATCATTTAACATCAGCATGCTCCTCTACCTATCTGTCCTGCTCACTCCCCATCTTTATTATTCATCCCCTCCAATACTCAAAGTCAAGTGAACCAGACTGAAATAGAGCTGCAGGATGTGGAATTATCTTAGCTACTTTTCTGACTGCCCCAAAATGCTTCTTTCTGCCATACCCCTCCCCCCAAGGCTCTGGACCAGCCGTGGGCAAACTACGGCCCGAGGGCTGGATCCGGCCCGTTTGAAATGAATAAAACTAAAAAAAAAACAAAAACACGTACCCTTTTATGTAATAGTGTTTACTTTGAATTTATATTAGTTCACACAAACACTCCATCCATGCTTTTGTTCTGGCCCTCCGGTCCAGTTTAAGAACCCATTGTGTCCCTCGAGTCAAAAAGTTTGCCCACCCCTGCTCTGGACACTGGTAACTAGTCAATATGGTAATTAGAAGTGTTTGGCAGACAACTCTATGATACATAGTACAATTTTGGTGGAGATGTGCCTTCTGTATTGATTGAATGTAACCAAATCTCAATTTCTTATAGCAAGTTGACTCACATACTGTAACAACATAAAAATGACCATATACAAAACAGTGTATCCCTGTGGAAGGCAGGAATTATTTCTCAAACTATTAAACATAAGGTAGTTAAACATTACCTTATGACCCAGCAATTCCACTTCTGGGTATATGCCCAAAATAACTGAAAGCAAGTACGTTAACAGATATTTGTACACCAATATTTGTTCATGCCAGCACATGCACGAATAGCCAAAAGGTGGAAACAATTCAAATGTGTAGAGAGCGCCTGGGAAGGCACATGAGCATTTCTTGTAATTATTGTCAGCTGAATCCAGTGGCATTGGCAGAGCCACATCCTGGAAACTCACCTTGCCAGAGGCAGGTGTGTTGTCAGCCTGACCTTCAGCTCAGGTGCCAGGGGGTGGGTTTCCTTATCTAAACCCAGCCAAGCACCAGGAACAAACACGATTATCCGGGCCTACCTAGAAGTGACGATCACAAAGAAGCCACAAGAATGCACATAATCTTTGTCTTGGGCTTTAGTAAAACTTCCTGGGTTTTGCTGTAGAAAATAAACGTGCTGTATCGGCTCTGGGTCCCTGTCTCTCCATCAGAGGACAGTGATCCCACCCAATCCCAGCTTTCCCTACTGTATTTGTGTCTGTCTCTTTCATTTACTCAATCCCCCCGTTGCCCCTACTCAGGAACCGGACCGCTCTCTAGCCGCACTGGATGCGGAAAAGAGAGAAATATTTATACAAATGTCCACCAACTGATGAATAAATAAATAAATGCAGTATATGCATGCAATGCAATATTCAGACATAAAATATCTGATACATGTTACAACATGGAGGAACTTTATGCTAAGTGAATGAGCCAGACACAAAAGGACAAATATTGTATGACTTAGCTTATATGAGAGACCTAGAGTAGTCAAATTCCTAGAGAAAGAATGTAGACTAGTAGTTACCACTGGCTGCAGGAGAGGGGGAAACGGGTAGTTATTGTTTAATGGATACATAGTTGCAGTTTGACATGTTCTAGAGATAGATGGTTGGACAGTCACACAGGGTTAAAATAATGAATTTTATGTCATGTATAGTCCCACAATTAAAAAAAAAACTCACAAAAAATTCCCTAGGGGTTCTAAGCTATGTTTCATCCACTCAAATGTTCATATCTAATAACACTAGGAAACTATTATAAAAAAGAGATGGACATCCACTGAACAACGTAAAGCTCAATAAATAAAATGTAGACAAAGTAAAAACTATATATACACAGAACGTTAAAAATTATTAAAGAAGACTAATATAAATAAACTTTATTTAACACTTCATTAAGTACACAGTCTCTATTTGGAGAATTGCAACATGGGATGGAAGGCAAGAAACTTTTATAGGATAAAGAATATGAAACAAGAAAGTACTTATTGAGCCCTGAGTTGGCTAGCCATTTGGGGCTTAACCGGCTAGACTACATTTCTGGTCACCTGAAGCATTTACAGGGACATGAAAGTTATTGAAGTTTTGGTTTGCTGACGGGACACGCCGGGCAGGGGTGTCTCCATCTTGGGCCTAGAAATTTATTTCAACACTAGTGTCCTATTAGTGAAAGAGTGAAGGGAAAAGGGGACATATATTAAACCCAACAAGCTCTGGCCTTACAAACTCAGAGACCAACAGTAACCACATAGGATAGGTTGAACACAAAAATTCCTCACTAAAAGCAGGCCATAGCGAGTAGTCATATCCTAGGCCTGTCACTTCCTCGACAAAGGTCAGTCTTTACCCTCACTTGCCCTGTCTTGTGTTCTTTGTGCACCTGAGATAACATACCTTTGAAATATCAGAGTAATCTTTTCTTTTTCTTTTTTTTTTTTGAAATGAACATTTATTTCCCTTGAAGTAGGATTGTTTGTACCTCTATAAAGAACACTGTTAGAACAGAGTAATCTTTTCCAGACCCCTCTCAGATACCACCTCCAGCACAAGGACACAACATCTCATTGTCACCTTGTTGCCTGCACACCATCTCTATGTGCTGGAAATGTTAACCACCCTGTGCCTACAATGGAAAAGAAGAATGTTTCTCTCCGTTTTGCTTTTTTTAAAAAAAATATATTTTTATTGATTTCAGAGAGAAGGGAGAGGGAGAGATAGAAACATCAATGATGAGAGAGAATTATTGATTGGCTGCCTCCTGCACACCCCACACTAGGGATCTCGCCTGCAACCTGGGCACGTTCCCTGACCAGGAGTTGAACCGTGATCTCCTGTTCATAGGTTGACCCTCAAATACTGAGCCATGCTGGCCGGGCTAGTAAATCCTTTCAAATAAATATTTCCTCATTTGCTGTATGCACCCCGGACCATTTCCAGAGACTTTATATGGTTGTCCTTTCATGATTACTGAGACAGGCCAGTAAGCCAGGAAAAGCAGAATAGGGAAACGAAGACAGAAGTTAAACTGCCGTTTGCAGCCATCTAGAAAACCTAGATGGGAAGCAGTTTGCAGCCATCTACTAAATCTTATTTTCCCTAAATCAGGGACTTAAGAGTAAATGGTTTATACTTCTCCCCAACCAGAGGGTAAATAGCTTAAATCACCCTACTTAAGAGACAGATAGCAGAAATCCAATTAAAGCCATTTGACAACCACACCTCATTTTGGTACATCAGCATAAAGCTGACGAATATTCTATCAATCCTCCCCTAAGGCCTACCCAAATACCCAACCTTTAAGGCCCCTCAAAAAAGTGTGTGCTCCAGGGGCCCCTGTGCTGCTGCTCCCACCGCACCAGGGCCTGGGGCAGTCCCGCTGGGGCCCCCCACCCCCCTGCACCCGCCACCTGCCCAATCCTGGCCTTCACAGCTTCCCCCAAGGGCTCCACTGCCAGTCAGATGCTGCTGAGCCGGGATCCCCAGGGCCCGGTCCCCCAGCCGGGCCTGCAGCCCAGCTTCATGGAGGACGACATCCTCATGGATCCCATCTGAACCCCCAACACCCAATAAAGTTCCTTTTAACACATTAAAAAAAAAAGTGTGTACTCACATCCCCCACCTCCTTCCTCTGCTACAGGCATGCATCTCCTAAACTCTAAGGGACCCCATGAGGCTTGCAACCTGGGAGCAGTGGGCAGCAGCAGGATTTACCCAGTTTTATGGATGAAAAAGAATGTATATAACCTAGAAAACAATGTTAGAAGCCAGTGCATCAAAATACATGCAATTTTATTTCTGGACAGTGGAGTTATGAATGACTCCACCTTACATCCGTGCACCTTTATAAATTATCTTCCCAGAAGAATTGAACGGAGCAATGTTTTCCTCATGAAAACATGTGGATATATTGTTCACATCCAGTTGGATTAACCCATTCACCCTTTTGTGAGCTCTGACACCCCGTCATAGCAATTATTCTGTCTGTCTACTTAATTTTCCCTAAGTTTCTGTGACCCTCAACTTCTTTCAGATAGTTGCTCATCTAATTTCAGTCTCCTACACGTAAACTCTTTTTGGCTTCTTCCTTTCAAAGCCCACCCCCTCCATCCACCAGGGGTTATTTGAGGCTAAATTTCCTCACAAGAGAGCAGAATGTTGTGCTGCATTTTAACCCATGTGGGTCAGTCCCAGTGACTGTGAAATCGTTGGGATTTCCAAGGTAAAAAATGCCAATGGCTATGTTTTCTATATATGCATATATGATCAGATTTGAGCATTGCTAATTAGCTTCCTGGCAGGTTGAGAGGCTAGTGAGAACAGATATATGGGTGAACCTCACACAAAGGAGTCGGCAGAGAAAGTGAGCCATGGCTGCAATGCGCATTAACTGGGCCCGGGCAATTTGGGGACCAGTGTAAGGTATTAATTTAAATTTCTCTGGCTTGTAGATGATTTACCCTTAGAAGCCTGCTATCAGAAAGCAGCGTTTTCTTCGTTTAAAATGAAAAGGTCAGGATTTACTCAGTTTTATAGATGAAAAAGGATGTAAACAATGCTAGAAGCCAGTGCATCAAATTACATATAATTTTATTTCTGGACAGTGGAGTTATGAGTGATTCCTATTTACATCCTTGCACCTTTATAGATTATCTCCATGTTTTACGATTAGGAAAGAAGGGACGCCTTTGCCCTTGTACATGCTGCTCCCGCATGTGGAACGCACTCCTCTCCCTGCTCTGCTTGTCAGCGTTCAGGGCCCATGCAAATGCCAGCCCTTCTGGGAGGCTTATTTCATATCCTAGTTTCTCCTTCACCCCTTCACTCCACCCTAACTTTTCCAAGTTGGTTCTCTGCCGAAGACTTCTGCTTCTTGACCAGAAGAGGTCTCTGTTGCATTGCTCAAGGAGAAAAAAAACACAAACCTTTTTTTTTTTTGTAAAATGTTTTCTTTGTCTGATCTTTGAAATCATTGAAATATTTTTTTAAAAATCTTCATTTTATTAACCACTATATTTCAAATTATTAAATTTTATGTTAATTGTGGGACCAAAATGTAAATGATTCATAATCTTCCTTAATTCCCTTAACAACCTATAGGAAAGGAATATTCTATATCTCTAATTCCACTTATTTATTAGGGATGCTGGCAGCTTTATGCTATTGGGTGGTCTAAGGACATAATTTCAAAAATAATAAATTCATTTTGATGAAACTGCCCATGTTTAGGCACCATTATTTTCTGAATGAACTATTGCTGAGTAATATTTTACCTTCCAGGAGAGTAACCTTAGAAGAATGTGTGGTTGCCTATGATATAACTTTGCCTCTAGTATTGCCAGAAGTTAATATTATATCAACATTTTCATTATAAACATATAGCTTCATTGTAAATGATTTGTCTGGATTAACAGTGAACTGTGGATTTAGCCAGAGGGGAAGAGAGGGCCATTTTTTTTTACATTGGAGAAAATTTTAAGTCTTTTTTTGTTAATCCTCATCCAAGGATTTTTTTTCCATTGGTATTTAGAGAGAATGAAAGGGAGGGGGAGAGACAGAGATAGAGAAACATCGATATGAGAGAAACGCATCCATTAGTTGCCTCCTACATGCCCTCCACCAGAGGGCAGACGCTCTAGCCACTGAGCCAAACTGGTGAGGGCTAGAGTATCTTTTTAAAAAAGTTTTGATTTTTAGAGAGAGAGGAATGGAGTGGGAAAGAGAAAGAGAGAAACCAGATGTGAGAACAAAACATGAATTGGCTGCCTCCTGCATGCCCCCTACAGGGGATCGGGTCCACAACCCCCGCATGTGCACTGACTGGGAATAGAACTGGAAACTTCCTGGTGCATGGGACGACGCCCAACCAACTGAGCCACACGGGCCGGGGTTGCTCATATATAGTATCTTAATAAAACAACAATAATTGTGTAGAGAATTGACAAGACAAAGGAAAGAACTTCGAGCTTCTAGAGGTTGCAAATTGTAGGAAGGCAAATATATGGCAAAAGTAATGGTAGATAAAGGGTAGGTTAAGCCAGGTTTGTTTTACAGATTTCCCTGGGCTGAAAAGGGTCTGTGTTGTGTCTGGTGATGAATTCCTGTCCTCCCTGGTAGAGAGAGGACATGGGGACCCCTTACATACTTATATCTCGCTTTCAGGCAAGTAGTGGGAAGGCAGAGAGGTTTTCTTCTACCTACTTCTTCTCAATTGCCTTCAGCTCAAAATAAGCCTTATGCCAAAGTGGCATATTTTGTGGGGGTATGTTTTGTTACCCTTCACTAGCAATTCAATTTTAAAAATGGACAAAAGACAAACAAAAAAGAGCCCTCTCTGCTCTCTGGCAGCATGAGGAAAAGTATGCCTCTTTATTCTCTCTATGGACTTCTTGTCATCTCTGGGCACATTTTGGGCAAATCTCTCTTAATCTCTCTCTCTCTCTCTCTCTCTCTCTCACACACACACACACACACACACACAACACACACACACACACACATTTTCTTTTCTTTCAATGCTTTTATATTTTGGCACAATTTAAGACTCACAAGAAGTTGTAAAAATAGTACAGAGTGTTCCCATGTCCTCTTTACCCACCTTTCCCAATGATAACATCTTAAACAACCACAGCAAATTGTCCCAGGAAAATGTTTTTGGCAAAACACTATTGATTCAGGAACAGAGGTATCAAATTTATTTGGATTTCATCACTTTTTACATGGACTCTTATATTGGTCTTTGGTGTATAGTTCTATGACATTTTATCATCAGTGTAGATTCAACAACCATCACCACAGTCAGCATGCAGAATATTCCATTACCACAAAGAAACCCAATTGTGTTACCCCTTGATAATCACACCTTTCTTCTGGATCTACTACCACTGATCTGTTTACCATCACTGTAATTTTGTCATTTCACAAATGTCATATTAAATAGAATCACAAAGTGATACCCTTTGAGACTGGCTTTTCTCAATAAGTGTAATGACATTGCAATGCATCCAGTTTATTGCATGTCTCATTAGTTCATTCCTTTTTATTGCTGAATAATATTTATTCAATGGATGTACCACAATTTGGTTATCTATTCACCAACAGAAGGGCATTTGGCTTGTGTGTTGGAAGGTCTCCAGGTTCAATAACTCACTAGCAGGACTCACAAGACTCAGTATACACAGGGTGAGACAAAAGTAAGCTTATTCTTGTATTATTCTTATTTATTAATTATTACATTATTTTCAATATGAACAATTATAAACCTAATTTTGCCCCGCTCTGCAGTCATAATCACGGCTATGATTTATTACAACAAAATGATGATACAGGCTAAGTCAGTAAAGGTGAAGTTCAGGGGACAGCTGGCAAAGTTTCCAAGAGTCCTCTCTCCGTGGAGTCAACAGGACATGCGTGACTCATTCAGCAATAAGTTGTGACCATTCTGTTCTATCTTTGATCTGTGACTATTCTGTTCTAGTAAACTTGTTCGTCCTTTGGTCTTTCTGGCAATTAAGAGAATTCTTTGCAAGGACAGCAAGTTCCATTGCCATCCTGGTATTGGAAGACAATGGGCATAGTTGCATTATAGTTTTCTTAAGCAATTGCCTGTGCATGTTATCCTAGGTCAGTGGTCGGCAAACTGCGGCTCGTAAGCCACATGTGGCTCTTTGGCCCCTTGAGTGTGGCTCTTCCATAAAATACCGACTTCTGCGCATGGGCCCCGAAGTTTCAATCGCACTGTACGTGCGCGTCCGCACGTGGTATTTTGTGGAAGAGCCACACTCAAGGGGCCAAAGAGCCGCATGCGGCTCGTGAACCGCAGTTTGCTGACCACTGTCCTAGGTGATTACTAGGTAACCACTCCTTGACTGATGCTACCTTTCAGAAGAGAGATAAGCTTGAGAAAATCAAAGGAGTCAGGTGAATTCCAAGAGGAGTTGGACGATGGTTAAGATTGAGCAGATGAGCCCTAACTTGTTTGGCTCAGTAGATAGAGCATCAGCCTACGGACTGAAGGGTCCTGGGTTCGATTCCGGTCAAGGGCACATGCCAGAGTTGCGGGCTCGATCCCCAGTGGGAGGCCTGCAGGAGGCAGCTGATCAATAATTCTCTCTCATCATTGGTGTTTCTATCGCTCTCTGCCTCTCCCTTCCTCTCTAAAATCAATTAAAAAATGTATTTTTAAGATGTGAGCAGATGAGAACTGGGGAGGAAAAATAAAAAGAGGCAATGAGGAAAGGAAAAAACCCACTGTTTACAGGATGATGTGACTATCCGGGACAGAACAGAAGTTTTCTGTTGGGAAATAAAGGAAGGTAATCTCAGGAAAGGGGGATCCAGTTTATAAAGAACTTTAAATCCCCAAATAAGAGATTGAAATAGATTATTACTATGGAGAGTTATGTTGATGATCAGAATAGTTTTGAGAAAAATTGATCTGGCAACAGTTCAAAGGATGGACTAGGAATTAAGAGATAGGCACACTAGTTTGGAATTAAATCCAGGTGAGAAGCCCCAGGTTAGGATCATAACTATGTGAACGGAGAATAGGGGGCTCATATATTGGTGTGAATGAGGTCCACAAGACAGGACTGAGCCCACGGAGATGGGATCGACCTACACCGGGAAAGAGTTCAGTTGCATCTGGTAGTAACTTTAATAAATGAGGTCAGTAAGGCACTATTAGAGAAAACCATTGTAACCTCCAAGAAAAGTTAAATAACACATTCTACTAGAAAGATGATAATACAAAGGGAGAAAAAAAAATCAATGTGTAGTGTAGGAAGTTGCAAGAGGTGCAGTGCTTTTGAGTGTGTGTGTGATGAAGTATTTTAAGAAAGCCACTTAGTGTAACTAATCAGTTTTCCTTTCCAAGATGGTCCATGAAGTATGGCCTAATTAAGAAGGAATAGATAAGGCCCCCAAGGTCAAGCTTGGACCTGCTTTGCTACCTTATAAAAATTCATGAAAGTAGTGGTATCTCAGATCTGTTATTTTCCTATCTCAGATCTGATACATTCGGAATGAGCTATGAGCTGATGTGTGGGTGTATGTTTTTAATGAAAGCAGGAATAGCATTTCTAATCATGTCACTAACTCAGATTTTCTCAGTGCAAATCAAATTAACATTATAGCTCTCATTTCTCCAGTTATTAAAAGGAAGCAGTCCCCAGAGAGGGTTGTTTACTTACTTAGAAAACAAGTAACCTTATAAACTTTAAAGATAAGAAGTGCCATAAGGCCCTAGCTGGTCTGGCTCAGTGGATAGAGCGTCAACCTGTGGACTCAAGGGTCTCAGGTTCGATTCCGGTCAAGGACACATGCCCAGGTTGTGGGCTCCATCCCCAGTGGGGGGTGTGCAGGAGGCAGCCAATCAATGATTCTCTCTCATCATGGATGTTTCTATCTCTCTCTCCCTCTTCCTTCCTCCCTGAAATTAATAAAAATATATTTTTTTAAAAAAAGAAGTGCCATAAGGAGGTGATGGGGTAAAAGCTGGCCATTGCCTAAGCCCTGTTGCATGGTCACCACATTCCTTACACTATCTTTTGTTCTGTCCTTCAAATACCCAAGGAGTCCCCATCTCATAACTACCCGGAATGCTCTTCCTGGGAGTTTCACACAGCTGCCTCCCTCTTGTGGACGAATAAAGGGGTTCTACGGAAAGTAACCTCACAGGATGATGTGATCATAAATTCCTAACTGGGCAGGTCATGGTGGGTAATCACGCTCCAGGCATATGGTTTTTTATTAAAGGGCTTGTCTTTGTCTTAAGGAAGCCCTGTCCATTGTTTCTGTGCATCTAGGTTATCACACTTTGAAATGCCCCCATTCAGACCCCTCCTTCTGATATCAAGAGAGCTCCTGTAATCCAACCTCCTGGAGACCACTCTCAAGTATAACTGTTTTGTAATCCAATCCCAGAATTGATTTTTTACATCTTCATGCAATCTTTCTTATGTTCCTTTCTTAATCTCAAATACATAAAGAAATTGTAAACTGTTATTCTCAAAAGCATTATCTCAGTCTGTTGTGATCTTACTTCTAAATGTATCCTCTCTTTGGCTCAAATAAACATTTTAAAAATATATTTTTTATTAATTTCAGAGAGGAAGGGAGAGGGAGAGAGAGATAGAAACATCAATGATGAGAGAGAATCCCTGATTGGCTGCCTCCTGCATGCCCCCCACTGGGGATGGAGCCCAAAACTGGTCATGTGCCCTGACAGGGAATTGAACTATGACCTCCCAGTTCATAGATCGCTGTTTAACCACTGAGCCACACCAACTGGCTCAAATAAATTTTTATAAAAATTATCTACCAGTTTGGATGTTCTTTATGTCGACATTCTTGTTATTCAGTTTTTTAAACTGAATATCATCTCAGGCTGTGTATTCATCTCCCAGATGCTGTTGGTGTTGGCTGCCCCTGGCTCAGGCCTTTGCTCTTTTATGGAGGATTGCCCTTGGCTGACCAGTCCTGGGGATAATGGCTGAAGTTCTGTCCTCCACCCAGGGGAAGGCCATGGACAAAGACTAAGTGATGAGGCCTCCGTGTTTTTGGGTGGGACACCCTCTGTGGTCAATTCACGATTCAGGGCTTCCCAACTTCATCCTTGCTGTCTCCTACTCTTTTCACTACCTAATAGGTTTCTCCTTAAGACCACTTAAGCAGGATTCCCACCTCAGACTCCGCTCATGGGGAACATCATCTAAAGCAGCGGTTCTCAACCTGTGGGTCGAGACCCCTTTGGCGGTCTAACGACCCTTTCACAGAGGTCGCCTAAGACCATCCTGCATGTCAGATATTTGCATTACGATTCATAATAGTAGCAACATTACTGTTATGAAGTAGCAACGAAAATAATTTTATGGTTGGGTCACAACATGAGGAACCGTATTTAAAGGGCCAGAAGGTTGAGAACCACTGATCGAAAGCAATTGGTGACAAAAATGGCCCTCAGAAGCTGACTAGGTCTGGATTTTGGCATTGGGAAATTCACCCACTAGATGGCAATGAGAACCCTGTTGTTGGTGGTGGGTAAAACAGTGTTAGTCCTGGACTTGCTGTATTGGTGCAGTGGCTAAGGTTTCCACCTGTAGTGAACTGGGGCAAAACATGGGCAGAAGAGGCTGCATTAAATTGCTCAGTGGCTCTGACAGTTAACCTGTATGAGGAAGTTTAGAACACAGGACCACTGGGGCTATATGACCCAAAGGTCCTAGGTTACTAGCTGTATCTGTGATAAAGATGCTGTGTAAGTCAAGTCACTATATTGTACACCTGAAAAGAATATAATAGTGTATGTCAACTATACTTTCATTAAAAAGAGGTTTACATTCCAGAATTAAAAACTGAAAAAAAAAAAGATGCTGAGTAAAATACTTGAGCATTGCAGGGTGACTCCCAGGGTTCTTGGGCAAGGTCACACCTCCTGCATTAAAGAACTATACACTTGGAAAAACAGCTTCTGGCATGCTATGTGACCAGAGATGATCTGACTGTGAGGCATCAACTAATTGTACTAATTGTACAACCAGAGCTGCCCACCATGTGTGGGTTTGGTCAGACTTACCAAGTCAATCAACTGGAAACACCATCTATCCTATCTAATAATAGACAAAGATCGAAATTAATCATACCTCCGCTACGCTTCCCATTGGCTAATCAGAGAGATATGCAAATTAACCGCCAACAAAGATGGCGGCGGGCAGCCACGCAGCTGAAGCGAGCAGGAGGCTTGCTTGCTCCAGTGATGGAGGAAGCCAAGGTTCCCCGCCTGCCTCTGCTGGGCTCTGAGCTCCACTCTAAGCAACAAAGTTGCAATTATAGAAGCTAAACAAACCCCAGATACCTGCTTTCAGCAGGCCATGGCCTCGGAGCTGGAGCGGCAACAAAGTTTCAATTATAGAAGGTAAACAAACCCCAGAATAAAAAAAAAGAAAAAACGGAGAGGCTGGAAGCTTTAGTTGCCAGCGGGCTTGGCCAGCCTGAAAACCCTCAGCTCCTCATCCAGGCTGGCCAGGTACCCCAGTGGGGACCCCAACCCTGAAGGGGGTGTGACCAGCTGCAAACAGCCATCAGCCCCTCATCCAGGCTGGCCAGGCACCCAAGCGGGACCCCCACCCTGATCTGGGACACCCTTCAGGGCAAACCAGCCGGCCCCTACCTGTGCACCAGGCCTCTATCCTATATAGTAAAAGGGTAATATGCAAACTAACCCTAACAGCAGAAGGACTGGGAATGACTAGTCACTATGACACACACTGACCACCAGGGGGCAGATGCTCAATGCAGGAGCTGCCCTCTGGTGGTCAGTGAGCTCCCACATGGGAGGAGCTCTGCTCAGCCACAAGCCAGGCTGATGGCTGCCAGTACAGCGGTGGTGGTGGGAGCCTTTCCTGCCTCCTCAGCAGCGCTAAGGATGTCCGACTGCAGCTTAGGTCTGTTCCCCGCTGGCAAGTGGACATCACCCGAGGGCTGCTGGGCTGCCAGAGGGATATCTGATTGCCAGCTTAGGCCCAATCCCCTGGGGAGCAGGCCTAAGCCAGCAGGTGGTCATCCCCCAAGGGGTCCCAGACTGCTAGAGGGCACAGGCCGGGCTGAGGGACCCCCCCCAAGTGCACAAATTTTTTTGCACCAGGCCTCTAGTATATATATAAAAGCCTAAGTGACCTGTTGACCAAATGACTGAACAACCGGTCGACTGGTCGCTATGACACTCAATGCAGGAGCTGCCCCCTGGTGGTCAGTGCACTCCCACAGCAGGAGCACTGCTCAGCTGACAGACAGGCACTAGATGCCGGGCTCATGACTGGTGAGTGCAGCTGAGGTGGCATGAGCTTCTTTCACCTCCGCGGCTGTGGTACTTGAGCTGCAGCAGCAGTAGGTGCAGCGGGGCTGGGATGAGCATGAGCAGTGAGGTGCCTGGCCTGGACTCGGGTCCTCCCTGGCTGCCTCCCACTTCACACACTACTACATCCCTCGGGGGATGTCGGATTGCCGGTTTCAGCCCAATCCCGGTGAGATCCCTCAGCCTGGCCTGTGGGGATTGGGCTGAAACTGGCAGTCTGACATACCCCAAGGGGTCCCAGATTGCGAGAGGGTGCAGGCCAGGCTGAGGGATCCCACTGGTGCACGAATCTGTGCACCAGGCCTCTAATTCCATCATAGGATGGAAACGGTTCTGACACTCGATCCAGCAGGTCCCAAAAGCATAAGTAAGCTGTAGAAAAGAAGTAGTTCAGGATGACAGATCTCTCACTACCTGACATAAACACTTTTCCTTCAGCTCATAACTAGAGCTTCTTGAAGTTTCCCTAGGACCAACGGAAGAGGAGGCAGGCTAACATGATTAGAACAGACTGCTACCGCACTGCAGCCCACTTGGGCTGAGAGATGGTGTGGAAGCAAATCTCCACGAGGGTAGAGCTTCAGATGGTGTTCCTGGTTAACTACTTTGTGTGGAGAGAAAATACCCTCCTCTCCCCACCCCCCTCACCCCCCCAAAAAAATAAGACATGAGTTTATGGGCAATCTGGACAGAGCAAGATGGGAAAATTATGAAGTAGGCCTGGAGGAGAAGCATGTGAGTAGAGGATCAATGGGAGTGGGCAAGAAGCACTGGTTAATGTCCACCAGAGAATATCTACTGCAGATGAGGCACTAACCACCCACGGGGCAGGGAGAGGCACCCAGCAAATGCCAGCTAGTTTCTATCCTCAGCCACAGCAGCCCTAGCACACGGACTATGAGCAGAGTAGCCATGGTGGCAGCGATGGGGGCTATGCATGAGTTCAACAGCATGGACTCCCTCTCCTTAGAGCTGACTAGCTATTGCTGCTGCTGCGTATCCCACCACCAGAAACAAAGAGCAACGCTGAGAGAACCAGCCAGCTTCTTGGTGGCAAAATGGCTACATCAGACCGCCATTCATGCTGAAAAGAGCAACAATTCATCTGGGCATGACCATTTATCATAACCGCAGGACCACCTGCAACAGTCAGGGTTGTAGTTTGTTCCAGTAACCCTCCTCTATCTAGCACCCAGGAACTGCACCAGCTGGAATTCTGCAACCAGATGGAGTGACATTAAACATGAGAAACCATCAGCTCCTAGTGGTACAAAGGGCAGACTGTAGCAGATGCTATTGGTGTCTTCCTACATCCCCTTGACGGGCTGATGTGCCAGTGTTAGCTGCCAACGGCTCACACCTGTGCTCTTCCTGAGACGCTGGGATGACTGGAAGGCTAAAGCACTTCCCACCCCAGGGATAGCCTGGGGTCAGTGACTGACTGAGGCAGTACAGGCCCAGCTCCTTGGTTCTGGGAAGGTTCCCCAAATATTTTTATTTTTATTTTTAAATATATTTTATTGATTTTCCACAGAGAGGAAGGGAGAGTGATAGAGAGTTAGAAACATCGATGAGAGAGAAACATCGACCAGCTGCCTCCTGCACATCTCCCACTGAGGATGTGCCCGCAACCCAGGTACATGCCCTTGACCGGAATCGAACCTGGGACCCCTCAGTCCGCAGGCCGACGCTCTATCCACTGAGCCAAACCGGTTTCGGCAGTTCCCCAAACATTTGTACTCCTGCCATGGTGTAGAGGCAGCTGTCCAGCCACAACTACATTTCTCAGTCTCTCTTGCAACTGTATGGGACTGATTGAAGAGTTCTCACTGGACTGTCAGAGGAAGTGAGTTATATCACCTCTCAAGACCAAGGTTAAGAAGCCTGCTCAGGTACTGGAAACATTGAAGGAAACACTTTATAAAGCATACAATTGTCTAACCACTATGCTATACACCTGAAACTAATGTGAGATAATATTGAATAAAGCTATAATTGAAAAATAAAGTTTAGCTCTGACCAGTTTGGCTTGGTGAATAGAGCATCGGCCTGTGGACTGAAGGGTCCCAGGTTTGGTTCCGTTCAAGGGTATGTACCTTGGTTGCGGGCACATCCCCAGTAAGGGGCATGCAGGAGGCAGCTGATCGATGTTTCTCATCGATGTTTCTAACTCTCTATCCCTCTCCCTTCTTCTCTGTAAAATCAATAATATATATATATATATATATATATATATATATATATATAAAAGTTTACATTAAAAAAAAGAAAAAAGAAGCCTTCTCTACTTGTTCTTTTCCCCTCCTCCTCCTGCATGTAGAGGACATGGAGACCCTAGGAGGGGAGGCCACCAGCTAACAGGAGCTTGGGTTCCTGAGTCAACCCTATGGAAGACTGCCATCATCAGGGACACTTTTTTTGTTAAATGTGTGAGAAATAAACTTTTATTGTTTTTAGTCACTAAAGTTTGGGGGTTGTTTGGTTTCAGCAGCTGGCATTATTCTAATATACCAGAGGCCTGGTGTACGAAATTTGTGCACGGGTAGAGTTCCTAGGCCTGGTCGGCAATCAGGGCCAATTGGTGCCTTCCAGCTGCCAGACAGGGCCTCCTTTCCTGGCTGCTGGCCAGAGCCTTCCTTTGTTCCACACCACCCCCTGGTGGTCAGCGCACATCATAGCAAGTGATTGGTCTCCCGGTTGAACTCCCACGAGGACAATTTGCATATTAGGCATATATATATATGTGAACTTAATGGGATTTTTGATGCACTAGGAAATTGAACTAAATGCTTTCCAAGGTTCCTTCTGATACAGATTCTCTGGTATGTTTCCTCTAAAAATGCTTGAATTGTTAATGTTATTGTATAAAAGGTTATACTCTTAAATAATATCACCTAATTAGCCCATAATAACCATGGCAGAGTTCAAAACCATCGGATCCAGAGAACTGGATTCTAGCTCTGCCTCCTCCACCTGTTCTAGAGTCTGGTAAAATATAAATTTTCTCTTAGCCTCAGTTTCACCAACTGTAAAATGGGAATAAAGGAAATGTGAGGGAGGACACTATGATCTTTGAGGTCCTTTCTATCTCTTGTATTTAGTGATTCTCTGTATTGTATTAAAATCAAATCTTTCAGTAATAGCTGTTAGGCTGGGAGGAGTGGGAGCACAGAACTTTAGTGCATTAAATATTGCACTAAACTTAACCTATAATAAACACTTTAATCACAGAGTATCTTTTATGACTGGGCTTCAAAATTTGGAGATGAGTCAAAGACTCTAGGCTTTTTGCTTTCAGGTCTAAATATAGTCAAGTTGTGTCAAACAGCTCAACTACTCCATTCAGTTAAGGCAGTAATTGGTGATGATTTGTTTCAGAGGAGTGGGAAGTGGGGCCAAGTGAGTCCAGTGGGAGATGGCTGTTTGGCAATGCCAAGAAACACTCCAGGCACCTGGCCATGACCATGTCAGTCCATTCTCAGCCAGGGCTGAGAATGAATCTAACATTATGCTACAGGATGATTGAAGTTTGTTTTCAAACAAAGGCATAGCTATGTTCCAATGAAACGTTGTTTACTGGTTTCAGATTTTATTTTATTTTAAAAATCCTTACTCAAGGACATTTTTTCCATTGATTTAAAAAAAATCCTATTTCATATATATATATATATATAGAGTATATATACACACATATATATATACACACATATATATGTATGTTTAAAAAATTTTTTAAAATATATTTTATTGATTTTTTTACAGAGAGGAAGGGAGGAGGATAGAGAGTTAGAAACATCAATGAGAGAGAAACATCAATCAGCTGCCTCCTGCACACCCCCTACTGGGGATGTGCCTGCAACCAAGGTACATGCCCTTGACAGGAATCGAACCTGGGATCTTTCAGTCCACAGGCTGACGCTCTACCCATTAAGCCAATCCGGTTAGGGCTGTATGTTTTAAATTTTACAGATGAAGGGATCAGGGGAGAGAGATTGAAACATCAATGATGAGAGAGAATCATTGATCCACTGCCTCCTGTAGGTCCCCCACGGGGGATAGAGTCTGCAACCTGCAACCCAGGCATGTGACCTCCTGGTTCACAGCTTGATGCACAACCACTGAACCACACCAGTTGGGCTTTTCCATTGATTTTTAGAGAGAGTGGAAGGGAGGGTGGGAGGGAGGGAGGAAGAAAGAGAGAAACATCAATGTGAGAGAGACATATCGATTGGTTGCCTCCTGCAAGCACCTCGACCGGGGTGAACCTGCAATCCAGGTGTGTCCTTGGCCAAGAATCTAACCTGTGGCCCTTCGGTGTGTGGGGTGACACTCTAACCATTGAACAACACTGGCCGGGGCTCAGATTTCATTGTTTTTAAATTAACAAACCCAAATAAAGTCATTTAAAAGGTACAAAATGATTAAAGGAAAATTGCCACAAGCTACTATGGATAAATCCATTTCTCTGGTAGAGTCTCCTGACATTGTGTCTCGGAATCATATAGCTTTTCTCCTCCCTCTCTCTCTCTCTCTCTCTCTCCCCCCGCACCCCCCACTCCCCCAGCAGAGCAATTAACTAATCTCTTGATGTTCATGTAAGAAGCTCAGGCCAGGTGTAGATACTGCAATGTACCTGGGTCTTCTCTGGGCTGCCTCTGTCGTGCCCATTGCAGAAAGTGCATGTTTTCATTGGGCTGACTGATGTTCCCCCGGGTGAGGATGAAGAGCAGTCCTGGGAGGTTGTGGGAGCTGCTGGATTCCATTTTGGCTGGGGGATCATGCCTTCCTGAACAGCCATGCAAAGTTTAGTCAAATTCTGTAAGTCAGCAGCTGCTTGAGCAATGACATCCTGTAAAGCACGGCAAAGGGCAATGAAGGCAGATGATCTCTTCGGCCCCTTTACCAAGCGTTTGGCTCTGTTCAGCTCCCCACAAACCTGGCTCCCTGGTGTTGGGCTGCTATTCCTTGTGCTCCTATTACTAGTATATATAAAATGTATTTATTAAAGTATAGTTGGCATAACAATATTATGATTGCTGGCGTTCTCTGCTGAGGATCTATTGAATAATCCCAACTCTCCTGACATGCAAGTACACAGAACCACCGGAGGACATGTTGAAGGATCCAAGACCTGGTTCCATAAGGTGTCTAGGACAGTGGTCGGCAAACTCATTAGTCAACAGAGCCAAATATCAACAGTACAACTATTGGAATTTCTTTTGAGAGCCAAAGTTTTTAAACTTAAACTATATAGGTAGGTACATTGTTATTAACTTAATTAGGGTACTCCTAAGGCTTAGGAAGAGCCACACTCAAGGGGCCAAAGAGCTGCATGTGGCTTGTGAGCCGCAGTTTGCCGACCACTGGTCTAGGACATACTGTAAGGACCACCTGGAGTTAAAATCTCAGCACCACCTGCCTCCTCCTTTACCTTCCATAGCCGATCATTTGCCAATTTATGTTTATTCATCATACACATGCCATCCCCTCCTAAGGCCACTGCCACTTCCTTCTGGCTCCAATGCCTCTTCCACATGTTAGTAGACTAAGCATTTAAACTCATTTCCCATCATATTAATTTCCGCTCAATTCTTCTCAGTGGTTTCCTATTGCATATACAATAAGTGTAACCTAACCCTGGCATCTCTGAAAACTAAGCTCAAATCTGCATTTTCCAGCCCTATTTTCCTAGTACCTATGTCATACATCCAACTCTAACATAACTACCTGGGATAGCGTAAGCTTTCTGACATATGTGCCTTTTCCCATACGAATGGGGGCTGGTTTTGTTTTACTTCACAACCTCCACTGCTTCAAGAGCAAAGCCTTTCACACAGCTGGTTTTCAGTACACTTCTGCGGAACTGAATCAGAAAACCAAGTCCCTCTGGTATAATTCAAAATCCATTCTATCCTAGTTGTATGATAGGCACTGTTCTAGGGTTAGGGATACAAAAGTGAACACAACAAGAGGAATAAATCCCTGTCCTTGTGGAATGTGAATGGGTCCCCTTGAGAAAAATGTTAGAAAAAAACACACACAAAAAACCCCCAGAAAAATACAAAGAATAAAATAAAGTTTACATATAATCCCAGCTTCCAGAGACAACCACTGTGATATTTTGTGTGCTATCCCTCCAGATTTTATCCTACATATTACAGAGCACATATACATGCCTTAAATTAGATGTATCAGACAATTAAAATGTGACCCTTTTGCTGTAATGTTTGGAGTAAACTAAAGCATGGTGGTGACAGTGCAAAAATAATGACTTTAGTTTATATTAAAAGAGCATCTTGTGAATCTAAGAATTTACTGTCAGAATTTTTTTTTCATAATTTACTAAAGCTATGAAGAGTTGATTTATTGACACTACTAATCCACCTAGATTTTATTTTATTTTATTTTTTAAATATATTTTATTGATTTTTTACAGAGAGGAAGGGAGAGAGATAGAGAGTTAGAAACATCGATGAGAGAGAAACATCGATCAGCTGCCTTCTGCACACCTCCCACTGGGGATGTGCCCGCAACCAAGGTACATGCCCTTGACCAGAATCGAACCTGGGACCCCTCAGTCCGAAGGCCGACACTCTATCCACTGAGCCAAACCAGTCAGGGCCCACCTAGACTTTAATCTCTAGGTCCAACTCATTGTCATGGACAAATAAGCCAGAGTTTAGCAATCTGTTGGCAAGACTGTAGCTTTAAAAATTCTGGGGCCGGATACGTCACATAATTTTACACAGATACTGTGCTAGAAGTGTTTGATGATACCTTCCAAATTAACGAAATATGTCCTTGTGGAGCTCACTGTTTAGCTGGCCACATTAGTTACCCCTTTCATATGTTTCCCTGAAGTGCTCCTCCTCTTATTCTCTGGACAGATGGCCCCCTAAATTACCTCAGTCAGGCAGGGTAACAAGCACAAAAATTATAACACAAAACACGATCCTGTCTTCCACAGGAAATGCTACAAAATACTATAGATGGGTGGGTACAAACAAAGCTCCTCGGTGTATTGTGCTTAGAACACAGAATGAAAGAGGCCCATACTTGGGTAAAAGAGGTTACGAGGAGAACAGAAGCTGCTGTTCCTGTATTTCCAGTTAGTAAGGAAAGAACTTTCAGGGCTCACTGGCTATCCAACCACCTGAGGTTTCTGTGATAAATGCCAAGTGAATATGTCCGATTTCTCTGGGGCCTGATCTTTCTGCATGAAACTTTTGGACCACAAGACAGTTGTGAAGAATATACTGCTTAGCATATTGAATGCCTGGTGTTAATTCAGACATTTGGAAGTTGTGTTAAATCTTAAAAGATGTAAAGTTTAGTCTAATCTAGTTGATCTATACAGTGATGGTTAACAGGGATAAAGCCCCATTCTAAAGTGTGTTTTGGAAATCTTTTGGGGATCTTTTTATGCCTCACAACGATGGGAGAATGTGACTATCATTCACTAACCGGGGACCAGGAATGCCGCACCACCTGCAGTATACGGAAATGTCACACAACAAAGAATTGTCCTTGGTTTGCACAACTTTCCAATGTTCCATCAGAATAAACCCACTCCAGATGTAAATCAGTGGTAATTTGGTAGATTTCAATTATGAAGGCTTTGTTGTCATTGTTTTTATAAGAAGTTGCACGCTTGCGCACGCGTGCGCGCGCACGCACACACACACACACACACACACACACACACACCTCTAATTTAGGAGAGGGTGGTATGGAGAGTAGAAACACAAATGGATTAAGAACACAGTCTTTGAATAAGTTATTAACTCTCAGCTTCCTTCCTATGAGACGTATGATTATAATTCTAAAAAAAATTGGTAGTAAGTAAACTGAAAAGGGAGCTATTAGTACTGATGGAATAATTTCCCTTTTTAAAAACACTGTATTTTGTTATCTATCACCAATGATACACGGTAGGTATCTCATTATGTCACTTGAAGTAGTGTTGAAACTGCATAATACCATGAAAAGGTGTTTTGCACACCTGTAGTTTTGTAAATCTGACAGCCCTGGTGGGGCATATTAACACTATTCACTCATTCATTTGTGGGATTA